>NW_024543976.1:6180000-6780000 GCF_018167655.1 Microtus oregoni
GAGAAGGAGGGAATTGTGGTAATTCTGTTTTATCTCTTAGTGTGGCATAAGTCATTAGGACATGAGCTATCTCAGTTGTTTGGATTAGATATAAAACTTGTTACAGGGTCCAGTTCCATCTATGTATGTATGTATGTATGTATGTAACATCCTCTCAGTAATAAGAGAGGCCAAAAGTAAACTAAAAATGACTCTCCAGCCTTCTGAATGGTGAAGTAACCACCATGTTCTTCACTTTTATGAACAGCACATTGGGTCTTTTCACATGCCACTTGTATCTTATACATAGGAGTGTCTTCTTATTTACTTTATTTATTAATATTTACTTATTATTATTATTCCAGTTCCAAAAAATATCAACTAAGATACAAGAACTCTCTGCACAGACTTTTCATTACATTCCTTCAGCAAATTCTATCAAGTACAACAGACTATCAGTAGCAATATGACTTGAAAACCAACACATCAGTTTTGAAAGAATTTTTTAAGCTTTTTGCATTCTCTAATTTAGTACCATTTCTGCCTGATAGGAGGATGCTTAATTTTAACACTATCTGCAATGACACGTCTCGGATTCCCTGGATTGCTAAATACTCAAAAACATTTATTATGTAGTTGATCAAATGAAACCGCAGATGATATCATCCACATCTATGTTACACGGCCTGCCATAGATGGGAGAATGATGCTGACTCCTGGAGCCTTTCAGGTTCATAGTTCTATGGCTATTACTAGCATTAAAATTAATTCTGAGATAGGGTAGAGACTGTTCTGGTTTCCCACAGCATCCCAACAGTCCCAGTTTCCAGCCTCTGCGTGTCCTCGGCATAGCAAATAGAGTATTCACATGGCAAATGTATAACACAATACTCAGATCAACAATTGCCCGGTAGACTTTCTGCCTGAAGGAGTCCAGGGCCATGAGTGGCAAAGGCACCAGTGGTTTGTTGAGTTTCCCACATCAGTTGCACTGGCATTCACACCAGCTGCTCCCAGCAAACAGATTCTTGCTGTCTCTGCCTGTGTTCAGGAACTTAGTATTCCAGCCTTTTCACTGATTTCTAGGCCATACAATGACATCACTGCAACATTTTTTTTCTGTTAAGTAAAGCCAGAATTCATTTCTGCAGATAACGACAAGAACCCTAACTTAAACTTGTCTGAGGTCAAAGGGACCTCAAAAAACACAAAGTGCTTGTGGTCTATAGCCTAAGCTGGAGGGGGTGAACATTCTGTCCTTTCTCCATCAGTAGGAGTCTGCCAGCCTGTGACACATAGCAGCAGAATGACTTTAAATTATTGCCTATGGTATCCTAGAATGACAGAGGCACTGAAAACAGATCTTCATTTTCCATATATTTGTTGTATGGGAGTTAAGATTTGTGGGATGACATGCTTGTTCCTAAGGATCCTACACAAAAACAATCAGAGAGCCAAATTCAAAATCTGTTCAAGCAAAGTATGGTTGAAATCTAGGAGGCTTTTATAAGCAGACCAAAGAAAGTATTTAACAGTCAGACGATGTGGAGGAAGGACTTGAAAAGCTGTCTTCTGGGTATGACATGGCCATACCCATGTCACTTACTTACAAATTCACAGCTATTACAATTGTCCTCACAAGAACTGCACAGAACTGGACCTATCAAAGTTTAGTCATTGTTGGAAAAGGGACTTATGAGGCCTGGTTACTTTCAGGAGAACCATAGCAGTTAATGGTTGCTGCTTAGAAAGAGTCATTGTGTTTAGTGGTGTAATGGCTTGCTTGTGCTCCAACCGCTAGCTTTCGACCCATGCTCTGTAGCACAAATTCTAATTGTTCTATAAATAAAATCCAGGAGTGAGACACGGGAGTGAAAACTGAGAGCTCAGAGAAGCAGACCTTTTACCCCTATGGAATCCTCAGATTGAAGGGGCAATCGTGTCTCAGACAGCATCCTCAAACCGCATCTGAGCTCCTGTCTCCTCCCACCTTATATTTCTCTCTCTGACCAGCCATATCGCTCCTATCTCCACCTCCCTAGTGCTGGGACTAAAGTATGTGTTTCCCAAGTACTGGGATTAAAGGTGTGAGACATCACCACTTAGCTCTGTTTCTCTTTGAGACTGGAGCAACCTAGTGTAGCCCAGGGTGGCCTTGAGCTCACAGAGATCTGTCTGCCTCTGCCTCCGGGATTAAAGATGCATGCCATTACTGACTGGCCTCTATGGCTAACTAGTGGTTTAGCTCTGTACTCTGATCTTCAGACAAGTTTATTTGTTAGATTACAAACAAAATATCACTCTAGTGCACAAAACAACCTTGTTAAACTCAATGGTCCACAAAAAATATATAAACAGATAGATAATAAGTAAATAAAAGACAAGATAGCAGGAGGGAAATAGCAGGTTGTGATGAGGACTCATAGAGGTGAAAATGTTTGAAGTAGAGGGTGGGGAAGGGTGAGCATGGGTGAGCATGACAAGAATATATTGTATAGATATATGAAATTATCAAATAATTAATGGATTAAAAACTATGGGAATTTTACTGAGAAAGGAGCACAGAGACCAATACCAAGTGTGAAAGAGGTAGAAAAGATAAACAGTATCAATAAGTGTTTGAAAAAGCCATAAAGAAACATATTTTATATTTACTTTAAAAATACATAGTGTGTGTGTTTGTGTGTGTGTAACAGAGAGAGAGAGAGAGAGAGAGAGAGAGAGAGAGAGAGAGAGAGAGAGAGAGTTACTGGTCAAAGGAATCAAAGAGACTTGGAAGAAAACGATGCAGGCTATTGGCTGTCCTTGTCTACCGTTACCTCACAGAACTTGAATGTAAGACCTATTACTGAACTCACTACGCACGTCAAACACAGGACTTGGGGTAACTGAGCAGGAACTAACCTGGAAGCTTCCCCCTTGAGGTCTAATTATCACAGTATCAGAAGGTAATAAGCAAGCTGCCAAGCTATGCAACAGGAAAAAAATCAACAGTCCTACCCAGCTCTGAGACTTATGAACCACAAAAAGGACCAGCATGGCAAGATATCACCAAGGGTGCAGTTGTGACATTGATGCCCTGGATAAGGTAACTAACAACTATATTTTAACTGGACAAAAGGCCCAGTAAGTAAGAGATAATTCATGTCTGGTACTATAGCACTAACTGGTTATGACTGGTGAGGTCATGGAGCATAGAGGAGAAACTGCTACTACCACTTTCCTATAATCTCACCTTTATATTCACAAATAAGTATAGAACTCACCCCTCATCAAAAAAATTCATTTTTGCAGCAAATAGAAACAATTGCAGAGATCCACAACTGGTCAAAATGCATGCATGCAAAGAACAACCAACAGCAGAGTTCCCAGCCTTAGCTGATAAATCTACAATACAACTCCTACACCTGAGGCTCAGGGAAACTCCTATTTTAACCTGAGACAGATCAAGATAAATCCCTGCTCCCCACTCATGGTTACTGTCCAAGGCATTTCATGATTCAGTTCACAGAGACATTACAAATACCAGGTAAACTAATGCTTTCTCATTCAGCTGATAACGGTGCTGACAGACTGCAGAGACCTTGGTAAAGAGTAAAAGATTCAGAGCCTAGAACTTCAGTGAAGTTATTAGGATCTGGTGATTTAGGGCATGTACTAGTTTGAATGAAAATGGCCCCTAGGTTCATAGAGAGTGGCACTATTAAGAGATGTGGCCTTGTTGGAATAGCTGTGGCTTTGCTGGAGGAAATATGTCACCAGGGGGTGGGGTTTGGAGGTCTCAGATGCTCAAGCCACACCCAATGTGGCAGTCACTTCCAGCTGCCTGCAGATCCAGATGTAGAACTTTGAGCTACCTGTCCAACTCCATGTCTGTCCACACGGTGACATGCTTCCCTCCATCATGATAATGGACTAAACCTTTGAAACTGTAAGCCAGCCCTAATTAAATGTTTTCTTTTAGAAGAGTTGTGGTGGTCATGGTGTCTCTGCACAGCAATAAAATCCTAACTACTCTCCCTTTCAAATTTTCCCCATCAAAAATAACAAAATATTTTTATGAGTCTTAAGGTTTTGTGAGAAAACATGTTTTTCATTGGAGTGAATGTTTTCTAAGTATTTACCAGAAGATGCAAGAACTGACACTTTCTGAGAATTCCTCAGAATTCTCAGCATTTGAACTGGTCTTACAGGAGGTCATATTACTGTCATATTACAGGAGGTCATATTACTGTCATATTACAGGAGGTCATATTACTGTCATATTACAGGAGGTCATATTACTGTCTCTCCACCCTGTAGGCCATGGAAACTAAGGGAGGCACCAGGCAACCTGCATAACCTCACCCTTGAAGGGACCAGTGGGGTCTGAGGAAGACAGCTGAATTTTTAACTCTCAGGTTTCCGGAACGTTGGCATGCTATTCCCTGAAACTGAACACCAGAGCATGGAGCAGCAGGCCTCCAATTGTGGTGGTTCTCAACCTGTGGGTGGTGACTCCTTTGGAAAAGCTCTGCCTCCAAAAAGTTTACATTACAACTCATCACCATAGCAAAACTACAGTTATGAAATAAAACAAAAATAATGTTATGGTTGGGGTTACCATGGCATGAGTATTGCAAGGTTGTGGTGTTGGGAAGGTTGAAGCTACTGTGCTAGCACAGCGGGATGGTCCCAAAGGAACAACTGGTCTGCATCGCTCCCCATCATCCCTCAGCAGCTGACAATAGTGTAGTTGCTACTATGTGTTGGCTCATATTTCAGGGCAAGTAAGCAAGCTGTGGATGAAAAGAAGAATGCTAGGAATGAGTGGGGAGAACAGAAGAGAAAGAAGGAGAAGGATATGCAGATAAGTATGTCTCGAAACTCCCATGAAATAAAATAGTGCCTATGCAGGACGGCATCTCAGGGAGTCGTGGGGCCTCTGTCTTTTGTTAACTGTTCTCTCTCAAAACATGGTCATGCCCACTCTTGACCCACTGGCATTTCTCCCTCACACTTTATCAACTGTTTCGTTAGAAATTCTCTAAGACCAGTTGAGGGACTGACTTCATCCCAGCTCGTAGCTTTCTGTGCAGTTCCCTGGAACAGGTGGGCGATTGCAATGGCACAGTGCTCGGAAAGCAATCGGCTAATGGTAAGCATGCATCTTTATCTATCTGGCTGGAAAAAAAGGAAAGGCATAAAGTAAGATTAATGGTTTGTCACACTTGTGAGAAGTTGGGAAGGAACCTGATTAAAGGACTGGTGAGAAGAAAAGAAATCTGTATATGAATTATGTATACAAACTTCTTGAAGTGGATCCAGAAAGGAAGACATTTGTGCCCCCCACCCCCGCCCCGGCCCTGAAGTGCTCATTCCTCGGGAATACAAACTATCCCCTTCTGACTGTGTCAGCCAGCCTCCTTCTCTATAAACTTGCCCTTGATCAAGGTAGGCCTGACCAAATGAACTGTGGCATAGATGGATGAGATTCATAAACTTTGGGACATCTGCTTCTCTCAAGAAAGTTCATGGAGCCCTTACCACGGCTGATTTCCTAATATGACAGTGCCAATCCGAGGGTTATGTTAGGAAGGACTATGTGATGTTTAGTTGAAAAAGTTTTTTGGACACAACATCGAAAAGACAGTTGTCGTAAAAGAACAAAGTATGTATATAGTGGCAGGATGTGGTGATGTAGACCTTTAATCCTTGTAAAGAAGGTAGAAGCTAGTGGGTCTCTGTGAGTTTGAGGCTGGTGTAATCCATATAGGGAGTTCCTTTATGATGGTTGGTTTTTGTCAACTTCACATATGAGATTGGCCTGTGGGAAGATCTGTGGATATTTTCCTAATTGCTAGTTGATGTATGAAGGCTTAGCCCACTATGGGTGCTACTGCCCGTAACAGGTAGGTAATTGAGAAAATAGCTGAACAAGTCGGGGGAAGCAAGCCAATAAGCAGCATCTCTCTGTGGCAGTGCTTTCTCCATCCAGATTTCTATCTTCATTTGGTTCTAGCCCTGATTTTCTTTAATGATGGACTGGGTCCTGTAAGGTTTTAAATAAACCCTTTCCTCACCAGGTTGCTTTTGGTTAGAATGTTTTATCACAGCAACAGAAAATAAACTACAATGCTCAGTTTCAAAACAAACAAACAAACAAACAACAAAAGTCACCTAACACTTTAGTAGAGCTACCCAATCTTAAGAAGACATGCAGAAATAGTATCTTCCAGACTCTGCACTGCAGAACTGCGGCTCACTTGAACTCTTAGAGACAGTGGCAGGTTTAAGGCAGATGGGGCCCCAGCACTGAGAGTGGGAAGTGGGCGAGGGGTCCCACCCTTGTCAAGAAGCTGTCTTGCAAGTGAAACTCTCTACCAAAGGGAAAATCCGTTTTCTCAGATGGCATGTCACTCACTGGGTATATCAACTGCACTCCAGAGCAGACCCCACGCCCAGGAGAAACTGACCAACACAAAAAAGACTGAATGATATTTTTGTGGACTTTTTGTTTCATTTTGCTTTGTTTGGGCAGGTTTTGCTAATGATCTTTTGTCAGTTTGATTTTCATTCTTGTGGTTTTAATGGGGCTTTTTTTTTGTTTGTTTGCTTCTTGCTTTTTTTTGCCCCTTTTTTCAAAAAAGTAGAGGTGGAGAGAAAAATGATATAAAATTCATTGGGCGGGAAGGTTGGGATGACTTGGGGAACAGGTAAACATGACCAAAATATATTGTATGAATAAAAGATTTTTATTATTACTATAAAAAGGAAGACAAAAATGCTCATAGAATGAGAAATATTTTGAAAGTAAAAAAAATCCATGTAGGGAAAAATGTCAGTGTTACTAATTCAAACTGTTCTTATATTAAGTAGACTAGTGTCTAAAGGAAAACTCAAAGGCATGTTAAAGTAATCTAGGGGACAGGAAGTATAAATGAAATGCAATCATCTGTGAGTATGAAAAGTCATACAACTGGGAGGATAATTCACATTATTGCAAACAGATCCTATGTTCATGTTTCACCCACCACAGTTCAAAGAGAGACGCTGGTGGGAGCAGCGGTGTAAGATATAGGAACAGCCACATTCTGCTTTTGAGAGCTTGTGCTATATCTTCTTTGCAAATAGCCTTGGGTATTTGTTTTTAACACAGTTTTAAAATGAGCACTCTTGTTGACTCTGCAATTACACCTGAAGAAGCCATCTGAGACTGGAGAGAGGAACACCATGTTTATCACTCCACTGTTCACGTAGTGTTAAAGAGGAAGAAGCACTAGGTGACTGAGAAGATACGCTGTGGCTCTCCTTCCTACGGGACGTACTCTCTGTGACGTTCAACTCACACGGATATTTTTCTGCTGCTGTGCAGAGACGTGTCTCCGGTGCTATTAATATTTGAAGAAGTCATACTGCAGCATGCCTCTCTTCTCGCCTTACATCTGTGTGTGGATTTTTATGAGTGTGCAGAAAAGAATGATATAATAACCAGCCAAGTCTTGGACGACTTCAAAGGAATGTCACTGTTTACTAGATAAAACAGAAGAGCTAGGAATTTTTTTTTTTCTCTTCTGGCATTTAATCTAGTCAAATAGCTCAATGCTGCTTTGTTTTGCTTAGTTTTACTGTTACATAATTGACTCGTCAGTGTTTATTGAGTAAAAGTGCAAAAAGAAAATTGGTCATCCTAGAATAATTCTCTTCAAAAGAGAAGATTTTAAATATACCACAAAGTGTTCAGGAAAATCTCTTAGCTTTCTTATTGTGATTTGGCTGTTAATTGTTTGAGCATGTGTTTTAAACTTATGACTGATGATGCCCTTAAGGGTTTTTATTTTAATTATTTTTTTGCTTGGAGAGACATTTGTTTTAAATTTTTGCAATTTAACAAAAATACCCTTGATCCATAGAAGGACCTGCCCTGGCTGGCACAGCTCTTATTGCACTAAGGTCACATGTCATATGACTATTTAAATTAGAAACAGAAACTTTTGCTTTTCTGTTTTTGGAAAGCTTTGCAAATGTTATCTCGGGATAAATAAACTCATAAAAGTGGAAGGTAGATGATAAATCATTTTTTTGCTTTGTTTGGTTTGTTTTTCCTTAGAAGGGTGCTTAGATTAACTAAGTCTTAATTTTGTTTAGAATGCTTTTGAAATAGTGTTCCCTTCTATGGAGACAATAATATATTTCTGTTGATGGAAGGAAACATTAATATCCCATTAAACTCATTGTTTCCAAATGTTTAGTGTATAATTCTATGCTATATTTATATGCTTAAATGCAAGATTCATTTAAAGTAGAAACATAAATATAAGTGTACTGAAGATTAATTTTTAAAGTAATTTTAAGACAGTCATGAGTAAATTTGCTTCATAACAGTATCTATTTATAAATTCTTAGATACAATGCAATGACTTTTTTGGTAAATTAAAGATATCAAACTCTTGCAAATAAACCGTGTGTAACTAACAGGTACATTTTCTTTCTTTACTTCTTTTTGTTATGCAGCGAAATTGGTCCTCTCAAGGAAAAATGTAACCCAGTAAATTAGCAACAAAAGACTTTACTGTTGTCCAAATATTTATCAAATTTCAAATTCTTTCTGTGAAAAGCCACTGGGGACTTTGGGTGACGTCTCTAAATTTTGTTAAAAGCTTTCCTATATTTTCAGCAAGCTTTCTAAGTGAACACTAGTTGGGGTATCTCTGAAAAAAAAAAAGTCACATAACGTTCTTCCATTGGGCATGGCATCCTAAAAGAATAAAGAGGAAGAAATGAAAAGACAAAGAGGAAAAAATTATAGCTCAAAACAAGCCCCAAAGCCTCACACTAACTGGTGTAGTTAATTCATCTTTTATTGACTAGGATCTATAAAAGCCCCGAGTACAGGGGCTGTTCCCGTTCAACACTCAACAGACAACAAGGCATGATATTAACAGCAAAAACTATGTGTAGAATTTGCATGACTTTTTAATAGTACCATGAAACAGAACAGTAACTGGATTGTCATTTCAGGTTTTTTTTTTTTTCTGGATCTTGTCTTGTGTGTATTATGCTGAGGGGAAACACTTAAACTGATCATTTTCACTTCTGAAAATACAACTCAATGAGCAAACAATTTGGTAAATTGCTGGGAGCTGTTTCATGCCACGGAGACTGTTGCGGTGTCATTGAACTGCTGAGTTAATAGCGCTCCTTGGGACGTCACATGACACCGACATAGAAAATCACTGCAGCTTGAAAGGTTGAGCACTTGTATGATACACAGGATAAGTGGCGTTCTCAGTTTCAAGAAGCAAGCTTTTTCTTGTCCTTTTACATCCCGACTCAACTTCAGAAATTTGCAGAAATTAATCCTTTATGTGGTTCAATGTGATGGTTTTGTTAACATGTTTCCCAGTTATGAGCATTTACGCTCACAGGCAAGTGTGCAAAATGAGTGCCCATTGATCTACTTCTTCCCCTTTTGCTCCTTGAATGATTAGAAGAGGGTCATTTTATAACATTTGCTAGAGGTGGCCAGCCTGTTTGTGTGAGTGGAACTATGAAAAGCGGCTTTGCTACATTGTTTCTTCAGTTGCTATGCCTTGAGGATTATGCTGTATTCCAGGCAGTTTGGACATCATTTTGACTGAATTAAGAGATATTTGCTCTCTGTAACTCAGTGGGCATAGAAGGCACCTTTCTTGTTCTGTAATTTGTATAATTTCACTTTAGGTTTGAATAATTGGGCTGCCTCTGGGGTGCTTGTTAAGTATTTGCAGAAATGACTGGCGGATAAATTGGTGAACTCACTTCCAAAGTCGCTCCCTTGAAGCAAAGGAGGACCATCCAGCCATATGGAAGGCCAGGTGGAGCAAAACAAGGAGAAAGAGAAGTCTCATCCTGACACATCCTCCCTGGCTGCCCTTTCCCATCCTTCTGATTCACGACTCCAGATTTTCTTTACCTCTAGGGTCCAGAGCTCAAAACAGTGCCTAAGTACCTCCATCTAGGCTTCTGAGTCTAGAACTAAGAATCGCATCGCAACTCCCTAGGCTCTGAAGCCCTCTTAGACTTGTGCTGACCCGGGTCGCTGGTTTTGATGTTTTCCAACTCTCAGATGGCCTATCACAGTGCTTCTCCATAAAGAAATGAGCCAACTCTCATAATAAACACCATCCTGTGCCTCTGCACATCTTCCCAAATCTGTCTCTCCAGACAGCATGGACTGAAACAAAGTTATGTTCCTTGCTGTTGTTTGAGTGATCCCAGAAATATCACTTTCAAGTTATAATAAATTTTTGCCGTGTTTACTCGATTTATACTGTATCACCTCAGACAGGATTCAGCTCCTGATGAGTAGTTTTGGCCACAGACTTATTCTTTAACAATCAGGTGTTCCATTTCCATCAAAGCCAACTAACATGAGTGTGGTTATTTCCCAAAAGATATTAAAATCTTATTACAGAGGGGATGGATTTCCTTCAGAACCTCATGAGTCTTTGTTGGAGTCCTCACAGGGAATTTTGCCATAAATCCTACATGGACTATTCTCCTTCACTAATTTCTCCAGCCCACTGGGGTTGACAGATCATATGATCTAAGTTTAGGCTTCCTACAGAGTCCTTTTCATCCCATGAGCCTACTCCTGATACTTCCTGCAAATATGAGCTGTTTCTATCCTAATTTAAATAAGGGTACAAATCAATAGACACAAACTGTGTGTTCCACAAGCAATGTTATCTGATTGAATAGAGATACTGCATCTGCTATGGCAGTGACTGCTAATCAGAAGAACGCCTGGATTCACATTCCAGGGTCTATTTACCATTTTCCAGAACCAGATTGACGGATTAAATGGGGATGTGATGGTGATCATTCTATCCGTATCCTGCAGGGATGGGAGCAGAGAAAAATGTAGAGCTCAATAAAAATCAATAAAAAACATTTTAAATCTAAAATATATAAATAAATAAAGGCAGAACTAACTTACACCATAAACTTATGACATTTTCTTTACAGTACAATGTGTTAATATGATCCTTCCTTTGCATTCTCTGGTGCAATGCCTCTTGCTTGCACAAAAGAAGATCCATTCGAGTATTAGTATTGTGAAGTATACTAATAACAATAATGCATTGGGGATCACAGAAACAATGACTAGACACATCTTTGCATTTAGTAGGCCTACTGTAATTCACTCTTGAGCTACCCTTTTCCTGGGTGCTGTGTTACCTTCAAACAGGGCAACCATATCTTAAGTCTTTTTGATGATAGCAGTGTCAACTCAGATTGTTTCCACGATGGTTTCCAAATGTCTGAGGATTCCCTTCATCCTCCCCACACTACATAGCTGTATGAGTAGAGACAGAGTGCCCTCGGAAAAGGGCTGAGGACTCATTACTGCGCATAGTTGCTCTAGTCTAAACAAGGTCGCCCCTCTCAGAGACTAAATCACCTCTTAATGACTACGGAATGTGCAAAGTGGATCATGTCTGGAAACTAAAATTGTGACTTCTACTGAAACTGCTCTAAGTTTTCCGTCTCTGGTTTCTTGTGCTTGAATATACCCACATCTTCGTGTGTCTATTTTGCTGTAGGGAATCTGTGTTCTATTATCTACCTCTATAATTCTGAACTGGGCCCCATGGGGTACCACATCCACCCGGGTGATCACTACTATAACCCCCACTCTTGTGGCCGTGCTCCACTAACTGGCCTTTTTTTCATGGGGTTAGTTCCAGGGCTGTCAGTGACTCGAGCTACTACAAGGTTCTTCCTGCTGGCTCTTGTCTACAGAGGACAGCTACTATTGAACTTGCCCAATGGTGTTGTTACCATGTGTTTTCATGATTTTTCCAACATTTCCCAATCTCTTTTGTGTTACTATCATAGACTACACAAGATTTGCTCATCTTATATTTCTGGAAAACTTCATTTCTCCGCCTCTTCTGCAAGATTCCCCAAACTCTACCTAATGTTTGACTGTGGGTTTGCATCTGTTTCCATCATTTGCTGGATGAAGATTCTGATGAAAAATAGATTAGGTACCAATCTAGCTGCAGGAGATGGCCAGTTCAGGCTACTATCTGCTATTGCTAGGAGTTTTAACTGGGGTCACCCTTGTAGATTCCTGGGAGAATCCCTTGTGCTATGTTGCAGTTCACAATAAATCTCAACACAATTCTTTATAGACCTTGAAAAAACAATATTCGATTTCACATGGAAAAACAAAAACAATAACAAAAAACCCAGGATACGTAAAACAATCCTGTACAATAAAAGAACTTCTAGAGGTATTACCATCCCTGATTTCAAGTTCAAATACAGAGCTACGGTAATAAAAAATCACATGGCATTGGCATAAAAAGATAGGTGGATCATGGAATCTAATTGAAGACCCAGAAGAAAGTCCACACACCTGTAAGATGCCTGTTTTTGTTCAAACAGGTGGGAAAATTATACAAAATTATACAGTGGAAAAAAAGAAAGCATCTTTAACTAATGGTGCTGGTCTAAGTGGATGTTGGCATTGTAGAAGAAGGCAAATAGATCCATATCTATAATCCTACACAAAACTCAAGTATATACTTTTTAATTGACAAGGGTACTGCTCCAACTTTTCTGTCATCTCCCAAACTTAGCATGACTCTACAAAGCAATAATTGCCTTACCTTCCCAGATTTTTTCATAGGTTCTCCAGGTGCTTCAATTATTAACTTTTGATGATTTCCGCCTGTTAATTGTTGTGTGTATTTTCCACTGGCATGGACGTCTAACCAAGATGTTTTTCTTGCATCTACAGAAGTTCTACTGGTATTTTCACAGAGTATATGTTCGCAATACAGGCTTCACAGGACTAATTGATGGGAAGTTATTGGTTTAGTTGAAGTTTCATTTTTAAAAAGGAGTTGGTAGAATTTATTAAATTTCTCAAGCATGAGGAAACAAAAGGAAAACAAGTCAAACATGCCTCACCTGCTGACACATTCTGGCTTAGTATATTCTTCCTCCATCTATAGCTCTGGATTTTCCCATGAATTTAAAAATCTACCTACTATATCTGTTGAATCTTGGGATAGTTTCTCACTGGACCATGAAAAAAAAATGCTAGACATCCAAGGTGTAGGGTCTGTTTAAGACTCCAAGTTTTGAACAGATCCTTGCATTTGATTAAACTGGGGATCAAACATTATCAAGATGTTAAACAAATCTGTCTGTACTACAAATGTGGTCAGATGTCCATGTCTCTATTTTGCTCCCATTCATTTTATTTCCAGGTAGAAAAGACAGTGTTTAAAAGCCTTTCATGTCCATTTCTAAATGACTTCAGTATTTTTAAACCTAGCTACACAAATAACTTTCAGGCTCTGAAACATCTCATTCCAGTTCAGGTCGTGTTTTTATCTGGTTCACCATAGAAAGATGGGCTCATATCAAGACTTAACAGTCTTCCAACCTTTCCTATACTTCTGAGAAGAGGCACTATTATTTTCTTTTGTCATTTCTCTTCTTTTTTTCGCTTCTTCGCTTTCTGATCTTATCTCCCAAGCCCAAAGATAAAGTATATATGACTTAGTGACTATATTTCTACGTAAGCCAGCTTTACCTGTGAATTGAAAGCACAAGACAAACGAAACCAGCAGCAACCCAACTACTGAACTGTTTCTTATTTATGTGCATTATTGAATTATTCAGTGTGCTGTTACATTTCCCATTTTCACTCATAGTGTATTTGGAAAACGTAACAGCATAACTGAACAATTCAATCTTTTAATATCAGCTCTGTTAGAAATGATTGTATGAAAATGGACTTGAAGCTGGAGAAATGGCTCAGTGAGCAACAGTATTTGTTGCTTTTGTAGAGGATCCTGATTCATACTCAGCAGCAACATCAAATGGCTCACAACTATTTGTACCTCCAGCTACAGGGGTTGTGATGAATTCTTCTGGCCTCCATAGGTACTTGCACCCCCATGTGCACATACATACACTCAAGCACACACACATACACACACACACACACACACACACACACACGTAAAATAAGGTAAATAAATCTTTTTTGAAAAATAAACAAATTAAAGAATTTTTTTTAACTTACCAGTTCATTTCCTGTGTCACGGAGCTCATGACTTTGGGATGGGAGTTGGAAAATAAAATTAGTTAAAAGCAAAATTTATTTTATATTTCCAGCGATTCAAATCATACAGATCCTCTAACTTTACCAAAATGCCCCTTTATAAGAAACAAACCCATCAAGAGTTTGAGTTAACCAAAAGTTACTGACAAAATGCAAAGCAGTCTGGAAAAGTTAGCTCCTGTTCAAGTCCTCGGTTTTTATCATATTACCTGTAGCATCAAAGCCTAATTTGCAAAAGAATTTTTTTCTTTTTCCAGAAAGCTCAAGATTTGCTCTTCAAGCTACTAACTACTAAGGACGAAAATGGCAGCATGGAGTCATTTGATTGTCAGCAATCCTCTTGATGCCTCTTTATCTCATCACACTGTGGTATCATAAGCATTGTTTCCCATAGTCCACAGCCCTTGTAGTTATTCATCCATATACATATGCCTGTGTTTTCCCTCTTTTCCAACTAAAACATGGGTTCATTCTGTAGAAGGACTCTGTTCCTTTCATTCATTGAGTATCTAGTCCAAAGTCAGTATTTGCTTGCCGAATGAACAGGACATCATACCATTAGAAGAATGAATAGACATGAGGAACTGCATTTGCACGCATGAACAGTGACAGCAAGCATTCAGTGCACACTCAGGTAAGTGACACTCTGTCACTGAAGTTTCTATTGCTGAATTGTGACTGACTTTATTAATATGAACTTGTTAATGTTCAAGGCATGAAACATTAAACATTAATGCTATATAAGATTAATAATATACATCTTAGGCTCATGGATGCTTACATTTCTATTTCACTCTGCCATTCCACCTCTTACGAACCTCTGGTTTTACTTTTATATATTGGTAACCATACTAAAGGTTCTCTAAAGATGAGATACAATGTAAAATATTGAGAATGTTGATAATTTTTTCCATTTGCCCTACAGCCATTGAATTCATTGGTGTCACAAAGTAAATAATAACCAGTACTGAACCATACCTTCAGTAATCCATTCCAGAAGAAAAAAAGTGGATCTGCTAAGCCAGCTGTCTGTGATCATATGCTTCCAGTGTGGGCAGATGTGGATCTTCATCTTACTCTTTAAGAAAGCACATTTGTTTAGTGGAGACATTATGGCCCCAACCTTGTTGGCTGCTCTGGTCCTTTGTTAGTTTCCTGTCACATTTAGCAGAATATGTTTGAATGTCCTGACACTGTGAGGATCTGAAGTTGTCTTGTTTTAGACCTCTGTTATCAGCCCCACTGGCTTTTGTGTTTTTCCGTAACAACATCTGTGAAGGGTGTAATAAGTTCCATAGCACACAGGGCAAGCTCAAGGATAAACGGTATGATTCATTGACAGAGGAAGATAGAGAGAACTTCTTTTTTGTTGTTGTTTATTTGTTTGTTTTGTTTTTGTTTGTTTCTCAAGACAAGGTATTTTTGTTTCTCAAAACAGGGTTTCTCTGTGTAGCCTTGACTGTCCGGAAACTGGCCTTATAGACCAGGTTGGTCTTAAACTCAGACATCCACTTGCCTCTGTTTCCTGAGTGCTGGAACAAAAGGCGTACACCATGACACCCAGCAAGAAGGTATTTCTTTATTGACATGATTTGAAATCAAATGTCTGGAAGTTCACAAATGCTCTGCATTTGTTTTCCTTTGATTTTTTCCTGTTTTTTACACAAATGGTGATGATATTACACACTGATTGTTAAGAACTGAAGGTGTTTAGGTCTTGCTGAGCAGAAGCACACAATCCCTTTTTGCACTGTGGGGCTCATATCACTGAGGTTTGCAGGGATTTTATAATTGCTGGTTTCTCCTGTTATTTTAAAATTTCTCTCAGAGTTTGTAATGAAATATCTTGCCAGAGACTCTAGAAGAGAGACTTTGAAGTCCTTTTGATCTTACAGAAACTCGCTGGTCCTTAACTAAGGAGAGCTGCTGACAGATCTCTCTGCTGTTCTTCAATGATATCCTTAGCCACGATGAAAGGGTCTCTGTTGGCTTCCTTCCCTGTTAGATGATGCCAGTGAAAGTCAGTTTTTCCAGGATGGTGAAGGGCCCTGCATTCGGGTGGCACTATTCAATTTCTGGTCCTCTACCATCCTCAACAATCATTTTTTTCATAAATTCATTTCTACATTCAAAAAAAATTGAATAGCTATCATGAGTCAGCTGTTTGTTATAAACCCTAAGCAACCAAGAAAACTGAATCCATGCATCTATGTGGGTGAAGGAAAGTTTTATGGAGGTTTGATTTATAATGTATAAAATTATCAGGTTCTTCACATGAAAGCAAAGACCAACAGCTTAGTGACCACAGAGGTTTAGGTTCCTCCAGCCCCTGAATGTCCTAGGCATACTTGGTTGAGTGTAAAAGCCATTTGTTAAAAGACAGTTGAGGCAGGTGGATCTCTGTGAGTTTGAGACCAGCCTGGTCTACAGAGATAGTTCCAGGACAGGTTCCAAAGCCACAGAGAAACCCTGTCTCGAAAAACAAACAAACAAAAAAAAAACATAAATAAATAAATAAATAAACAAAGACAGTTGATTGTTCCAACTCCAGGTATTGTGTGGGCTGACTGGTTGATATAAAGAAGCCCAGTTCCATATCATGTGATGTTAACTTACAGCTGAATAAGCTATGTTAAAGGCAAGGGAAACACTCAAAACCCTAAGCACCTAATGATTTCAGTGCTTTTACCTTTACCTCCAGGTACTGTTCCAGTTAACCGTTGTTGACTTGAGACAAATGAGAGGAGCTCGGAAGAGGAAACTTCAATTGCTCTGTCAGATTGCTCTGCAGGCTGCTCTGTGGGGCATAGTCATAATCAATGATCATTGTGGGAGGGCCCAGCTTACTGTGGACAGCGCCATCCACAGAAAACTGCTCCTGAGTTGAGTATCAGAGGCTGAGGATGCCATGAGCAACAGGACAGTGAGCAATGTTTCTCGGGTGGCCTCTGCATCGGTTCGTGCCTCAACCTTCTTCAGTGATCGACTGTGGCCTTGAGTTGAAGGATGAAATAAACTCATTCTCCCCTAGGTTGCCTTTGGTTATGGTGTTTATCACAGCAAGAGAAAATCAAACTAATACAGAAAACAAATATTGAACTTTTTGAGTGAACGAAGAGAGAAAGAAAGAAAGAAAGAAAGAAAGAAAGAAAGAAAGAAAGGGGTATTCCTGTGGCTTGCTGAGTGTATGGAGGTGAGGTTTATAACAATTTCAAAAAAGATCAGGTGAAATTACCACAAAGGAGGGTTAACAGAAGGGTCATCGTCAGATAGATGAGCTACGGGGAAAGTAAAGGTGATTCAAAATCAATGCAGAAATTTGCTAGTGAAAAGTCAAGCCTTAGCTTAATGTCCAGTTTGAAACATTTCAATCTTTAATTTTTCCAGAACATACTGGGAATGGCCTGAATTAGAAATTTTAGAGGCATGAATATGTGGGCAAAGAAGAACATCGTGCAAGTGGTTGCAGAAAAGATAACTGTACCATGAAAATGAAAGCAACTCTGTAAACTGTGCTTGCATCCTCATGAGATAAGAATTTGACACTGGAAAAGTAAAGAAAGAAAGGACATTATTGGGAACCAGAAGGATGGCAGCTTGGAAAGGGTTTGAAAGACATTCTAAGGGGGTATTAAGTCCAGCAGAAGAGTTTTAATAGCCGGGCGGTGGTGGCACACGCCTTTAATCCCAGCACTTGGGAGGCAGAGGCAGGAGGATCTCTGTGAGTTCGAGACCAGCCTGGTCTACAGAGCTAGTTCCAGGACAGGTTCCATAACCACAGAGAAACCCTGTCTTGAAAAACAAAAAAAAAAAAGAGTTTTAATAAAAGCAAATTCACTGAAGGTGTGGGAGTAAAATTAGATTATGCGCTGTGTGACCTGGAGTGGGAATCAGTCTCAGTTACCAACTGCCATATAGAAACTCTCCCAGAAATTAGCAGTCCTTTAGCAACCATCGTTCCTTCCTGTGGTTCCAGGGTGGTTAGATTTTGCTATGAAGTTGCTTAGCTGGATATGAGATCTTCTGGTAAGTTGAAGATAGCCTCTTTCAAATGTCCGTGACATCATTTGAGCTGGCTGACATGGTTGGGGTCATCTGGCCCTGCTCTGCCCTTTAAAGCCTTCTGTTTTCCTGGGACAGTCAGAATTCAAGAGGTACGTGAGTTTTGAGAGCAAAGTGGTAATCCTGTAATATCCATCTGCCATGTTATTGATCAAAATCAATCGTAAGATCGGCCTAGATTCAAAGGATGGGGACCATCGGATGCCACTTTTCTTTACAATCAGAGAAGGGAGATCTTGGTGTTTTCCCTCCTGTTGACTATTTCTCCTATATCTTCTGTTTTGTCTCTTATTTTATTCCAGTCAGTTCTAAGATGAACATGATTCTCTACAGTGTCATTTACAAAGAGCAAAATCAGCTCATGTAAATGCTGGTCTCAGAGGTTGAGAAAAGATACCACTGTCTCTAGCTCCGGCTTAGGATTTGGAAAAGAGATATTGGAACAATGGGCACAGGACAGATCAAAATCTGTAAGAACCTGTCTTTTTCCCACCCACCAGTCTCGGTATAGACTTCCTTTACATACCTCTTCCTATTTCTTTGTCTCAGCACCCAGACATCTGGATCACTTGTAGCTTTGAGGTGTCAAATAACACGGAGCGAGGAAACTCGTTTTGGTCGTATTAACACTGGGTTCTTTGTCTCCTGTGGCATGTGCTGGAGTCAGATTTTAGAATGCAGAGAATTACTATAAACAGGAAAAAAATTTGGAAGACAACCTTTCAAGAAATATGTTTTGGCCATGTTACATCCCTGAGGTATGTCACATGTCCTTGTTTGAGTAGGTGAGTCTTATTGCTGGCATGAACACAAATGCACACACACACACACACACACACACACACACAAATGGTTTTTGCTTATTGTTTTCATTATACCTTTATTCTGACTAGTTGATCTTACTTTTGGAGAGAAATTTTTAATCTTTAAAAATTTTTTGACAGTTTCACACCACACACTCATAGACACAGAAACTGTCAAATAATTATGTAGTATGCATTTGTATGTATATATATATTGAATTTTCATCCCCTTACCTGCACTGCTGAAACCCTTTTTGTTCCCAACAAACCCCTCCTATTTTATGTCTTTATCTTATTTACTTACTTATTTACTCTTCTGGCCCACTGAGTTTAGTTGTGGTGGCTTACATGAGGAGGGAATCATCTACTGGAATATGGACTACTTGTTGGTGACTAACCACTGAAAAAACTGAGTCCTCATCCCCAGCACCAATTAATGGAGCATAATCCCTCAGGGAGGGGTAAGGATTCATGAGTTTTTCACCCATGCATTTGAAACACTGATGTTCCAATCTTGCACAAATTTTGTGTGCAATGCACAGCTGCAGCGGAGTGCCTGTCATGTACAGAAGACACTCTTTCACGCTACTCCTACCCAACCTCTGGCTCTTATAATCTTTCTGTTCTGACTTCTGCTGTATTTTCTGCGCCATGGAGGATATAATACAAAAGTATCTTTTGAATTCAAATATTTCATTTTCATACATTCTCTGTGGGTAGGTCAATCATGAGTCTTTGTATTAACTCACTCACAGCATAGAGGTGCTTCTCTGATGGAGGCTGAGCACATCACAAATCCGTTGATGTAAACAGAAGAATTTGGAAGGAAATTTAGCATCATGATCATTTACCAAAACAAAAATAGTACATTCTCCCTTAAGGCCTGCGATGTATTCAGCCATAGGCTCTATCCAGTTTTATAGTATTGGGTGCAAGTACCCTTTATGGAGCGAGCCTCAAATCCAATAATTAGAATGGCTACCCCACAATAGTCAACTCCTTTATTGCATCAGTGGGCATAGCTTGCCAGTCAGGCCATTGCTGGAGCTCATGAGATCCACGGCTGGGTAAGAGCACTTTTCTCCCAAAGTAGCTTTCACAGCACCTCCCAACACTGTGAAAGCTGGCCAGAAGGAAGGAAACTTCTAGATTAGGCCCAAATTGATTCCTCAGTGACAGACAGACAGACCTTTGCATTGTTTTTCATGGGTTAATAATTCAAGAGAATGATTAACTCATTTTTGTTTGCTTAAAGTGAAAGGACATGGACCAATTTTAATATTTTAAAATTATCCATTAGAATGAGCTAATTATATTTGCATTATAAAAAAAGAAGTCCGCAATAGAAAACATTGCTCTGTGTACTTACTATATAATGTACAAACTCAAAAAACTGAAGACTTTTATAATATCTGTGGCCCAAAATTATAGTGCTTTATCTGTTCTAGAAGAATTGTAAAGGTATTCATTATAATGTATTGCTATATTGTTAACTGTGGAAATCTTGAGCTTACGATTTTAATTTTTTTTTCCTAGAACAATTGAATAAGTATATAAACAATCATTGTTTATACGTTGCATGAATAAGTCACCATTTCTTGTTCAGATACATGAGTTTTGGAGAAAATGGTGTAATGACCTTCAGGATGTCTATTGCAGTAGAGTGGTAACGTAACTACTTTGAAAGGTATTTTTATAATTTTAAATTGTTAGGGGAAGAACACTATTATTTCAGCAGTCCACATCCACGTGAAATTGTACCAGACAATGAGCTGCAAAACTCTAACAAAAGTTACAGCCGCACCGCAGAACAACTGACTCTTTCTGTAGCTTAAAAAGCAAAATTCTTCTCCAGGTCTCCAGAATGTGAAAATGTCAACATTTTAAAAGATTAGCATTTAATCTCCAAATGTATCGTTTTCTATTCAATGAATACCCCACTTTGACTCCATGGCATCTCACTTTCTCCCCTATGTGTGCTAAGTGGCAATGCCCCTAATCATTTAATTAAAGGTGAGATGAAATGATCTCCAAGTAAGCACTTTAAGTTGACATGCTTAGCCTACTTCAAAGTTCAGGCTTGTGTAAATTTACAATTAGAAGCTACTTTCTCAGCTTACCTTGGATTTCATTTGTTAGACAAAGTCGACTATGCCCTGCCTGGTGTGATGGAGGACAGTTAACTTCGTAAATGCTTTTTATGGAACAAACAAAAGACACAAAGAGTAACAACAGGCTGGCTGAAGAGAGCAGAGTCATGGGATGGGGAGGCCTTCTGATGAATAGCTTCTAAATCTTTTCTTTCAAGGTTTTATTTACATGTATTAATTATACAAAGCATGGAGACGGGTCGTGTTGATGGACTGTGAAGGAACTATGCTGACCTAAGTTTGATTCCTAGAAATAGCCCCTTTTTCTTTTTTTAAATGTATGGGCCTTGACAGACTTTTTAGTTAACATTTTTTTCATTTCAGCAGCCTAGTACTGAGCTTGACACATAATTCATGCCCAGATGTCCTATTATTATTGTCCACTATCATCATAACTATTGAAGCTATACTGCAAGTGATCTGTTACTAAGAGTTAAGTGAAATACCAGGTCAATAGCATGCTATTATATACAAAAACAATAATAACTTTTACTATGTTAGTATGATGGTAGTGCTAATTTAATATTTGCAGCAATGTTCATACAGTAATATTAATATGGTGGTGACATTAATATGCCAATGTGATAATACCCACTAACCTGGTATTTGGTCCTTTCTAATAGAAAACACTGCTCTCTGCGTGTTTGCATGTGGAACATAGATAAAGCAAAGATAGCCTTAACTCCTTAGGAATTTATATGGTGAACCATTACATATATTTAGGGCACACACCAATGTCTGAGATTTCATTTATAGGGAAGCAAGAGAGTGCTTGTGAGTGAGGTGGCTCTTAGCAGCACTGCCTGGGTGAGAAGAGCAGCTGCTGCCTCTTTCATCAGAGAGGAAAACACTTCCGGGAGACTTAAAGGACACTTTTATACATGTCTTTAATTTTTACAGTTGCTAATGCAGTTCATAATTACTGAATTACTGTAGTGTAGAGAAACACATAAGCAAATGTTAGCGAGAATTCACTGTGCAGACATCTCTGCTCTTGATATCTTACTGGCTTCTATTTCCAGGTTTTGTTTTTTACACATAGAACTTTTATTCATTTGGAACACACACATGCACAAACTTCTCAATATTTAGTAGTGCTTAGTTATGCATACTCCCACAGATACTTTATGTGTATTTTTATTATAATTAGGAAAAACGTATTAAGTGGAGTTGACAGGACAAAGAGTTGATCCTGCTTAAAATGTGATACTCTATAGCAGCGCTACACCAGCGTTCCTTTGAATTATTGAAAGAGCCGCCTTGAGATGGAATGGGTACTGTGATCCAGTCCTAGATGGCTTCAGCTGATAGTTTCTTATCCTTTGTCTGAAGGTGGAACCAGTTGTCACATGCCTGTTGAAAAGCACATGAGATTCTGCCTTTCCCCACACTGACCTCATGCAACACGCTCACTATGTTTCCAATTGTAGAATCATAGATGCCATGTCTCTTATCACTGAGATAAAGTAGAATGTTTCTCTACTGATTGCATTTTACTGACACTGAGCGAAACTCTCTGAACACTACATTTTTAGCTCGAGCCTCCTGTTTAACAAGTAGTAATTCTCTTTGGGATGGGAAAATGACATTCATTTTTAGAGATGACATTTATGATACAAAGTATTGAAAATGACAACACAAAGAGAAATCCCAGTCTAGGACCTAAGATTTCTGACCCACAGGTTTTAAAATGCAGACCTACAAAAAGCTAGATGTGAACAAAAGCACCATCAGCAGGGCCAGTGAGGTTCATCAGAGTTAGAGGACAGTATTAGCAGAGCACTGTGGGACGGCGCTGAGAGTCCGGATGATATAGTCAATCCTCTAACTGGGCTGAGGAAGTAGAGACCTCTGACAGTGGTGGTTTCTGTTTGACAAGATGTGTTGAAGGCAGAAGTCAATTTGGAGCGAACTGTAGTGCAGATGAGTGTTGGAGGAAGATGCTGGACATAAGAAGTCAGCTCCCATCAAATTTGGCTACAAAGAGAGCAGAAAAATGGAACGTTGAAGTTAGGGGATGGGGATCAAGGTCCCCTCAAAAAAGACCTATGTTTTTCTAAGGTGCACATTGTCGGTTAATTGGTCTACAGATGAGTAGGGAGTGAGAGGTGGAAAACAGTAGGTCCTAGAGTCACCTAGGAGCAGGGCAGTAGCCAAGTTGTGCTTTGACATACCTACACAGCATTACCATGGAACAAAGACATGAAGTACAGCCTTTTCAACTGCAGACGTCGGTGGGCATTCCTAGCTTGTCCGGAAATCCCTAGTGTAGAGAACAGATGTTTGTTCCCCTGTGTACAGTTGAGGTGGCATGCACAGACCACGGCTGTGTGACGGGAAAGCATGCGAGATCCAGCGAAAGAGCACTGATAAAGCTCAAAGTGGAAACAGTGCTGTTGATAACGTTATCATTTCATTACCCTAGAGACACCACAGAAGTTTCTAGAATAGTGTGCAGCAATATGAAACAGACTGCAGGGCTCCAGGCTGTGGGTGCGTAAAACAAACGCCCACTATATCGTGATAACGTTCAGTTCAGCGACCAGCTGATGTAGAAACAGACTTGCTCTGCTTCCAAAAGCATGGCAACTGTATCTATTCAGGCAGTGGGACCAAAATCTCTCTGAGAACAGCGTCTGTGTCGTCCATCGATTCACATCCTGTGCCACGTAAATCAACACTTGGTGGCTTCAAACATCACAATACATTCATTTAAAAAAAAAACTATGAACAATTTTATGTTCTTTTTTAACCACTTAAAAATTAATTGATATAAAATGTGTGAAAGTGTGTAACTCAGTGCCTGGTTCATAATAAATCCATACTGATATGAGATTCGAATCTAAACATTTACCCTAAGGGGAGTAAGTGGCGGAAAAAGTGTACATTTGAGTATGGTTTGTGTGATGGGAACCTAGTGAGAAATCTCTTTTTATATGAGCTTGGTTATAAGGAGACTGTATGCAAATATCTTATAGCATCAAGAAGAGACCATGGTTAAACGGCAGTAGGAATTCAACCTTGAGTCCATTGTCTTTAGCATGGCAAATGAAGTTCACTGTGCCTAATTCACAGATTTAGCTCTACAAGAATGTTTGGATTATTTTAGGCTGTGCATTTTGATCTGGCCTATAAAAATATCTGTTTAAAAGAGAAACACTAACCCTTATAACTACTAATATCATTTGAAAACATTTGACAAATTGGACTTATCACAAGTGGGATTTCTACAGCTATGGAAATGGAATGCTCTTGTGAGAAGCCTTGACTTTCACTAAATTTTTATGACTGAACTTGTTGCATACTGAAGTTATATATGATACACGTTTTAACAGCTAGACTGTGTCAATGGACTTCAGAGAAAGAGCAAAGTGCAACCCTTACACTACTTGTAACTTTCTTCTGATCTCATTTTAGTAGGATGTTTGTCTTGAATTATACATAGACTTTGTAAATAGATTATTTTGTTTTAAATATTGTCTTTTGTGACTAAGCAGTAAATAGTGTTATGTGGTTGGCCTTGGATTAGTTTTTCACTAAATTAGTGAAATATACCTATAATTGTTTTTGATACAGGTTCATGTTTTAGACAAATAACAAAAAACATATGCATTGTGAACGATAGGTTTATCTGCTAGCTTGGATACACAGTGCAGTCTGGGATTCATGTTCATCGGGAGGAATGGCACAGAGGAGCAAGCAGGGCAAAGAAGGGGAGTCCTTGGGAAAAGAGTTTCCCATTCATTCCAGTCCAGAAGTCTTTAGTGAGTCTAACTAAAGCTGATGATCAAATAGCTTTCTCAATGACTTTGTAATGATGACTGATATATGTAACTTCATTAAAAAAAAAACTTCAAAGGCAAAGTGACAAGTCTTGAAATTTCAAACTTCAAAATGTCAAGAAGATCCTATGAACAAATCACATTATGAAATATGCCAGCATTTCTTAGACATCTGTAAAATCTCCCTGTTGGCGATGGTATCTAGAGATAGACAACATGAGTGAGAAATTGCTGAATTACTCTGTCCCAAAATCATGGACGAAAGGAATTACTGAGGACATAGCTCTGGTTTTCCTTGTCCTTCAGCTCATCGCCCGCTTCGAGAAAACAGTGACATCCCTGAAACTGTCACTTTGTCTGTACTCAGTTCATGGGAGGCTCTTCTGGTGGGCCCTAGGTTCTTGCTTAAGATCATACTGAGAGGTGGGGCAACTGATCATAAATGAAGGGCTTCTTTCTCACGTGGTAGCATGTCAGCATCTGTGAAAGTGCGGATGTCAGTGTCCCCCAAGGACAAACTCCAGCACACCTCTTCACACTCCAGCTAGAGGCCAGATCTCTTCTTAAGGAAAATTAAATGATCATAGATTTGGGTCCTTTGAAAGAACTTAAGATGTTTTCTAGTAACTATGGGGAGTTCAAGTTTTTCTTAAACTTGTTGGGAAGTATAAAAATATATATTTCAACTTAAACTTCCTCTGCTTTTAAGAAGTAAGATTTTGCAGCATTTAGAGAATTCAGAAATTGTATACCTGGGAAGTTCAATTTGGCATCAACTGAATTAAACTTCCAGACAAAGTCCAAATCTCTATGGCTTTTTCATACTGTAAAGATAATAGCCCTTGAAGAAACAAAATGCTCCTGTTTGAATATCTACTGAGGCGGGCTGTTAAAGCGTACTGTACAATTCACTATCATCAGGCATTCCCATTGCCATAGTTAGTGATGCCTTCCTCTTTAAGCCATTCGGAAAGCAGAAAATTCCACTCATGCAGCCCCACTGTAGATATTTGGATGGACTAAAAAGCCATTGAAGTCGTGTCATTTGCTCTGGTAGCTCATCTTTGATCACGTCCTTTGACAGCTACGCTTCCACTGTGTTTCAACACTCAGACCCCTGCTGTTATCCAACCATGCAGCCTCTCTTTCATCATCCAGCATGTCTATGGCTGCTACCCAGAACAGAAACTGGCTTGTTGTATGTCTCAGTTCATCTTCCCTTGCCCTTTGGCAACCTTTATTCTCAACAATTTTTACAGAGTTCACTAGGTAAGGACAGCATTACTCTGCTTTTAATGCTCTTTAAACCCTGTGCTTTTCTCCCAGTGTTTATTGCGTCTTACTCTATGTTGGCAAACTCAACTATCAAGTTATTCCCCCCCCCCACATAACTTCTATAGTTACACGTGGGTTCTGTGATACAGAAAATGGGTTGGTAATTGGGGATTAGCATTTACAAGTTGTCCACTGCCTCAGACTTCAGAGGAGTGTCTTTGTTGCCCTTCTTTAGGCTCTTTGTTTGTTTGCTTGTTTTGAATGACATTTATAAATCTCCTATATATGGATATGAAGTGAGATGTGTGTGGTAAAGCCAGGGGCAAAAACTGCAATGATGTCCAACATATCATACTGTTGCTAGGGCATTCTCCACTCCGCCTTTTTCAAACACAGTTTCTTTCTGGATATTCTCACAAAATGGATGTTTGCTCACTTCCTCGGTAAGTCTTAAATAACAAGCAGGACACTTGGTTTGAAATGCACATTTAGTTGCTGAATTTATTTTTTCCTTTTTGGGGCATCGGTGAAAACAGAGGTGGATAATTATTTTAAAAAGCTTTTTTTTTTCTTCAGAGAAAAAGTTGAGTACAGCAACAGCAACAACAAAACCCGTAAGAGGACAGATAAGCAATGCTTTATTCTCAAAGTATGTAGAAACTAGTTTACTTTCCCAGTGTCTTGGCAGGGGTAGCATGCTGCAGGAAGGGAGGCTGGAGAGCCATGGGGAGGACATCACAGTGGGTCACCTAAGTCCTGCAGGCCAGGTCAATGTGGTTGAAAGTCAACTTTGAGCCGTAACTAATCAGTTTAATGAAATCATGGGGATTACACAGCTTTTTTCAGGGGGGATGAGTTTAGAAAGGGCAGAACGTCTAGGTTGAGGACCCGTTCGGGACCACAGACTGGAAACCGGTTTTACATAATAAGTCAGCCTACAATTGTTTCTTGGGCTGTGTGTTGGGCAGCTATGTGATTCAAGAAAATTTTTCAAATTGAGAAAATTTCATTTACTTGTAAAACTTTTTCATGATTTAGTACACATTTCAAATCCAGAAACGTGACCAAAGATTATGCTAAGCCATTTTACATAATCCTTAAAGACCCTCTTAGGCCAGGTCTAAAAATTGGGTTTACAGTATCAGCCACAAATCCGCTCATTGAATGGGCCTTAGTTCAATTAAACAGCTGCTGGTCACCCTCAAGACAGTAGTGCACCTATTGCACTATTGCTTATTTCTTACCAGGGCTGCCATTGTAGCAATTAATATGTTTTATGGCTATGAGTGACTATTGGTTGTTTTTCTCCCCAGCAGCTTGCATAGGAGGACCTTCTGATACCATGAGGTCTAACCCTCAGGGAAGAGACTTTCAGGTTTACCCAACTTTTTATTTAAATTGCAATTTTAAATTGTCTCTTATATTAACATATCAAATGTATAGAGATTATGTATAAAACAATAACTACCCTTGTAATGTCATGTCCACCATTCAACTTTAGACTTGTTTTCAATTTTACTCTTTGTTTTCTTTTTATCATCTCAAATATCTGGTAATCCACCAGAAATCCCATTTGTCTCTTCTGAAGATGTGTTTTTCTTCCTAACAGCAGTCTTTCCTGGTGATAATTCTTTTATAATTTGTCTGAAATGCATATTACTTGTATTTTCTGAGAGCATTTTTGCTGTTTGGGGTGGATCATGGCGCTTTCCTCTCATTGGTTTTATAATGCTTTGTTCTTAATTTTAAGAGACAGATGGGAGTTACACAGACCCATGTTAACAGACAAATTGGGAGAGAGACCATGGCTAGGCACAAAGCTGGTGAATTGCCAACATGGCCACCTTCACCCTCAACCTCCTGACGTGAAACAAAAGCCGGCAGCTTTGATCTTCTATCAGTTGACCTCCTACTGATGAACTCAACAATTTCAAGGGTGGATCAGGACATGGCCAACAAGAGTTGTGGACCAATCAACCATCCTGTCTTCAAACTGACCAACCCTAAGGTAGGGAAGGGAATCTCTTCAGAGGCTTTAAACCCCCACCCCTCAAGAAGAGACTGCATTTCTGGCAATGAGTGTTGTTTTTAGTGTGTCTCCTGCATGTGTGCTGTCTTCACCCTCAATGGATGCTGTTCTTCAGCTGCCCATTCTGTCTACTGGGCATGAGATCTCTCTACTGATTTCTCTACTGTTACCTAGTGCTCTTCAGATATTTTCCTGCCTTTAAATTCCTCAACTGGGAGGAAAAAAGAACTGATCCAGACCCTTACACGGAATCAATCTCTGTCATAGCCATAGAGAAAAATTATATTTCAACTTGTCACAAATTAAAAAGTCCTTTTTTTTTTTTTTTTTTTTTTTTTGCTGTAGCTTTGGAACTTGTTCTGAAACAGGCTCTTGTCAACCAGGATGGCCTCGAACTCACAAAGATCCGCCTGCCTCTGCCTCCCAAGTGCTGGGGTTAAAGGCGTGTGCCACCACCACCTGGCTGACTTTTTAACACTCCTGTCACTTTAAACTTTTCTCTTCTCTATTTTCCTTGGTAGGTGCTGTCATCTTTTGAGAAAATACTGCATATTTCCCACCAGTATTGCCAAGATTGTATCTAGCATCTCCTCAAATGTGTTTTTTCTTCACTTTGGTCAGCTGTCCTTTAACATCCCCACTGTGCTCACCAAGCACTCCATTGAGCTCGCCACCCCTCCTCTTACATCTAGGTTTCTTATATTTTGAATTTACTATTATTAATTTTTGTCTTTATATATATAACATTTAATACATCTTCCCTTAGCTTGCAATAAAAAAAGCCTCAATTTGCTATGTGAAGTCCACTTTCCAAAGACTGCCCATTAGCTATCATCCCACTCCTGTATTATTTTATTTTTAGTTTTCAAATTTCCTCCAAACATCTCACCCTGGTTATCTTGCCAGGCACAGTTAGTACAGCCCCATCAGACCTTGATGGAAACACCTGGCGCCTCTGGAGGGCCACCCCAGCTGCACTGTAGCTGGTGGCTCTCAATCCTGTGGTCTTACCAGCCCACATGTCTGGTCATGTCTGAACTGTTTGTGTGTCTAGATCCAAAAGTTCTTTGGAGAGATTTGCAACCAGACAGGCTCTCTTATGCTGAGGATTTTGCCTTCTCCAGCTGCTTGAGGCACTGGAATTGAAGGATTGCTCCAGTCTGTTTGTTGGGTCGGGCATCGTGTGGCATCTACAGTCTCTGGTCGTGTGGCATCTACAATCTCTGGTTGTGTGGCATCTACAGTCTCTGGTTGGAGCTTGTGTGGCATCTTCAGTCTCTGGAAGAACCCTGTAGAGTCACTCTGACCCTGGCATGGGTTCCTTGGCATCTAAAATAAAGCGGGAGAAGACATCTCCATTTCCTCTGTTTTCTGAGGAGTTGGACTAACTTTCCTTGTCCTCTCCATGCTGCGCTGTAGGAGACCCACTACACAGCTGAGCTTTCCACTGCCACTCTGTTGGGAAACGGCAAACTCCACAAGGGGGAATAACCACAAGTCTAGGACTTACACCTGTGGGGCTAAACCATTTCCAATGTTCTTGACTGGAGGACCTTAACTAGCTTGGGCTGGAGAGATGGAGAGCAGGGAAGTGAATGAGTGCCCTTGCAGAGGACCTGAGTTCAATTCTAAGACCCCACCTCGAGGGAGCACACAGCTGTCTATAACTGCAGCTCCTGGTGGTGCAGAACCCAGTCTTGGTTTCTAGGGCATTGCACTAGCCTGACTCACACACAGGTATCACATGTAACTAGAAATCTTAAACCAAATGAACTTTTTCCCCAGTCTCAATTGTTTTCAGCCACTTTTTCTCTTCCTTGGGTTCTGTGGTTATTGTCCCAAGAGTTTTAAAACTGCTAAAACCATGACGAGTCTGTGAGGGAAAGAGCCTCTAGCATTTTAAATTGTTACTACCTTGTTCAAATATTATCCTTTTTTTGCTTTGAATTTCTAAATTTCAAAACACTGAAATCTGTTGTGTTATAAAAAGAAGGCCTTAGAATAAAGGAGCGAGGAAAGAGAATGTGGAACATAAGGGATATGAGAGTGGATGGAAGAATATTGGGGAGGGGAGGGACCAGCTGTGCAACAGAAAGATGTAGAGAAGGATGGAGTCAGGGAGAATCAACCAAAACTAAATGTGTATGGAAATCTACAGAGAAACCTGTCACTGTGTATGCTAACTTCAATTTGAAAAGTAACAAACTCAAGATATTATCTTACAGAAGAATAAATTAACATTTTTTTTTCTTTCACAAGACTGAGCAAAGAGCAGGCAGATGTTTTGTGAAAATTTACTTCATTATATAGTTGAGTACCTAGAAAAATCTAACAAGTAGAGATGTTCATAAGAGAAGACCAAAGACAATGTCCATGGACTTTAAACCTTTCTACTCTTTAGAAGTGCAATTTTGGTTTATTGATAGAGTTAACTCGGGAGGCAGAGGCAGGCGGATCTTTGTGAGTTCGAGACCAGCCTGGTCTACAGAGCTAGTTCCAGGACAGGCTCCAAAGCCACAGAGAAACCCTGTCTCGAAAAACCAAAAAAAAAAAAAAAAAAAAAAAAAGAAGTGCAATTTTGGGCACACAATTGCAGAGGCATTTCACTTACCGGGTAGGTAACTTGCTCACATTGCTTCTCTTTTAATGAGTTACCATCAGGATTTAAATGTTGGCTTTGCCCCAAAGTGAATAGTCAATAAATTAAAACTACTTCCTTTCTTTTTCTGAGAATTAAAAAGTCATTTTTGTAGGCAGAGTTTCTCTGTGTCCCTGCAACCGCTACCATATAACCACACTAAGACTTATTATTAATTATAAATACTTGGCCAATAGTTCAGGTTTGTTACTAGCTAGCTCTCACATTTAAATTAACCCTATTTCTTATCTATGCTCTGCCCCCGTGCCTTGGTACTTTTTCTCAGTAAGACAACTTCATCTCTTTCTCTCTGAATCTCCTCCTGGTCCTGAGAATCCTCTTCTTTCTCATGCTTTCTCTCTCTCTTCTGTGTTTGCATGTTTCACCTAACCTCTGTCTGTTCAATTATTAGCTAGTCAGCTTCTTTATTAACCCAATCACAGTGACATATATCCACACAGTACAGAGGAATATTCCACACTATTCTTTTACATTTCTGTAAATTTTCCATGTTTTTGAAATGGGAATTGACACAAACATTTATTTGAGGAATCACCTGAACTACATGCTTAACTCGCCAATATTAATAAACCTCTAGAGAGAAAAAATTAAAACAATATAAATGAACATTTTTATGTAATTCTCTCTTACAAATCTTAGATATTAGAAAATGTTAACCAGTGATATACAATATGCTGTTTTTTAAAAAAAAATCAACTTGATATAAGCAGGAATCATATGAGAAGACAAGCCTCAGCTGAGGAATTACCTCTATCAAGCTGGCCTGTGGGCAAACTGTGGGGCATTTTCTTACTGATGACGGATAAGGAAGGGCCAATCCTACTGGGAGTAGTTCCACCCTGGGCAGGGGATCCTGCATTGTTTGAAAAAGCAAGCTGAACAAGCCATGGAATCAGTAAGCATCATTCCTCCATAGCCTCTGGCTCACTTCCTATCTCCAGCTCCTGCCTTGACTTCCTGCCCCGATTTCCCTTAAGGATGGACTATGTCCTTTCCTGATATCCCTTGATGATGAACGAACAGCAAACCCTTTCTTCCCCAAGGGGCTTTTGATTATGGCCTTTGTTACAGCAGCTGAAGCAAACCAATACTACCTGTGTTTTGCCTTGCCAGGTTGTGCACAGCCTTTAACTCCTAGAGTGCTGAGACAGACTCCCATTTGTCTGCTTTTTCACTACCACAGACAAACTACTTTTATGAAGGTCAGTCCTGTAATGTTTTCAAGGTCTTCATAGTACGTGAAAACCATTGAATTTTCACACAAGTATCTAAACAAAGTTGACAAATAATTAGAAGACAGTAAAAAAAAGCAATCATTTCTATAATTTCATATTTAATTATTTTAAATAATCTTTAATTTGGAAAACTATTAGAATTCATAGAAATTCTTGACATTCCTCATTACTAATGCTAAACAGTTGAAAATCAAAATAAACAATTATGGTCCTTTTTGAGTACTGATCATACAACAATATTTTTAATTTTTTAACTTTTGTGGCTTATTTTTATAACTATAATTTAATTTTTTATTTTTTGAGATTTTTTTTTATATAATTACAGAATTTCCCAGTTCTCTTTTTTCCCTCCAAAACCCTAACATGTATACCCTTGCTATTTTTAAAAATAAAATTCGTGGACTCTTTTAAAAAATTGTTGCTATATCTATATAGCTCTCTGTCTCTCAATATAGAGAGACATGCATGTATGTATATATTCCTGAACATATGAATACAACCTACTCATTCCATATAGAGTTACTTGTCCACGTGTGTTCTCAGGGCTGGCCATATTTTAACTATTTGGCCCTCACAACACTTGATCACAGACTATGCCATATGATACCCAGTACAAATATTAGCTATCTCAACTGCCCGCAGCCCAGACAGGCAGGCAAATGAGTAAATGCAGCCAGCTGGAGAACCTGCTCTTTATAACCTTTTAATGATCTCCGGTCTCCGGTAGTTTTACTTTTGCTCAGGTCAGTCATGCGCCACCTAGTGAAATGATAAAGAACTACAACTTATTGCATGGTACTGTGGCGCATTTCCTAGCTAGTTGCTTTGTGACAGTCTGCACGTCACCCAGCCACACACACCCTTCACGGTTGGAAGTCATTTAATTACATGGTGGGAACAGTGGACTTCACCACTTAGCTTGCTTGTTCCAAACAATAACTTCAAAAATTTGTGCTACTAAATGATAGATAAGAATCTTAACTTTGATAGACATGAAGATAAAAATAGCGTGAAATTCAGAGAAAAGAAAATATAATGTAAATGTATCATTTATATTAGAATAATAAAAATAATACTTTCACTTTATTATATTTTAATATTCCATTATTTGTAGTTTATAGATCTACAGAAGCTTAATCATTGAATTTTAAATTGTCCAAAAATTCTCACAAAGGGACAGAAAAAACTATTTCTTTTTTATTTTAATTTTTTATCCAATTTACATACCAAACACAGTTCCCCCTCCCTGCCTCCCTCCTCCAGCTCCAACTTCTACTTCATTTCCCCCCCCCCCCCACTCCTCATAGGGGTAAGGCCTCCCATGGGGACTGAACAATACCTGGCTCTCAAGTTAAAGCTGGACCAAACAACTCCCCCTGCATCAAGGCTGGGCAAGGCTTTCCACCACAGGGAATGGGATCCAGTGTCATTTGATCCCAATGTTTCAGAAGATAGCTGCTTTATCTTTCCATCTCATTTCGTATTTTAAAACTTCATTTCAATTATAAGTAGCAAGTCAAATGGTAATAACAATGTGTAATTTTCTATATACTTTATAGACTTTACTTAAAATAATTGAACCTGCATTGGCAGAGGTGACTCATCAATTAAAATGAAAAAGGACAGGCTGTGCTGGAGTGTGCGCAAGGATTGGAAGAACCTGTGATAGGCTTAGGTTGTGGGAGGACCATGAGTCACTTCCTGCTCCATGCAAGTGCTCTGAGTGCTACTCACAAGATGTTGTTTATGGAAGTGACTTCTCCAGTTGCTAGATGGAAATTTAGACTTTTTTCACTTAGCAGTTAACTTTTGTATGATTGAAGTAAACAGAATGAAGCATTTAAAAAGCTCAAGAAGTAGAAATGGGTGATGAATTTACAGAGGCATGTTCCTTAAGTCTTCATTAGATTTACTTCTGTCCAATCAGTGGCATGCCACCTAGAGAGATTATAAAAAAACCCCTACAAAACACACACACACACACACACACACACACACACACACACACCTGTATCGCATCCTACAGTCTGGAACGGCACGGAGAGAGGAACACAAGAAAAACGAGGAAAGTACCAAGGAAACACCTTTGCTTGGCATTGGCCCCTCTCAGAAACTCCAGCAACACAGCTTTATCTCTCACTTTCAGGCAAGACTGGATGGAGGCAGGGCAGTAGTTAAAAGCCAGCTTTCCTTCAAAACTGAGCGAGTGTTGGGAGTTGTTAACTAAATAGGAAGGCTCTTGGGAAGTCAGGTGTGGGGCACTGGTAATGAGAAGGGACTGTGCTATCAGGTATGCAAAGCTATTAGCCTCAGACTCTGGCTTTAAATGAAGCTGTCCTCAGAGTAGGAATACCTGCAACACTTCAAGGAAGTGACGTCCATAGAGGAGACGGGGAGAGATAACCAGATCCAAATGTGGCGACTGCAAAGTAAGTAATGGCACCTACAACATGACAACGGGCAGGTAGTTTAACACAAAGCCTCTTGCCATACTATCTACATTTTTGTAAAGGGTTTATGTTTATTCTATAAGCATAAGTTTAGGCAGAAATGTAGATAAGTTATAGTATTTATGAGCTTTCAAACATGTTTAGTCTCCAAATGGCTACACGCCGGGTGCATTCCTAATAAAGCAGGTATGCCAATTAAATCACGAAAAAGGAATCAATGAATCTGTGAGTGTTTGTAGAATAACTTAGATGATGAAAGCTATACTTCAGCAAAGCTGAAACTTCCTCCAGTCACCGCCTCCCTTGCGCGCACACACAAGTGGCATACCCATGCGCATGCGCTTCCTCTTTCATCTACAATTCTCTTCTAAATAAGCAGACTTCCCAGGCTCAATTTTAGGGCCAGGAGGAACCTCTTTCATTTGCTGATTGAGATCTGGCGCAGCAGCTAATGTTTCCTGCTGGGTCCTTACAGAGGAAGCATTCATATTTTATTCTAATTTATTCATTATCAAACATCAAACCTTTAGAAAATAAAACAAAGAGCAAGCGCATAATGCAGGGAGAGTTGTTGACGATTTTTCATCTTCACTCGCAGATGAAAGGACTATTTGGGAACACTGTGACCTCCCCTCATTCTACATCCAGGTAACTGGGTGTAGGTTGGGGGGCTGCAGTGGTGAGCTAAGCCAAATGAGCCTTCTGCATCCACCGAAGGACCCAAACAACATCAAAAGTATCTAATGAGAATTTGAAAATCTGTAGTATTAGAGTAGTTGACCTAATCTTGTAATTAAGTATCAAAACTTCCCAAGCTTTTGTGTGTGTGTGTGTGTGTGTGTGTGTGTGTGTGTGTGTGTGGTGTGAACATAGCAAGATCCTGTATACGCAAGCCAAAAAGCTTTAGTCATGCCTTCTGGAAGGAAAGCTTTAATGAAGTTCTGAACAAGGGGCAGAATATCAAAGAGCCCAGCTTCTGTGTTCACTTTACTACTTCCAGATTACATATGCATTAATAAGCCACAGGCTTATTAGTAAGTGAATTGCATTTTCTCCTTCCAGTGTGCTTGAGAAAGCAGCCAAATATTATATGAAAGTTGTTTTATTAGTGTTTATATGCTGTATTAGTCAGCATCCTCTTAATAACCATGAACTGAATATATTAAGTCAACATTAAAATAGTAACTACAGCTAAATCACACCAGAGAACCTGTGAATCTGGTAATCACTCAGCCTTGAGGCTGGGCCCTTCAAAAGTTGGAGCAGTCCCACAGCTGTCTCTCACTGGGAGGAGGGGAGTGACAACCAGTAGTTATGATAGTTACTTAGTTCCCAAGGCAGAGCACTTCCACAGTCCGGATCAGATACCAGAAGCCCAGAAGATTGAGAGCCACTGATCAGTAGATCCACAATGACAACTTGGGGACACCGGTTCTGCTAGCAGCAAAGGGAGTCAGTTCTCAGCAGCAGCAACAGGGTAAATCAAATCAACTCTGGGGGAAGAGAGGACAAGCAAGCAAAAGACAAGATAGTCTTCCATCTATCATATTTTTTCTGATCCGGGCTGCAACTAAAAGATGCCGCCCATAAATCAAAATGGGCCTTCCCATAGCAATCAGGGCAACCAAGCCACTTTTTCAGGTTAGGTTCCCTACTCAGAGGATTCTAATTCAAGGCAAGGTGACATTAAAACCAACCATTATAGTGTCTTCCAGGTGTAGTATGCCGTTATCACGGGGCAAACACCAACACTGTTCTTACCCTAAGTAGCCGGGGGAGAAGATGGCAATGTTCTTCATGAGACTTGGTGTCCTGCAAAACTGGTCTCGGTCTTATTATGAATTGATAATAACACAGTAGCCCAAATATGCAGTCTTCTCTACCATCCATAAAATTCCAACATTGGAAGGTTTAGTTATTTAGTTTCAGTCAAATGATGGCAAAGATATCATGACACATGGAGAAAAGATGAATAGATGAAACTCATTCCCCGTGGGGACTCCAAGGGTATAATGGTTGAGCATGTGTCCCTAATGTGACAATTGATTGTGATATATGTCAACAGGCAGCCATTGCAGAGATGTACAATTCCACCAGGAAGGGGAATTCAAAGTCCCTGTGGGCAGAGCAGAGAGGTCTTCAGACTCTCACTGAACCTGTCACCCATGATGCCTTACCACCATTGTCAGTGATGATGATGTGGTATTCCTAACCATTGGCCAAATACAACACACTACTGAGGTCCTTGATTCTCTTGTTATGTTTTTAGATTTCTTAGTCACTTGCAATGTGCAAAGAATGGTGTTTGATCACAAAGATAGATCAGCAGTGGCTGGGCAGTCCAGCGCCAGATTCCTGCTGCTCCCTCTCCAACACCACTAACATCAGCAGCTGATATTCCTAATAGGAAGGAACGACCTCCTACCTGTTTTTACACCTTCAAAATAGCTTATTACTTCATGCAGGTGTCCCCTGAAAGGGACCAGCTCCCTGAGTCTATATTTTGGTAAAAAAGAGAGAGAGAAAGAGAGAGAGAGAGAGAGAGAGAGAGAGAGAGAGAAACAGAGACAGGTGGAGAGACACACACACAGAGAGAAGCAGAGAGAGAAATGTTATATTCATTTCCTTAGAAAATTCAGGATTCTGACCTGTTCATTTACTACCATGCTATCTTTTCCCTTTAACAGCAACATGATGCCATCTTTGTTGGCATAGTCTCTGGATATGAATCACAAATGCGATTCTGGTTTGGTCATTTAAGCCCTCCTGATAGACTGAGAAAATCACCAATTTTCCAGACAAAAATGTGCTGAGTTCTCACTTAGTGATTGTGAAAAACTGGAATACTATGGGTCTTGTGTATTATTTAAGGGCCTGCCCCCTGCACTTGGTCCTTCTGGGAAAAGGTCTGTGTGTTAATAAATAGTTTTTGTGAAAATGGATATTCATCTGGATACCCTGGTTGTGAGAGAGTAGAAGAAAAGCAGTCTCGGGCCCAATGGAGAAACTATCTCTACTTCAGGCATGTCTGGAAAGGCAAAGATTCTTTATAACGGTGGTGCAAAAGTGTTTATGAGAATTTCTCTAGTCAGGTTATGATTGGGAAATCTTTAAAAGCTGTTTTCTATGAGTTGACTCAACACTGTGCAGTGCCTTGAATATTGAAAAATGGGGTGTCCCACTAACCATTGGTTGTAGCAATGGGCGGGGGGCACTACCGAGGGCTACCTTGACTTTCCATATGGGGCATGCACTCTGAATACTTTAATAAGTCAATTCAAACAGAGAAAAATATATTGGAAGGTATTGCCTGTAACACATAGAGTTCTTTGTTCTTTCATTAGATTTTTTCAGTCTCCTGGGATTCATTTAAATTGAAGAAAAACAACTGTAATAGAAAATGAATTTAATGTTTAGAAATAGACTTAACTTGATTTTTTTCTCTTTTAATGAGAAACAAAGGAAAGTGATAAAACTTTGGCTTTTGGAAAGAGGAAAACATTTTGGGTAGTTGAAGAAGAATTTATTAAATTAACCACTTAAAAAGTCATGAAATTCCATCTCTTTCTTTTCACAAGTAGTTAGGAAAATTTGGAGCAGTGTGAACCACTGAGGTTCACATAAACCTGAATTAATGTACAGTGTCTGCTCAGGTCCACATACACCTCAATCAGTGCACAGTGTCTACTCACGTCTAATTATACCTGAATTAATGCCCAGTGTCCTCTTATGTCCATATACACCTGAATCAGTACACAGTGTCAACTCACATCCACATACACCTGAATTAATGCAGTGTCTACTTATGTCCACAACACGTGAATTAATGCAGTGTCAGCCCACATCCAGATACACCTGAATTAATGCCCAGTGCCCGCTCACATCCACATACACCTGAATGAATGCACATCCACATATACACCTCACATACTTTAAATGAGTTGATCTAGATTAGCGTAAACAGAAAACATTTAGAAGAAAATTGCATCAATAGTGGGAAGCTCTTGCTTTACTCCCTTGTACATAATTAATTGGGATTTGGATGTCATATATTTAAAGTGTCATATTGAAAAAAATCAGGGCCACATGTTTATGGAAAAGATGCTTAAAATGTACAAAAGATAATAGGCTCAAAATCAGTTCTGTGCTAAAAAAAAATAATTTGAAAACAAGTGTCTAAGAGAATAGCATGCAGGGTGTTCACTATTCTTTCGGTCTTTATTATAGTTTATAGAATATCAAGAGTATAATTTTTATCCAAAAGCTTCCTCTGTATTCAAGGTATTATGGCAATGTTCCTGTTTCACTTTCTTCTCCCTGTCTCTTTCAGTAGTAGTGAGAAACATGTTTTGTTTTTAATAAAATCACATTTTTCTTTAAATAACTGCAGAGCTATTGAATGTCAGTGTCATCACTAAAAAAGCCAACATGTAAGATCACACTTATGTATTGGTAGAGGAAATAATTTGAGAATTATATAGGCTCTTTAATGTGGGATGATAGGTTGATTCTGAATGTTTACTTGTGAATAATAATTAAATTTTAACCTGCCCATTTTCACTTCTGCCACTTTGATAATTATAAGCTGAAAGCTTGACGTTTAGCTATAAATAGAATTGGGGTACATAAAGTATAAGCAAACAACATAGATGTGAAAAAAGAAAATTGGCAAACACAATTTACTCACACCAAGGGCAAATATAGAGTTGGAAGCGACTTTAAAATTCTCTCTCCAGAATCTAATTACTTGAAAGCTATGTTATTCTCTAAAACCTTAGTTTATGGAGAGTGTGCTTTCAGGTCAAGTGGTTCCCCTATGGAGCGATGCCCTTTTGAGTGATCTTTTTCCCCTATGGAGTGGTTCCCCTATGGAGTGGTTCCCCTATGGAGTGGTTCCCCTATGGAGTGGTTCCCCTATGGAGCGATGCCCTTTTGAGTGATCTTCCTTATGGAGTGTTTCCCCTATGGAGTGGTTCCCCTTTGGAGTGTTTCCCCTATGGAGTGGTTCCCCTATGGAGTGGTTCCCCTATGGAGTGGTTCCCCTATGGAGTGGTTCCCCTATGGAGTGTTTCCCCTATGGAGTGGTTCCCCTATGGAGTGTTTCCCCTATGGAGTGTTTCCCTTATGGAGTGTTTCCCCTATGGAGTGTTTCCCCTATGGAGTGTTTCCCCTATGGAGTGGTTCCCCTATGGAGTGTTTCCCCTATGGAGTGTTTCCCCTATGGAGTGGTTCCCCTATGGAGTGGTTCCCCTATGGAGTGTTTCCCCTATGGAGTGTTTCCCCTATGGAGTGTTTCCCCTATGGAGTGTTTCCCCTATGGAGTGTTTCCCCTTTGGAGCGGTTTGCCTACACTTCTAAAGGAAGTTTTGTACAGTCATGAATACACTAGGTCTTTCTTAACACTCATGTCACAAATCTTCTACCTATCAAGGTTAAGTGTTTTAACATGTGACTCATACTATGTCACCACTGCTATATTGAGAAGACAAGCTTTGGTTTTAGCTAACCTATCTACAGCGTCTACATCTTTGCAAGAGGAAGGCCATGCTGTCCCTGGTATCTGATGAACAGCTTCAACAGGGTTTTAAGTTACCACTCAATTTTCAGCTACTATTCGGGTCACGTTCCAATTACTTTCTGTTACGGTAGAAATTGATGAACGATTCTATGTAAAGGAAGCCTTTCTGAGGAGCCCTAGAGGTTTCCAAGACTCCCTGTTTTCTCTCTTTGTTAGAGCGTCTTCTCCTGAAAGCCAATGAAGCTTTAAGAGAAAAGATTGAATTCCTTAGATTTAAAAACCTACATTTGTCAACTCAGAATATAGTTCATGAAAGTATTACTGACAAAGATGCTGCGTTTTACCTTGAATTACATCAAGACGTTTGCTAAACAAAATATTAATAACGAATGGAAAGAACAAATGGAATCAAAATGCAAGTCTCATTTCACTTTCTCTTAGAGGAATGAAAAGGAAGGGGAAATAATGAGGGCAGAGGTTTAAGGGAGAAGATCGGGTCAAGAAGAGGAGGTGGGAAGGCTGTAACTAGAGCTGTTGGAAGCCCGTATGGGAACCCACTATTTCATATATTCATATAGAAGTGGGTTTTTTGTTTGTTTTTTTTTGAGACAGGGTTTCTCTGTAGCTTTGGTGCCCGTCCCGGAACTAGCTCTTGTAGACCAGGCTGGCCTCGAACTCCCAGAGATCCGCCTGCCTCTGCCTCCCGAGTGCTGGGATTAAAGGCGTGCACTACCACCGCCCGGCTCATATAAAAGTTTAATTGAAGCTACTAAGCATGGGTTAAAACTGTTCCCAGAAGACACCAAAAACAAAACAAGCAAAGAACTAAGAAAAAGAAAACAAAAACAGCTCAATGTTAGGTGGAAGATACTTTCCCCTGAATTCGTGGTCAGGGGTGTCTGGAAGTCTCGCAAACAAGACAGGCTAGTGCCGTTACTCTTCAATGGATATTGCCTACTGGTACTTGATAGTAAGACTCTATTGCTACATGCAGAAATAAAATTAGTTCTGACTCAGAAGCTTCTTCCCTGCTGGCTAGCTTTTATGACTGGAAGATTATCTGAAGGCAATTGGAGAAGAAGAAAAAAATCATCAACAGTTTCATCATCTGTAAACCTTTTGAGCTAAAATAATGATGATCACATGGTAAGATATGCCTATCGGAAAAATCAGTGGTATGGGTGTTGTGGGGGTAACCAACTGCTTTATGACCAAAGACCACTCCACAGGAGAAAGCTCACACCTGATGCCGTGACTCTGGCTAAGAAACCATGACCCGTGAACTTCTAAGCTCCAGGGGTAAACATACTACCACTTTGCTAATAGACATATCCTCAAACCACTCTCTTAATTCATGTTTCTATATCAATGGTGGATTGTAATTTTCAGAACTCATCAGAGAAGTTTCTTGATGCAGTAGATAGTGATTAATGTAGAAGCGTACAACTTCCCAAATGTAAAAAACACATTTTTATGAGGTATTTATGGCCATAATGAGATATCAGTGTCATACCTCCTTTCCTTAAGGCTCGGGGACCACTGAAGACAGCCAGAGAAAGACCGTAAGAGCAGTAATGGGGAAAACCTGAAGAAACAGTGTCATCTGGACATGATAGCCGTACTACACTCACAAACTAACCAAAGCTAATGTTGTTGTCTATAGAAGATCAGTACAACATCAGGCCAGGACACTTTCTAGCATGCTCGCCTCATCACTACACACACAGTCAAGGAACTTCTGGTAGTTGATGGCTTCTCAGGGAAGGGGGGGGGGTCAGTTTTCTTTAAAGGGTGGCCCGTGGTAGAATGCCCATGCTCCAGTGGGTGATCCCAAACCCATAAATATACAGGCATCACAGATTGGCCTCAGTCGGGTATTTAAAAACAACAACAGAAAGAGGACATGAAGTTCGGATAGGCTGGGAGGATTTGGAAGGAGTTAGGGGAAACAGTGGGGGCAAACATGATCAAAGTACAATGCAGACATGTATAGGATTCTCAAATAATTAAAAAATTTAAAGAATGAAATTTTGATGACAAAAAAAAAATTCCATGACCAAGGAATTGAGATTTCTTATTCTAGAGTCAGGGGCAGCTAAGAGAGTTTTATTAATTTTTGATGGAAGGATATAAGTTTATATATATACATATATATATATATATCCAGTTTATCTACATATCTTTCTCCATTTGAACAAATTGTGCAGTGAAATAGTTTAAATAAGTGTGAAAATAGCACAATGCAACAAAGCTACTTGGTCAGAATTGAAACATTCCTTCCTAGATGGTAAGGGAGGTGTATAAGCCTTCAGAAGTTTTCAAAATTTACGATGTACAAGATATTCCTGAAACCTATAAGACTTACAAGGCCTTGGCAATACATTTTCCAGGGGAAGGAGACTCTATGATGGTTGAGCTGCCTGCAAGTTGTATATAGGGCTCCAGAAATGCAATTTTCATGAGTCCTCACTCCTGAAGGCTTTTTGATGATGCAAGTGTCTTTGAGTTGGTCATGCTCCTATAAATAATCCATCCTCTTTACTCCTTTAGGTCACCCCATTAAGCTCACTGAACCAGTATAGTAGACTTGAATGGATTCATATTGAATCTGTTGTTAGTTCTCTATATAGTCTGATGAGAAATTTATTCATATATCCCTAGGCTAAAAATCACACAACACATATTAAGAAACTTACATGAGACAGTATTTCTGATATGTAGAAAATGTTTTTATAGAACATATCAAAATGAAACAAAAGCAAAATAAAGTAGTTTATTATATCTTTCATTTGCCAATGCTATGGCTTGAATGAGAAGTTATTAAGCAACAGCAATAAACCGGAACTCTGACTCAGAACAGAGATGGCAGGAGCCCTGGGGCCCATGGCCTTGCTGTTTTAAGTGGACTGCCTGCAGGAGGAGAGGCCAGTTCATCTGGGAGTGGATTAAAAGGTCACCTCCCCAGCCTGTCCTGAACTACTAAATCCAAATGTTCAGTCTAACAAGGTCCTTAAGGATTTCATCAGGGCATTAAATTTGAGACTCATTGGTCCATTGTCTGGAAGAAGAAGGAGATAGTGTTAACTTAGACTTCAAAGTAAATCATGCTTGTAGAAATTACTAATGAAACTGGTAAAATAATTAATAGGGGTCTATTCGGTAATTTCACAAAGAGAAGAGAGGGAGTGAAAAGAATAATTAAAAGGGCAAAAACAGGGATTGAAGCAAGAAGAGAATTTGAATTCAACAGGCAGTTTGCAGTCAAATCCAGATATGCACTGTGTGTTTTAAGCATTCCGTTGCTCCCTCCCACCCACGCTAGCGTAGGCAGGGTTGTGTTTGTGATATAATTCCATGCTTTACTTTTTATTATATTTCTGAGAATATGGTTACATGTCTCCCTTTCCTTCCTTCCCTCTCCCTTGTACCTCTCCTTGATCTCTTTCAAATTCATGTCTTCTTGTTTTATTATTACATGTCGTTGTGCACATGTATGTATATGCCTTTTCTGTCCCTACCAGGGTCAGAGGACAAACAACCAGCAGTACTTTGTGGTTTACTACTGAACTCTCATATTTTATTCAGGGCTCAAACTGACTGTTGTTTCTCTTGCTGTAATACCTAATATTTCTTTCTTATCACCCCAGGGTGTAAATGAAAAGTTGTTTTCAGTCAATATCCATGCACTTGTGTGTTGGCCACCTCCATCACTACAGTTGGTCTTCTATTGCACCCTGACAAAGCAGCCAATATCCGTGCCCATGTGTGCCGAATCTCTACTGCACCATGACAAAGCAGCCCCAAGTTTAGAAGCTAAGACAGCACGTATTTACTATAGTTTCTGAGAAGCTAGGCTTGGAGTTCAGCCAGGCTGTTTGGTTTCTGGTCAGGCTCTTTATTTGACTACGGCCAAGGCTGAAATCATCTGAAGATTTGTCTGTGGCTAAGAATTTCACATCTGAACTCATTGCTCTGGTTATTGGTAGGCCTCAGTTCCTCACATTCAGCTGGACTGAAGCTCCAGTTCCTTGTCAGGTGTGTCTCCTCTGAGGATAGTTTACAATATGGCAGGTTGTCCGGTAGTGAATGAGGAAGAGGAGGGGACAGTGGAAAACACTTTCCTTTTAACCAAATTATTCCTAAACCCAGCATTTTCTATGTGTTAAAAAAGAGGTCACTAAGTTACAGCCCATGCTGAAGTACAGAGAACTAAGTAGCATCATTTGAAAGGAATGTAGAAAAGTTTTTGGATATAGTTTTAATGTCCCCTGGTACCTATGAAGGACTTAATAGTATAATAATTGTTTTCATACCGAGGATAAAAATAACAGAATGTAGTTATTATAATCAGAATTATGAACCCCAAAGCACCAAGCACACCATTTTAATCAACATATTTTCTTCCACAATTTGATTTTCTCATTTAAAAGATGTACATGTTCATTAGCCTGCAAAATGAAAATGCATGTATGCATGTGCCGTACATAACATACTGGTGGAAACCGAAGGATAATTTTTGGGAATCAGTTGTCTCCTACTAAGTGGGTCTCTGGGATTGAACTCTGGTCTTTCGGCTTAGCAGCAAGTTTAACCATTGAACCATCCAGGCTTCTCCTTCTTGTGAGTCCAATAAACATTTGTGAATGTAAAAGGATGGTTAAGTAAAATGATGCAGGACCCTTCTGATGATTTTAGGTATTGCCTGAGTTCATTGTGGGTGAAGAAAAAGATAAGCACTCGAAATTAAACTGAAGCCTAATGTTGTAACAGGATCAGAGTGCATCGGTAGTTCAGGACAAGTCCTGACGCTCATCTAGACCCCTTTCTCTTACCAAAATCAGAATGCAAAACAACAACAAATCCAACACCAAATGGCAATCCCTAAAGCAAACACACTAGTAACATTATACAGACTGAGCAGGTTATGTTTAGAACACATGTGTATACGCTTACACATATATGCATATAATAGCAATTACCAAATAGAAGAGGGCATGAATTTGAAAGAGACCAAGGAGGGGTATATGAGAGGGTTTGGAGGGAGGGAAGAAATGTTGTAATCTCACAAAAAGCACAGCATTATGTGCATAACTAGTGATATCCATGGGTCTACCTCTGCAGTTTGACTATATTTTGGAAATATTCACGGGAGTTGATAATACTTTTTATAAAGTAGCTTTCTTTTGAAGTTTTCAATGAATTCACCTTAAATGCAAAGTGAGCCCTTTTGTGAAGACTGATGCTGGGACATGTCAAAACAACGGGGGAAGAGCAACAGAGGAGCCCTGAGGTGCTGCTGGCCCAGATGTTCCAGAACATTAACACTGTCAGGAGCTCGGTTATGATGGATGCTGATGGGCATTCTCTTTAGCGTTTTCCTCTAGTTTCCTTTTTATGACAGGTCTGCTTTAATTAAACTCAATTTGGAAAGAAAATATGAAAATCTGCCACTTTAACTTAGTTTTTAAAAGTGAATTCAGAAAAACCACTATTCAACTCATAGTCATGACCCTTTAAAAATCCAGACTGTGGCTCTGGGCAGGAATGACATGACTTACAAAGACCCTGGGGACTTGCAGGTCATGTGAAGCAGAACCTGTCATTCCCCTCAAGGACTTAGAAGGTTTTAATGTGAAAATACACAAAATATAAACTTTAGGGAAGGGGGTTGAGACTAGAGATATAGAGTGGCAAGGGAGGCTTGACAGCACATGGTTGCTGGAAAAGATACCGAAATCAAGAGTAGTCATTTGTTTTGTCGGAGCAGGTGCTGATGTCATTTTCATATATGTGCGAGTAAATGAAAAAACAAACTAACAGAAAGAGGAAACAAAGGAGAGGGCTGAAAGGCTGCTCGGGGTACAGTCTCTTGTTTGATTCCAAGTAGCCTCCTCCAAAACCATCCCATGCCAAATCTAAGAGCTTTTAAAGGATTATCATTAGTCCCTTCTCAAACAAGGCAGCCAGAAAAATGTAATATTGGAGGATAGGCAAATAATGCGAGTTCACGTTTTTCAACTTTTGCTTTTGTTGTTGATGGTGTTTGAAGTCCCCGTTTAGATGACAATGACCTCAGATTCATGGGAGTCTTCCTGCCTCAGTGTTGCAATGAAAGGCGGTGTGATATGATGCGGTGTGCATGTGTGTATGTGTGTGTGTGCTGTGAGCATGCAGAAACGTCATTTGTTCTTATGTTCCGGTTTCTTTACCACTTTGTTGATTAGTCCTCTAGCCAGGCTTTATGCCTTAGTTGTAAGTGGAGCAGCAATAAACATGGGCGTGCAGGCATCCCTCAGGTGTACTCGTTTGTTTTTTACTCTTTTGGCTCTTTTGCTCTCTGTGGGTCTGCCACCCTGCTCCAAAATAAATCACACACAGAGGCTTTTTCTTTCTTACAAATATCTGACCTTACCTTGGCTTATTTCTTGCCAGCTTTTCTTAATTTAAATTATCCCATCTATCTTTTCCCTCTGGGTTTTTATCTTTCTCTATTTTTGTTTACCTATCTTTACTTCTTTCTCCATGGTTTGCTGTATAGCTGGGTATGTGGCCCCTGGACTCTTCCTCTCCTCTATCTCCTCCTCTTTCTCATCCCATGATCCTCTCTTTTTCTCCTTCTATTTATTCTCTGCCTGCCAGCCCTGTCAACACTTTTTACTGCCTTGCGATTGGCTGTTCAGCTCTTTATTAGATCAAGTAGGTGTTTTAGAGAGGCAAAGTGACCCAACTTCACAGAGTGATGCAAATGCAACATAAAAGCAAATCATTAAACTTCATTAAAAACATGATGTGCATCATTAAAACAAATGGTCCACAGTGTAAACAAATATAACACATCTTAAAACAGCATTCCACAACACTCAGGTGTGCTGGTTTCATTTCTTTTGGTTACATGTCCAGAACTGAAATAGCTCAATATTATGACAGATACAATTTTAGCTTTCAAAGAACCTTCATACTTTGACATATGATAGCTTTATAATTTACACTCCCACCAGAAGTATAGAAGCTCCTTTTAATCTATGCCCTTGCCGAACATCATTTATAATTTTAACTTTTTTGATAATAAAGAACTTCCTAGCTTTTCTTTGAACTTCCTTTACTGGTGGATAAAGACTCTGGGCATGTTCATGTATTTATTTACCCTCTGTGTTTCTGCTTTTAACCAGTGTCTACTTAGAGCATATTATCATTCCAATTGGAGTGTTTCTGCTGTTTTTATAGTTCTCTATGTATCCTGAGAGGGCTATCACTCCCCTCTCAGATGGGTATCTTATAAATACTCTTCCTATCATACTGGCTGTTTCTTCCCTCTACTGGTGGGCAGTTTGGTGGAATCTCGTTTGTTAATTTTTTTCTCCTTTTCCTCTGTGATTTGGGGCAGCCCACAATTGGTGCTGTCTAAGTGTCTTCATGTGTTTCTCCTCTGTTTTCTCTGAGTACTTTGAGATTTTTGTTCGACCTTGAGTTGATTTTGGAACAGCGTAAGAGGTCGGAGTCAAGTGTGAGTCTGCTGCCTGGAGATATCTGGTTTTCAGCACAGAGCTATTCATTCAGTAAGTTATCATTTTCTAAAAATAACTGTTGAAATGAGAACCTGAGCGTTATAATCCATTTATATTCCTTTGTAAACAATTTCAGCATTCTCATTTTTATGTATGCATGCTGTTTCCTCAGCACATGTGTGTGTGTGTGTGTGTGCGTGTGTGTGTGTGTGTTAAGTGAATGGGCTTTACCTCTTTTCTGTTCTTTCCTTGTTGCTTTTCAGTTGTAAACTTCACTAATTTTGTTATTTTCATTGAAGAAATCTTCATTCTATACAAGTATATAATAAGGATGTGTATAAACATGAATGGATTAAATTTAGATAATTAGCATACTCACATCACCTCATTTGGCTGCTCTGTTGGAATTTGCCATTGGTAATTTTGAAACACGTGCCAAGTCAATCCTGAGCACAGTCACCCTGTGTAGGGCTGCTTTTGCCTGTTGACCGGCAACTTTTCACCCTATGATGAGCAAACCACTCATCCCTGCCACCCTTCCCACCCCTGCTCTCAGGTGGCAACTGTCTTCTAAGTCCCTGATGGCATACATAAGTTTAAATATTTTGGATTCCACTGATGAGTGAAATCATATGAAATTTATCATTATAGGCCTGAGTTGCTTGGGTTTTAACCTGTGTTTTATTATTTTTGGAGGATTTTGTTTGAATATTGCATTTATATCATTTCTACCCCACACTCTATTCCAATGCTGTTAGCATCTCACCACGCCACCATCTTAACTTCATAACCTCTTCTTTAATTATATGTATAAATACAACCCATTGCTGCACTTAGTGTTGCTCAAGTGTATGTATTTAGGGCTGACCACTTAGCATTAGATAACCTATCAGGGGGAACATCCCTGAGGAAAACTTCCGCTCTCACCAGTTTAATTCCCTGTAACTGTTTATCTAATGGTGACGCCTTGTGAGATTTCCTCCATTCGTGTTGCCATATCAACTGGCGTTGTCACTGTGCAAGTCTAGTGTAGGCAACCATCTTGTTAAAATTTCATGGCTCTAACACTCTGTCATATATAGAAGACACAGTTTGCCACAGATGTCCTTTCTGCATTTTTGTTCACAATGTTCCTGAAGCCGTGGGCGTAGGGATTGTGCTTGGGTGTAGGGACTGTGCTATCGGGTGGGGATTAACACTCCACCGTCAGCTGTTTACATTTGACCAGTTGTTGGTTTCTGTGATGGTCTCTATATGCTGCACAAAGAAGCCTCTTGGATGAGGTGAGAGCGTCACACTTTCCTGTGGGTATAGGGGTATTTATTTATTTATTTATTTAGAATGCAGTTTGGAATTAAACCAGTTTGGGAAAGTGATAGTAGTATGTTCTTCATTAGGGTCCATGACCTCACCAGCCACAGGTAGTTGGCTAGGTTTACAGTGCCAGGCTTGAATTCATCTCCTTCTATTGAGTGACCTTTAAGGGCAATTAGACAGCTGTTGATGACTCCCAAGCTATAAGTGACGCTTGGGTCCTGCTTATGTTGTACAACACAGTGTCCTCCAGGTTCACTCATGGTGTTTCAAATAAAAGGACCTTTACAAATTGCTCCCCCACTTCATCAATTCTGAGCTACATTCCATCGTGTATATATACATTGCTCTTATCCCTTATTTCATTTCGCGCTGGGCGCTAAATGAAGTTAACTCCACATCTTGCTTATGATGACTAATGCTGCCATACAACTAGGAGGTAGATTTGCAAAACATTATTTTATTTTTGTTAAATATATTCCATGAAGTAGAATTGCTGGTCATACGATCACTCACTCGGCTTTTGTTTCCTGAGGAACTTCCATGCTGTTTTTCACAATGGCTGTGATAATTTACACATCCCCAAAGACAGGCCAGTTCCTTCTTCTCAGAATTCCTTCCATCCTGCTAAAACTAGGTTTTCATATTGTTTTGTAGACACTTAGTTTCTTCCTTTCTTACTGCCTTCTTTTGTCATTTATTTTAGAGATTTGTGTGACTAATTTTATCTTGTACAACTTCTACATGGCTTCGCCTTACAGTCACCATGAGGCTCACATGAGATAAAGAAAATGATTCTACCAGGCATCTGTAGTTGTGGGAAGTCACGCTCTGGGCTCTGAGGTTAGATGACGTCTTGGGTTTATCTCTTCAGTCACACAGGACAGGCAGGGATGTGAGCTATGTCTAGCAGACAAAGTGGTGAGTTGGCTCTGTTCTCCATGCAGGGGTAGCCTTTAGCAGAGCCCTGAGGTGTAGCAGAGTCACTGCTCAGCAGCTGCAGTTGGGTAGAACCAGATGTTCCTCCTCTGTTAGGAAATTGGTGACCTGAGTTGCCTCCTGCCCTGGAGAAGATTCAGACTTCAGAGTGGGGAAGCTAGCTTACAGATGTAAGGACTGCGTGTCCAGTACTGAAGGATCGTGTGCTGAAAGCTGTGCCTCCATGAACCAGAATGAAAGCCCACAAGCACCACCTGCCCTCTGTCACTGGGAGAACCATTTCCACTCATTTGTAATTGAATCCCAGATTGTTCAGCCCCGCTGCTTCTTCTGATATTTCCTGTGTGAAGTTGCAGGACTTTGACTCCTACGAGTCATCCAAAAATGGTGGAGAACATGGATGTCTACTTCACTTTTCCCACTGTAGAAGTTGAGATTCCAGGATAGCACTGTGTGTGTGTGTGTGTGTGTGTGTGTGTGTGTGTGTGTGTGTGTATGTGTGTAGATGTGCCAGGTTGGGAGAGATACGGTGTGGCACCTGGCTTTGCTCATATGTTTCCAGCTTTACAAATACATACCCAAAAACTCATACAGATCTTCTGGCCTGTGGATATTCCCTAGCTGGATTTATGTTGCTGGGTGTAGATCTAGAGACATCTTATTCTGTCATTTAATTTGAATGTTTGCTTTTGATAGATATGTTTTCTTGTTTAGGGGTTTTGTGCATTCTTTGTCTTTCCTTTCTTAAAAATACAATTCTTACTTTGTCGAAATCAGAGCTGTGTAGCTGCCAGCTTTGTCCTGTTCTCACACTCTTAAATACATCTTCAATCTGAGAAAACCCGCTTAGCTGTTCTCATCCCAACCATTGCCTCAATCTGATGTTGCACAGCTGGGCTTTAAAAAGGAGCCAGGGTGGCTTCCCTTAAATATCCTTGGAACGAAGGTGTCATCGATGATTGGGCCCTTAGATTCTATGACAGATTTTGAAGGTGTTACAGATGTTACTGATCTGTGTTTGCTCTGGGAGTTGTGTCATCATTAACCACAATTTCCATTCATTTTCTATCCTCCAAGAACTATGGCTTCTATTTATGTTTTTTAAGTTCAACAGAAGTAATAATATATATTATATATTGAATGACTGCATAATGCCAAATACTGTTTGTCTATGTGCAGTTGAGACAACCTCACATAATGAAAAAATTACATGAAAAAAATTAGGGCATAAAAAAATGAAAAAAAAATTGCCCCTATGGAACCTCAAATCAGTGGAGCTGATTTTTGGTTTTCCTAAAGAAGCAGAATGGAAGTGGGTAAAGAATCTATGTAAAGAAGTCTGCATCCAACAAGTGCTACCAGATAGCTAGCTGACCACAGGGATCTGAAGATGGGGTCACCTATCAATTTATATAAAGTTCTCATATCCTAGAGAAGAGCCTTTTGTAAATTGTATGTTCTTGGAAACTTCCCAAAACAAGCTGGATATGTAAAGAGTGATCAACTTGTAGATTATCGTTTCGTAAAATTCTCATTGTGTGATAGAAAGATAATTAGGGTAGCTTTTAAAATTGGGTTTATCTGACTCTAAAGTAGCAATGTATTAATGAATTTGGAATCCTACCTAAGTCATGAATCAGTCCTTGTAAAATGTAAACTTTTAAATGAGCGTGAGCCTGTGTTGGTGCTCCTGCCACTGTGACTCTCTCTAATGCTCTCCGGCAGTCTCATCCTTTCTGTGCTTCAGAGAGAGGAGGACTGGAGCCATACTGCATTGGCCTTCTTCCCATTCCAGTTGTCTTTGCTTGGGCGCCTTTTGGTGCTAGGGAGGAATTAGGAATTTAGCTCTTTGTTCCTGTGTGGAAAGTTAATCCTTCTTGAATAAGTTCCCCTGATCAACCTGCTTCTGATTAGAATTGGACCCTTTCCCTTCTCCATTGGAATCTAAGAATCTGTTGAATATCACACAAAGCACAATCACCCTCCGCTGGTGCGGTTGGCCTTCAAAGACAGCTTCCTAATTAGTATAAGATTTTCTTTGATTTTAAAAGATTCTTTCCATGGGACATTTTAAAAACAAATCACAGAGAGCATCGCTGCATTTTGTTAGTACTGTGTTTTTTCCTTACGTGTGATGAAGCCCATAAAGTAAGCGTTCTCAGTCAGCACAATGGGGAATTGTTGACTGTGGATTTGATAGATGTAACCAAAGCTCAGGTAGATGGGTTTTAATTATAATGAGAAAAATAATGTTTATATAAACATACACACACACATATACACACTTTCTACTACTTCCCATATGCCCAGCCCCAGTCCATGAAAGGGAAAAGGGGTTCTGAGCCCCCTAGTCAATCTTGGCGTGGTAGATTAGATGAGACTGCTATGGCTGTGTAGTCCCTTACCTTTTAAAGTGAGCAGTTTCATCCCACTGAGTCTCTGGGCTGAAACAGTGTTGTTTGGAGTAAGTAAACTTTTACATGTTCCATTGAATTCAGTTTCCCAGTAATCTGTGGAGGGTCTTTACATCCCAGTTCATGAAGGATGCTGTCTTGTAGACATTTTTGTTGTTGCTATCGATTTTCTGAATTAGTATCAGGTTAATGCTGGCCTCATGGGATGCGGCTGGAAGAATTCCCACTGCTTTGCTCCTTTTGCAATAATTTAAGACCAAATGTTTAGCTGAAGTTAGCAGTGAAGCCATTTGTCCTTGGGATTTTTTTTTCAAGATTTTTATTTTTGATTAGTGACTCAAGCTTCTTATTAGTCTAGTAAGATTTTATAGTTTCTTATTTTCTTATGATTCAGTGTTGGTGTGGCTATGTGTGTTTGAATTTGTCCACTCACAGGCTCTCAAATTTGTTGGCATATAATTTCTTTTATAACAAAACATGTTTAGTACCCCTTTGCATCTTGAGTGTGTTGGATTACATCACATCGTTATTATCTTAGAGTCTACTTGAATTCATTGAAAAGGTTTACAATGGGCTGCTTGGCTCAAGTATGCACAGGTCAGCAGGGATACGACTTTGAAGAACAAAGCAAAACAAATAGTTAAATGTTCTGCCTCACTGCAGGCAACAGGACAAACAAAAATTCAAGGAAGGCCTATGTCAGATAGGGAGAACTTTCTAACAACTTACATGTAAGACAGAGTAGAGGAGCAGGGCCCCTCTTTTCACCATAGTGATCCTACTCAAAGCAAAAAATTTGATCAAGATATCGATGACAGACATGGATGCAATTATAATGGTAGTTGCTAGTTCTGGATGCTTTAAGCATTTGCAGTCATTAATTCCATAATCTAAAACAGGAGTGGTTTGTCTATGAGTACTGCAGTTGAAGGTGGGTGAAAAAAATTAGGAAATTCTCCATAGATTGATTGAAAATTTTCTCTAGAAACCAAGTTGCCACAGGATGCTGAGATGAATGTTTATCTGTAACTGTTGTGGAAAATGTAAGCCATATCTTTTAACCCACCGATCTGTGGTGCTAATTAAAATACCTCCACCAGTTGTTTTCCTGGATGATACGTGTGGACAACTGAATCCACAGAAAGCCTGAAAAAGCTTGGGAAAGAGTAAAGCATGTTTTCTTGATAGTGACAATTTCTCGGGTCTACTCTGCTTGCTAGAGGCAAGCAAGCCCCTCATCTAAGAGAGGCTTCCTGACTCAGCTTCAGCTGCAAAACCCTACAGCTCATTAAGAGGTCCTGCCACGAAACACTTAAATGGTGTTGACGAAAAGCTGAACGCATGGTTTTCGGTTTTCAGCCGTAGCAGGAAAAAAGCTGCACCGTTTAAAAATGCCGGCTTTCTGGGCTGTCCTGCCAGGGCAAACTCTGATTCTTTTACGCAGGCAGTTCGTGTGGTTTGCAAGCACAGGCTGCTGAAGCCCACTTGCAGGCAGGGACCTTGAAATGCCATAGAGTTGTGGCAGTAAACATAGCTACAGCCAGTACCTCAGCCATGAGGCTAGAAAGTTAAGGAAAGGACTGGATCTAGCTGGCAAAGCCACGCCTTTAATCCTACCCATATTGCTCAGTAATTTGAAGGCTCGTGTGGTCAGAAAAAGAGAGATATACAGTAAAGAGAGATTCAAAGAAAAAGAAAATTTCTAAATGGTTTAAAGTGTGTTAAAAATATATGCAGACTAAAAGTTGAAGTTCTTAAAGTAAAAAACAAAAAAAGGAAGAGAGTTGTTGTGTGTGGTAGTACACACCTTTAATCCCAACACTTGGGAGGCAGAGGGAGATTGACCTCTGTGACTTCAAGGTGTGGTAGCACACGCCTTTAATCCCAGTGCCTAGCAGGCAGGGACAAACAGATCTCTGTGAGTTCAAGGTGTAGTAGAGTACACCTTTAATCCCAATGACTGGGAGGCAGAGACAGGCGGATCTCTGAGAGTTCAAGGACAGTCTGGTCTACAGAGTTATTCCAGGTCAAAGATACAGAGAACCTATCTCAAAAAGCAAAAAGTTAAAAGTAAAAATAAACGAAATAGAGTTAAAATAAAGCCATACAAAGATGGAAAATACACAGAGAATTTTGATACTGTATGCTATTATACTCTCTTTGAATTATTTGAATGCTGAGGAAAGAGCAACAGCTGCTAAAAGATATTTATTTATAAATGCTGCTGAACTAATCCAACATAGATATTATGAAAATGCCTTGACTTTGAAATTTGGATCTAAGGACATGATGCTTTGGAAAGGAGTTTCTTATTTTGTTTTCACAGAGGATGAGACCCTGTTCATTTCTTCTATTCTGATTTGGTATGATGGACCACGCCCTCCTGAAGGGTTGGTGTGAACACCTTCAGAAAATTGCTAACTCAACTGCTAACTGAGATGAAACTAGCACACAGGTTATACCATGAAAGACCTAATTAATGACGCCCCCATTCAGCAGGAAGCAGTTTGGAGAGAAAAAACTGCGCCCATGTTCCCAAATATGGTTTATAAACGTTCTTTTACATTTAAAGGGGGATATGATATAGATATGAATAATTTGCATTAGTATAGATTTTGCTTTATTGATAGAGATTTAAGGTCAATTTTGTTATATGTATATGTATTTCTGCTATTGATTAAGATATTGTGATTGTGTAGTTCACTTAAAATGTAATATATATAGCTTGTTAATAGATAATCATAATAGTCAAGTTTGTAGTCATGTTAGTTAAGATTTTCTAGATGTGCATAGATATATCTTAGATAGGCATTCTTCATATCTTTCAAAGATTATAGAATATGGCATTTTAAATGTTTTAATAACTTAGGGTTTTTCATGACAATGAGACACTCTGCTCCTGGCAGCACCAATCTACTTCAAGAAGAAGATGGGCATCAAAGAGGATCCTTATGGAGTTTGATAGCCATTTGGGCAAGAAACTGTTCTTGCCTGCACTATTGCATAAACTGGACACAGAGAACCCACAGAGAGAGGACTACTGAACTTGCCTAAAGGTGAGATGACCTTTCGGGGTTCCTGATTCATGAAAGAGTCTGTGAGACATTCTGCAGGACAAAACAGATAGCGACTGAACTGACTTTGAATTTTCCTGCTTCATGGAAATGTCTCTGGATACCATGGGCCTGTAGGCCGAAGATGGATGGATGCCCCAACGGTACAGAGGAACTTTGGGTGACTGTCCAGGCAGCAAGATGTCTCTGTCATTTCTAGAGTTTTAAAAGTTGCTTTTTTCTTGTTTGCTTAAGTAATATTGTATCTTTCTGGAGTCTTTGATGGAGTTAAGAATAGTTAGTTATAATTATAGTTTTCCTTAGTTATGATAAAGATTATTGTAATTTTTACTTGATAACTGTTTTGTTATATGTAATGTTAAAGTTAAAGCCTTCCTTTTTTTGTTTAAACAGAAAAAGGGGAAGTGATGTGGGAGTGTCATATATCAATCTGTTGATTTCATTGGTTAAGTAATAAACAAACTGCTTGGGCTCATAGCTTAGAACATAGGTGGGTGGAGTAAACAGAACAGAATGCTGGGAGGAAGAGGAAGTGAGCTCAGACTGACAGCTCTGCTCTCTCGAGCAGAGACGCCATGCTCCAGGCTCCTGGGCAGACACATGCAATGAAGTTCCGACCCAGGATGGACTTAGGCTAGAATCTTCCCGGTAAGCGCACCTAGCTGTGCTACATAGAATATTAGAAGTGGGCTAGTCCAGGTGCGAGAGTTAGCCTAGATGAGGCTAGATAGAAATGGGCCAAGCAGTATTTAAAAGAATACAGTGTCTGTGTAATTATTTTGGGGCATAAGCTAGAGCTAGTCGTGCGGGCGGCGGGGTGCTGGGGACGCAGCCCCACCGCTCTTACTACTACATATTCATTAAAGAGTTTCCCTGCTATTACAGAATCTGGACCCATCTATTCCACTATGTCCCATCATGTTTATTTTATGAAATTGGGCACCTCAATGTTGAATGTGCATATATAATTGTTACATCTTTTTGACTGATTGTTTCTGTTATAAGTATATAGTGACCTTTATCTCTTCTAATTTGGCATGAAATGCACTTTATATGACATGGAAGTACAGCTACTACTGTCATTTCCAGGCTTTCGTTTTTATTTTATATTGATTTCCGTTCTTTTATTCTCTGCGTGTCTGCATTGAGATTTGTAGACAACATATGGATCTCATGTTTTAAGGTGTGAAACTTAACTTTAAAGCCTACTATTCTTTCCTGAAAGTCATGATGATAGGTCAGATACAGACGCTTGTAATAAATGACCTTATAAATCCACGCAGGACACACTGAAAATGCTACAGGTCAAGAGTCATTTCCATATGCTAATTAACCAAGATCAAGCGGCCATCAGGATCATCACAGCTGCAGTGTTTCCCAAAAGTGTCAGTCCACAGCATTCAAGTAGGAAGATTCAAGGCAGAGCTGAGAATAAAACAAAGAGACAACCCAAAAGATGCGAGAGAACACGTTCAATTAGTGTGATGGAACTCTAAATTCTTAATATATAAGAAACACAACGCAAACCAAATCCCTCCAGATAGTCAAATCAAAATGAACAAACAAAGGATGGAGAGATGGTTCAGTAAAAGAGCTCTTTCCAGGGAAGGGTGAGGACCAGTTTGGAACCCGGGCACATATAACAGCAGATAGGCATGATAGATAGGCATGAGAGACAGAGTATCGCCAGAGCAACCTGGTCAGCTGCTGTCTATACTGTCCAACTGAACGAGCTATCAGCTTAGAGATCTGGCCTCAGTACACAAGGTGGAGAGAGAGAGATGAAGACACTTTATTTCAACCTCTCCATGTCCACACTTGTAGGAGCAAAAACACTATATGTGTGTTGACACATGTGTGAACACCTGGGCACATACACATGCAAATGAAAATTGGCCAAATAATCTTAGCACACTTAGGAAAATGGCGAATAAGCAAGTGAAAACATGCCACTGAGGAAGTACAAAGAAAAACCTACATTAAGATACTTTCTCACCCGCTGTTAGAATGGTACTTATCAATAAAGACTATCAACAACATTACAAATACTGGTAGGGATGTGGCTTCAACAGTTTGTGAGGATGTAAGCTAAGTGAGTACATTCCCACTGCGGAGTTTAGGATGGGGATTCTTCATACACACGAACTGGGGAGGGGTTCTGTATGACTTTTCCATCCCACCTTTTAGTATCTGAAGTAACAAAATCAGTGTCAATTTATGGGATCTACCTAGAAGATTGTGAGCTGATGAATAAACAGAACGCTATATCCAAAAACGAAAAAGAGTAAAACCTTCTCAACTTTGGCAAAGTGAAGGCTGTTACACTACCTGAATTAAATCAGACAAACACACATTTCCCCTAGACTGGACATCCACAAAGCGGACCAGGATGGAGAAGAGTGACCTCTGAAGTTGGGAAGTATGTACAGGAGAAGAGTAGGTGGGGAAACTGGATTTAGTTGATGAAAGTTGCATGTGGAAATACATGTTGATCTGCATTCATATACACATTAGTGCATAGGATTTATTAGTTAACTGTGGGACTACATGCTGAGCCCCATTCAAAATAACAAAATACTATAAAATTGTGTTTTAATAACATATAAACTACTTGTGAATTTGTCCTTCATTCTAAAGATTCTGTAAATATTATTTAATAGCAAATAAAGACTGCTTTAACAGTTTTCTTATTTGACTCCTACATTGCCAAAGCTAAGAATAAGTGACTTCATTCTCATTATTATTATTATCATTATTAAACAATAATATTACAACATAAGGATTTTAATTGAGTAATAAATTCTCCAAACATTATTCTGTTTCCAACCTACCCACTACTTGATTTTCACTGACTTTAAGAGGCTCTCTCTAGTAAAAGCAATCTGTGGTGTTAAAAGCTCCTAATTAAGTTAAAAGAACAGGTGTGGATGTTTAAACATCAGTTCATCAGTATAAATACCTCCAGCATCTACTATTTTGCTGACATTTAACACAAAATCTCTCTGAGATGGGCTACATTAGAAACTTCAAAAACAAGGAAAAGGAGACTGGAAGAGACTGGTTTCAGCAAGTCAATCTGACATGATTACTTTTCTCTCAACTATAAATCACATTCTTAGTGGAAGAAGCATTGAATTTTAAGTCTCATTCTTAGAGCATGCATTGTCTGGTGACTGTCTTCAATTAAATCCACTTGGATAAAAATCACACGAATTTCTGTGTCTTGAAAATAATTGCCTAACTATTTTCCTAAGGGCCCACTAAGTAGAGCAGTTGTAATCAGCCTTCAAATAGTCCGCTCCCGCACTGAGTATAATTGTTACCAAATTTAAGTACAAACTATTTGAGATTTACAGATTCATATAATATATTTTAAAACCTCAAATGACCATCTCATTGTTCAGTTACTAGTGCAGAATGATCAACCTGAAACTTCTCTCAATGTCTCTCCAGGAGTCATGGAGTCCAGCTGATTTAACTGAATACTTCCCGCCTTTGATTGTGAACTGTGTAGTTAGATTAAAGAAGAAAAAGAACAACAGTATTAGTCAGTATTTGCTTCCCACATGATAAAGCTCAGATGACATGGAGAGAGTAAAATGAATTGCATTTGTTTTATCTCCTAAGTGTGCTTCTCACTGGGACTTCCCGTCTCTTCTCTTCTTTCTCTAAAGGAAGAGAATATAGGTTGTCCCCCAAGCTACCGGTCAAGTGACCTAGTTTCTGTTCCTTTCTCCGTGTTAGGCCAATGCTGATTTTTCCCAGCTGACTGTCTTCTCTTTTATTCACGTACAGAAATTCCTGGAACTTTAACAGTGGAGTGTGGAGTTTCTCCAACTTCTGTGTCAGAACACAGACTCTCTGAAGTAGCCTCCTGCTCAGGCTGCTGCAGTTCTTAGTAGTGTGACCAACAATCTCTCTAAACAGAACTTTTGGAAGATTATTAAAATCTTAAAAATTTTATTCCATCATTCATTTTCCAAGGACAATATTTATTCTCAATTTTCATACTCTGAAAATAATTTTTCTTTGTCTTTAGAGGCCTGGGCTGTTGCTTATGATATTAAAAATAATTATTACTGTGATTTATTGTCATTTTTCTTTCTTTAGAAAGATGTGCTTATTTTATGTATATTTGTGTGTGTTGTGTTCTGTGTGCATATCAGAGAAGGGAAACATATAACACGGAACTACAGTCATAGACAGCTGTGAGCTGCATGTGGGTGCTGGGAATTGAACTCAGAACCTCTGGAAGAGCAGCCAGTGTTTGTGACTACTTAGCCATTCTTCCACGTCCCTCATGATTTTTGTTTCAAACCTAACTTCCCTGTGTTATTTACAGGGGATAAAATCCCTAAGGAATATATACATCATCTTAAGTTTGGGTAGATTCGAAAGTACTATGCAGATGTGAATTGTTTTGTTTCAATAAAAAGGAGAACTGGGAAAGGATAAAGGAGTTTTTTTTTTTTTTTTTTTTTTGAGACAGGGTTTCATTATGTAGCACTGGCCATCCTGAGCTCACCACAGCCTCTGCCTTTCCCAAGTGCTGGGATTAAAGGTATGTGCCACCATCCCCAGCCCTGTGAGCTTTCTAAATAATCAGTGAACAAAAATACCAATATGCTAAATACTGTATATGTGCATAGAAAATATATATCAACAAATTCTGTCAGGCTCCATTTCATTTAATAAAACTATATATTTTATTTAAAAGTGTTGTATAATATAGATCCCATTTTCTGTGCATGCTTATTTTATTATTTTTTCATATAATATAATTTGATCATATGCTTTCTCTTCTCAAATTTTCTTAGAATAATAGCCTGACAGAGAATTAAAATAAACCAAGGAAATCAATGTTAATAAAAGGTGGGAGTAAAGGAGAAAAGCCAGGTGGATGTTATAACTGTGTACCCTACTTCAGTGAGAGCAGGAAGAACTTCGTCAAGGGTCCTTTGGTATGAAAGATGAAAGAATAAAGCTACCATAACTTATAAATTATTTCTTATATCTCATCCTGGCAAAGTTATATCAAAAGCATTTCTTTTTAAGATTCAAGGCAGAAAATCAATGCCCAGTCTGATCATTATTTTCCAACATAATTCATCCAATAATTCAAGTAAATATATAGGAAAACAGAAGCCACTAAATAATGAAAGCAACTTCCAACCTAAAGATGGAGGTACTATACTACCTGACATTAAACATAGTATGAATGCATAGTAAGCAATAAGTCAGCATGGAGTTAACATGCATGCAGACATGTACACAGAGTAAGAATGGACAACTTAGAAAAACATATTTATAGTCCATTGACGTTTGGAAAATAGTAAGAACACACAAATGGCAAAGAATGGTCTCTTCAAAAAATCACATGTGAAAACTACATGTCCGTACATAGAAGAATGACTGTGTAGATTTGAGTTGAAGAGATATGTTAAAAAAGAAAACACTTATAATAGATTAAGGATTTGAGACTCATGTAATGAATTACTAAGAAACTGATCTACAACACTCTCTGGGTAAAGATATTTTTTAATATGACCATAAAAACAAAAACAAAAGCAAAAATAGAAAAAATAGAATATGTATTTTCCTAAAATAAATGAAATTACAAAGTGAAGAGATTTTCTACAAGAGAGGAAATACTATGAACTATACACATAATAAAGGGTGAGTATCCAAATATATAAAAAAATTCTATTAAAAATGGGTATAATTCCTAAAAAGATACTTCAAAAGATAAATTCTAAATAGGTATAGATGGAAAAAGAAAAGAAAACTTGAACCCGCAAGATCATTGGAAAATTAAAAACTACAACCACAATGTCCACAATGTCAACTCACACTGTTAAAGGGCTAATATTTTTTAAATGAAAACTTTAGTCAGAATATGGAGAATTGAGAACTTTTCTATAATAGTGGAGAGAAAGCTTGATAGAAGAGCCATCGTAGAGAAACACTTCATGGACAGTTCTCAAAACACATTAGTGTGGTCCAGCAATCCAACTCCTGACTGTTCAAATAAAATAACTCAGTCTTGGAGGAGCTCGGCATTCTGTTTATCATCCTGGTTTTTACAGTAGGTAAGACACAGAAGCAAACTTCATCACCCTGGGTAATGGCTGGATAGAGAAAATGTGGTATTTATATACAGTAGAATGATACTCATAAACAAAATGGCATATGTCTGGTCATGTCTCATGACCAGGTGCTCTTGCTTAGCATGGTAAGGGTCTGCATTCATTTCCCTCCATCAAAAGATGGGGAGGGAAAGAAGTCCTTCTATTCCTGAGGATATGAATGAACACGGATGATGTTCTATTAAGTGAAATTAGTCAGATGTAGACCAAGTACCACACATCTTCCTCATGTATGGTATCTGAACAAAGTCAAGCTCAAGAAGGGGGCATCTAAGTAGAGTGGGTGTTACTAGGGTGTGTGGGACGTTGCATGGATGCCTGTCAAAGTTGCACCCTTTTATTTGGGAATAATTTTAAGAGAGTCATTGTAACACATGACAACCTTAGTGTAGGATATTCACGACAAGTCTGAAGTCTTTGATATGTTTGGGTCACACATATATCAATTTCCCTGGGTAAGGCACAAACACATTTCAAAATATCATGCGGTATATAGATTCAAATTTGTGTATCAACTTAAAGTCAAATTTGTAACTATGAAGGACAAAAATGTTCACATATTATCACCTAGGGTTAAAAACATTAAAACTCATCAGAATTCTTCACAAAAATCTAAGTCAGGCATAAACAGAAAGCTGAAAAGTCAAACGAGTTCTTTCAATTTCTAGTCATGTATAATTTGTTAAAGAAAATGTCAAAAGCAGTTTTTAAACGATTTTGTATCTTAGAGATATTTGATGTTGTTTCTATTAGAGTCTCTCCCCATGTCCAGGCTGTATAGAGATTTAATGTTCAAATTTCTAATCATTTCAGTGAATGCTTCTTTTCTGACTTTGATGTAGATTTTACAGAATTAGAACAATAAGGCAGCTCCACATAGTACTGAAAACTTTCAACTTAACATTTCTGTCTAACTCTGACTCCTTCAACCCTTCAGAGCTTTCTAGTGTGTTCCCTAAGAATTCATAAGTGTTAACTTCAAATGAAGACAATCTTTATGGTGAATGTTTGAGTGTTTTGTTTCATGTTACTGACTATAAATCTGAAATTTTGTGTGTATATGTATTTATAATCAGTATAAACACATAAGTATATATATTAGATAGATAGATAGATAGATAGATAGATAGATAGATAGATAGATAGATAGACAAATCCAAGAGATCCCTTTAAAGGGGTAACAGCTACCCCACTCTTTTAAGAGCTCACATCCACAGACAAGAAGCACCACCTCTATTGCACCAGACAGCTCAACAGCTCAAGGTCATGGATGGAGTGAATACTTACTGCATGTATAACAATATGCAGACATATGCATATGTTTGTTATAATGATTTCTAATGCCTATTGTCCACTATTGTTCTGTTTTCTCTATTTTGTAATTTGGTTTTTACAATTATTACTCTTCCCTTTAAAATACAAAGATATATATCTGTTCTGATTTTTTTTTATATTTTATTGAGTGTAAGCTCACTTCCAACTGTTTATTATCTCTCTTGGTGCTTTATCCACCAGTGAATACATTTAAAAACATTTCCATTTATACCTGAAAGTTAGGAACACCTGACCAAATGTTCTGACACCATTTTTGTAATTGATAAACTCCATAAAGTACTCAAAATTCTTATCTTTATTGTTTGAGTGTACAGCCTTTTCAAGAATAAATAAAGCAAGCCTTGTAGCATTTCCACATCATGAACTATTAGAAGAAGACATACACATCTCTGCACTGGAGCCAGATGCACAGCCATACCCATATGGTCCCCTCTGCCTGCTGCAGCATCTCATTCACATCCCTGTGACAGTCAAGATTATTTTCATTTTCACAAAGCAGAAAAGGGTATCTTGTACTGCCTGGGTTGTGAAATCCCCCCCCCTGATTTGGCAGGAGTAGACACAGGGAGAAGCAGTTTGGAGTCCTGGCCAACTGTCTGGGGAACAGCTTGACAGTGTCCATGACAAGACCAGATGGAGCAATGCTGATGACATGCTGGGGTCTCCAAAAACAGTCGGTCACAGTACTCCACCAACATGGGTGTGAAGCCATAAAGTAAGGCTAAAGCCAAATAAGCCAGATTTAGGAAAAGAAATTAAACCTCTCATATTCAGAATCAACACATAAAAAAAATGGTAAGAAACGGAATTTGAACTCTTTATGGCAGGTGAGGAGATAAAAAGGAAAGGTTAACAGAAGGGGGTGAATATGATCAATGTTTATTATATACATGTTTGAAAATGCCATAATAAACCTAGCGTCTGTTCATAAAAACCAGTTGAAATTATCTCGAGTTTCCCTAAAATTTTGCTTTTTACCTGTTCTCTGCTGCCAAGAAGCATACACTTCAGTTTCACTTACAAATCATTCTGTTGAAGTATTTGAAAACATGTGCAAAACACTCATGTGTCCCATGGTTACTGTTCAGTTTGTTGTGTGATGCAGTCCAAAGGTGACATGAGCAACTCTACTGTAAATGATAATACAAGAAGAAACATCCCACCCACCACCTTCAGGTTACCTCTCAGATAATCCTGATACCGATGTCTGCCTCATGCTCTTATGATCCAAGATGTTTCTGCATATTTAAAAAGAACACCTCAACTTTGAGTTGTCACTTTGATGGAAGAGAAAACATCATTGTTGTCTGGGAGATTTGAGGAACCATCTTTAGCTCAGTCTAATTTAGGGACTTGGCTTCTCTCTTGACTCAGCAGGAAGTGAATATTCACTGGTGTTAGGATTCACACTGGGTTTGTGATCCTACTGCACGCACTGGCTTTGTGGGAGCCTAGGCAGTTTGGATGCTCACCTTACTAGACATGGATGGAAGTGGGTGGTCCTTGGACTTCCTACAGGTCAGGGAACCCTGATTGCTCTTCGAGCTGATGAGGGAGGGGGACTTGATCGGGGGAGGGGGAGGGAAATGAGAGGCGGTGGTGGGGAGGAGGCAGAAATCTTTAATAAATAAATAAAGGGAAAAAAGTTTAAAAAAAAAAAGGATTCACATACATTTCAGATCTGAGCCTAGTGCCCCTGCTTGGGGAATGATTTTCCACCCTTCACGGGTCTCTCTCCCTGGTTCACATAGTGTGACTTTAAAGGACCTTTTCCTCCTGCTGCTTTTCTGTTTCGGATGTGACTTTCCTCTGCTCTTGTACCAGTCTGTGGTGATTAAGTTTAACAAGCACTTCCTTGAAAGTTTCCCATTTCACACTAGGAGTTTTCAAGTTAATGTTCTGAATCCATACATCTCGTGCCATTTTCCGACACACAAAGTCCACGTTATCACTTTTAAATTTCAAACTACCAAAGGAGGTAGTGTTATAATACCTGCTGGAGACATGAATAAAACAAACAAACAATAGACCCAAATGCTTAAATTAAGATTAGTTGTCATGTCTGTTACATTCCAACAAAGGTAGGCCCTCTTCATGTGGGTGACAGTATTGTAGTCTTGTCTGTTTGTGGGGACCCTGGCAATAGGATCTATCCCTGGTACATGAGCTGGCTTTTTGAAGCCCAAACCATAATGTGGGATGCCTTGCTCAGCCTTGATGCGGAGGGAGGGGGCTGCTCTTGCCTCAACTGAATGGAACCTGCTTTATTGACTCCCCATGGGAGGCCTTACACAGTGGAGTGGGTGGGGGTGGGTTGAGGGGAGGGGGAGCAGAGAAAGGGAAGGGAGGGGAACTGTGGTTGGTATGTAAAATGGATTTAAAAAAATAAATTCTGTCTGAATTCTTTAAATTATGAAAAGAAAAAAGTCTGGAAAGAGGGAAGGAAGAGGAGACAATGGGGCAAGGAAAGCAGGGGAATATTTGCTGGGTCTTGACACCAAATGACCCCAGCGGTTACCACATTTAATTCAGTCTTCCCATGAAGCAGCTTCTGCTTGAATTGAAACACAATGCAAAGCAAACCAAAAAACTTCTCCCAGTCAGGTGTGATTTCTTTCTCAACAGCTGCTGAGATTTACATTTTATTGTTACACATCTGGCTACAGCTAATGAATCTTTCCCCCAATGTCACTAACCGTGTCATCTTCGTGGCTCCACTTTCATGATCCTTACGTTACCATCTGTTCACTGTGGTAAAAGGTTACATAGACAGCTTTGTAAGTCCTCCACACTTCCTCCACCTTCCAATTGACAAGTCAGTCTTGGCCATTAAAATGTCTGAGCAACACCTTGCTAAAAATAAAACCTCTAAGAGCGCTCGTCAGAGTTACTGCTTGGTTCCTTTCTTTACCAACATTATCTGTTGCCTCCACTTCTTCCATCTCCTTTTCCATCTCCTTATTGGGGACTCACATTCAGGGAAAGCAGACACTTCTTATGATTCATAGCCTTATCTAAGCCAATCAGCAAATCATACATCGCTGGTTACTAAGTGTTTAACCTAAACCAATCCGAGCAGAAAGATGCCAGGTTAACTGGTATGCCCAGAGCTGCCGTTGACCTTTCTGATGGTAAACACATCAAATACCACACCTAGCTGCTGAAAGCCCTCCAGTCCCCAGACAGAGCTCTAGATAGCTGAGCTGTGGATATTGAGGCTCCAAGCTGGGGAAAGAGGCCAGCTGTCAGCTACCAAAGTAGCACCTGAGGATTGTTCCCTTCAGAAATCCGCAATGTGACTGCCCATTTTATCCCCACGGGCTAACTTGAAAGGCTCTTTATTCTGTTAAGTGGTGGAATCTGATTTCTGTTGTATAGTAACAGAAGTATCTGTCATTGCACCCCTTTTCTCTTGTGACGGGGATCACAGGCCACTCAGCTTTAGCTTCCCATGCGCCATGTTGAACCCGACTCTCAGAATGCCTCAGAGGCTCAGCTCTAACACAACTGCTCCCAGACAGTTTGTTTTCAAACTCTAGACCAAAAATTAGAAAAAAGTTAGTTATAACATTTAGTAGTTCATTTAGCTTTAAAATTTTATCGTATTTGTTTAATGTTTTATCTTATTATTTATTAGGAGATAAATGTTCTTTTCATGGGGCACCACCAGCGGCCTTCCTGCTATGTCCATTTCCACAGTGGTTTTGATTTTAACATTTCTGAAGCACTGTCCACACAGGACAGAAGCTTCAGGGTAAACCCCAAGGAGAGCTGTGCCTCTGGGCACATCCAGATACAGATGTTGTCATTACATCCCCTGGTGGAATCACAGGACACCAAAGACTTATTTTTGATAAAGATTCTAACTCTCCATAGTCAGGGGTATACACAAGCACATTTAAAGGGACAGTTGCCCCATTTCCAGTCCTTCCGTCTTGGCTTTGCTCAGGTCTGAGGTAACCCCATGCCAAGCAGCAGAGCTGAGACTTGACTCAGAATTAATCAGAATTTGATGATACTGGGGGCGGGGAAAGGCAAAAAACCAATATAAATGAGTGGGAATTTACTTGAGCGTGGATATTTTGTGATTAACTTACATAAACAAAAAGGCATTCTTGTTCCATAAACAGAAAATAGATCCCCTGAAATTACTTGCCCCCCTCCCCTTTATAATCCTTCTCTCTTTTGCACTCTTTCCCTCCCTGTAAAACTCCAAGCAGTCTGCAATCTTCCCCCCAGCTCTAGGTGCCAATGATAAATGCGCTAACAACTTGAGTTCCTTCCAGCTCTCTTGGCTGCAGATCACAGAAAGCTCCTTTAGATGGGGAGAAAATGGACTTTCAAAGATTAGAATTACCACTTAACAGACACACAGGAGCCAAACCCACAGGCCACTGAGATAGGATGAAAAACACTGAGTCCAGTGAAATCTTCCTCCTTCCAGGAGTCTCTCCCTCTCTGGAAGTTACTGGGGCAGCAGCTGTGGTTAAGGGGCAAATTTTGGAGTCTTCTGTTTCAGGGGTGCTTTCACTTTAATCTGAGTTCAACATTGTTGCTGTTAATTAAAATACCATCAGGGAGGGCTCATATTTGAATTCTAAGTTGAACAGGTCACTAGGGTGTACTGTGCAATTAAGTCAATAATATATATGCTTTGTTTTATATATTATATAAATATATAATATATATTAATGTATAATATATTAATGTATACATTAATATATATTTACATTAATAGCTTAAATCTACAGGGAGATGCTGAGAATCTACATGCCCTAAATGTATGATTAGGTTCTATGTGTGATTATCAGCTGCTTTCTCAGACAGGGCTTGAAAGAGAAGAAAAAGCCCTGCAGTGACGTTCCTAAGTCTCACGACCATGAAATCTGAAAACAACTAAGCCAACTGTTGATGGTATTTCTCTATTTGCTTAGCAGAATTTTCCCAAGGATACATTATATATAACTATACATTATATTCCCACATGTCATATTCCCATGTGCATGGACAGCATATGTGTATACTGAATATATATAAAGTATGTGTGGACAGTATACTTATATGTGTGCACATGTGTGTTTATGTGTCTGTATATACTGTGTGTATATATACATTCATGTTTATGTATATGAATATTATGTACATATATAAGGGTGTATAAACAGTGTACCTATATGCAGACACACTTGTGTGTATGTGGATGTGTTAGTTTGAAATCTGAGCTTTGAGCTTCAGTTACACTGCTTTAACATCCACAAAGCATTGGACTCCTGTGACGGACCTGAGTCTATTTACAAGAGGATAAAAGGTTTTACTTGTTAGCTTTCATCTTTATGTTATTGCTCTTTCTGTAAACATTTAATATAATTAATTCTGGACCAGATTTTAGGATAGCTACTGGATCTCAACCAAAGGTACTTTCCTATTAGTGATGCATGTATGTCTTGAGTTACTTATTTAAAGTTAATAAGCTAACTTTCAAATGTATGTTATAAATACACACAATATTCTGAATCAGCAAATAAAACCTGGACAATCAGGACTACATTGCTGGATGGTAGACATAGGATTTGGTGCGGAGAGCCACCATAAAACCAGCCATCAAATAAAGTCTATGTAAACTGAGAATCGGTTCAGAAGATGACTCTACCCTGAGTATTCCCCTGGTTGTCTCTGCAGAGAGAAGTGCACAGAGTCCGTTATTCATTCTTCTTTATGCTGGAGCATGCTGAAAGGATCCTAGGTTCACAGGAAGGAGTGGGAATCTGAAGGGTAAAAGGAAAAACATGGGTAGGCAGGAGCTGCGCATGAAGTGGAGGTGTGCAATGGGGCTCAGAAGAAACATTTCTATGGCGTTGAGAGTAGTGAGACACAACCTGGAGCCTCGTGGGGGGGATGGGTTATGGTTGGGTGTTAATAGTAGGAAGTGGTGACACGAAATATTAGCAAGATACGGCAGTGCTACAGTGAGAGACATCAGACCTCCTGCAGCTCTCACCAGACAAACACACGCAAGACAGGTGCTGCCCAGCCAGCCCTGCCCACGTGAAACCTCCATGTGGTTTGCCTGCTGAGGGCCCTGATTCGCACAGAGTTTTCAGGTGTCTGTTTCTAGACATTAATGTCATGATGCTTGTTCAGCACTGTTTTCTCAGATTCAATTTTTTATGGTGCTTGCTTGTCACTTCTCTCAACCATTTTGGCAATTCCAGGCATCCCTAAGGCAAGAGCACCGTGGGTTGTTTTATATAACAGGAGAGTTCCTGAAGAACAAGAAGGTTTGATTCAATTACTCAAAAATATGTATAGTATAGTAAGAACTATTACCTATTACATATTATATTATATATAATATATTGTAGTATAGTAAGGACTATACTATACTTCTTACTAGGAAGCCACACCCAATTTTCATATGATATATCATGCCTCAAATAAAATCTCAAGAATAATAAATGATAATTACCATTGCTACAAAGCTGTGGAAAGTTTTGAGCTACTGCATTTTGGGGAACAATTTTAACACAGCAAGCTTTCTTCCTTCAAAGTAAAGAACATGGACATAAATGTAGATTTTTCTCTTTATATTTGCTGTTCTGTGCCTTATGATTTATTTTCTCTTGACATGCACAGTGTATAAAAGAATCAATAATAGTGTAAGAACTCCATACATGGCTTACTGGCTCCCTAGCTTGTCCAGTTACATTCTTACTCACTATTTTGTATCCCCGCCTCAGAGAGGTTCAGTAGCATTACAACTTTGTTTTCCAGACACAATTGCTACAGGCTTTCTCTAAGCCCCTTTCTCTTTATGTCTTTTCACCTAAGTAAACTCTATCCCCGTTTTTCAGACAGCTCAGAAACTTGTGTTCTTCCTTTTCTACTTGCCTCATAACATTTTATCTAACTCAAAATGCATTTCAGAATCATTCATTTCTCTCAATCGCCTGTAGAATCAGAGTTGATTTAATAGTCACCCTGGACTGTGCAAAAGCCTCTGTCCCCATGTTTTCCTCTGTGTACTTCCCTTGCTCCCACGCTGTATCCACAGGGCAGCAATTGTGATCCTAAACATAGTGACCTTTCCTGAGGAAAACGCTAATATGACCGACCTCCTTGCTATTGCATCAAAGCCATGGACAAGAGGGCCATGCCTAATCTCTCCCTTAACAGTCTTTCTTTCTTTGTAAAGTAATATGCTCCCACAATCCATACTTGTTTTTTTACTGTCACTTTAAATCATACAATAATTTCTCGCTATTCTTAATCCATTCTCTCTGTTACTGCCTTCCACACTCTGCTAGTTTAGCATAAATTACCGCTTCTGGACATACATACATCCTCAACTTGTCAATAGCTTTTACTGATATTTTGCTGGAAGAGTCCTTAGCCAGTATTCACAGGCCGACGTTACTCAGTCTGGGTGAGGAGCAAATGACAAATCCTAGAAATCGCTTTCCTCCTCCCAGAAAGAAGATGGTGAGCAGCTGGCAGCCTCAGCAGGGAGACAGCCTGCTGCTCCTGGATCCACCTGTCCTCGAGAGACTGGTGTCTGCTCCCCCTGCAGTATGACTCCTACGTGTTCTTTAGCCATCCTTCTCCCCTGCCTAGACTCAGCTTCAAGAGTGTATGAACATAGTGCAGAAAATATTCCCTGAGGAAGAAAGAGTATGTTTTCTAACTGAGTAGTATAATAATAAGAGGTAGTGGCTATCTTACATTCATTAACTGGGTACTCAAAAATAGATTTATTATCAACTTGTCAGTTGCAGTTATTCATGTTCTACTGTTATGTGTATATACATAAGTTAAATATGTGACTGTTTATATGTGTAGAAATGTATTCATTGTGTAAGCAAACAGAGATCATTTTGTCTGTTCATAGCCAATATGCCTGCCCATCCGGATGTGTATTTGCATGAGTTACCCACGTGATTATTTAATATGTCAATTGTGTGTTTTTATCTTAAACTTTTTATTGAAAATTTCTTCATATAATTTATTTTGATGATGTTCTCCCTTCCTCAGTTTCTCCCAGGTTTTTTCCACTTTCCTGCCCACTCAACTTCATTTTTTTTCTTTCTAGAAAAACAAAGACAAAAGCAACAACAACAACCAAAATCAAGACACACACAAAGAGACAACACAGACACACAAACTACAAAGTATGTTCTTTAAAGAGTTTTATTTTGCCTTTTAATGGAGACCACACTAAGCACTCTTCACAGCACCTAAACTGGATAAATAGTTCAGTTAGAATGTTGAAGTCTTGATGACCTAGTAGCCATGAAACTGTCTTTGGTGCTTTTACTGGTAAAATTTGTGTCTTTGAGGGACAGAAAACAGTCGATTCAAGCACAACCAGACACGGCAGCTGTGTCAAAGCAGTCAGTTGCATAGAAGTTGCCAAAACGCTGTCTTTCTGAAGGGATGTGGCTGGCACTGCCCAGGCTAAGCATCACAAAAGGCTGCTAGGTCAGACCTAGCTCATGGCAAAGAAACTCCATGTCTTAAATGCCCATCTTCAGAAGTTGGCTGGCCATGGAGGCGTGGGTGTGCTGTTGTGTAAATGGTTCAGTGATCCAAACAGAACTGCCCAGTCACACATGAGTACAGCATTGAAACAGCAATCTGCCGCAGCGTTCACGGGCACACCATCTACAAAGGCAATATCCACCCACATATCCCTAACTATGTGCTACTAAGAGCTCACCACTTTACTTTCAAAGGTTCATTTGTGTTATGTGTGCATACCACAAGGAAGTGGATACCTGGAGAGACCAGAAGAGGGTCACCAGTCTCCTGGAGCCGGAGTCATAGGTGGCTGTAAGCTAGCTGTTAGACATGGGCACTAGAAACCTAACTCAGGTCCTCTGGGAGAGCAGCAAGTGTGCTCAACTGCCGAGCCATCTCTCCAGCCTCCACTGTGTCAACATTAAAATGTCACTGGATAGATTTATATTATCTTTTTGAATTTTAACTACTTACTTTGATCCTTTTCCCTCCTTCCAAAAGGCTCACCTTTCTCTTCCTTACATTTAAACATGGCTATTGAAGCTAGGTGTGGAGGCACACACCTTTATCTCAGCACTTGGGACACAGAAGTAGGTGGAACTCTGAGTTCAAGGACAGCCAAGGCTACACAGAGAAATCCAGCTGTCTCAAAAAACCAAAAAAGAAAAAAGAAAATTGGAACAGTTTTTTTTTTTGTTGTTGTTGTTTTTTTTTTTTTTTTTTTTTTTTTTTTTTGTGGCAAGACAGTAAGAGAAAGAATTCTAAAGCACGCATTGTGTCCTCTGTTCCTCTGTAGTGTTATCGCCTGAATCTTGTGATGTATCTTTGGTGACCTCTACTTTATATGACACATTTAATTCTGTGGCATAACAATCTAATATCTATGAGTATGTGGTTCATGGAGCTTGCCTTTTGCCCTGGCCAGATAAGCACTGTGATGAATACTGCAGTTCCTAAATTATGAACAGGGATGTGCTCCTAATTTGATCCAAATCCCAGTTGATCTACTAGTGTTTATGACAATACTGTCTTCATAGCAGACTCAGAAGATGTTATGTGTCTGGAGTAGTACTTGTAAGGTGGAGTGTGGGATTTGACTCATATGCCTTCCCGTGATCAGAGCTAAGCCATCTGCAAACTCCAGACCATCCTAGACACTCACTGAATTGTGGCTTCCATTGCATGCTCTGGTGTCTTCCTCAGACACCCTAGGGTTTAACTTAGGCCCCTGGTTTCTGTCCCTCTCGTTTTTTCAAACTGCGTATATTTTTCTTCTTGGAAGCCAGTATAACTGAAATAGGGTTTGTTTATAAAATGATTTCTTTTTAAACTCTTCACTTACATTCCGCAAGTTTATTTCTGACATAAATATAGTTGATTTGAAAAACTTTCTTTTTTTCTCAACGAACGTAGGTTTTCAAGGAAACATACCTATGAATCAAAAATCATGGGGGAAATAAAAATTTGAGCATGAACTCTGTTTGTTTTATTACAATAAAAACAAAAATACATTTAAAGACGAGACTGTCTGTGTCTGAAAAGAGAAAGGTTGCATTCAAGAAAGAAGTAAAAATAAAGAACGTTACTGTATTTTAAAACTATCGTCTTTATTATCTTAACAACAAATCACACAGGTTCCCGTTCCTCCAGAGTTGCCTGGATTTTCAGGACTTGTCATTTTGGCATGAAATAACGCTGCTAGGGATGACTTCGTTCCAACCTTCCTCTACCTTGTGAGACACTGTGCCTGACGATGCCCCACTCCCAGAGGCCCCAGCTGAGATGGTGAGCTTTCCCCTAGGCTTCATCTATCTCAAAGATATGGACCTGCTAGAGAAACTTGGGAGGATAAATAACACTCACGATTTTCCACAATGTTTAAAAAGTTGTGGTCTTTGCAAGAATATTGGTTTGGCCTAATGGGTAAAAAAGCTGAATACTCCTCCAAGGTTTTGAAAGGCTTTTACTCTAAATGACATAAAAGATTACTAAAAGATTTTGAACGGGTGTGAGATGACAATTTCATGGGCCCACACTGGCAGGTATATAATCGGCAGATTTTTGAGAAAGAAATCTAGAAAAGAAAGTGTGGTTCTAGGTAGGATGAACTAGTACCAGCCTGACTGAAAGAAGATTCCAGAAGTAGATGGGGAGAAATGATCAGGTTCTGGAGGAGGATTTATCAATCGTGGCACTACTACTATCTTTAGGTGGGTACTATTTTTAGGGATGCTCCCCTGTGCAATGTTGGGTATTTAGCAGCATTGCTAAACTTACTAATTAGAAAGTAGCAACGTTCCCCCAATGTAACAGTAAAAAAAAAAAAAAAAAGTCTTCAAACCTTGCCAGACACCCTCTTGGAGAAAAAAAAAAAAAATCCAGATACAAATTACAAATTCTGTGTGAGAAATGTATTTCCTAGAAAGATTTAAATATACATTATTTAAGATTTAATAGATGTTTCAATTAGTAGTAGCTCTATTATTCACTGAAATGAATAAAATACCAATAAATACAAATTTTAATTATATGTTAGAATCATGTATTTTTTAAAAACTATCTTAAAAACAGAGAAAAAGAATTTATCTCAACTATTTATAAATTTAGTTTAATATTTTTTTGTGATTTTCTTTCTGCCACCCTCAAGAAAACCTGGAAGGAAATCCTTTCGAGGAATAAATAATTTCAAAGAATAGAATCTAGTCTGTAGAAAAGTAATGCATAAAAAAATAAATGAGATGCTGTCATGCCTCTCATACCCAAGGTGGACAGGTAATAAGAACTATAAGAACTGTGAAATGCCGACTTTCGGGCATGACATGGCTGTTGATGCATCAGCCCAACTGCAGCTGAGCTTGCCTGCACAAGATCAAGCCATTAAAATTTCCAGCATGAGGGAAGACACTCTGGCCTGCCCCTCCCGCGGGTGTCACTATGAGCAAGTATGTGGTGGTGGGAAAACAGAGGTACAGAAGTGGAGGGGTGCACACTGGAGAGAGGCAGAACTTGAGACATGACAGAGGTGAAGACCAGGCTGATGGGAATGGCCTACACTAGCATCTGAGCCCCTGGTGATCCACGCTACCACTGAGAGCCATGTCTGGGGCCAAGGTCCTGCTATAGTCAGGGTCTGTGTTGGCGTCCATGGCCCGAGTTACCATTAAGGACCACACAGATGTCTGGGGTCTGGGTTGCAGTCTGAAGCTGTGTTTGTGTCGGTAGGCAGTGCTGCCCCTGGGGGATCATATTGATGTAAGTCACCTGCCTGCACTGCCACCTGGGGCCAGATTAGTGTCCTGCTCCCCCTGTGGGCTGCCTTGTCTGGGTTTGTGGCCCTACAGCAACTGGAGGCCATGTTCGTGGTCTGTGTTGTCACCAAAACCATGCAGCAGTCCGTGATCCATGCCCCATGGACTGTAAATTGTAAAGAAGCTACTTGTGCACTGAAATGGGTGACTACAGACGTATAGATGAGAAAAGGGGACATGGAAGGCTTCCAGGAAACCTCTCCCCCCAACCCCCCAATGCATGCACACACAGAAAAGTAACACCAAGCCGGGCGGTGGTGGCGCACGCCTTTAATCCCAGCACTCGGGAGGCAGAGGTAGGCGGATCTCTGTGAGTTCGAGACCAGCCTGGTCTACAGAGCTAGTTCCAGGAAAGGCTCCAAAGCCACAGAGAAACCCTGTCTCAAAAAAAAAAAAAAAAAAAAAAAACCAGAAAAGTAACACCCTAAACAGGGTATCTTCTAAGAGAATTCTTTAAAACTGTGATAAGAATGCTGAGTTTAGCTCTCCGCAATTGCTGGCTTCTGGTGGGGTACCAGAGGAAAACAACTCAGACTATTTAAAAGGCAGGCCAATGAGAGTTTGACAGTGATCCACTGTGTACGTAGATAACACAAATTATATATTTGTAATCGTAATTATTTTATTCATTTTGTAATTATTTTATTCATTTTGTGGGGGGGCTACAGGGGTAGATGGTAGACATGGGGAGACTGGGAGATGGGTGTACCTAGAGTGCATGATGAGAAATTCCCAAAGAATCAATAGAAATATTTTTTTTAAATTCCAGTATGGTTGTGGAAAAACCGTAGGACCCTAGCCCTAAAGGAAGAGTTGTTGGCATTTGATGGATGATGAGGAAGTGGGCAGTCTCCTTTGGGGATGTGGCTGCTGGTGGGTTACACTTGCTCCATGGCATGGTGAAGCACCCGTGCACAAAGAAGCAGCACTCAAAGGGTTAATCGATATAATTTTTAAATCGAGACTATGAATTTTGGAAGGACATTGGGGGAAGTTAGAGGGTGGGTAGGTGTGATCAATATGAAATCTATGACACTATCAAAAATAAGAATAGATTATTTTTAAATGTCAGCCAATCTTACTAAAAGATTGACGGAAATACTGTACACAAAAGAGTAACGCACTGAGTCCTATAATATATTTCAAAGAATCAAAGCAAAATTGGTGTGTTCTAAAGGAAAATAATGATTAACATTAGAAACACACGAGTGTAGTTTCTAAACCAAGTGACATAGTCATAAGCAGGTGCCTCTCAGATCCCCAAATCATACAAATGACATTTTATATAAGAGCAGGAAAGACAGAGTGAGATAAAGCACTAAGTATCTGGATGGTATGCTAAGCTAGTACATGCATGAATTGGAGTTGTTCTTCTCTTCTTCTCCCCATCATTACTTTCCTTTCATAGGACATGGAAGGGGCTTTGAATAGACTGTGACGTTTTAGTGTGTTTACAGAATGAAGCCATGCATTAGCTGCTTCGGAAGAGTAACAGTTTCACCTTTGACACATCTATGCCTTTATCAATAATTGCATTTCCCTTTCTGGTAGACATGGGACTTGCTTTCCTAAACCTTGAATTAAACTCTCTACAGCAAATGCTTAGCACATGACAAGAGGGATACAGAGTGGCATTGCTAAGTACCCCGAATAGATGGGCAGCTTTAGTGAAGGGCAACAAAAGTGATTAGTATGAATGACCTTAGTACATTATTTCGTGGTACCAATACCTATATATTCTTTGTTATTTTTGATTGATGCTAAAACTCAATTCAAATAGGATTTGAAGCCTTGCATGACTTAGAGTACTTAAAGTATCTCACAACTTCAAGGGCAAATTACATTATAGCTAACTCCTGATATGCAACATTAGGCAGAAAAAGATGGGGGAATTTTGCAACTTACGCTCAGACCATCTCAACAGCAAAGGGGAAGACTGCAGTAAGAGCTGAGGCCATAAAAGCCTTAACAGTAGAATGCAAGAAAGTTTAGTTAAATTCCAAATCTCTGCACGGGAGAATGTCAAATTTATGCCCTTGAAATATAAACATATGTGAATGGTTCTGTAATTGCATTTTAAGAAAGCTTTATCTTTAGAATGTTTTAAATACCCTGTGTAAAAGATTGATGTGGGCAAATGCATCAGGCAGATGTGAATATGGAGCCTCTGTAATTGCCTGCTGGATTTGTAATTAGATTTTTGAGAAACTAAAGATCTGAATGTCTTCACTGATAGTAGCATATATTAATTCTGATAATTCCATTGATCAGGCATTAACTATCCTTTAATTAATTAGATTACATATTTAATATGTATAAATGAGATACACATCCTTATTATATAAATGAGCGATATGTCTTTACATGATCTACACATGCATACTAAATTATTTAATTTAAATTAATATTATGTTTTCAGGACATATTCTATAGAAGGTTATATATCTGATTAGTGGAAAGAGTGAGGAAGAGAAAGGAAAAAGAAAGGGAGAGAAAGAGACCAAGAAGGAAACACAGGAGAGAGAAAGAAAGAGAGAGGGAAAAGGGGCAGGAAGAGAACTAGGGAGGAAGGGGAGGAAGAAGAATAGGAAAGAGAAGGACGACAGGGAGGAGCAGGGAGATGCCGAGGAGGCAGCAACTAGGAAAGAGAAATAGCTCACGTATTAAAGAATAATAAAGTAGTTTAATCAGAAGTCTTATTGTATCTTTTGTCCCATAGCCAAACAAATTAATCTGCCATTCAATATATAAATCTCTTAGTGTTAAATGAGAGAATTTGACAAGTGAGGGAAATTAATTCAAAATTAAACAGAGCAGAAATCTTTTAAAACTAGCATGTTGTGTTTTCATATTTTTAAAGAGGCCATGTGTCACTTGTCTGATGTAAATTGAAAGCTGAGCAAGGGGAATCTTTGGCAACTGCTCACATATGTTTGTCCCAGGAAGGCACATTTTAGTGAGGATGCAGACGGGAGAATTTCCTCTTTAAGTACTGGAGAGGAGTAGGTATCTCCCCCCTGCTTGTCTTGTTAGCCTTCTCCACTGTTTAAGCAAAGTGAAAGGGTTTGCCTTCACACTCCCTGCCATCCATCCCTCTGACACATCCCCTCAGAAGCATGCCTCCCTACAGCTTCCCAAACATCCATAAGAAGGCATTTCTTTCTCTTGGCCAATGGAAAATGTGAAGATGGGACCATGTCTGTCATAGCCCTGAAAGTTTACTCCCCATGTTTTGAAATCTTCACATTTCTGAACGACTGTGTAATATTTTAAACATATTGCTAGTGTGTGTAGAAGAGGCTAACTCCAAAGCCATATATAAAATACCACCCTTTGCAAATCCCAGACATTTAAATTAATTTACTTAAAAGACCATCTAACGGGAAAATCTCCCATTCTGGTTTTACAAATTTCTTTACAGGTGTGCAGGCAGATTCCGTTCCTAAGGATTTGATACAGATCTCTACATCTGCTAGTAGTTCCTAGTTCCCAATTACGGTGGTTTGAATTAAAGTGGCCCCCATAGGCTCACAGGGTCTGGCACTATTAGGAGGTATTGCCTTATTGGAGTAGGTGGGGCTTTTTTGGAGTAAGTGTGTCACTGTTGGGAGGGGGGATGCTTTGAGGCATAGGAAACTCAAGGCACTTCAGTGGCTCAAGGTCTCTTCCTGCTGTCTGCAGATCCAGAGGGAGAACACTCAGCTACTTCTCCAGCATCATGTCTGCCTGCATGCCACCATGCTTCCTGCCATGATACTAGACTAAAGCTCTGAACTCTAAGCCAGTCCCAATTAAATGTTTTTCTTTTTAAGAGTTGCTGTGGTCATGGTGTCTCCTCACAGTGATAAAATGCTGACTAAGACACTAACCTACAGAAGGTCCAGCTCCCCTCATGGTTCTGTAGTTTTTTTCATACTCCAGACAGAGAGCAGTGATGTCTTACAGTTCTTCACTGTGTGCATGACAATCACTTGGCAGACCATACTAAGATACCTGTCTAGTATGAAAATAAACATATAAAGCATACACAATTAGTAATAGTAAATAATAACAAAATAAAAATATTAATGCTATCAGTTTTTCCTATTCTGATCCTTTTATAAGTGTTCTATAGAAACTTCCAGAGGTTATATGACATCCATTCTGAAGAATAACAAACTGTGTGTTATTGAGTCTTCAAAATTTATCTAAAAGAAGTTCTTTGGAGTTTTTTTTTTAATATATATATATTTATTTATTAAGTATACAATATTCTGTCTGCGTGTATGCCTGCAGGCCAGAAGAGGGCACCAGATCTCATGACAGATGGTTGTTAGCCACCATGTGGTTGCTGGGAATTGAACTCAGGACCTTTGGAAGAACAGGCAGTGCTCTTAACCTCTGAGCCATCTCTCAGCCCTTCTTTGGAGTTTTTATTAATTTTAAGGATGTAAGGAGGTCCTAAAACCAGGCCTTGGGAGATGGCTTTGTTGAGGAAGTGTTTTGTGCCCAAGCACTAAGACCCGAGTCTGAATCACCAGCACTCACAGAAAATCTAGACACCACGGTACACATTTCTGGAACTCAATTGCTAGGGTAGCAACTGGCAGATTCTGAAGTTAGTCACTGGACTAGCTGAATTGATAAGGTTCAGGTTCAATGAGAGGTTCAGGTTCTGGTCATTATTGTGGTTCACAGATGTCATAGCTGTATAGTACTGTTGATCACTCGCTCTTTTGAAGTTTACATGGCACCTTCTGGTACTGTCAAAGCTGTGTTCAATGAGAAAGCTCTCAGGGGCCTCTAGGCCTTGTGTCTGTATTTCAAGAAGTCTTCAGCAATAGGAACTTACCTCGCACTTCTGGTGTGCAGCCAAAGGTTGTAACAATAGCCTCTGTTTGTGAGTCTCTTGGACAACTTTACCAGCAACTTAAAAGAGGGCCTCACATGCCTGATGTTAGAATTTTTGTTAAATGTTTTTGGGTCTTAGGGGGAGCATTATGAGCCCAAATGGGAAATTTTTATTTAAACTATATATGCATGTTTATACAATGAATTACATGTATTATAGGCATATTTAGGAAGATATGTATGTGTGAATATATATGTAACATTAATTAAAGAAAAAATAGGCTATGGATTTGAAAGGGAGGGAAGTGGGATACAGGGAGGGCTTAGAGGAAGGAAAAGGAAACGGGGAATGATGTAATATAATCTTAACAATTTTTTTCTTCCAAAAAAACAGGCTTTCTCTTTGTAACACCTCTAGCTGTCCTGGAACTCTCTTTGTAGACCAGGCTGGCCTCTAACTTACAGAGATCCACATGCCTCTACCTCCGGGGTGCTGGGATCAAAGGCGTATACCACCACACCTGGATCCTAATCTCAAAAAAAATTTTAAAATTTTTACAAAGAAATATACCTTACTGATATGTACATCCACAGACTGAGTTTGGGAAAACAAACAAAGGTATACAGGGATGAAGACAACTGACATCTGTCTCTGGCCTCCACTCCCATACACATTTGAATGCAATACACAGGATTTTTATTTTATTTTTATTCTATGTCTGTAAACCACAAAAAACTGGAGAGTCATCTACCTTTATCAGATTATCCAGACATACAACAAATGTTGAGCAATTTTTCTATGGCTTAAGAATATCACCTACCGGATCAACATGTTTCCCCCTCACAGTTCTTCCTAAACAAAAGGCAGAAAGTGTAGCTTTTTCTTTAGCCAACAATATATGTGATGCTTTGGTCTCTCCACCACATTTACACTTATATACACTAAGATGCGTGTGTGGTTTTATTATGGAGATAATTACCTTTACTTTTCTTTCAATGTTGAGAGTCAAACCCAGGTCGCTCTTCATATTAGACATCACTGGAGCTACATTAATTTTTATAGGTAGACAAAGCCATATTGTAGAAACAAACCTTTCTTATAGTAGGCTTTATATACATTGAGGGATTTCTACAGATATTATTTTTTATATTTTATTTTTTTTATTTTTATATCTCTTTTTTTTATTGAGAAAAGGAAGGAAAAAAAAACAAGTTTCCACCTCCTCCCAGCCTCCCATTTCCCTCCCCCTCCTCCCACCCTTCTCCCCCTCCTCCCATCCTTCTCCTCCTCCTCCCATTCCTCTCCCCCTCCCTCTCCAGTCCAAAGAGCAGTCAGGGTTCCCCGCCCTGTGGTAAGTCCTAGGTCCTCCCCACTCAGTCCATATCTAGGAAGGTGAACATCCAAACTGGCTAAGCTCCCACAAAGCCAGCACATTGCCTAGGATCAAAACCCCGTGCAATTGTCCCTGGCTTCTCATCAGTCCTCATTGTTCGCCATGTTCAGAGAGTCCAGTTTTAACCCATGCTTTTTTCAGTCACAGTCCAGCTGGCCTTGGTGAGCTCCCAATAGATCAGCTCTACTGTCTCAGTGGGTGGGTGCACCCCTCTTGGTCCCGACTTCTTTGCTCATGTTCTCCCTCCATCTGCTCCTCATTGGGACCTTGGGAGCTCAGTCCATTGCTCCAGTGTGGGTCTCTGTCTCTATCTCCATCCATCACCAGATGAAGGTTCTATGATGATATGCAAGATATTCGTCACTATTGCTATAGGCTAGGGTCATTTCAGGTTCCCTATCCTCACACAACCATCTGTAATGAGGTCTGGTGCCCTCTTCTGGCCTGCAGGCACACACAGACAGAATATTGTATACAGATATTATTTTATCTCTATGATAGTTTAACATTTGTGTCTTATGAAAGATAATATAATAATATAAACACAGCCCTTCTATTTATCAGGGAATAAAATTTAACACAAATCAAAAGAGCTGCTTTAAATGCATTTTTAAAAAATGAACAATATATTCCTTCTAAGGTATCTGGTTTTGCCACATCCCTTGAAAATAAACCATCAGTCAACACTAACACGTATGGTGTTAACATGAGGACGCTTCTCCCCATGTTTAATCTTGTGTTTCCTGTTAACTCTGTATTCTAGATACCTTCTAAATACACAAATAGGGAAAACATTTTCAGAGTTCTGTCACCAGCTAAAATTCATTTGGTATGTCTGTTCCATATGGCTTCTAGCACACTGAGAAACCTGCTGCTGGTTACCCAGACAGCTCCTTTCTCCTTGTCTGTAGGCTTTGCTCACCTTCAGAGGCTAACACTTCATTCAGGAACTTATAAAAGCCTGCTTATCATTCACAGACACTTAACACTTTAAAAGGTACATCCTGGTGCCAGATGATCTTTAAGGGGCTGCTAAAAATGGGCCACAAACAAAACTTTAAAAAATAAACATGTTTATATAAAAAAAATTTAGAAATCTTTCAAATGTTTTATAATTACTATGTTAAATGCAGATTTTGAATGAGCTTAATGATCTATAAAATTTAATTGGAGGCTGCTTCAAAGTCTTCCACAAAGCTTTTATTTTATTTTTATTTTGTTGCTGACATATGCAAAGTGAAAAAGCAGGAATGAGGACTGGAGAGATGGCTCGGTGGGTAATTGTGACTGCTTTTCCAGAGGACCTGGGTTCAGCAACCCATGACAGACCACAACTGTCTGTAATTACAGTCTCAGGGGATCCAACACTCTCTTCTGACCTCAACACTATACACACACAATGTACAGACACACGTGGGCTAAACACCCAAACAGATAAAGTAAGAATAAAGATTAAAGACCATTTAAATACATAGATAAATAAATAGCTGGCCTGAATTTAGAAGTAAATCACTGGAATCTATACAATTCCAAAGACACTAGATCCTGGATAATAACAGAATTATCCAATATTTCCACTCTGTTTCTTTTACCTCAGTGTATTCTTGCAATGTGAAATGGAATTAGTCTTTAATTTTCCTCCACATGTGTAAGGATACAAGGCAGATTGCAACCCTACTCCCTACCAGTGAGCTTTCACACTGCTTCACTGGTGAGTGTGGGGGGGGGGAAGTCATGTCTACATGATCACACTTCATTGATTCATAGGTATACACCTTAACCAGGGCACTTTGTAAGTGGGACTGGGTCAGACAGCTCTTTTAAGAATTCTAACTAATGAGACAGATGGGCCACTGCTATGGTTTGGTATGATCTGTCTCCTTTGGACCTCAGGTTGAAGTTGGTTATTGTCCTAGCAGAGTTGGATGATGGGAACGTTAGGAAGTCTTCATTGAGTAAATTTTTGAGGAACTGAATTAGTTGTCACTAATTAGAGTAAGCTCTTTCAAACTAAGGCTTCCCCTCAAATCTTGTCTTATGCATAGCCACCCACCCCTCTCTTTCGACCATGGTATGACACAGGAAAGACAGTCATACCATGCAGGTACTACTAAGTATAGAACTTCCAGACTCCAGAAGCATGAACTAAGGATACTTTTTTAGCTTGATAAAGGGACCCGAGTTTAATTGTTCTAGAGCAACAGAAAATCAGCAGGTGAAAGTAAACTTAAGCGGGCCAAATACTGATTCAAGACAGTGTCAAAGTCAGATTTCCCTATGGCATTGTTCAAACAAACATGTCTCCTATACATGGAAAGCTGTCCAGTCATGCTAACTGGTACGTGCTGGTTAGTTTTCTATCAACTCTGACAAGCTACAATCATCTGAGGAGAGGGAAACTCGACTGAGAAATTGCCTCCATAGGATCAGGCTGTAGGCAAGTCTATAGGGCATTTTCTTAATTAGTGATTAAGGAGGGAAGGCCCAGCACATTGCATGTAAGGACACCCCTGGGATGGTGGTCCTGGGCTCTATAAGAAAGCAGGCTGAACAAGGCATGAGAAGCAAGCCAGGAAGCATCACTCCTCCATAGACTTGGCATCAGCTCCTGCTTCCAGGTTCCTGCCATGTTTGAGTTTCTGTCCTGAGTTGAAGGAACATGTAGAAGTACAATGTAGAAGATGAAGCCAAATAAACCTTTTTCTCCCTAAGGTGCAAACCCTTTACTCCCTAAGTTGCTTCAGCTGTAGGGTCATAATGTGTCATCAGAGCAATGATAACCCTAGCTAAGACAAGGTAGAAATATACTTAGAAGAGGGGCAGAGGATTCTGAAGTTAGGAGGGAGACATTGGAACATCCTGGAGGAGTTGGGGGTGGATATGATCAAAATACATTGTATCATATATAAAATTATCAAAGAATAAATTAAACAAAAAAAAACAACAAGCCCATCACAATACCATTTACCATATATTAGCATGAAAGACAAGAAAATAATGTGAGGTAAACACATATTTACATATGGTAATACAATTGAGGGTAATTTAATCAATCTAATCTGAAAATAGGTCATAGAAATGAAGACGTTTACAAACATCACTCCCCATTTGGAAAATGAGTATAAATACAGTGGAACTCTTCAGAGAATGCATAACTCCATGGAGCCCTGTTGTTATCCGTGATGTCCCTTTTCTACCACCCCTCTACAGTCTGTTTCATATCTGGTGCAAAATATCTTGCCACCATTTCCAAAAGAGCTGAGCATTTGGTCTTGTCCTGCCTGTGGTGACTGAGATTGCCATTAACTTTTACAACTTACAAACAGATAGGATCTTAGAAACGGAAAGGCACCTTGAATTTCCCCCATGTTTTCATCTATACTACTTCCTACAACCTAGCATGCTAATCACTTCAGCAAGCACACACTCAGAGGCATACACACACACACACACACACACACACACACACACACCTCTTTTACTGGTCTCCCAAATGTCCTAAAACTGAAAAATGGCAGTGGCCAACAGTTTGGAGACTTCTTGCAGAAGCGATCTAATCTTTGGGTAGCAGACCATTCAAACATATATGGTGCTCTTTGATTTGAAGGCATTGTGATTTGGATGTGAAATGTCTCCCATAGTCTCACGTGTTTAAACAATTGGTCTCCATCTGGTCGTGCTGCCTGTGATGATTGTAGCTGTCTGCAATGGTTGTAGTGGCAACGTTGTAATGCAATGGTTGTAATACAATGTTGTAGTACAATGGTTGTAATGGCAGTTCTGGTGGGATCTGTAGTCCCTCCAGACCTAGGCCTGAGCAGCCAGGCAGTGATTTTGAAGTCACAGTCGGTAGCTGAAACAGTAATAGATTCAGGTGCAGCCATTGCTCCAACAATAAAACAACATTAGACTGGTGTAGAAACTACACAAAGCATACGCATGTACCAAAACAGTTTTAGAATGTTCCGTTGATATACAAAATCACAGTTAAAGAATTGAAACCCATGTGTAAAATACACTTGTTGTTTAGCCTTGATATTTCTGTATTTTATGCTCCCTTATTGTCTAGTCTACAGATACATAGCTACACTTTGCCATCTGTCCAAGGTATGTAATCCCCATTGGTGGGACAGATGGAAAATGGAGTCTGCTTATTCCTACTGAAAAGAATAAAATTACCTGATTCTTTTCTTTTAATTTTCATGAAAAAAATGAAGTGTAATTTATCCTTTTCATGAGAAAGATAACAGAGAATCTTCAGAGATAGATGTACCAAGAATGATGCAGGCTTACTCTCTGCCCACTCTGAGCTAACAATGAGAAAACAAATCACAAACAAAGGCAGATGTGACCTTTTTTCTTTTTTTCAGTTCCATTTAAGCAGAGTCTTGAAGGCATAGTTTTTGCTGGTAAAGAAATGAGAGTAGAATAAAATTTAAAGATGGGCACCTTGTGGATACGGTCACTAGTGAAAGAAGAAAACCTAGAGGGGAGACTGCTGGACCAACAGAAAAGATAGGGAAGGCCATTGGGAGGCAAGTGTTCTGAAGACCTGAAATGCCAAACATAGGATGTATTATATCAACCAGATGTAGGGATTGTCTGTGGGAGAATAAACAAGTTTAATAAACAACTCAATGTACAAAAGAACAAAGAGGGAAGGCCAAGAAATATAGATTTTATTTAAGGGAGTAGGGTTATTCAAGTGGCTATTCTAAAATATATCTATTCTGGAAGATATTTAAGGTTTGGAATAAGAACAAAGGAAAACCAGGGGAAAGGTAGTAAAATGTAATTTATCTATCTTTGAAGATGAAGGCAAAAGCCACGATAATATTTAACATTTAAGACAACAGAAACACTGTTTCCAAATACAGAGACTAACTCAGGCAGGAACGTATTCGGATAAGGCACGTGTTTGATGATATTTCAATCCACCAGGGTCTTCGGGCTAAAGGGGTTAATGAGGGGTAAAACCTGACTCCCTTTTAAAATCTGGTGAAACAGCTTAAGGTTAAGGAGAAATAGGAAGGTAATGTGTGTTTGATGACGAGAATCTGGTGAGCAGACTCTCTGATAGTTAAGCACAAATTACAGATGGGGCTGTAGTAAATCCATTCTACATCCGGGACACTCTCCAGGGATGGGAGGGGAGAGCCTGGAGGGACTCAGTGAGAAGAGATGGCTGATGCTTGGTGTTGGAACTCGTGGATTTTGAAAGAATTTTACATGAAAATTGTAAGCAAGCACAAGTTTTTGTTTGCTAAGTCATCTACTCACAATTCTGTTGTCACTCAAGCACTGAATTTTTCCTGAACCATAAAGATGAGAATTTGTTTTAATTAATTCATTTAATTAATCTTGTTTTGGATAATTTGGGAATGACCAAGGCCACAATGTTAAAATGTAACCTAAAATCCAAATAGCAGTGTTTGGAAAGGAAATGAAGTCAGACCTTTTGTGACCGTGATGTCATAAACAGCATGGCTGCTGAGACAGGTTGAGGTATGTTGTGAGTGAGAGACAGTACATGTCAAGATCAAGATTTTCTACAGGAATTGGGAAGTATTGCCCAGAAGTTCAAGAGACAAGTCAGAGCTGCAGTACCATATCTGAAGTCATTTCCAAAGTAATTAGCAGTCATGGAAAAGTTCACAACAAGAACCTGTGCACTGCAGAAATAAATGAGCCAGAGCCGAGAAAAGCCTCTGAACTCTTAACAGCACTCGAAATTCGCAGTACATCCTTGAGCAAAGGCAAGGGCCAGTGAGAGGATTCTGCCGGGAAGGGCATTTGTCCACGAACCTAGCAATACGAGTCCAATACCCTTAATCCATGTAGTAGAAGGCAAAAATCAATCCCACAAAGTTGTCCTCTTACTTTTAATCCAAGCCTCTGCCAACTAGATAACTGATTTTAAAATACAGACAAAATAAAAAGAATTAAAAACCTGAAAGACATAGTACAATCTTCTAAGTATCTTTTTAGAGAGAGTTTGTTCTTTGTGAGTTCCTTATTCAATGGGTAGCAGCCAAGCGGGAGTGAGAATTCTACTTACAGACTGTTGACTCTATGAATGTATCCCAGCCACAGTATTCAGAGGACGCTGAATTGTTGCATGTTTTCATTGGGATGCACGTGAAGACAGCTTTCTATATGGCAACGTGCCCATAGTTCTCACTGTTAAGGGGATGATGAGTGGAGGTGGGTGGCAGTATTTGAGACTTACAGCTTTGCAGCTCTTACAGAAGCGATATTCACAGAATTTGAATTGTGAGGAACATATATTGCCTTCGTTCCCTCTTCTTACAGACACAGGATGGCTTTTGATTAAAGTGTAATTAAATTACTAAGCAGAAATCATATTCACAATGAGCACTTTCTGTGAGGTTTGCTACAGTGTGTCTTGCATCGAGTCTTCTACAGCCTTGCTCTCCCTGAGGAGACCTGGAAATTGTTTGACATCCAGTCACACTTAATAAGTCCAACGGCTTTTCCTTTATGCTCTCATACTACAGGACACAAGAATTTTGTTCATAGTGCATGCAAATTGATATGGTCATTATGTATTTGTTTACAAGCACTATATTCATAGTTCTGTGACTTTATATTATCACTGTTCTCATTTCTTCATAAGAGAAACAAAGAATCATACTAACTGGGAAAAATAAAAGACAGTGCTTCTCTTTCTAATGTTCAGTGATCTTTGAACTGGGGTATCAGTCGTGAATTTCAGCTACTCCTCAGACTCTCTTTTTGATAGAATCAAATATAACACAGTACAAAGGTCCATCACTGGATCCATGGGTCTCTCTGGATACCCGGAGTAGTCTGCACTCAAGAAATTTCCCCGTAATGAATGAGTATGTTATCCAGGGAGGAAAGGTATTCTGCAAAATAGTTACTAACTCAGAACTATGAGTTAAGCCTCTCTGTGTTCTCATCTTTATTACGCAGTAGTGATTGACTTTACCAGTTTCTCTCCACAGATACTAATTTTTACTTGGTAGTACAAAGTCAAACAAATCAACCAGACTTCCATGTCTGAGATGGAGAGTGCTATTAGCAACATGTAAAATTCTACATCTGACATTATCATGCTAACCTTATACTTACTTTTTCCAACAACTTTATATTTAATACTTACATGAGAAAGAAACTAGAATATGTTTAAAGGATTGATTCCGAATTCTGAATAACATTTTACCCTTCTTGGGTCTTTCTTAGAGTTAAAGACTTAATAGTTAGATTTAAAGTCCCTTCGTTATGATAAAAAGTTAACTTATGTATAAAACAAACTCACAAAGATAAGATAGATAATAGGATATTTTCTCTGTTTTTGCCAAATACAAATAAACTGTAGCAGTCATTTCTTTAAATGGTCAGTTCCCAAATAATAACACAGAGACTTGTTATTAATTACGAATGCTTGGCCTTAGCTTAGGCTTGTTACCAGCTAGTTCTTATAACTGAAATTAACCCATTTATATTAATCTAAGCTCTGCCCCATGGCTCATTACCTCTCCTCCATTCTGTATGCCTTACTCCCTCTACATCTCGCTGGCTAAATCGCAAGTGCCTCGGATTCTATGTGAGTTCCTCTCTATCCTCAGAAGTTCCGCCTATTCTGTCCTGCCTAGGTATTGGTCACTTAGCTCTTTATTAAACCAGTCAGAAGACACCGGAGGTAGAGACACATCTTTACAGTGTACAGACAGATTATCTCTCATCTGTCTTCCCATAGTAAAAAGTGGTCTTAAGGTGCTGTTAGCTAAGTAACTGGAGGAAAACAAGAAAACTTGTCATTGTCTGGTGGAGCTATTTATATTGAGTGCTGCTCATCAGAATGCTATTTTTAATAGGGTTTTAAAAATACATCTTTGTTTCCTAAGAAAGACATTTAAACAATTTTAACTAAAGCTACCATCAAAAAAACCATAAACAACAGAGAGAAACAATGACTATTTTATAAAAATAAAATGAAAATCCTATCACTTAAAGAGGAGTATTTTCCTTCTCAAATTCTGCAGGCTTTGTGCTCAGCCCAGTGCTTCTCAAAACCATCTGCTTCCCTCACAGATGGCTCTCATTGGTGAACTCAAGGCAATGCTTCCCGTGAGGAGAGGAGACTTAAAACTACTCACTGAGGAGCAGCACCTTATTTCAATCTACCAAACAAAGCCCTTCCAAAACGTTGATGGATGAGAGGCCAAAAATGCCAAGCTCTCCTAAAATTAAAGACTTCACTCATTTATTCAACCCAACCAAGAGCAACAAAACCAGTGCTATCTTTAACTGTCACTGTAGAGAAAGGAAGTGTGCTACAGTACAATTTCCAGCACAGGAATGAAAAGGACAGGAATGGTCGCCTCCATGGGTAAGCACCCTATGTCACATCCCTGAAGAGTCATTTCTAAATGTTATTCATGGCATGGCTCATGGAGAGAGAGAGAGAGAGAGAGAGAGAGAGAGAGAGAGAGAAAGAACCTTAACCTGTGAAATTTGCAGCCAACTTTGGTTGAACAAGACAGGAATTTCAAAATGTGGATTATCTTCACCTGCTGTCAATTTACCAAGACCAGAGGTAGTTAAGCAAGTCTAAGCTAAAAAGTTAAATGTCAGGTTAACCCCCACATACCAGCCATTATGTGCCCATGATAAAAGCAACCTGTAAGTACTGTCCTAAAGGTGCTGGTATCACATGACTATATTTCCAATTCTCTTTTTGAATTAATGTAATTGAATAATAATAATAATTGATACCCATAAAACTGTATATCACACGTATAAACATTGCATATAGTAATACAGCTTTATAAACATGTATATGTATGTGTATAGGTACGCACATATAAGTACATATTTGTATATATTCTTTTTTTACACACATACACACAGTTAATTTGTTTTTTTTTCTTGCTCCACAAATGAATGTCAGCATACCTCCCTTTAAAGATGCTAGATAATTTGGTTTGTAGTTTTTCCAAATTTTTGAGTTGCATCACTAAAGTTATTTATTTTTGCTCCTTCTGATTTCTTAATACTCGCACTTAGAGCTAATATTGTTTTGGTATGGTTGCTTTCAATGTGTCCCAAAGTCTGTGTTGTGTGTGTTTTTTTTTTCACTTCGTTGCAGTTTTTTATTTCTTTCTTGATTTCTGTTTTGACCCATTCCTTATTAAGTAATAAGTTGTATCTCTATGAATTTGTATACTTATGAGAGATTTTAAGTTTTATTGCAATGTAGTCAGATAAGACACAGAGTTATTATGTAAAGATTTGTTTCATGGCCCAGAATGTGGTTTTGTTCCAGTAGAATGTGTATTTTTTTTGGTATTTGCATGTGATATTCTGGAGATATCTGTTAAGTCTATTTGATGTATTTCACTACGTCATTTAATTCTAATGCTTTTTTGCTTATTTTTTGTCCAGATGACCTGCCTATTGGAGAAAGTGCGTATATTGACATCACCTACTATTAGTGGGCTAATGTTAATCTGTCTTTAAATCCAGTAGTACGTATTTTTATATACAGTTGGGCACCCCAGAGTTTGGTGCGCCTGTGTATAGAACAGCAATGTCTTCATGGCTAACTGTCCCCTTTTGATGAGTTTTAATTTGAAGTCTACTTTGTCAACTATGGGGATAGTGATGCCTGCTTGCATCCTAGTCCCATTTAATTGGAATATGTTTATCCACCCTTTAACTCGAGTTAAAGGTGTAAGTGTTTCTTGTGGACAACAGACACATGGATTTTATTTTGTAGTTCATTCACTCAGTCTGTGTCTTTTGTTTGGAGGATTGAGGCCACCAATAGTTAAAGTTTTATTGTTATAATGGGTGTTTTTATTGCAGTTATTGTGTTATTGATTTTTTATTTGATTGTTTTTGCTGTGGCACTTTAGGTTGTAGTAATTAATGACTTTTTCCCCACAGTCTCTTGGCTTTGCTCTTTCCTCCCTTCAAGCTGAAATATTGTTTCCTGCATTTTCTTTAGGTTTGGTTTGTTGGATATAAATAATACTCTGTTTTTAATCACAGGAAGTTTGTCCTACTCCTCCAATTATGGTGGATTATCTTGTTGAGTATTTCACTCTAAGCTGGCCCTCATGGTCTGTTAAGACTTTGAACAAATTGCTTCAGGCTCTTCTTGCTTTTAAAGCTTCCGACAAGAAATGGGCTGTTATTCTGACAGGTTTTCCTTTATTTATGAGTTGTGTTTTCTCTCTCGCAGCCTTCAATATACTTTCAGTACAGCTAAGCACACCCCAAGATGTGTCTACTATCTTTTCTTTGAAACTGAACATAGGAAAATATTCCTTACCTGAGCACACTTAGGAATGGGCCCATCCTATATGGACATGCCAGAATATGACCCCATGTTGTTTTTTTCGTTTAAAGAGAGCTCAGCCTTGGAAATGACTCCTGTGTTCTCCTTGCTTGTTGAGGGTAAGAAAGCTTTCTCCACTCCTTTATGTCTTCGTTGTTCTTATTTGCATTAGGTTACAGTTGTGTTTGAACTTCATCATGGAGAAGGCCACTGATGCACTGAGAATCCAGAGGGGTAACCCATCAGTTGCCATTATGCCTGGAAGCTGGGCCAAACCAAGTTAGGACTTAAAGAAGGATGGAGTGTAATGAATGTCGTGCCCAGGTCAATTTTGTGAAGGCCCGGTATAAGTCATGCATGTGGTCACTCTGGAGTCTAGTACAACTGGAGAGTTGAACTTCTTGATGTTCCCGACGGAACCCACCACCAATACCAGAGTGAGGATTCAGTCCATGCCACAAGGAAACTGAATAGCCAGGGTCTGTGGTATATTTAAGCAATAGAGTAGTTGCAGGCTGAGGCCTTCCACACTCGAACCCCTGGCAGACATCATCTGCTGATTGAGAAGGATGAGATTTTTAGGTTTCCTACCCGCATCCTTGCTGGCTGGGGTCTCTCCCAGTGTTCACACAGTGTTCTTGTTTAGAAGAGAACTGGGAAGTGAGATGAACAGATTCAAATACTGGTGATTTTGAATAGATTTGATGGTGATTAGATGAAAGAAATTTAATCTTAATTGTTTTTGTCTTTATGATAATAAATCCAGCAAGATAAGAAAGTCTGAGAATTGAAAATAATATAAAGTAAGTTATGTTTTTGTGAGAATATAATTCAGCTGGGTGTGGTAGGACAACTCCCAGGATTTGGGAGATAGAGTCATGAGGATTAGGGATTCAAAGCTAGCCTTAGCTACACAGTGGCTTTGAGGCCATCCTGGGCTACAGAGTTCCCGGTCTCAAACAAAAATGATGAATACGTGTGGTATCTTAGATAAAACAGGATGTGTCCTTGTGGTATCTACAATTTTTCTCCTCCCATAGGCTTGCTTAACATTTCTTTTAGAAGCCACATGAACAACTTTAAAAAAAAAACCTTTTTCATTGCAGTAAATGCTTTTACCATGTCACTGACCCTTATACCTATTGTTTAAAATGGGATCTTACCATAAGACCTACTCGAGCCTCCCATTTATGGTCCTACTGCTTCAGTCTCCCAAGTCCTAGGCTTATAGATATCTTCAATTACACCCAGTGCCTAAACACAGCTTCTTAAATATTATAGACGATAAGACATAACCTGATATTCTGATTTTAGAATCCCAGTCCATGGCAAATAGAGAGAGAGAAAAAAACTTTACATATTTTTTGGTCTTAAGACAGTATATTTACAGTTAAGTTGTACTTATATATATTTTAAGCATTGCTTATTTATAAAACAAATAGATCTATTTATTTTTAATAAGTAGATTCATTGTTGGATATGGTGGCATAAGCTTGAAATTCCAGAACTCGGGAAGCTGAATCAGGAGAATTATTTCAAGTTTAAAGCAAACCTGGGCTATGTAGCAAGTTTAACCTAGCCAAGTCTTCGTAGCCAGATTCTGTCCCGAAGGAAAAGCCAGTGATTAATTTCTTTCATTGTTATTAGATAGGAGAACTCATTCTAAGCAGTTATGAAAACTGACAGGCTTATTTCTGCCCAAGACAATTGTTGTAGGAATCCTTCTGGAATAGGCTCTCTCAAGAATAGAAGAGAGCAGATGCCTCCCACCCCCATGGACTGAACCCAGGACAGCTCCTAAAAGGCCTGAGTTCTGCATCCAGCGTTCTCTTTCTAGTCTCTAAAACTACAAGGCAGAATGGGCAAGCAAGCGAGGTTTTACAGAATCCTGTGTGGAAGTCCTCAGGTTGTTAAGGGCAACAGTACATTGTTCCAGCTATTTCTCCAGGTCATTCTGACCCAGGGAGCAAGTGAAGTCACTTTTGGCAAACAGGTAGTACAAGCAGTGTTTTAAATAAACCACTAAATAAATCAATAAATCAGTATCTAATAAATGGTATTTTCTACTTTATTCTACTTCAAAGTCAATTCCATCTCTCTGTCTCCCTCTCCTTTCACCAATTGACTCACCCAGCCTTGGTAGAGCTAAGACTTCTCTAGTAGCTTGGCTGTTTTGCTTTTCTGATCTTCAGCTTGAATCCCAATATCTGTCTCTGGGCTTTAATTACTTGTGCTATAAGTGTCAAATAGGCTGTTTCACCTCAGTGGATCTTGTTTTTGTCTTATTTAGACTAAATGATGTAGAGGTCTTTCCAACTCACCATTCTAAGAAGTGATGTGTGGCTTCATGCTGCTTTTCTTGCTCAGCAGCATTTGCTTTCTGGCCATGTTTTGCTGCTTGGCCCAGTCTTGGCTGAGTAGGTCAAACGAGTTCTAAGTGTGCACCAGCCTGGTCTCTGTTTCTATACTCAGAGGTACTCTAGCGTAGGCAGCTTTTCATCTGGCCACAAAGAAGCAAGCTAAGGAGATGCAGGAGTACAAAAGAGAATGACTGGAAGGGGAGCCTAGGAAATACAGCACATAGAGACGTCAGGAAGTAGGAAGAAGAACAGAAAATGGAGGAGCTAGCCAGGCTACAGAAAGAACTGGAAGCAAACTGGGAAGGCCATGTGCTGACTAAACCTGGGCCATCTCTGTTGTTTTAGGTTTCAGGGAAAGGAGAACAAACTTCTCTAGACATTAGCCCCTGGGCAGCACCCACATTAACATTTACTGATGGTACTGAGTAAACAATACAGTCACTCTTCTACATAAATTCATAAAATTACCTCCACTTACTTGTTTATTCTTCAGCACTTGGTACCTGCCTGTAGGGCCCTGGGGACAGATGGAGGCATTTCACCCAGAACCCAGGCTTGAATATTAAAGTATCTGTCTCAAAATCAGCGAGTCAGCTCATGCCAACTCACGAGAACTGACTGTCAGCAAGCCATGAGGACATCATGTTGGGACCACCCACAGTGGGAGAATTTACATGATGGAAATCTTTCAACACTACACATTAGAGCTTTGTTTTCTGGAAAGCCTGCTTATTAATGTAACATTGTTACATAAGAAATGTGTCTATACCATATATAACCTTTCTACCCAGCCATGTCTCGAGCATTCTTCTCCAGGGTCTAGCCCTTTGAGTCTGCCAAACCCTCCTGTCTCCATATTTTCCACAACCCTCAGATCCAGGTCCCAAATCCAGTTTTCCAGTTTTATCTGGCTACCTCTGCCTGTGCTATAACCAATTTCTAGGTTTCCCCGAGGACCCATCCTGCCCATCATCGACCATAAACCCTTTCCTGACTACATCCAACCTCTCCATCGAGCCATATCCCACACATCCTGCTCCAGGGTATATTTCAGTGAGTTGGCCTGATCCTTCCTTCCACACACCCAACCCAAATCTCCAGTCCAGAAATAGGTTACCTCTTTTTGAGATGTTGAAGAACGAGGTCTCATGTACAGAAGCATTACAGGCTATCACCAGTACTCTTGCTTACCCTTCAGAACTTGACAGCAAGATTACATTGCTGAAAACAGAACATATTTGAATCACAGAACAAGGAGAAATCAAGCTGGTGCTGACCTGAAGGCTTCAGCCCCACTGGCTAGCTCCCATGGTGCTGGAAAGTGCTACCCATGCTATCGAAGGAGGAAAGCCATACTTATTCTCATCCAGCTGTGATGCACATTACAACAGCTGGCCTGACAAGATATGCCCAGTGGTGTAATAGTCGCAAGAATGACTGCAAGCTATCAGCAGTGGGTGACATCAAGGAAACAGTGTTTTCTGGACATCATGGGGCAGTTGCCGTTATGAACGGTGACAATGTACACAAGGCCCATGAAAACCCGAACTAGACAAAAGCCCAGCACAGAGCAGGAGACTGAGGCATGGAATCCCATCACTAACTGAGGAGATATTAATTGACATTGGATAGCTGGTGGGAGAGTGGAAGTCACTTCTCTTGAACAGCATGGCTCCTGGTGGGTAAACAGCGCACCAAGGCAGACCCCACTCTCACGACCAGTTGGAAATACAAATTAGAATTAATGGGGGAAAATAAAGCAGAAAACTCAAAGTTGGGTTGGAAGTAAGGGGAGAAAGAGATGATGGATATGGGGAGAGCTTGCAGAAGAAGGTGAATATGTCCAAATACAGTACATGAAATTCTTAAAGAATAAAAACATTGTTTAAAAAGGAAAGATAATATGTTCTATACACTCAGTAGTAACTATAGAAATTCAAAAGGCTTCAAAATATTCAAAATGTTCTGTAGTCACTTGTATTCTTAATGTGAAGATAAAACCTAAAATATAATAGTAAGATGTATCCAATGTACATATGTATATGTAGCATGAATTCTAATTGGTCTTAATATATAAAAACCAGAGTCAAATATTAGGGGGTTAAAACTGAAGCATCAGGGAAGGAATACGGCCAGACATTAGAGGGACCCTTTACCTCTAAGAATGCTCAGACCCAAGGGGCGAACCTGTCTTCAGACTGTCTCCTCAGGTTTCATCCTCACACTGCAACTGTCTACACCAACCTCAGACTGTCTCCTCCCATCTTATATTCCTTTCTCCGTCCAGCCATATTCCTTCCTGTCTCCACCTCTCTAGTGCTGGGATTAAAGGCGTGAAACTCCCAAGTTCTTGTATTACAGGTGTGAGCCACCACTGCCTGGCCTATAGTGGCTTAGCTCTGCATTCTGATCTTCAGGCAAGCTTTATTTGTTAAAAACACAAGCAAAATATCACTACATATACAAGATGTAAAGAATATAAACTATGAAAGGGAATAGAGTATACTTAGAGTGTGTTTTTATCAGGTAGGTTCCTACACTACCTTTATATTCAATGTGAAGTTGCTATCATTTCAAAATAGCTTCCCATAATAGGAAGAATTTCCCATTTCCTTCATGAACTCAAATGCTATCTACAAAACACTCAGAAAACATACATACAAAAACATAAAAGAGGCTGGGAAGATGGCTTGGTAGTTAAGAGTACTGTTCTTCCAGAGGACTCAGGTTCGATGCCGTATATTATGTGACAGCTCACAACTGTAGCTCTAATTCCGGGAGCTCGGACACACTCTTCTTGCCTCAAAGGGCACCGGGTATGGACATAGTGCCCAGACATACATGTAGACAAAACACCCATGTGCATTAAAGTTACTTTTTAAAAAACCAAAAGGCAAGGGATGAAAACACAAGATTACAAATAAATAATGCCTAAGGGACACTATGGGGAAAAAAAAACACAAAATGAAATACAAAAGAAGAGAGAGAAGAAAATATATAATGGAAAAAAGGCCACTTTGTCAAGAATGAAAATCAATTCTAAGTTTGTATGTATGCATTACTGGAGTGCCCAAATATATAAAGCACCGATAAACATGAAGTGGGATAAAAGCCTCAGTGCAGTCATAGCTGGGGAACCTATTTCAGCAATGAAAAACACTCCAGGGATTTTAACACGAGCAGAGTTAAACTGCCTGGCAGGCTCCTTGGACCTAACCAATGGTCTCTCCAACAGCTACAAAAGGCACATCATTTTCAAGACCACCCAGAACAGTAATCTAGACAGATGATAGAGTATGCCTATGCTGGCCCCTTCTGTCTTGGAAGTGTGTGACTTGTGATTTTACAGGGGCTCACAAGTTTGCCTTGCACCTCAGAAAAGACTTTGAACTTGAGTGTTTGAAAAACACTGAAACTGTTGTTGGGAACTCTTGGACCACATGCAGACTGCAGTATTAGGTAGCCCTGAGTCTGTGCACCGAGGGCTTGAGGATGCTACTTGAGTACGAAATGTCCTCCACAGGTCAGTGTATGCAGTGTTTGCTCCCCTACTGAAGGCACAGCTTTCAAAAGCTCTGGGAACTTCAGGAAGTGGGGCTTCTGTTTTAAAAGTAAAGCACGGGAGCTGGAGTTATTTGGATGTATCTTGTTTCAGCCCCGCCTCTATGTCTTTTCTATTTCCTGTTTGCCATGATGTGAAAACTTTGACCATGTACAGTCAATCCATAATCTTCTACCCAAGTGCATAGCACCAAGAAAATAAAGGCTGACACCCCGGAAATCAGGAGCCAAACAAGTCCTCCAGTAAGGGTCCAGTGATTAAAAAACTAGTTAACTCAGATCCTATATACAGTACTCTAAAAGACCCTTATTGCCAATCAAACTATGAGGAAACTATTAGCGAATTAATCTTACCAGGCATTCTCCAGAATTGTTGTCAAATTCCCTCTATGTCACCAAAACCAAGAAAAGTTTGAGAAACAGTTATAGCCTGTGGGAAATTAAAATGATACAACAGCTAAGCATAGTGTAGCATCCTGGAATGGATCATGGAAGAAGATGTCAGGGATGTATTGAAATTCTGAATAATAAAGTATGATGATTAATCAAAAGAGGGGGGAATAAGACTGCACACACACACACACACACATACACACACATATATATATATATATATCAGGTGAGTTCCACTTATGTCTCCCAATGTAGACCATGCTGGTCTCCATTCACTATACATTTTAGACTGCCTTCAAAATCATGATCCTCATGCCTCAGCCTACTGAATGCCAGGATGGTACAGGCATCACTACAATAAATCACAGAGATGAGTTTTAAGAGCAGATTATAGAAAAAAAAACAGGCACAGACTACATAATGTTATTGATATGAAGTTCTAGAAAAGTTTAACTTAGTTGAATACGAAGATGATGGTAATTGCCAGAGACCAGAAAAAGGGGAAAATGTTGGGGTGCAAAAAGGCAATGCAAGCAACTTTTTATAGACATGGAAATGTTCTATAGTATGACAACAGTATTTATTATAAGAAACATATTTGGGCATGTTCTTTAGATCCTAGTAATGCTGCCTTTATAATGATTGCCTTTAAAGTCTTTAAGGATCACAGCCCAGCCTGAAAATATAATAACTTGATGCTGCAAATGTGTTATGTAAATAAGTATGGCATATTGCCCCAGCATTGTAACTCACGAAGCTCAGGAAGTCTTCCCAGAGGCTCTGAGAAGGATTTCTAATCTTTTTTGCCCCATGGTTTATGGGTGGTCAACTTGTTCTGGAAAGAGAGTCCACTCATTTTACATTACAAACCCTGTTTAACAGAAAGCGAGGTGCCTGCATTTGTCGTTACTCCACCTATCTCCAGCCAGATAGTAATTTATGATATTCTGGCAAGAGGGATTTTCTTTTGATTCCACCCATGACATTTTAAATAAGGATGGGTCTTTAAGGACGTGGGAAAAAATCTCTGTACAGGAAGAGGAAGTTGCTCTTCCAAGTTCATGGACGCAGAGTTTGGCTTGCTGTGACACTTGGCAATGTTTCACTCCCCAAATGTTCCTATCAGCCCTCAGGATATCCTTTCTCGGAATCTTTTTATATGTTTTTTTCCTCCTTTTTAATGTTCCACTTTCCCCTGCTACCTTTAGTAGAGACAGCTGGTTTCAATGAACACTATGAAAATCAGCAGATTATCCCCAACAGAAACGTTCAGCCCTGGTCTTGGACCTTGCTGCCTGATGCTTTGTGTCTTCTTGTCCGCTCTTCCCCATAAAATATACGCATTTGCTTTCCTCGGACATAGTAATAACAATAAAAGTAACAACGACAACAAACACAAAATGAAAGTCTTTTGCCAAAGGTACAGCCTTCCTCCTAGTTTGCTAGGTTCATGTTGCTAAAGGAATTTTCATCTTCCCTCCGTCTTGTTCCCATCCAATTTATAGTCAAGTCCTTCCAAATCCCTTACCCGAGCCCAGGCTCACATTACCTCATAGCTGTCCTCTTGAGATGGATGATATCTATCTCATGCCTCCATTCACTGTGTTTTGAGACAGCCTGGGAACAGCTGCTACGACACCACCGATGTATCTTTTTACTCACACCTCTCTGTAAGACTCTGTGCTTCCCATTTCTGCCCTAATAAACTCAAGACACAACATCCAAATTCCGATGTCCTAAAACCGCGCTGCTGTATCGCACACACATCTCAGCGAAATCGGCTCGCCATTGCCTTTATTAAGAGTTTGCTGTGCACTAAATTGCACACTTAGTTCTCCGTATAACTCTAAAAAGTAGATCGCCATCATTTTCAATGGCCAGAAAAGGCAATCAAGAAGCAAAGCAAATCGAAGTAATTTGCTAATGGTTATGCAAAACTTAGAACCTTCATAACAGCCTTCTGCCTAAGCACCTCAACTTCAAATCTGCTCTGCCGGTCTAGTTCCCTCCACTAGACACTCTTCGTTCCTCTCTGCTAGTCACACTTCACAGTTGATTTCTTTCAGCGGAGGTATAATCCAAAAGGCACCTATTCATTCATTTTTTCTCAAGGCTCCCTTTTCTGGCCTGATGTTTTTCTCGCATTTCACTTCTGTGTATAGATCAGCTGTTCAAGCACAGCTCTGAAAATTGTGTGTGTCCTGTCTGACTTGTACCCCTAGCAGAATGCTCGGTCTACCGTATATGATCAGTAAAATCTGTTGAATGAAGAATAAAGTCCCTCATTTTCAGGAGACCTGGGTATTGATGGTTTTTAATTCTCTGGCTGGTCGTCCACTTCTTCTCACTTCTTCAGCAAACATAAGTCAGTGTGCAGTTTGTTATCTTCCTATCCTGCAGACATAGAGGTTCACAGAGACGGTGTTTTCCTCTGTGAAATTCCTTAAGGACAGCATTTGAATTCTCCTCCTGCAGACTGAAGATTTTCCGCTTTAGTATATAAATACGTAAGCCTTAGGCGAAAATGGTTACAACATAAACACTGAGAGCAGGGAACTGCTTTTCCTCAGGCCAATTGATACCAGAGTTCTTAACAGCTTACAACATCTGGAAAGAAACAGAATTGAAAAATCCTCAAAAATGTTACTAGGTGAGCAATAAAATGTCATTTGACATTTCTGAGTACACTCTTTAAAAGGCAACAAGATGATCACATCGTCCTCCTGGGAATCTATATGAAAACATATATCTAAATACTAAGACGTAAATAGGCTGGGGAGAGGGTAAGAAGAGGGAGAAAATAACCTGCCCTAGATAGCACTATCCCTTTCTCATACTATCTAACAACAATCTGTGCTTCCTACCCTTAAAATAAAGCAAGCGTTACTGTCTAAAGTTTACTTATATCTAAGCATTATATGATTACATACTCTTTCTGAAATGATGAGGACTTTATGTAACAGAGCTGGGGTCAAGTTTTGACAGAGTAGAATGTTACTGCTCTTGCAGCCAGTAACCCCTTCGGAACTGCTTGCTTGGTGAACTGGAGGCATATTTGTTAACTGGTGCTACCACCTGCTGGTAAGTTTTCCCATAATTCACATTATAACAGATCCTACAATACCAAAATATTATTCCATAAAATGTATTATCACAACTATATTCATCATCCTATCTCTCTAATTAATTCTTGTGTGTATTGTCTGGTTACACAGACTTTTGAAACTGCCAGTTTGCATTCTGAAATTGCCCTATGAATCATGTAATACAGTAATAATAGATATTATTAGTCCTGTCATGTAAAAGTGTCTAAACATTTATTTCTCCTCTTAATAACTTTGTTTACTTTCTAAACTGTCTATATTTGAGAAAACATTTTGATAATTTCTAAAAATACACAATATGATAGTAGATTTGAGTCAAGTAATACTGCAAATCAATAATCTATAAGCTTGTGCACATACGAATCCTATTGTACACTTATTCTTAGTTCTGCTGCAGCCTGGCTTCCTGGTCCCCTTGCTCCAAACCTAATCCTATCCTTCATGTACTTGGCCTCTTAGTGAAGCCCTGGAGACCCACCAGTTCTTCCCAGCAGTACTTGCAGTATTTCTTTGTAGCCCATGTCCAATTCTCTGGGATTCCACTGACCCACAGAACATCTCCCAACTAAGGACTCATAGCTGCCACACAGGTTGGAACTCAAGTAGGGGACCTTCATCCTCTTTCCTGTCCTTCATTCTGGTTTCTCCAGATTTACCAGATTTACCATTCGTCCTGCTGTGGACCAATGGTAGTTCCTTCTCGTAGTTTGCACCCATCCTCTAGTGACTCAGCCTCTTGGTCAGATTCAAAGACCCCCCAGTTCTTCCAGCTGCACCTCTCTGCAAACCATTTTAGCCCATCTTCTTTCCCACCTGCAGAAGAGCTCTTACTAGGGAGCAAACCCCCAAATACTTGGCTGGAGCTAAACATTGCTCTCTCCCAGGGATCTCAAGTGTACCACGCCTGGCTGGGAATCAGGGACCTCACAGCCACCACACTTGCTGGGACCTGGAGTGGAAAACGATAACCAAAGAATGGAACACCCGCCCAACAAACACAGGACCAGATGTCTATACCAAGAAACACCTCAAATGTCATAACGCCAGGGAAAAGCACAAACATGGAAAACAAAGACAATATGTCTCCTCTAGAAGTCAGAAACCCTATTTAGGACTAAGCATGTACAACAATTTAATATAGCTCAGTAACTAATGCGTTCTTTAAGAAACTTAGAAAAGTATAATAATAGAAAACTGGGAATAACCACTTATAATGATCTAACATTAAATAGACCACAGATGGTAGAACTACTTTAGGCATGGGAGATGGAGTGTTTTCATTATTTTCAAATGGTTCCCAAGCCATGCAATCCATTTTTATAAAATGAAAGCCGAAATCATGGCTAAATGTAAGTACCCTATGGGAAGGGACTTCTCTGAAAATAAAAATTTATATGGAAGATAATAAAACATAAATTCAGTATGAAATTATCATACTGCATTCTATAATTATCTTTAAATTTTCTATGGGGTTATTTATAAACAACCACAATGGGCTATGTCTGACGGCAGTTTGAGAGTCTTATTCCCACAGCATGCCCAGAGGGGGTGTCATAGATCTCCCAGCTCTGACAGTGGTCTGGGAATAGAATGTAAGTACATCTGGATAGACGTGATTATACTGAGATGTTAGTTTTTCTGGGTACCAGACATTGGAACTCTCCTGGACCTGCTTGTGTCTATTCCAAAGAGTCTTCCAGAACTGTTAGCTTTTACTTTTTTTTTTTTTTTTTTGTAATCACTACTGTGGCAAAAAGCTTAGAAACTACAAGTAGCATCTGATAGGTAAACACACTGGTAAGGCCAGAGCTAGGAGTGATTTCTTGGCTTCCATGACAAAAGAACCTTCACATGAATCTACTATGTACATTAGAACACATGAGCTGGCTTTCTGGGATGTATCACAAAGTTGAGAAACAGAAGTGTGTAACTGTTGGGGAGAGAAATAAACCGGCCTTAACTTGCATAATGGTAATGATCACTGGGTTTGTACAGAGGAGAGACTCTCTGGTTCTTATTATATGTCAGGCTAATTTCACAGAGATGGGCCTCCCTCCTTCTTGCCCTCCTCTCCCCCTACCTCCTCTCTTTTTCTCTTTTTTCTTCATATATGTGACTGAAAAATCATGCACTATTAAAAAAAACAAAGCAATAAGAAATTTTTGCAATTTAGCTAGATTTGAATTGAAGGGAGCTGAAATCTTTGGCATACACCGTGTGAAATTACTGTCCTCCCCCGGGAGAGATGTACTGTCCGAGATTAAGGTGATGACAGAGAATGGGTAGAGTTCTCCATATTTATAAGCAATCTGCGGACTCATCAAGAGTTGTCTACGTGATAGAAGAAGCTGGAGTTTTCAGACTAATTTATAAAGGGTGATTTACTTTGCCCTTTTCTAAGGTCCCAGAAGGTCCTTCTGAGACACTTGGCTAACAGAGGCATTTCTGTAACCTTCTGAGGGAAGAAACAGTGGATCCCTTCACTTAATCAGAATTGTCTCTTGGCTCCTGAATATACAGCCAGTGTTGGTGTCTATATCCTGACCTCATTCTATTCTATTTTTAGAATAGAATTTTTAATTTTAATTTTTTTAAATTTATTTTACATACCAACCACGGTTCCCCCTCCTACCCCTCTTCCCAATTCCCACAACCTCCCCCCCTTTCCACTCCTCAGAAAGGGTAAAGCCTCCAATAAGGAGTCAACAGAGCCTGGCACAGCCTGGTTTGAGGCAAAATCACCCCCCCCCCCCCCCGCATCAAGGCTGAGTAAGGCATCCCATCATAGGGAATAAGCTTCAAAAAAACCAGCTCATGCACCAGAGATAGATCCTGGTCCTACTGCCAAGAGCCCCACAAAGAGACCAGACTACACAACCGTTGCTCACATGCAGAGAGCCTAGTGTGGTCTGACCTCATTTGAAAAACAGGACTGCAGGTGATCTGTAGTGTAGCGAGCTTGAAAACCAGATAAAGGATTGATTTCCTGCTTAAAGACAAGCACTGACTAACTTGTAATTACACCTTAAAGAGGGGTAGCTGGAGCGAATCAGAATAGATCAGAAAACATCACTAAAGATAAGATCGAGCATGCTGTCTGCCTCCAGTGAGTTTTTCCAATAGGAAGACAAGTTCATAGAATACAGAATGAGAAAAACTGAGCCAGTAGTGATCACGGTGAAAATCCTGCCTATATACTAGACTTCCCTTTGGGACAGTTCTTTCAAGAATGTATGTCAAGGGCAAGCCACAGTCAAATCAGGATATCTTGGGTAGGCCTAGCGATGGACACATTGTTAAAGGCTCTCATGATGCTAATGTATAACAGTGGTTACCAACCACTGCCTGGATTGAAGGGATGTCTCAGAGATTAAGGACACTTGCTGCTCTTCCAGAGGACCTGAATTGGGTTCCCAATACCCTATCACACACCTTCCAATTGTTTATAACTCCAGCTCCAGGGGATCCATTGTGCTCTTTTGACCTCCACAGACACTCACACAAGTGGGATACAGTCACACAGTCACACACAGTCACACACAGTCACACACAGTCACACACATAAAACAGCTATGTGAGCCAGCAGCACAACCCTAAGACTGGGGACTAGTTGTCCAGTTCACTGGAGCATTAAGCTGTGCTTTTTTTTTTTTTTTGTTTGTTTGTTTTTTTCGAGACAGGGTTTCTCTGTGGCTTTGGAGGCTGTCATGGAACTAGCTCTGTAGACCAGGCTGGCCTCAAACTCACAGAGATCCGCCTGCCTCTGCCTCCCGAGTGCTGGGATTAAAGGCGTGCGCCACCATCGCCCGGCTAAGCTGTGCTTCTTAAACATGGCAATTGTCCAAGGGTTGTGTTAAATTTCAGCAGGTTTGTTGTATTTCACTTTTTAAATGAAGCATGCCTTTCAGTTATATAACGAAGGCAAATCACTACCAGGCCTCTAACTCGAGCATGGCTTATCATTCAGAGCCAAGAGTCCTCCCTTGTCCTGGTCAGCCAGGTGCTGGGGTAAGGCTCGAGATTCACAGAGCACTTACAAACATAGGCCAAGCATATCTGGTGTCAGACATGGAGGTTTAGATTTCATACATGCGGACTGTGGGCTTTAGAATTAAAAAAAAAAAGAAAATTCTCCAGGTAATTCTAAAATACAGCAAAACGGTTGGCTGCTGCCTCTGAGCGCTTAGACAGTGAAATTCTGAAGATGATCTGACAAACTGTCATCAAGGAAGAATTAGAACAAGACTTCTCTTACGGCTGATGAATGAATCTACATAGTAATCTTATGGACCACAGACCTGCCAGACAGGATTTTCATTTGCGTTGGATCTGGAGCTCCAAATGGTTCTAGATGTTGCTGTGGCAAACCGGGGATCCAAGTGGTGACTGGCTGACCATTACACAGTAAAAGAATGCTCCTTTGTGCTGTGCAGGGCCTGTTCTATTTCATGCGTTCATGTTTTAAAATTGCCCTATGGGCTCTAGGTTCAGCAGTGTCTAGGAGCACAGGAACTCCACATCACTTGGCATGATGAGTGCTGCTGTCAATCATCAGAAATGACTGTGCCTAAACCAATCCCAGCAGACATTAGACACCTCTCTGGCATAGTAGGTGGTCGCTTCACAACTGAGAATGCTTTTCAAAGCCCAACGTTAAGTCGTGCCCCTCATAAAACCGAATTTATATACTGCAAGTCCAAGCACATACATAAAGCCAGGTACTTAACTCTGAGTTTGAGGATAAAATACTCTCTGACAGGTTATGCAAACTAAAATAGATAAAAGAGAAAGAACACTTGTCAAAGTTTCCAGTCTAGAGTCAGGTGCCTGATTTATGCCCCATGTAAACATTTTTATACCCATGTCTTTCACCTGCATAGAAGCGAGGTTTTCCCAGTGCAGATGTAGCTCTTCATGTCATCATGTTATAAACTCCTTCAAAACTATAAATGTGGGGCCATTAAAATAGCAGCTCCATGGGTAAAGACATTTGTCACCAAGCCTGATGACCTGAGTTTGATCCTTGGGACCTGTGTGGTGGAGAGAGCCAACGTGGGCAAGTTGCCTTCTAACCTCCTCATGCTCTCAAGTGTGTGTGTTTCCACACACATGCACATACATGTGTTCATGCACATGGACATAGAGCAAATAAATACACACGATAACCAACTGTGAACTTAGAGTGAACTTTCTATCCTATCAAAGAAAAGAAGAAATATTTGATCTGTTAAGCTAGGAAATCCAAACACAATAAAGACAAGCTGAGCTGCAAAAGCTTCTACAGTTGTGATGTCATTTAATCTTCTGAAGCTCATCGTTGAAGTCTTGTTCGTGTGGAATTTCACTCCTGAGTCCTGGTTAGAAGTCAGAGGTCATTCAGGGCACGATGTCAAAGGGATTCGGATCTTCAGTCTCTTCTCCATCATGGCTCTGAGGTGAGTACTTCCTTCACCCCACACTCCAGTCATGATGCACAGCCTTACCACGAGACCAAACTCAAGGCAGGCAATTAACCACAGACTGAAACCTTGAAAACTATGAGCCAAAACCAAACAAGACCAAAACTTGTTCTGAGGTGACAATACCAGGTATTTTGTTACAGTGACTGAATGCTGACAAACACAAAGCCCCAAGCAGTTCTGAGAAAGTGAACAAGCAAATCCATATACAGCACACACTGATCCTAAAGAACCCTAAGTGGATGATGTTTGTCTGGATTCTATCCCTTATGTCCTAAAATTCTTTATCATTATTATGTGTCTGTGGTGGGGGAAACAGGCGGTGTTCATGAGTGGTGCAGTCCCAGCATAAACCTGAAGCAAATTTGGGTCTTCTGGAAAAGAGGCGCAACCTTTTAACTGCTGAGTCATCTCCCCAGTCTCCAAACTCCTCTAGAACCTACCCTACTATGCCCTGTCCATGACAAATCATCTTGTGGCATGGGATAATGGAGACATAAGTATTTCTAACATGAATTATTTTCACATTTCAGTTAGTCATAATAATGTTAGAACCAAAATGTTATCAAATAATGGCAGGAAGCTTATTGGGTCTCTCTCTCTGTGTGTCTCTCTGTCTCTCTCTCCTTCTCTCTCAGAACTATAGTTTGCATTTTAGCTACGTAATACTTTTCCCATCCAAGCCTTCCTTTCTTTATATCTTTATTAAGTTTTTCAATATAGCTGACATTTTCAGGGTTAAACAGGAAACAATAAAACAATTTTGAGAGTTATCAGCCAATCAAGCTGACCTAAACATAGTATAATTTAGAAAATTTATATTTTCTCAGAAATTACAATTCTTTTTAAAAACATCTAGAGACTATACTTTAGGAAGTAATGATCATTTGTTCTTCAGTTCATGAAAAGAAATGATCTCAATATATTCATCCCATCTAAAATGGCCCTAAATGAGAAAAAACATATAACTTTTAAACTAACTATTCCTTTTTGCCAGGCACCATCCTGTCTGCTTCAGCATACTACCCCTGTCTGTCAGAAGTCACTCCTCTGTAATTCTTGGGCTACTGCTTCTCTTAATAGGAGCCGACTTCAAGGCTCTGAACATCTTCTACCCAGGCTGTTTCTCAGGGCTGACAGGGGAGCTTTGGCTGTTGAGGTAACAACAACTTTGAGGCTAGAGAAGGTTTACTTATTGTCTGGTAGAAAAACTCAGTGTCAACCTTGTCCCCAAGGGGCACCCATCTGACACACAACTCCACCCCAGTGGATGAGGGAACAAAGGAAGTCAGCAGAGAGCTGCCCATTCTACTTGCAGAGACATGAGCAACAAGGTTCTTTGTTTCCGATCCAGAAGTGCCATGTCTACTGTCACCTCCACAGAACAGTGGCAGGTAAAGTGATCGCTTCAAAAAAGGAGAAATTAAATCCCAGATATGACTGTCTCATTTCATCCTGAAAATTCACAAAGTTTCATTATAGTGGCTGATTTTATTTTAATTACTCGAAACAAATCACACAGCTCGATATGAAAAAAGAGCAAGGAAGGAACATAGTACACATTCCACTACTGTTAAGTAATAAATCCATTCTAATTTTGGTCATAATCATGTATGCCACTAAATAAGCTCGCTGGCCTTAAGCTAATTTATAATATATTCAGATACTCAGAAGAACTAAAGGCTTTCGGTTTTAGATAAGTATGGAGCTATTAAGAGATAAAATATGTATAAAGTAATTTGTCCAAGTCAGTGACTACTCAACACAGATAAAATAAGCTTTCATCACTGGAAGAACTGAAATCAGAGGTTGGATGAGCTGAAGGCACTGTTTCTTGCTAAGAAAATTGCATGTTTGAATGCAATTCTAAAAAAAAAAATAGTGACAAAATTAGAATTTAGCATATTTCTTTAGCATTTTGCAAATTTCTCAATGAATTTGCTGAAGAAATGAATGTAAAAAAAATGTAAGTCTGGAGAAAACAACCAAACTACAGTTTATCTGAAATTACAAACAGGTCTGTCCAGTACAACAAGAAAAATATTGGAAGTAATGAGCTTCCACATTGCCATCCCTGCTTCTCCCCAAAGGGCATCCATCTGACACACAATTTCACCCCAGCAGATTGAGGAGCAAAGCGAGTCTCTCTCAGAGGTCCCCTAACACCTGACAAGCTGTATGGCTCCCAGGCAGGCAGAAGGAAAATAGCATCCTGTAACAGTAACTACAGAACCACTGCTTAAATTCCAGCTGGAAATCTAGGGCTAATGTTTTAACCTTTCCACTTCCAGTTGATCGGCACTGGGCAGGTCATACACTCTTTGTTCCTCAGTTACCACCGGGTGCGGATCACCACGTTCATTTTCACTAAGTGCCGGGTACCCAAGGAACATTTCCTAATATGAGAGCCATTTTTTTTAGGATGTCTGTTGAAACAAATTTTACTGTTTACAATTAATTGATGGAATTTAGATGGTATAGAGTTTTCAACTTGAGGTTGAGAAATCTCCAAGTGTACCACTCATTCCTAATTGGGATGTTTCCATAAAATTCCTCCCCTCGGAGGTCAGGGAACCCTACAGAAGAGGAGATGGATGAGCCTGTGGTGGCTGAGCCTGAGAAACAAGGTCTTTCAAATACAGCAGAACTGACATGCGTGGAAATCACTGAGACTATGGCAGCAAGCAAAAGGTCTGCGTGAATTCAAGACAGACGAAATTCCAGTGCTGGAGGAAAAGAGGACACGAACTCCATCCCTAACCCAGAGCGATCTCCAGTGGATAAGCGCTCAGCAAGAAAAAATTAGTTTTCTCCAACGAAGTCTTACTGGTTATACAAACCACACTTAAGAATAGACCCCAGTCCGGCGGTGGTGGCGCATGCTTTTAATCCCAGCGCTTGGAAGGCGGATCTCTGTGAGTTCGAGGCCAGCCTGGTCTACAAGAATGAGTTCCAGGACAGCCCAGACAGGCTCCAAAGCTACAGAGAAACCCAGTCTCGAAAAACAAAGACAAACAAACAAATAAGCAAGCAAGCAAACAAACAAAAGACCTCATGCCCAGCAGTAGATGGTCAATACAAAAATGAATCCAACGGCATTCTGCTGGAAGTTCGTGTTTCATAATACGTTGTCTGGGAATTATTTTTATTTATTTATTTCATTTCTTCCCTTACATGTCTTTTGTGCTTCTATCTAGTTTCCAGTGTTTTTATGTTTCTTATTTGCGTGAATGTGTGTGTCTCTGTGTCTCTGTGGTATGTATGTATGTGTGTGTGTGTGGGGGGGGTACTTGGTATGTATGTGTGTGGGGGGGGGGGTACTTGGTATGTATGTGTGTGTGTGTGGGGGGGGTACTTGGTATGTATGTGTGTGTGGGGGGGTACTTGGTATGTGTGTGTGTGTGGGGGGGGGTACTTGGTATGTATGTGTGTGTGTGGGGGGGGGGTACTTGGTATGTATGTGTGTGTGTGTGGGGGTACTTGGTATGTATGTGTGTGTGGGGGGGGGTACTTGGTATGTATGTATGTGTGTGTGTGTGGGTTGGGGTACTTGGTATGTATGTGTGTGTGTGGGGGGGGTACTTGGTATGTATGTGTGTGTGTGTGGGGTACTTGGTATGTATGTATGTGTGTGTGTGGGGGGGTACTTGGTATGTATGTATGTGTGTGGGGGGGGGTACTTGGTATGTATGTGTGTGTGTGTGGGTTGGGGTACTTGGTATGTATGTGTGTGTGGGGGGGGGTACTTGGTATGTATGTGTGTGTGTGGGGGGGTACTTGGTATGTATGTATGTGTGTGTGTGGGGGGGTACTTGGTATGTATGTGTGTGTGTGGGGGGGGTACTTGGTATGTATGTGTGTGTGTGGGGGGGTACTTGGTATGTATGTGTGTGTGTGGGGGGGTACTTGGTATGTGTGTGTGTGTGGGGGGTACTTGGTATGTATGTATGTGTGTGTGTGTGGGGGGGTACTTGGTATGTATGTATGTGTGTGTGTGTGGGGGGGTACTTGGTATGTATGTGTGTGTGTGGGGGGGGTACTTGGTATGTATGTATGTGTGTGTGTGTGTGGGGGGGTACTTGGTATGTATGTGTGTATGTGTGTGTGTGGGGGGTACTTGGTATGTATGTATGTGTGTGTGTGGGTTGGGGGGGTACTTGGTATGTATGTGTGTGTGGGGGGGTACTTGGTATGTGTGTGTGTGTGTGGGGGGGTACTTGGTATGTATGTATGTGTGTGTGGGGGGGTACTTGGTATGTGTGTGTGTGTGGGGGGGTACTTGGTATGTATGTGTGTGTGGGGGGGTACTTGGTATGTATGTGTATGTGTGTGTGGGGGGGTACTTGGTATGTATGTATGTGTGTGTGTGTGTGGGTACTTGGTATGTATGTGTGTGTGGGTTGGGGGGGTACTTGGTATGTATGTATGTGTGTGTGTGTGGGGGGGTACTTGGTATGTATGTGTGTGTGTGGGGGGGGGTACTTGGTATGTGTGTGTGTATGTGTGTGTGGGGGGGTACTTGGTATGTGTGTATGTATGTGTGTGTGGGTTGGGGGGGTACTTGGTATGTATGTATGTATGTATGTGTGTGTGGGGGGGTACTTGGTATGTATGTATGTGTGTGTGTGGGGGGTACTTGGTATGTATGTGTGTGTGTGTGGGGGGGGGTACTTGGTATGTATGTGTGTGTGTGTGGGGGGGTACTTGGTATGTATGTATGTGTGTGTGTGGGGGGGTACTTGGTATGTATGTATGTGTGTGTGGGGGGGTACTTGGTATGTATGTGTGTGTGTGGGGGGGGTACTTTTTCTTTGACTGTTGTTATTTTAGTAGTTTTCTTGCTTTATCATTTCCTTGTTTGTTTTTATTTTATTTTATCTTATTTTTATTTTTTAGATACCTGTTTGCATTCTAATGAGAGAGAAGGAAAGGGTGTGGATTTGAGTGGGTAGGGAGTTGAGTCAAGACAGATGTGAGAGAAGCTGGCGGAGGGGAATGGTAATCAGAATATATTGTCTGTAAAAAATATTTTCAATAGAAAAAGAAATTTCCAAGGGTGAAAAGCTATTAAAAGTGATCAGCAAGTTTAATGCTTTCACTTTAAATCCTTCAAAGGGCCTCTCCTCCAGCACAAGAAGGGAAATATCTCTCTCTCTCTCTCTCTCTCTCTCTCTCTCTCTTCTCTGTCAGTTATTCCGGTGATTCTATTCTTGACTTTGGAGACAAACGGTGTCACTTGCCTTTGAAACACACTCCTGTTTGTTACTCAGTCTTCTATTTAAGATGTCCCTGGCTAGCTGGAGGAATAAATTGCTGACCTCACAGGGCAAAGAGTACTTGCATGTTTTACCAAATTATCCAAAAGGATGAAGACACACAATACATACATATATGTACACACACAATACATACATATATGTACACACAATGTATACATATATGCACACACAATGCATACATATATGTACACACACAATGTATACATATATGTACACACAATGCATACACATATGCACACACAATGCATACATATATGTACACACAATACATACACATATGTACACACAATACATACATATATGTACACACAATGTATACATATACGTACACACAATACATACATATATGTACACACAATGCATACATATATGTACACACAATAACACATATATGTACACACAATGCATACATATATGTACACACACAATGCATACATATATGTACACACAATGCATACATATATGTACACACAATACATACATATATGTATACACAATACATACATATATGTACACACACAATACATACATATATGCACACACACAATGCAACAGGTACTAAAATTGGAATGATAGCAAACATGTTTGCTTTCTTCGTCAATTTATCTCATGTATCTAGGATTTTCATTTTTAGGGAAACGTCCCCAGATTTCCAATATTTTAATTTATGAGCAAGCCATATTTTTAGTTGGGGCTGCCGAACGGGCTATTTCAAAAGCAAAATTTGCATCTTACAGAGACTCAGTTCAAAGCTGCACACATTCAATATTTATTAGCAATGGATGCCGGTGTATTAACGATAGGTTCTGAGACACAGCGCCTCATTTCTTGCCCTTGCTGTCTGAGGTGGGAGGAACTGCTGAGCAAGGAAACAGCTGCAAGAACAAAGAACAGATCGGAGGCCAGGAACATACACAGCGCAAATAACAATTACATCAAGACACGAAGCTTCATCTATGACAGGTGCGCTCCACGCTGACTGTTTTACGTGATGAAAACTACAGAAAGCTACCCTACGAGGCAAAAGTGCTGTGTTATTAACAGAACAGAGTGCGGAGGTGGGGGGGGGCTGGAAACTAACGGGTAACTAATTGCGAGGAGACCATCTGACTTGCATCTGCTGACACCATGCGTTTTGTTTCCTTCTTACTTTTCTTTATTATTAGGATGATGAGAAAAACATCAAAATCCCACTGTCACCATACTGTCTATTAGGCTTTTCTTTATGCTAGCAATCACACAACTAGCAGGGCAGATGGTCTCGGAAGAACGCAGACATCGCTGTCACAGGATACACCAAGAACACACGCGTTTATCAGCGTACAATCTGGCTGGTGTAAACACAGGATGACACTAAGGGGAATCTGCACATCAATGTGCTGCTGGCAAAGGGTGTAGATATTTATTATGAGATTCAAGATGCTTGAAGAAGAACTAAAACCAAAAAACTTTCCTTTCAGGGGCCAGAGAGATAGTGCCGTGGTTAAGAGCGTATAATGTTCTTACAGTAAACCTGAGCTTGGTTCCTGTATGGGGCAGCTTATCCCCACCTGGAACTCCAACTCCAGGGATCCCACACCTTCTTTTGGACTCCCCTGGCACCAGCACACCAGCATACACATGGGTATGTACCCACTGCTGCTCAAATTCCTTCCCAGAGGGAAACTAAGCAACGTCTACTCCTTTACTGAAGTCCCAATGACAAACTGAGGCACAATTCCATCTAAAGTTCACTTTGGGGAAAAATAAACTAACAAACAATTAACTAATGGGTTTGTTGAGTCTCATTACAGAGCATAGGTGGGGGGGGGGGGTTTACTTACAGGTGTACAGATGCTCATTTTCCCCCAATAGGCTACACCTGAAAATTCTTTTTCTAAGTGTTAAGGGTCTCTGTAGCCACATAGAAAAAGGCCACCTTGTTCAGTCTTTCCTACCCTCTAGCTTCTTCCCATTGCAGGTTTTATGCCATTTGTCTTCTTAATTGAACAAGGCCTCAAAGAGGGGCTAGTGTATAAAGGTTGACTCAGAGATCATCCCAAATCTTCCCAAGAACCCAAATTAAAACTGACCGAGAAAGGCTGGATTATCTGCTCAGGTCTCAGAAAGGGAAATGGAGGTACCAAGCAGACTTGCCTCCTTTCTAGTCTCCGAGGATGAACTTCCTCCTGTGTTCCTTCAAGTAAATAAAGATTCTGTGGGGTTCAACAGAGCTTCTTTGCAGCTTGTTTCCATGAAGGCTGCTATTCCATCAAGACAGCCACCCACATTTCCCCCCTCACTCTGGAACTCACAATGTAGATCAGGTTGGTCTTAAGCTTGGAGATCTATCTGTCTCTGTTGGGGTTAAATACATGGGCCACTAAACCCAAGGGCCACAATTTTGCTCTTCCTATCCCATCTTCAAAGTCACAACACTCTCCTTCAGAGGCAAAGATGTTTCACAGTTTAACGCCATCTTTCAGGAAAAGCAGAGCTGCTCCCTTTTAAAATTATTTAATTTTTGAAATTATATCACAATTACATCATTTTGTCTTTATGTTTCCTCCCTCCAAGCCCTTCCATATATGCCCCCTTGCTCTTTAAAATTAATAGCCTCTTTTTTGATTAATTGCTTTTACATACATAACATACATATTCATAATTACGTAAGTACAACTTGATAAGTTGGTATAAAGTTACGTATTTGTTTTCGAAACTGACAATTTGGTATTGGATTATTAATTGGTGTGTTCTTCTCTGAGGAAGCCTTTAATTCCACCACTTTTAGCATTCTTTTGTTGCCTAAAATTCTTTGTATAAGACAGGGGGATTGTGGGATTTGCCCCATTCATGTAATAATCTGTATTGTTGTCCTTATTCTGGTCATGTTTAGGCAGCCATGTTGGAGAGACCTTATAGGTAAAGCTTCTGATATTCCTAGGAGTCACAATACACCAGCAAACTCCCTGATTTCCTCAGCCCCTCTTCCCCAATGATCCCTGAAACTTAGGTTTGGGAATTGTATTGTAGATGTACCCATTGGGGCTGGGTGCCTCAACTCTGCATTTCAATGGGTTGTAGTTTTCTGTAACAATCTCCACCTGTTGCAAAGAGAAGTTTCCTTGCTGAAGGGCAAGAACTACACTTACCTGTGGGTCTAAGGACAAACATTCAGAGTATAGTAGTGATCATGTAGGTTAGTAAAGTGGTGGTTTCCTCTAAGGTCCCAGACGTCACTCGCCCTGATTAGTAGGCTAGGTTGCCAGAATCCCAGGCACAGATTTCTTCTGTTGAGTGGGTCACAGGTCCAATTGATGGATAAAGCCGTTCAGTGATACTTTGGTGGTACTCTGACAAAGTTTGCTTGGAGTCAGAACTCCACTATGATGGAGGAGGGTCATCTTTCTATCTGTTGATTTCATTGGTTAAGCAATAAAGAAACTGCTTGGCCCTCATAGGTTAAAACATAGGTGGGTGGAGTAAACAGAACAGAATGCTGGGAGAAAGAAGCTGAGTCAAGGAGTCGCCATGATTCTCCCACTCCAGGCAGACGCAGGTTAAGATCATTCCTGGTAAGCCAGCTCTTGGGCTACATAGATTATTAGAAATGGGCTAGTCCAGGTGCGAGAGTTAGCCGAGAAAAGGCTAGATATAATGGGCCAAGTGGTGTTTAAATGAATACAGTTTCCGTGTAATTATTTCGGGTAAAGCTAGCCGTGTGGGCGGCCGGGTGCCGGAACGTAGCCCGCCGCTCCTACTACTACACCACTAGTGGTGGAGTCAGCCATTAGCTGACCAAAACTAATCACAGATGTTTTGGAAGACTGAAGACACATAGGAGATGAAGTAGTAAGGCGGGGTGGAAAGCAATTATGTGCACTGTTTGGAGAAAGCAACAGAGCAGGTAGGGAAGAGTAATGGTCTCTCTGCTTCTCTTTCAGGCTCTTACCCCAATATTTGACTGCACTTTTACTGATAAAGAATGATTAGAGTAATATTTCATAGAGCCAAAGTATGGGTACCACTACTTCACTCTTAGGGCTATTGTGCTATGCTGGTCATTGCTGTGGTTCATAGACATCACAGCTTGGTAATACTGCTGGTACCTACCCTTCTTTGAAAGCTTGAATGGCAACTTCTGGTTCCATGAAAGCTAGTCATTGGGGAGGAGGCTTTCAGGTCAGTTCTGGTTCAGGAACCCCTGGGCCCTGTGTCTGAAGTACATGCTGTGGTCAATAGTAGGGACTCATCTTCCACTCCTGGGGTCCCCAAGGGCAAAAGCAATAGAAATACCCTGTAGTGTTTTGGCAGTCTCTTGGACAGTCCTGACAAACAAGTAAAAAGAAGTTTCTTAAGCCTGGTGTTAGGGTTTCCGTTAGGTCATCTTTGGCTCTTGGAGGAAGCACTGTCAGCCCAAACGGCAAGAGAGCAGGTAAAGCAGATATGTATACAAATACATCAACCTGTGTGTATTTTAGGTGGTTCTAAGAAGTTAACAATATGATCCTTATGACATTTACAGACATTCTGTGATTTTTGACCCTCCTCCCCCATCTTCTGTATTTATCTCTTTTTCCTACCCTTAATGAGATTTTCCCCTACCAATTTCTCTATTTCACCCAGTAGGTCATGTGTACCCTGCCATCTGCCAATCCCTTCGCAGCTGCTCCCTTACTGCATCAACTTTTTTTTTTCTTTCATGGTTTCTGCAGTTACATCACAATATGTATCACTTCTAAAAATTTGAAGCCAGGTGTCTCGGATGACAGAGAACATGAGATGAATGCATTTCTGGGTCCGGGTTACCTTGTTTAATATGTTTTCAAGTTCCATCCATTTACCTGCAATTTCACTTTTCCTTACGGTTGAAGGAACAGTATATATCTCTTTCAGCCTGGCTTTACTCTGTTAAGTCATTGGTCAAAAGCAGCTTCTTCATTAACCAATGGCAATAAAGCATAGTCACAGCATACATCACCTCCCACATCACCCTGCTGAAGTTTGAGGCATCATTTTATTTAAATAGGCCATTTGAGTAAATTTTTTTGTCTTTGTTGTTGTTTCGTTTTCTTATTGTTTTCTAATTTTTTATGTATTCTGGGTGTTAATCCTTTGTCAGGTAGACAGCAAAGATTCTCTCCCATTCTGTGGGCTTCCTTTTTATTTCATTGTTTCATCAGCTGGGGAGAAGCGTTTTAATTTTATAAAGTCCTAGTTGTCAATCATTGACCTTAATTCTCAGGCAAATTAGATCCTTTCCAGGAAGTCCTTTCCTACAGGTATATATGCAGGGTAGTGCCTAGGTTTTCATCCAGCAATTTCAGTGTTTAGGGTTTCACATTTACCTCTTTGACCAATTTATATTTAGATTTTATGCAATATGATACATATGTCTAGTTTGATTCTTCTGCATGTGAACATCCAGTTATCCCAGTATCATTTATTGAAGATGGTTTCTTTCCCCAGAGTATGAGTTTGGCATCTTTATCCAATATTAAATGACTGAAGTTAGGTGTTTCAGTCTTCAGTTTTCTTCCATTGATGTACATGTCTGGTTTTGTGCCGGTGCTATGTTATTTTACTTACTACGATTCTGTAATGCATCTGAGATCTGGAATGGTGATACCTCCAGCATTATTCTTTTTGCTCAGGATTGTTTTAGCTATCCTGGGTCTTTTCTGGTTCTACATGAGTTTTAGATTTTTTTTTTCACTTCTGTAAAAAGTAAGATGGGGATTATGATTGGGATTGTTTTGAATCAATATACACCATTTGATAAAATGGTAATTTTCACTATATTGATTCTACCAACCCCCAAGCATGAAACAGCTTACCATTTTCTCACGCCTTTCTTTAGAGTATAAATTTTCACTGTAGAGGTCTTTCACTTCCTTGGTTAGGTTTATTACTAGATATTTTATTTTCTTTCAGGCTACTGTGAATGAGAATATGTCCATGATCTCTTCCTCTATGGTTTTTGGTAGTGTATATAAAAGATTGATTTGTGTAAGTTAATTCTGTATCTTGCTACACTGAAGAATTTATCATTTTATAGAAGCTTTCTAGTAAAATTGTGGAAATATCAAATGTATAATATATCATCTGTAAATAGAGATAGTTTTTATAAAATTTCATATCCATTTATCTTTTTTTTCATTTTACCTTATTGCTCTAGTATGTGCTTCTAGCACAATATTGACAAGAACTCAAAATACAGTTGGCAAGTAAAAGCAGGGTTTATTTAATGCTCCCCCATCAATGTATACACTGTCAATAAAACCACAAAGCTATTAATAGGTTGATCATCAGGTCTGGGGAGATGGTTCAGTTGATAAAGTGCTTGCCCCCTGAGCCAAGCAAACTCTGGGTGAACATGGTGGCTTGCCTTTAATTCCAGCTCTAGAAAGGCAGAGTGGGATTCCAAGAGTAAGCTGGCTAGCTAGAACAGTTCAATCAGTGAGGGCTGGGTAGAGCTGAGGGGACCTGCCGTCAAGAATAAAGTAGAGAATGACCGAGGAAGAGGAAAACGGCAGACATCCGTGTCAGGCTTCCAAATACACCTGCACACAGAATGACATACACCCTTCCACACGTGCATGACACATACTGGAACATATTTATACAGTCATGCATACCACAGACACTGTAATGGGGATGAGGCTCCTCCATCTTTTTCCTGATGTAGTCATTTAAGGTCTGACTCAGAACAGAACTCCCTACCCCTACTCTCTCCTATAGGAAAGTACCTTAAAAAAAATCATCCAACCCTACCCCTGCTGCTTTCTGCTTCTGTTAAACTGCTTGCTTGCTATCCTTGCCTGCAACTGGCCACCAGGATAGGGTTTTTGCCTTTAAAAGCTCCTTGCAGAAAGCAGTCGGGACTCTGTGAGAATAGTTCGCCCTCCAGGCAGCCTCCAGCTGGCTTAATAAAAACTCTCAAATTCGGACTCTGATTTTGCAAATGGTCCTGGGGTCTCTGCCCCATGGCCAACAAAATATACATGCAATAAAAACAAACAGAATCCTCAGTATTTCACACGTTTGGACATGTGGTGAGTTCACTTAACATCTCTTCTCAGCAAATCGTAAGCATTTGTGTCCTAAAACTAAACGTTGTTGGTAAGATGGTTTCTTATTTGTCAGACACAGTAAGTAAAACTAATGTAAAAGAACACACAGGTAAGAATTTTAGGAGTCAAGTCCAAATACGCAAAAAATTCATCTTAATTCTATCTATACATAATATACAAATATATGTATATAATATATATACAATATATAACTGCTATATATTGTGATAAGTGGTGGGTTGATGTTTTTCAAATCAAGAGTTTAACAGCTACAGCACTGTTCAGTGAGAGCTAAACCAGTCATTCCAGTTTTCTTCATGGGGAAATCTATTTAAGATTATTTGGTGATTAAAATAATTACTATTTTCATCCTGTTTGCTATTCTTTTCTTCAAGTTATTTAGGAAGACAAGCTTTAAAGAAAGCTATCAAGAACAGAGACTGAGTACATAGCACAGAAACAGGAATAGAAGGAGAGCACCCCTCCCCTCCACCTGCCCAAAGCTGCCAGAGGGCATAGCCCAGGAGCTTGGCTCATCAAAGCAGAAGGGTACACCCATGAGCATGGGCCTCTCCCAGGCTGGTCTACTGTTCCTCCACTTTGATGACCTCCTAGTATTGCCGATGAAGTGAAAAGCACAGGCTGGAGACACATAGCTGGTTCTCGTACTGTACACATTTGGAAAAGCAATCGCTGTGGTCCAAACACTCCCTAAAATCTGCAGTTACAGAACTAAAATGAACCTCTGAGTGGGGTCTTCATCATTCTCCTCAGCTATAAAGTCATACTAACCCAAATATCAATTTTGCAAGGGAAAGTAACCCACTTTAATAGAGAAAAGTGCTATTTCAGTGAACATAACAGAGTATTGGGTTTCCTGGCTGGAGTAAGTTACCAGCTTAATTTTAGATTAAGTTTGCACAGACATTGTGTATTTCCATAAGGAACCTCATACTGCTCCCAGGCCCCTTGAGATTCAATACACCAGACCCTTCTTGCTTACATCCTTATGTTCTTTATTTATGTCAATAAAAAGGATTTCACCATCCTACAGAGTTATGGACACTTCTGTTCCAAAGCTTAATGTATTACAATCAGTTCAGTTTTCCTATAATCATAAAGTAAAAGCCTTGCTGCCTTCTTGGCAGAGTTCACAAAGGTTCTGAGCCTCCGCGTAGTTACATTCCTGGCCCTGATACAGTTGAAATAATTCAGTTCACATTGTGTGACGACAATGGCCTTTGAAGATACCCGTGTCTTTATCCCTGGAGCCTGGAACCGTGCTACAGGGCCAAAGGGTGTTAAGGCTGCAGGTGGAAAAAGGTTGCTAATCAGGGACCTTGAGTCACAGGAGATCTTAGGCCAGGCAGGAGGAGGAAGTCAGAAGGGACCTGGGACTAGACCCACACTCGCTGCCTGAGAAGACGGCGGTAATGGTAAAAACATACAAATAAAACAAAACCAAAATCAAAAACAAAAACCCGAGTGGATTCTAGAAGCATGGAGCTGCTGAATCTTGATCATCCCCTTTACAGGCTCCAGAAAGATCACGGCTTTGCCAGAACAGCTTTGATGTCAGCACAGTGAGCCCCACACCTCTCTAGAATTGAGAAGAAAACAGTCTGTTGTTCTCAGACATTGTTTCCAAAGGACAGTAATCCAGGGTCACAGAGCTGGTTTCAGCTGTGACGAGGCTTCGCTGCCATGGATTCTCACTGAGATGGGAGAGGTGTGGACACAAGGGAAGCAAACCATTCTAAATTAAAACCTTGCTTCACTGGTGGCAACGCCATTTTGTTTTTTAATTTAAATGAAGAAAAAAGCTAAAATCAGTATTTTAACAAGCTCTCCAGATAATAAAAGTATGAAAAGCACTAGGTCACATTTATTAGAAATTATTTTAAAAGGTAGACAACTTTATGATGCTTCTTTCTCATTTTCTAGAGCAGCGGTTCTCAATCTTCCTAATGCTACGACAGACCCTTTAGTACAGTTCCTCATGTTGTGAAGACCCCAACTATAAAATTATTTCATCATTACTTCATAACTGTAATTTTGCTAGTCATGATTTGTAATGTAAATACCTGATACACAGAATATCTGATAAACAAACCCTATAAAAGGATCGTTAGATCCCCAAAGCATGGTGACCCAGAGGTTGAGAGTCATTATTCTAAAGCAAACATCTGAGCACACCCAAGGACACTAGGCTGTGATGTCTTAAAAGGCTCAAAGAACAAAACACATTCCTACAGCTCCAACAGGAAGGCCCTGTAACAACTCCATCAGTCTGGGACTGCAAAGGATTCTCCTCCTTTGAAAGCTTCCATGAGTTGTATGATTATAAGTATTAAATTTGCTACCTCTGAAAAGTCACTAGAGTTCCTTATAGTATTCATGGAGTCACGGGAAACAAAACAATTTCACCATGTAATATATTTTCTCTAATTTAATACAAAGAGAGTAATGATCCACATATCACAACACACTTTAAAAAGTTTTTAAGCACTAGTAAGTATTAAGTGAAAATAAACCTACTGATGGGCTAACAATGACCGTAGTATTATCCCTACCAAGTCACTTTGATGACGTCAGCAGTAACAATGTTTGAATGGCAGGGAGAGAAAAACACAAAGGGAAACATGGACATTTTAAAACTACATTTTACGTAGTGTTTACTTCTCCACTAACTCCCGTGTGTACCAAAACATGCACTCAGAAAGACTGTAAAGGCATTATGTCCGGGGAACCCTGTCAGTTATCCAGCCTTGCAAATCACTCCCATCTGTTCACAAAATTAAAATAACCAACGAGCATGTAAAACGTCCACTGGAAGAAGAACATTAGCATAGATCGCTAGCCAGAGGAAGGAAATCCACAAAGATGGCAACAGGAATAAGAAAAGCAGCGCAGTCGAGATGGATACCCAACAGTGAAGATAATTTGCTCTGGTTAAATCAATGCACCTCACTCAGTCAGCCACTCTACACTGTGAGAGACATAGGTGACAACCATTGTCCTGTTGGTCAGTTCTCACGCAGGAATTGGTCGCCAGGCAGCCTGGGAAGTGAAAACACCGCATCTACACCGACATTACAAGAGATGTTTCACAACTATAGAAAAGTCAGATCATTATGACAGATGTGTTTTATTTCTGTAAAGTACACAATTTAAGAAAACTTCACCAGAGGGAGCACTTTGGAAAGATATGGTCAGAGTATATGATGTAGACAAAACAGGCACCTCCATTGTAATTTGAATAATAAATAAAAGCCCATTAAGAAACAAAGAAGATAAGCAGCACCTGAAGCCTTGACATCAGAACTAAATGCTTGTACCCAAAAGTCTAGCCAGTTAAGTGTTACTAAGAGCTGCAAAGGAGGAGTTGCTGTTGACTTAACATTTTAGTTTTAGCAGAGACAAGCGCTCCTCGGGCTTGCCGTCCTGTCGGGGATCCCGATCTTCAAGTATCCTATACTTTGGAGAGCAGACCAGACTCAGGGGCACTCGCCTTAATTAGGTTCTGAATTTCCTTGAATTTCGGGTGATCTTTGTCAGCCACCAGCTGTAGCAGAATGGCCTCACTGGTGGTCACGATGATCCCAGTTCGAGCAAGACGCTAGAAAACAGAAACAAGACGTGAGCTAGAAAATGGAGGTGATTTAAAAACAGCAGAACCATTGGACAATAACTAGGGTCGTCATCTATAACAATGGTTCTCTGCCATAGCAATAAATTCAGTGATGGAGAAAGGTTTCAAAACCAGATGTATCACGAACCCATCTTCTTCGTATTAGTAATGGGTTAGATATCACTAAAGGGAGCCAGGGAGCCAGCGTCAAGATCTGTAGGTACTAGATTACCAGGCTAATGATGTAAACATGAGCAGAGAGAGGACACTGGTAGAAGTCATATCCCCATGTGTGCCAGCAATTTCTGTCAACTTGATACTCAAGCTGGGGTCTTCTGGGAAGAGGAAAACTTAATAAAGAAAGTGTCTCCATCTGACTGGTTCCTAGGCAAGTCTCTGGAGCATTTTCTTGATTAATGGTTGATGTTGGAAGGCCACTGCACCGTGGGTGGTGCCACTCTGGATCAGGTGGCCCTAGGTTATGTTAAAGACAAGCTGTGTAAGCCAGTAAACAATGTTCCTCACTGGCCTCTGCTCCAGTTCCCTCTAGGCTATGACTTGAGTTCTTGCTAGGGACAACTGTGTTATGGAGTTAAGATGAAATCAACCCCTTCCTCCCCATTTTGCTTTGGTCATGGTGTTTATCATAGCAACAGAAACCGAGTTAGGATCCAGCATGCCAGATGTGCACACTTCTCAGGGCTGGAACACTTCACCTCTGTTCACTCCCTCCAATGCGGACATCTTTTGGCTTCAAGCTTTGATAATCTCTTGTGGTTTGAGGTTTTGTTTTTGTTCTTTTGTTTTCTCATTTCTAACACCAAGAGCAAAAGAGGGAACTCATCTGCATTCACCCCGTGCAGTGTAATCAAAACAGGAGCCAGGGAGCATGTTAGTACTTTCACCTGGCATAACTGTCATTTGGTACCTATTTATTTAAAAAATAATCTCTACTATGGGTATAGTTATAACTATCCAGACTATTTTATTGCTAATTTGCTCTCCAACAATGTAAAATAGAAGTTTGATTGCATTAATAAAATAAAGGTTCTTAAATTCTTCTTTTCAGACTGCAGAAAGCAACACCTAAGGACTTGGCATAATTAAGAATCCTCTGGTTTAGGAATGATTGGCAAAAGTGAAGGGCCATGAGAGAGGTTTGAGAATCCGCCCAGAGAATAATGGAATCTCCATCTTTTCTGTCATTATAAACTTTTTAGAATGATTAAAGAAGGTTATAAAATCAGTAACTATGTAAAGTTGCCCACCAGAACTGTTCCTGACAGGATGACTTTTCCAGCAGAACCATAAAAACTCAAGGAGGCAAAGGAGGGGGAAGGAAGGGGAGGGGATAATCCCACGGCAGAGGACCACTCTCTGTAGTAATCAGTAGTAAGACACTCGGGAGTAAAGGGCAAATGGCTATCACAAGAAGCATCTGCTGCAGGAACCTTAGAAGAAGGCATGGCCTTGTACGAACCATAGTCTTGTCCGTCTACCCTAGCGATCTTTGGTGGTGCACAAAGCTGGTCACACTGAGGTGTACAGTGCTCCTTACAGACTGAGGGTTTAAAAATAACTAAGGAAAGAACCCAGATGAGAAGGAAGGTGTGGCAAAGTTTTTAGAACAGGATCCTGGGTGTGTGCACAGAGCTTGCCCTCCCCAACCTGGGAGGAACCTAAGCAGACAGTAGCAACAGCTTCTGGGGTCGTGCCCACACTTTCTCTCCAGAGCTAAAACGGGCATTAGGCCATGGAGGACCCCTCCTTATGCTTGCACAGGCAGTCCAACTGGGGCAATGATAAAGGAAGGCTCCTTTGTGTACACATGTAAAACTGTCTAGGCCAGGAATGGAGTATCCAACCTACTTCACATTCAAGCAACACCTACAACTACAGAGGCACCTAGTTCAAGAGAGGATTTACTCCATTCATTCTGCAATTCTGTGATCTGACAAAATCAGGTAAGTGTACGGTGGTACAGAAATCTATCATGTGATTATGAACATCATTTACTCTAAGGTGACACTCCCCAACAGATGACGAGTACATACAAGGAAACACTCAGTAAATAAAGTCCAGGCCACAGGCCTTATGCTTACTAATTATTCATCTTGCAAGGGAAATGAATGTAACAGGCAATACGGATAAGGATTGTCTGCAGTAGTTCTGCTCTGAAGGAATGAAGAAGAAGAGGCGCTGGCCATGTTGCTGTTAACTTTCAGTTCACAGAATAAAAAAGCATTTTCCCCAAAACTGGAGAGACAAACTGCATGTCCTCTACAGCAAGATACAATGAAGGGGAGCAGCAGACAAACTGTCGGGCACTGCACACATCACCTGACCTCACCTGCGGGCACTGCACACATCTCCTGACTTCACCTCACCTGCAGGTCACCTGACCTCATTGCAGGCACTGCACACATCACCTGACCTCACCTGCAGGCTTTTTCTGTCCTTTTGTAGACGTCTCAGGGTCACAGAATCAACAGAGCAGGGCTCATGACAGAGACTGAAGCGGCAACCAGAGCCTGCCGGGACAGCACTAGGCCCTCTGCCTACAGGCTGTGGTCGTTTAGCTTGGGGCTTTTGTTAGACTCCTAACAGTGGGAGTGGGAGTGTCTCTGATTCTTTTGCCTTCTGTGGGTCCCTTTTATTCCTGCTGGGTTGTCTCATCCAGGCTCGACATGAGAGTGTGTGCCTAGTCTTGCTCATCAGGCTGCATTCAGCTGATATCCCTGGGAAGCCAGCTCTTTTCTGAAAGGAAATGGGAAGAGCAGTGGGTCTGGGGGAGTGGGAGGAGGGCCTGGGAGGGATGGAGGGTGGGGAAACACAGGTCGGAATGTAATGTATGAGAGAAGAATAAAGACATAAATAAAATCCATATGAATGTAGGAGGAACGTCCTAGAAATATCTTCACAGCAAACAAGGCTTTGTTTAGTTTGTGTGGCTTTGAAATACTTCAAAGTCTGAGCATTACCATGACAATACAGTTTCCCCTGTGCAGGTAGCTGAAGATAGCTGCCGGATGAGAGATGGTCCGCTTGACAGCAGCTGTAAAATCTCAGCTTAATAAGAAAGCCTAAAAAGTGAGTCCTAATGAACTCACGCCTGAAGGAGAACTTACCGATCTTTGCTGCCAGGAGAAGAAGCACCACTCACTAAAAGCCAGAAAAACCAGTATTTCCAATCTGCATGGGGACAGCTTAACAAACTAAACTTCTACCTATCAGACAATGGTTTCAGGCTCCTCACCCCAAGGCTCTGGGGTCTCTGAGGAGAAAGGATGGATAGGCTGGAAGAGTGGGAAGTGGTGGACAGCATCAAGGACGTAGTATTTTCTAGGAACACAGGGAAATGCACAAGTGAACTCACAGTGATTTTAATACCACACAAGAGAACTGCGTAAGCCCCAGACAGATAAAATCCCAGCATAGAGAGGGGAAGGTGGACACACAATTCCACAACTAGCTGAGGAGCCACTGGCATTTGATAGTTACCACGAGAAAGGTGAGTTTGAGATCACACTGCAGGGCTGAACTCCAACAAACTGAACTTGACAGGCAAAGGACTTAACAAAACAAGTAATCTCAAACTTGGATGGGAAGAGATTCGAAAATGGAAAGAGTGGCAAGTTGGGGGATGCTGGAGAGAATTGAATATGCTCAAAAAACATTGCATGAAATGCTGAAATAAGTATAAATACTGAAATAAATAAACAAACAGCAAACTTCTATCCATAATAACAACAGGGATCCTACTCTCTAGAGGAAAACCAAGAAGGGAGGCGGACCAGGCTGCTACCTATGGCCTGTTGCCCGTGGCCTTTCCTCTTCTGTCCATTCCTTTTGAATGCTTGATGGCACTCTGGGCTACAGAGCTGACGCAGTTCCGACAGAGAACAATGCGTAAGTCAGTTTGTACCCAGAGTACTGTATGATCTCATGACAACAACAAACCCTTCAGCATTTATTTAAAATTGCTTCGAGTTTGTGTGTGTGTGTGTGTGTGTGTGTGTGTATGTGCATGAACACGTCCACACATTGTTCAGTGTGCATGGAGAGGTCAGTGGGTAACATTCAAGATTAATTTCTCCCCTTTCACTGTGGGATTCGGGAATTGAACTCAGGTCACCAGGTTTCTTCACCAAGCTCTTTTACCTTCTGAGTCATCTTGCTAGCCCTGCACTGATCATTCTTAATAAAAAAAAAAAGTAAGTAGTTTAACAATTCAGAAATTAGATCCATATATACATTCAAACTTATTGGTGAATTAGATATGATAAGTCTGAGAGGGAGACACACACCCTTCTGGAGTGAAATCCTCCCCAGGATTAAGTGCTAGCCTCAACAGTCTTGGAACAGAAGGGGCTTAGTTCAGATGGTTATTAGGCAACACTGATAAAGAACGGCTGATCCAGTGTCAGCCAGGAGGCACTCACTTAGAAAAGGCTACTCAGACTTGGATCCCTTCTGCCAGAGTCTGGGGCTAGATGTTGCTTGAGTTAACCTGCCTGAACCGACTGCGATCCTATAAAATTCAGTCCCGGCTACTTGAGACATCTCAAGTAGCTCATGTTGAACACTGCAGTAAAGGGACCATAAAACTATCAAGGAATTTTTAGCATCTCTAGAAATCTAATCCCAAGGAAAAACTGTAAGACTGTAACTGAACGGCCAGTTAGTGCACAGTTGCTTCTCTGAAAAGCAATGGCCTTCATATGCTGAGACCAAGCTATGGTTTAAAAGGCAAAATATTAGGGACTGCTAAATATCCAAGTCTTGTAATTATTCAGAAAACTCGATGAAGAACTTATTTTTAAGTAGAGCAAGTACCTCAAGAGCAAACATCCTGTCCATCATGCTTCTTGAGGAGGTGGCATCGGCAACGATGTGAACCTCGATGCCTCGGCCGACCAGCTCCAGGGCAGTTTGCTGGATACAGACGTGTGTCTAGCAGGGAAGCAAAGTATCACATGTAAGAACGCGGGAAACCGTTGGTGCTTTATATGAGTTCAAAAAGGATGCAAGAGGTCACTGGAATATTTAACAGCACTGTTTAGGCTCTCTTGAGCTAGGCAATCTCTAACACACACACAACAGCATTTCTCCAGACCAGGAGCTGACTTTATCAATGTTTCTCAAGGTCACACTGAACAGACTCTCAGAATTCCCTGCAGTTTCTAATGACTTTCAGCGAAGCCCTAGGAGTGGCCTTGAGAAAGCTCACTACCATCACTCCACTGCGGGGCCAAGGGGCCACTGGCATTTGCATTTGTGTCTACATTCATATCAAGTACTTAAGAGGATGAGCTGCAGGACTGAGAAAGTACTGGGGAAACTGAGTCATACAGAAGTAATGACAGGCGAAACCCATAAGAACATTCTGTAAATATACATTAGGGCAGAACAGAAAGGACTGAGAATCAAATGGCTTTCCCCATTCAGTTTAGGCTCCAGTTAGCCAGGTAGTTTTGAGCATAAATCAGTATTATCTAGCATTGTTTTATTCATGTGAAAATAAAGGATTTACTCAGTATCTATTACCATTACTGTACAGACCCTGTCTTCACAGGCATTGACTTGTAGACTTGCCTTAGAGGACACAAAACAAAATCTCCCTCTAATGGTAACTACGTTACATAACCAGCGAGTTACGTTTTCAGTACTGCCACCGTGCCCAGTGCCGGCTGTCCTCACATGACTAGAAAGCTCCGGTGAACGACCGGCTACTACCTCATGTAAATAGCCCTAAAGCGCTCCGCTGCTCAGAAAGTATTTCACCTGAGCATGAGAGCTAAGTATGATGAACAAAAAACCGTGCAAAAGCCACCGCATTTGTACCACGTGGTCACACACACACTGCCTCTCTAATTTCACGGCTGAACTGAAAATATAAGAAAATACTTAATGGGCATCACACTTAAGATTACATTTTTTTCTGCTTTGAAAATCTACTATGATAAAACCTTATTATCAAAATATAACCATTTGTTTGTGTTATTTTATCGCACTGAGTTAATAATTTTCTTCATAAATTTTAAAATTTCAGTACAACATTTGTTTAAAAAAGATAGAAATAAGCTGAGTATGGAGGCACAGTCCTGAAATTTCTGCATGCAGGAGGATTGCTATAAGTTCAATGCCAGCCTAGGTTACAAAATGAGTTCCAGGCTATTTAGCAAGGTCCTATCTCAAAAAAATAAATAAAATAAAATGTAACAAGTCAACTGAAATTGGCACTAGGAATCCATAGTATGTTTTTTTTTTCTTCATAAAAGTAGGTATACAAACCTACTTGCAGGATGGTGAACTATAGAACCTTGAGAATGGGGTGAAGTGGGTGCCCCTAGTGAAGCCCACTAACACACAAATAAAATAATTAATGCCTTTAGAGAAAACGCAGGTGGTTCTCACGACAGCCGAGGATCACTGGCCTGGATTCAAATGCTGCCTCCTCACTGGCTGAGCATTGGCAAGGCACTGACATGGCTATACTTTAGTTTCTCGTCTGTGATCCTGGCAGACCAAGGCTACGCAGCTCACAGGGCTGTGAAAGTTGAAGGTGGTGACAGCCACAAGGCATTCAAATCAGTACCATGAGGGTGGAGGACACGTAGCCAGTGGTGGCACTTCTCCTCAGGGCCACTCACTACTAGCTTCCTGTAAACAAGACCTCACATCCCCAAACTCAAGATGGTGCTTACTTCTACTCCAAACAGTACAACACTGCGGACGCCAGGAATCTCGGCTAAGGCCGCTTCCACTTCCGGTAACACCATAGAAAACTTGGTCTTCGGAAGAACCAGTTTGACACCTGTTAAGTCGATCTCTTGCACCGTGCTGCCAAGGCCTTTGGGGTACTGTTCTGTTATGATAACCGGAATTCCTAATATCCGAGCTCCTTGTAACTGAAAGAAATGTACCAAACAAAATTATAAAAAAAAAAATGTGTTGAGTAGCGATACGAATGTATATTGTGCCTCAGCAGATTGGAATGAACAGACAGACAGACAGACAGACAGACATACCAGTCTCTGTCCCACACTAATAATGTCTCCAAAGTACTTGATGGCTGGTCGGAATCTTTCCTGCATGTCACAGCAGAAAAACACAGTGCTGGGAGGCGTGAGGTTTCCCAGGGTCGTAAGCTGAGGAAAGAAGACAAGGATGATCTGGGGTTTGTATTACAATGACATTTAAGGCCAGGGGAGGTCAAGGTGAGAAGAAAATGTTCCTATGGTCTCTCTCAGAAAGCAAACGTAACATAACCAATACCACAAGAAAGTATCCAAGCCGGGTGGTGGCGGTGCAGGCCTTTAAATCCCAGCACTTGGGCGGCAGAGTCAAGCAGATCTCTGTGAGTTCAAGCTCAGCCTAGTCTACAGAGTGAGTTCCAGGACAGGCTCCAAAGCTACACAGAGAAACCCTGTCTCAAAAAACAAACAAACAAACAAACAAACACAAAAACAAACAAACAAAACCAAAGACATTCTTCAAACTGCACTTGGTAGAGAAGGGAGAAATAAAGCAAAGACAAACAATATCTAAATGTTTAAAGAATGTTAATATATTCAGAGAAAAAAACATTTTAGTCAATTAAAAATGTATGCATGTTTCAAAGGATTCCTTTCATCTAAGGAGAAGTTAACATCTAATGTTAATTTTTACAACAGCACACTTGAATAGCATTCAGTGACATAAAAATATAAAAGAAAATATCCAAAAATTAGCAGGTAGTTCACATTACATATAATTTGAATATTTTTCTTATACTCTTTATTTTTGAGTGTATTTAAAAGCATTTGTTGAATGTTACTGTGAATATAGCTTCAATATTTACAATAATAAAAAAAAATCTGGTAGTAGTATTACAGGCAAGGAAATTATATTTTAATTTCATGCAAAGAAAATAGCAATTTAAAAAACAATCTGTAGCAGAGACCATAAGGCACAAAACTAAAAACAAACAGAAAACAAACTAATTCATAGCAAATGGAAAACCACTGGTCTCAAGAAAAAATAAGAAGAAGCCACTTGCAGGGTGACTTCTGGAGGGTAGTAAACAACACATGGAAACTGCCCTGGGATGGCAGGAACTAAAGGCTGAATTCTTACACATTATCACGAGTGGGAAAATTAATGAATTAGGAAGGAAACCGGGAATCAAATTTCCAAGATTCAGATCTGCTGCAGGGAGCCCACTCCAACAGTCAGGGCCCTTGAGGAGCCGTTAACTATAAAACTCACACTGAACACAGGAATTCAGCTTCGCTAGAGAACTGGAAGCCCAAGGTGCTTCACTTCCCGCCTTGCGAGATAAAGAAAGTGTTTGGTCCAGAACAGATGTCATTACTCCTCTTAGTCACCCACTAAAACCCCTCTAATTAGGCTAAATTACCCATAGATATCAATTATTAATAATTTCCTGGAGAAGCCTATGTACCAATTGCATGGCTGTAGCCTCGGCAGCAGCTCAGCTCCAGACCTGGCCTTACCATCCCTGCATACGGCAGACTCAAGAGGAGACAAGTCCTCCGTGGATTATCGGGGCCTCGGAAGCAAATGTCTTATGGCCAGTGCTGCGGCCATGCTAACTGCTCTGATGGCTTCTGTCTGTGCTCTGGCTGCAGACTCTAAGACTTCATCTCCCACTGCAGCTGAGGCTACAGCGTGCACACTCAACCATCGGTGATGGAGAACCACCTGCCAGTCAACACTACCGAGAGACTCCAACTTTGCCAACAAAGCATTATTAGTAAAGTAAGTGCTCACGTGCTTGGGCTGTTTCCTTACACTTTTCAAATCATACCTTTTTACCTGTTTGTTTGTTTATGTATATTTATCGTGTGTGTGTGTGTGTGTGTGTGTGTGTGTGTGTGTGTATGTACATGTAAGCTCGAGGATTTACACTGGGAAGCCGGGCGGCAACTCCAGAGACTCTTCTCTCCTCCTGCCACTGGACCTCTGGGGTTAGACCTCAGGTCATCAAGCTTGGTGATAGCACCTTAATCAGCTGAGCCTGAGTGCCTGCCTAATCCCATAGTTTAGCCATTTCCAAAGCAGGAACATGACCTACACACAGAAGCCAGGAAGACCAGCTTTAGTGTATTCAGGATATTGTTTTTAAAAGCAATCACTACAAATGACTTACGCGTTTTTAGATGCCAGTAAACACTGAATCTTAGTTCACTGTGCTCAGCATCTCTCTCCTTCATAAATCTGAACAAGAAGTATCACAGTGCCTCTGTGATTAAGGTATATGCTAGAAAACAATTTACTTATAAAAGCGGCCTCTTTTTTGAAATTATGGTAATACAACTTAATCAAACTTGCCGTTCTAAGAGCCAGCAAGTTTGCCCAGGAAACCTCTGGCAAGCACATAATAAGCTTGCTAACAGTCAAGCGCTGACATGCTCACAGTTCACAGACACCCAACTATCCACACAGACAGGTCACAAAAGCTCCCCAGCCCAGCTCTCCCATACCAACTCAGTCTACATAGTCTAACATGGTAGGCCCCGAAAGGAGGCTGGCAGTCTACATTCTAAATTCACAGAAAGCAAGAGAGTTACCAACAATTAGCAATATAGTGCTGGAGGCAGACAAATTAACAGTGGCAGGAACTGAGAGGGGAGATGGGGAAAAAAAATATCCAAAATAGAAGAAAAGCAAGCCAAACTTAGTTCCACTGGCGTCTGGCGAGGTAATAACACACTGTTCTAAATTAGGAAATGTCATTCCAGTATTCATTTAGAGTGTCAAAAAAAGGGAGGGGGAGAATATGTCAAATAATACACTATTTAGAGGAACCACAAGAGAATACGGTCAAAATATTAAGTTATTTTGTTAAATTAGTGTTGAGATACTAAGTTATATTTGAATAAGTCCTTACCTAGTTAGAAATATGAATGTATGGTCTGAGGTCAGAAGGATAAGCAGCCCTAAAGCTGTCCTCACCCCACAGAACCCTGTTCCGTAAACAAAGAAAGATGCTACAGTGAGCGGTGACATGTTTGATTGTAAAGATGGGTTTTCTGATTGTGCAAGCCACAGATATTTCCCTGGACCCTTGAAAGTGACTGCCCTTGGCAAAAGCCTGCCCAAGGTAGAGTGAGGAAAACCAATGAGCTAGGCGGGCCTCCTGCACGCCACAATGTCACAACACACTGTTGTACTTGACGGGAGAATGGACTTCATGGGTCCTCAGGGTCCCACAATCTCAGTTTACCCCTAAGAAAAGCACTATGCACGTGAAGCCTGAGGACACCCCACCCAAGCACCTGACTTTCCTACACTGTCAAAGCCATTCATAACAATCATAATCAAAGAAAGTGTCGTAGCCCGGAGGATACAAGGTCAGTAAGCATGTGGATCTAACTATATCCTGACATGGACTGTGGATAAGATCGTCCTGAAATACAAACCAGAGAAAAGACAAGAAGAAAAAGCCACTAAAAACCAGTGTGCAGGGGCTGTAGAGCTGGCTCACTGGTTGGTCAAAAGCATTCACTGTTCTTCCAGAGGATCCAGGCTTAGTTCCCAGCATGCTCTGGGCAGCTCACAACTGCCTGTAACTCAAGATGCAGGATGCTGCCCTCTTCTGAACTCCACAGGCCCCTGCACTCACGTGCACACACCCACCGTTTACCGGTTATTCCTGGTTGTCAACGTGACCGTATGTGGACGAACTATAATCCGGAAATGGAGGGCACACCTGTGATCTGATCTTGAGGCTGGAAGACACAGCCTCTGACCCAGATCTTGAGGTGGGATGACATATGCCTTTAATCCAGACCCTGAGGTAGGAAGATTCACCTTTAAGGTAGGCCACACTTTGCTGGATGCCGATATAAGGGCAATGGAAACTGAAAGGTTTTCTTTTTTGACCTGCTTGCCCTCACCTTGCCAGCGCATCCATTCCTTCACTGGCACTGGAGTCTACTTCTTCGGGATTCCAGCATATACTGCAGACCAGCAGAGACACCCAGCCGCGTGGGGCTGAGCAGCTACTAGATTCCTGAACGTTCTAGTCACAGCTAGCCACTGTTGGGCTGCAGCCTGTAAGTCATTCCAATAAATTCACATATATAGAGAGATTCATTCCATAAGTTCTGCAACTCTAGAGAACCCTGACTAGTACACTCACACAGATACACATATGTACTAAAAAATTAAAAATAATAAAAAACAACTTAAAAAATATCCATTGGGCAGCTAAGTTCATAGTAAGTCATCAAGCTAGTCCTTTGGTTGTGACAAATGAACCACACAAAAGTACAATATTAACAACAGAGGAATCGGTGGGACAGGGGAATACAGAAAGTATGTACTATCTAAGCAACCGCAGCATAACTCTAAAACAAAAGACTTCCAAAATGCAAGTCTTCTTTAAAATACAAATATTGGCTTCCGTGGGCCATGGTAGTTGGAGATAAGTTATGACTGTGGAAATAACCTCAGATCCACCAAGTCACAAAAGGAACAAAAACCAAAACCAAAAAATTCTAACCATATTACCCACCTAATGTAATCCTATCTCCTCCGTATCCCTAAATGCACATAGATTCCAACAAGATGCTGTTATGATTCAATTCAATTATAATTCAGGAATTTCTTATCCGACTCAAAAAATTTAATTAAATCTAAATCGCAGGTACCTAAGAGTATTGCCAATGGCCCAAAATATATATTTTACAACTGGAAGATGACCAGTGCTGCCATGATAAAAGCCGATCTGACCGAGTATCTTCACAAGCAAAAATGGAGCACCTGCAAATCAGTGTGGATTCAAAAAGCAAATCACCTACAAATACATGCATAGACATATTTAAATATAAAAGTTTGATTATTTTAATCAGTAGCTTCCTGAAACAAGAGTTTGAGAGATAGAATTTAAGTGGAAAACTCATTGTTCACTTCCTTTAGACCCGCCATAGTGTGGATTTGACCTTAGATTTCATACTGAGGAGAACAGTAGAGTATCTACAGACTTGTCACAGTCTAATATTACCATGCATTTTACAAAAGGGTCACGGGCCACTCAGCAACACACACACACACACACACACACACACACACCACCAGTTCCTGGAATGGAAGTAGGATATGGTATTGAACAGTGCAAAGTCATTCTTGAAATTCCTAACCCCAGCACCCGAGAGAACAACCTTCCAGGGAGCTAGAGTCCCTGTGCAGATAACTTGATTTGAGATAAAGTCACCCCACCCATTGAAGTAAGGTGTGTAAGTAGCTGCCAAGGACTGGTGTCTGTATGCTAAGGAGACGCTTCTACAGAGAGATGGACAGACACACAACAAAACTGCCTTGGTCAAGAAAGCAGGGACTGGAGTGATGTTCTCTGCAAGCCATGATCTTCCACAAACAGGTGGAGAAGGTCGTGAAAAGATTCTTCCTCTCAGCCCCTCAGAAGGAACCATTCCTGCCCACACCCTTGGGCTCTAGCCCCCAGAAATCTGAGAATGTCTGTGTTGTTTCAGTCCCTCAAGCTAGCAGTGCCTATGATAGTCCCTGTGCCGCAGTGTTTAGGGATGGGAAATGTGGTAAGACAGGTGATTTGCCTTCTAACATGGGTAACCTATTACCATCACAAGATCAACATGATCTACTTAAGTAAAAGTCTGAAGGGGATCAAGGGATCAGGACTGAAGTCCTGTTTCCAATCCAACTGTATAGCTTCAGTAAGGGGTAAGGCTCTGACCCAGTATCTCCTCACTTAAGACAGAGGTTTCCCCACCCCACACACACAGCCTTCAAGGATTCCAGACACAGCCCAGGCCTGTGGGCATTAGAATCTCCGTTCAAATCTCGGTTTCACTATGTTCAGTTATATAACTATAGGTAAATCATTAACATCTTCCAATATAATGTCCTTATCTTTAACACAGTTAAGAAAAACAGTATTTTTCTTCGGCTGTGGTGAGATTCTGCAAAACAAACATTTGAGTCAGCACAGGCTGGGATGGGAAGCTCTCTAATGAGATTAAAGATGATTTATCATCAAGATCGCTCTAGAAAAATCACTGCACTAATTTAGTGTGCAGAATTAGGAAACTCATTCATAAAGTGTATTTCCAGACACCACCAAAAGGCTCATCATCGGATGATTTATTTCTGGCAAAACAGATTCTGAGACTTTTCGTTCAGATGGCAAGGGAATATTTCACTGTAGCTTTTAGAACATACGTACCTACTCTGAGCACTGACGTCCCTGGTATAATATTACACCTGCAACTTATCATAAAGTCTGAGCTCTCTGACTCCCCAAGGAAGGCCAGCTGTGCCTACCCACTGAGAGCAGAGACCTGAGGGATCTCCTGAGACTATGTCTCAAAGGGATGAAAGCCAAACCTGGGCCGAGCCAAGAGCACACTGACATTTAAATCTACATTAAGATTCCCCTTGACTAACTAAATGGAAGAAAGAGGAAAAAACCAATCAAATGCAGGTCACATGCAGCTCCCACTCTACAAGGCTGTTTATTTATAGGTGCCTGCTAATTTACTCACAAGGAACTAAGGGATACAATGGGTATTACTCGGCAATACTGCAAGTTTTCAAGCCCCCCCTATACCTCGATAATCATATATCCCATAACTCCCTCTGTCCATCAAACCAATAGGCTGGAGATAACACCCTAAAGTCAGGACCTAGGCACCTCTTCTCAGTGTCCCCTAAAGCACATTGCCCCCCAGATACACCCTGCCAGTTCCCTCACTCAGAGAGTGGGGTTATCCCTGTGTTTTTCCTGTGACATCCAAACAAGCTAAAGCAAAGGTCCTAGAATCAGCATCTCTACCTTCCATCAGCGAGCCACCAGCAGGCCATATTCTGTTCCTTCTTCATTGTATTTCTGCCTTTCCTCCTTGACTGTCTCTTCTAGTAAGACGTCTATGCCCCACCCTCAAAATAAAAATCTTACTAGAACGTGAAAGCCAGACCCAAGTCCTCTCCCAGTTAACCGCCCTAAGAACATGTCAGAATAACCTGCCTAGAGCAGCTCGTATCTCCTGCTCTCAAGAGCTGCCAAAACCTTCCCTCCTGTCTGGCCTGTATCTTCCTGACAGCATCCATTTCTTCCTGTCATCTTCTGCTTGGGCTCGTTCTGCCCTGGACAAAGTGTGAGACCGTGGGATGATGCCTGGCTTTGTGTGCGTCTCCAGCATTCCACGCCTGCATCCTGCAGATTTGGAAAGTGAGTCATCATAAAAGACCTAAACTTCTACTCCACCGTCCCTTCATTAACATCCCGTCTCCAAAGCCTCTAAATTCATCAGACTCCAGATACACAAACCATGAATGAAACATGAGCTGTGTCTTCAGCTACCTGTGCTGTCAAACAGACACTTAGTCACTGACAGGGTATTTTTAAAAAGGAGTCCCTAAAAAGTTATCACACTCTAGTGTTAGCAATAGAGATCTTCAAGATCAGCTCCCAAAGAATTGTTGCCAACCCCTGGGGCAATGTGGCACAGCCACATACTATTATTGCACAAGGTCATTGCCCACACAGAGAACAGCTCAGGGAACTAGTAGTCCCTGCCTCGAGTCAAAGGGAACAGGGCTTACCACCCCCATTGCTTCCACCTCCCCAGGAGCCACCTTGAGTCTGCCTAAGAAGCAGGTGTTCATAGGAAAAGAGCAGGGAGCAGCATCAAGAGAAATGAACAAACAGAAGCTCAAGTCTGACTCGCTTTCCAAACTGCTCCACATTCTCACCAAACGCAAAAAGAAAAGAGCCACGCTGTGGCAGATATCCAGACATTCAGTGAAGACTTCCTGATGCTTTGCTAGCTTGGCCATTATAACCATGCCATCCAGGGCAACTTGCTAACCTTCCCACCTCCCAATGCTCTGCTCTTCAGAGAAATAAACCTCATCACTTCTCCAACAAGAATTGAATCCAGGCTTGCATCCACTATGAAGCGCACTCAAAGACGTCACCTCAGTGTGGAATGAACTCTTCTGCACGTAAAACACCCACGTCAGTAAGGTAATACAGGAATATTCCAGAAAACAGAGTAGCAATGAAAGAAGTATCTTTTCGGAAAATACATCCATGTACATAAATACACGCGTGTGTATGTCATATCCTATGTAAAATATTCTTTCATATTAGCTACAATTATGCTGGGAAAAGCGCATGACTGAAGGAAGGTATGGCAATTACTAACGTGAGAATATCCAAGTATTTGTATGCACTTCAAAACATAGACAGATACATACGGAAAAGACTTCTTGGGTCATTTAGTGAGGAAAAAAATACTATTTGTTAGTAGATAAAAAAGAATAGTGCTACTGCTATAATGGTTGTTTTAAACATCATTACGAAAAATCAATTATATATAAAATATTTCAAAAGCCAGAATGACCTGAATTATACATTGTCTTTTCAGCATGAATGCCTGTCTCTGCTCTCTCTCTCTCTCTCTCTCTCTCTCTCTCTCTCTCACACACACACACACACACACACACTGAATTTTAGACCCTTTAAGAGTTTAATCATGTCTTGAAATTTTCAAAATCTAAAAATCCCTACTGTAGCACACAGAAAACAAAAACAAACTTAAACAGTGGAAGCCTGTCTCGAAAAAACAAAACAACAACAAAAAGCCGAGTTTTTTTAGTACAGCAGTACGGGAGCCCCTCACTCTCCTAGGAAAAACAGGAAATGGTTGACAAAGATGTCTGTATCTTCAATACAGGTCCAGATCCACTGGGTATTTTATTCTGGCTTTATAATGGATTTGTCAAAGATGCATCCAGCATATTGACTGTTTGGCATGGGTAGTCTAAACGGACGTTTGGAAGGCTGCAGAGAGCTGTCATCTAGAACTCTTAAAGGGATAAAATATGGAGAATCTTAACCACTGAAGAATGCAGCTCTCCATCTGGGCAGCAGGACCGGCCTCTCCACCCACTCCAGCGTTCTGGCATTTAGCCCATGAACTCTGTCCTCGGAGCATATGAACTTTAATCAAACTGAAGTCCTCCCTTCGGATCCATAGATGTGGGGGAAGGGGCAGCACCATCCAGCCCGTCTCTGACTACAGATAATAAACGAAAATTAGGGATAAGCCTCTCAAAATGGCACTTGGATATGAAAATTCATTCTAACCTCAAAGGCCACACATTTCAGTTCGCCTTCCAGAGAAAGGACTTAATAATTCTTCAAGTAGAGAAAAAAGAAAACAAAAAACAATGGTTGGTGTAGGTCCTAAGTCACACCGACCTTCCTTCCTTTGGAAAGCATACATTCGCCAGAGAATTCCTCGGATCTTAGGACAAGAGACTACTCTGCATCACACGGCTTTTAGCAGTATAAAAATTAATAAACTCTAACCCTTAGGTATAACTTCTTCAGCCTAGGACTCACAGGCTTGCATTAGTAGGGCTATTTAAGAGGCGTCTGCGGTTCCCTGCCTACGAAGGCACCCCGACTGTCACCAAAATGAAAGGAGAGGAGGAGCGCCGGCAAAGTTTGCATGTCTGCAACTGGTTACCACAACTCCCGGAACCAGCCGTGAAGCTAACACGCCCCGCGATCTGCATCACCCGTGAACATGGGAGCGGCGGCGGCTGCACGGCTACCGAGGAGGCTGCGGCACCAAACCGTGGGGCGCTGGGGACCACACACGTGGGGGCGTGAGCGGCCCGCGGGGACCCGGCAGGGCGGGCGAACGGGGGCGGGACCCACCTGGATCTGCAGCGGCACCAGGCGCAGCTTGCAGCGCTCGCTCACCGCGAAGCCCTTGGGCAGGTCCACGTACTGACCCCACTCCTCGGCGAAGAGCTGCACCACGAATTTGCGGTGCATGTCGAGCTGGTCGCCATAGAGGCTCAGGAACTTCTGGATGAGCACGTCGTAGCCGGCGCCGTGGGGCACCGACGCGGGCCGCGCGAACACCGAGAAGCAGAAGAGCACCGGCACGCCGCCGCCCCCCGACGGCGCCCCCGCGCCCACACCGCCGCCGGCCAGCGCGGCCACCGAGGGCTCCGCCGCCGCCATGTTCCCCCGCGCGTGCGCGCCGCCTCCGCGCGCCAGGCCGAGGGGCGGGCCCTGGATGCCGGAGACCCGCCCGCGCCGCCCCGGGGCTGGTCCTGCAGCCGCTGCCACCGTCACCTGTGGCGCGCAGCGCGCGGGGACAGCCGCCGGCAGGGCCCGGTGCAGCCGGGAGAGCAGTGGCAGGCCTCCGTGGAGGACCAGACCAGGCTGCAAATTACCGTCTTCCGAACTGCGGTCGAGATCGGGTTATCTCGTGCTTGTGTTCGGAGAAGGCTTGGAATGGGCACCGAAGGGCAGAATCGGAACTTACTGAAAGGGAAGGTTTTCCTGTTTAAGGAGGTGCAAATCATCACCTTCACAATAGAGCAACCCCATGGACACTACAAGATGCGGCAGTTCACAAGCTTTGGAGCTCCTTGACCTCAGATCTTATGCACGAAGTGCTGGTGGATATAAGCCTATAATTAGATTTGAGATAGTAATCCTTATAAGATAATGAGTTTGTTTTGTTTTGACAAGATTTCTCGGCTACAACTGTTGATTTGGAACTGATGTTTGTTCAGGAAGCAAGTACATTTATAAAAATGCATAAAGTGCATTTATAAAATGTCTAAGGTATCTTTTGTTTGTTTGTTTGTTCATTTCTTCTTCTTTTATCCCCCTAAGGAAATCAATTTTCAAATCCATTGTTCCGAGTCTAGCTTTTGGCAGCTTGATGTAGTGATTCAGTCTCCGTAGCAATAGTGTATCAAATAACATAAATAACACCATATTTGCTGGGCACAGTCACATTCAGGTAGGTGCAGCAATGGGAAGCAAGCAGTACCTCACCTCACTGTAGTAGAAAAAGAACATAAATGCTCATTTCACTGATAAATTATTCTCAATAATCTTATCTTTAGAGTAGTAATTAAATCTACTTAAATAAATGGTTTTGAAGGGAACCAGTGAATAGGAACCCCTAAATAAACATTCAAGTGACGCATAGCATACAATGAATTAGCCTAACTGACAAAACCATTATTATGGAAATGCTCACATTGATCTCAGATAGGCTCTTGGGAACACAGCTGATTAAAAATTAAACACTTTATCACAATTCAAATTCCGAGCCACTCAAGAAATTAGATTATGCAGCATTGATTAATATGTTAATATACTTCCAAAACAACCCCCTCAGTGAATTAATACACGGACTGTTTGATTCTTGCTTTTTCTATTAATCAGCAACACTGGAGACGCTGATTACTCTTTTCTTTGTAGTCATAATCTTCATCTCTTACATACCATACTTTTCATATTTTCCCCTCCAACTATGTTCCTCTAATTGCTTAAAATGCGAACCCAGTGGTTCTCAACCTTCCTAATGCTGCGGCCCTTTAATACAGTTCCTCATGCTATAGTGACCCCCCAACCACAAAATTATTTTTGTTATTACTTTATAACTAATTCTGCTACCGTTATGAATCACAATGCAAATATCTGTTAGGTGACCCCAAGGGAGTCAAGACTCACCACTTTAAAATGGTATTACGCAGGCCCCCCGTCTTGAATTCCAACTCATGGGAAAGTATCTGTTGAACATCTTGGGTTGGGATAGGAATAGATAATCTCACACGGAACATGATGGGCAGAAAGAACTCTTGATTTTACCTCCTCTTAAACATTTGCCTTCCCCTGTTATAGCTAAATAAATAGCAATTTATTTTATTCAGAGTATAATTATAGGTTGTTGTTTACCATTATCTTGTTTCTCTTCCCTCTCTAATCTCATCAGTGAGACCTGATGCTCCGAATCCTAAGATTGCATCCATGGCAGTGCTACTGGTCCAGACCAAACCACCACCATCATCTCATTGCTGACCATAACTCACCACAAGTGGTGATGATCTTTGGCTCATGTGGCCCCATTTCTGTCAGTTAGCACATTTCATCTGCTTGCATGCACCGCGGATCAAAACCCTCTCGTACACAGATGTGGACCTGCAGAAATGCAGATGATGAAATTAAGAGAGCAGAGCTTTAAGAAGTTATAAGCAAATTTAGGAAATTGGAGGAGAGGATGATCACGAGGAAAGTGATAGCAACAAGGGAAGAGCAAGAATGGTTAAAAAAAATAAGATAACAAACACCCTGTCTGGATGAAATGCCCCTGGGTAGTCGTCTGGTGTAGGCTGCAGAAAGGGGATCACCGCCATAGCAAAAGATTAGTAAAAACTATCCAAAGTGACAAGCAGAGGGTAAAGTGTAGGAAGGCAGTTTAGGTCACTTATGAGGCAACGTGAAATCATTTGCCATCTGTCCTTGGAGCTCACAAGACTGCAGCAGAGAGAATGACAAGCAGTGCTTTCTAGTAAGTGTTCTGCATGCCACTTTTCCTGCAGTGGGGTCTCGAGTAAGATGATGACCACCACCAATGTCTGTGGCACAGCCAGGAGCCCCTAGCACGGTTCACACTTTTATCAACAGTGACCTGGGATTACATTAGCAGGAATGAATGCAGTGGTAGCTGTACTAAGCACTGAAAAATATGGAGCAAGTAATCATAAGAATAAAGGAATTGAGTGACAATATCAACGCTTGACTGCTGCATTAGGAGAAAAAGAAAATTGGTGATGAGAAGTGGAGTCTAAGGGGCAGAGGCCTTTGTTGACAGCATTGGGAGTCTTAAGTCCCTACTGTGGGAAGACAAGAAACTGAGAATGAAGGCCAGAATTCAGCAATTCAGCTAGTAGCAGAGTTTCAAAGAGTAAATATTTCTTACTATAAATGGATTTGTTTTTGCCTGTATTGGGGATCTAACCTAAGGTTTCACACTTTAGGTAAGAATTGTACTACTGAGCTGCATCCCAGCTCCACCTCCTCCCCACTTTGCTTTCTGTTTTATTATTCTATGTGATTAGCATACAAGTTGCCAGATTTCACTGAGACATTTTCGTCTCTGTGTATCATTACACATAGTTTTTATTCACCCCTACACACACACACACACACACACACACACACACACACACACAAATTGTGTCTTCTTTCTCCATCCTTGCTGGTCTCCCTTCTTCCAAACAGTCCTGCCTTCTTTCTTATTTCATTCGTCTTTCTTGCTCTCCCCATCCTTTAGAATCTAAAGTTCAGACCCTCCCCCATAGTCCCCTTTCTCTTTTTGTTGCCACATATGTATGCATCTATCTGCACAGATGTCTATATAAATTAATTCTAGATTTCACATATAAGAGAAAACACTTAATAATTGTCTTTCTGAGCCTGTTTACTTCTCTCAACATAGTGATCTGAAGTTTCTTATGTTTTCCTACAGGTGTCAGAACTTCATTTTTTTATAGCTGAATATATTCTCAATGTATGTGGTGTGAAGTGTGAGTATGTGTGTGTACATGTATGTGTGCATGCACACACACTCCCCACATTTAATGTATGCCCGTAAGATATGAGCTCATCTCTTGAGTTAAAAAGTCTTGGTTGCCTATAATATAATATAATATAATATACAATAGAATAGTGTAGCAATAAATATGGATGTCCAAATATCTCTGTACTATGCTGATTTTAATCTCTTCAGTATTTAACCAAGAGTGGTATTGCTAGATCATTAAATCTATGGCAAGTCTAAGCATGAATCACAATCCAGTACCACTAGTTTTGAAACCAGACCATGACATCAATCCTCAGAGGGTATTTATATGGAGTGGATAGGCCATCAAATGACAAACAAATAATACCATCTATCATGAGATGATTTCATCAAATGCATCAAGATTATAGGAAGTAAACTAGGCCATAAAAAAGAAGAAGTTGTATATTTGACATTCAGCACAAGAAAAAAATAAACCACATAAGCAGCATGAAGAGGAAACCCAGACATTCATGCCATCCACTACTGTCCCATCCGAAGGTCCCAAAGGGATGCATGGGAAAAATATCGCATGGTTTACAAACATATTGGCTCAGTATGTTTATGTAAGTCTTGAAGATAGGAATAAGACGCATCGCTCCCAGTAGGCAAAACTTCGGGTCGTGACCTGGTCATATAGTTCATGGGGAAAGAAGTTTCCTGAGCTGAGAATATGAGGTGCATAAATGGCTTGGCCAACTAGTCAGACCCAAGTACAGATACGGAATCAAGAAGACCTGCTTAGAGGCATGGGAATGCACACATGGGAATGAGCACAAGGCACAGCAATTATTTTTATATTTCATAGTGATGCTCCTCAGAGAAACTACTAAAGAAAGCGAACCATACCCAGTGAAAATCAGAGTGTATGAGTAACTCCTGAAACTCAACAGTAGAGACAAACAATACCACTGAAACGAGATAAAAGATTCAAACACTTGACTCAAGAAAGAAATGTCCAAAAAGCACACACAAAAAAAGTGCTTAACACCACTAGATGTCTGAAAGGTGCAAATTAAAGACACAAAGGATTTTCCTTCTCAGTCATTAGAAACAGAAGACAAAACAGGAAATGCCGAGTCATGCTCCCTTTGGATCCTGGTACCCTGGCTAGAGGCAGAGAGGGAATGAAGAAGGGACAGACACATAGATACATGGACAGTGAAGCTAGGATAAGATAGAGCTCTCTAACTTACGACTGCAACCCAGAACCTCAGTGCGCTCGTGCTAATGGGTACAACACCACTGCAGACTTGCAGGTCTGCAAGTGAGTAACCTCAGTGCTTTTTTTTTTTTTGTCCCAGCAACAGAAAAGTAACTAATAGGGTGTGCATAAAGATACAAGCAGGTTACTGATCTTAAAATCAGAAAATACAAGAGTTCGTTGACTTAATAATATCCTTCAGTGACACATGACTGTATACTAATCTAAAATGTTCACTGCCTTCCTGTCTCAGTGTGGCACAGTCATCCCATCACTGTGTTCAGGCAGCTGTAATTCTGACCTGTTCTGCTATTCCTAGCTGTCATATTTTCTTTTCAAAGAATTTGCTTTCAGAGACACATTTCTATTTTAGTACATTCACTTCTCCCTGCCCATCCTTTGAGAGGAGAGAAAGATGTTTGTAATTTATTGTGTTTTGAATTTCAGCATTTCCATGTATTGTGTCAGGATGTTTCTGTTCAGCGCTGTCGGGTTTATTTTTCAATAAATGGACTCCTGGAATGGGGAGGGAAAAAAAAAGAGAATTTATAAACGCTTTCCTAAACTGGAACGTGTTATTGTCTATGAGATTTATCTTAAGATCTTGAAATCGCCCATCTCCAGGCAGTTTAACGACTCCTCCACTCAATCATTAGGTCTGACTTTCCTTTGCTACTTCAGCTGTTACTTGTGTGTGATTCTGAGTCACTGTGTTCTTGCTCAGATGTAGGTGGGCATACCACCTTTGATAAAATGAATTTTGTGAATGTCATTCAAGATTGGCAGAGCCTTTGAAGTCAGCAGAGCCCTGATGTGGATACTGTGTTCTTATTTTCCTGCCTGAGAGATTGAAGAAAACAACCTTGATGCTATCAGAGGATTCGTTTGGACTGTGGATCCTTCCACCACCACCGCCATCGCCCTCCCCCCTCACCACAACACTATCACCACCACCCATTGGAGGAGGGCCACTAGTTAGTTCCTGGCCACTTAGCCCAGAAATAATCACATAGAAACTGTACTAATTGAATCATTGCTTGGCCCATTAGCTCTGGCTTCTTTTTGGCTAACTCTTACATACTAATTTAACCAATTTCTATTAATCTGTGTATCGCCACGTGGCTGTGGCTTACTAGCTAAAGTTTCCAGCATCTATCTCCAGCGGCTCCATAGCTTCTCTCCAACTTTGTTTTTCTTTCTCCCAGCATTCAGTTTAGTTTTCCCCACCTACCTAAGTTCTGCCCTGCTATAGGTCCAAAGCACTTTCCTTATTTATTAATGGTAATCATAGCATATAGAGGGAAATCCCACATCAATCACCTCCACCACCACCATCACCACCACCTCCATCACCACCACCACCACCATCACCACCACCTCCATCACCACCATCACCACCATCACCACCACCTCCATCACCACCATCAATACCACCTCCATCACCACCATCACCACCACCTCCATCACCACCACCTCCATCATCACCACCACCACCACCACCACCACCACCACCACCACCACCACCACCACCACCACTGTGACCATCACCCCACCACCACCACCACCACCATAACACCATCAGGACTATCAGTACCACCACCACCATCACTGCCCGCCCCCACTACCACATTCACTCCTACCACTACAACCTTCACACCACTTCTCCACAGCCTCAGTGCTACACTCACCCCACTGTGCACCTTTGCACCCAACATCTCATTCGCCACTGGATTTTCCTCACCAAGCACCTCTTTTTAAGGGGATCATGCATCTTGCCCTCTTGGCCCACAAGTCTCAGCGTATTTCTATGCTCCTCAAAGAAAAACTCTCAGAAAGTGACTCAGATTCTTTTTCCACTTGCTGCTGCTCACCTCACTCCAGCTCAGCTCCTGCCTTCCTCGGTTCACTTGCATCACTCATGGCAGTAACTGGTGCTCAAGTTAGTTGCAAAGCTCAGGTTCATGACCATGACTGATTGCCATCTGTCTACTGGGCTTCCTAAGGTTTCCCGTGTATCCAGGACATCTCCTGTCACTCATGCTTTGTGAATGGAGTATACCACAGCTGCGGTTGCCTGGTAGCCACCTGAGTTTTCTCGTATTAACTTTACTTGCTTTTTTTCTTCTTCTTGTTTACCTCACTGGTCTTGCATTATCTACCTTAAATGTCAACACTGACAGCACCAGTGAATTTTGTCCCCTTCCTTCACCCGCTAAACTTACGTGACATGATTGATCCCTGAAACTCACCAACCACAGCAACCACATATCCTCACATGTCCAATTTCACCCTTCACCCTTTCTCAGATCGCTCCAGAACTTCTCAGATGTACTTGTGTTCAAAGTAGAGCTGTGGACGTTTATCACCAAAGTCTTCCCCCACATCGGACAGTAGTGCCACCTGTAACGCATGATGCAGCTGGAAGCTGCTGAGTCAGCTTTGATTTATGCCTTTCACATCAGCCAACTCCCTGGTTTCCTACCAGGTTTCCTCAGGTATTGCTTTTTCTCAACCCATTGCGGCCGTGGTCCTCAGGAGTTATCTACCCTCTCTGGATTACTGGTAAGTGCTTTTCTCTATGAACTCCTGTCTCTTAATCTATACTCAGCACAACAGAGCGAGCTGTTGAAAGCAGAAATGAGAGGATCTTGCTTCTCTACTTTAAGTCCCTCCTTTGCTTCTGAGTACCTTTAAAATGAAAAGCAATCTGTTCCCTTGTCTTGGTCCTGCAGTGTGACTTAGGTACAGGCATGTTGCCTCTTCTCCCTTTTCCACTCCTTCTCTTACATTGCTGAGCCACAGTGGATTCCTGAAGAGCTGCGACATTCCAGAGCCCTGTGCTTATTGTTCTAATAAGGCATTCGACAAGATTTTCTTATGCTGGGCACCTTCTCAGTTTTTAGGTCTGTCTGGAGTAGATTTCTTTCATTGAAAACTATTATGTTTATATTCTGTTTGCACTTGATATTCACTATTCAACTTTTTATCATGAGTTTATTTATGTGTACACAGGATAGGATGGAAAACTGGTCCAACTCTTGCAATCAAGTATTCCCAGCAGCCCAGGCCTGTTAAACAACGAGAACCTAACAAATACTCCCTGAACAAATGAATTCATATGTAAAGTCAATTAAGTTTTCTTTTGACTTCAAGCATTTTAAATGTCTGGTTTGAGTCACATGAAATATTATTTAGTTCTATAAAACAGTGTGATATAGTTATATCTTACCGTCATCCATGTAACCGTACTTTATTGATGAGTTTATTTGTATATATTGAATCAATTACACATACATTTGTTGGCCAGAAACAGAATTTCTGGTGAATGAAATTTTGTTCATTTGCTTCTAATTAGGAATCCAGAAGAGCGAGGAGTCCTGGGGGGAGGAGTAGCAGCTCAGCAATGTCTTACTTCCAGATCACCAGCTCTCCAATACTTGTGACTCTTTCTCTGAGAACCACAGTACCTACTAAAGCTCCAAACAGCACACATATGTGTATGACTGGAGGCAGGGAAGCACATAGGAAGAACCCTTTTTTCATTGTCACTAAATCGAGAACATCTCTTCCATAAACCTCTCTGCACACTTTCCCCGATGTGTCATTGCCAGAAGCAGGTCCCATGTTCGTCCTCGTTCTTAGAAGTAGTGGAGGACTAGTGCCACATGGTCTTGGTGGGCGCCCTTTAGAGTTCATTCTGTCACATGCACTAAATGTTAAAATTGTGCCATGAAGAGTTTAAGTGGTTTTTGATAATTCCCTTTCTATGTTTAAACTTGGCAAAATAAAGTTTCTTTGTTAGCATGTTTTTGGTGCCAACATTTACTTTCATAAGCAAGTTGTTTAAAAAAAAAAGATCCAGATTGAACGAAGCTTATTAAAAATTGATGGGAACATCCTAATTCTTTACCATTTTCTTTTCAGAAAATCACCCCAACCCCTGTCACACAAATCACATGATGCCCTAAACCTTCCTTTAAAGATCAAAGAGTCTTAGGAGCTGGGGCAAACAGCAAACCCAACAGAACACATTGTGCATAAAATCTGTGCATTCCTTGGCCTTCAAACCAACTGCCTACTAAATATTCTAGGTCTCTAACTAATTCAGCACTTTAACTTCATCTTTTTGAGATGTTCTCTATTGACTACTAGGAAGGAGGCCCAAGTCTAAGTACCTATATGAATGATTCAATTTGATTTATATGGTAATATGAGGCAGTGATGGCATCTTAAATACACCTGTGTATACACATACACACACACACAGAGGCAGGGGGAGGAGGGGAAAGGAGATTGATTGAAGCTAAACATGGCCCACGGCCCACATGGAGTTATATAAATAGAAGCGCTTTTGAGACACTCCGTAGGGAGTCATTGTACTTGATTCCAAAGGCTGTTGGTCACTGCCGTAGACTATCATCTCTTCCAAGCACGTTCTAGTCCTTGGGAAGTCAATGTTAGCTCTAGACACTGTTGAGGGTTGCTCTTTTCAAGGTTTCCATGAATGTCTTACGTGACCTTGCCAGGAAGTATATTGTTTGGCATATAAATCATCCTCCTTAATTAAGCAGGAGGCAAAGGACTTAGCGGCGTCCTTCGACGTCGCTTGTTCTGATGGAAACCTCTGTCAATGGAAGATGGAATATCACACTGGCGTGTGTGTTCCCTTCATGTCTCTTATCACAACAAGCTTCTGTCTGGGACACTTTCCTATGTTTCCTTAGCTAAGTCCCCTGAAAATACAGTCCATAGTCCATGAGTTTATCTAGTTCTCAGTATTTAAGGGTGGCAAATTCTGACCACTTTAGTGAAATAAAACAAACACTGAAGAGTTTGCTGGCGTCACTCCAAGTGAGAGTATTAGTTTTCTATTGTTGTAATATATTACTGCTATCTGGGTAACGTAACACTAAAAAAAAATTGCTTCCCTCATCATTCTCTCCACCTGGAGCTTGACCTCTTCTGTAAGACGTGATTATTCCTATCTGCTGAAGAGGGAAGTGATAGAGAACATCCTCATACAACTCACTCAGGACCATGACTGGTAAACAATGCTGTCTGTATCTGAGCTCAGAAACTCTGACCTTCAAAGCCACCAGCCACTGGTGGGGAGGGGTACATGAAAAAAAAAAACACATTGGTTTATATAGAATAACTCCTGTACAGTGTACCAAAATAGAAGTCAACTGAAAAGAATTTCTTCTTTAAACCATCCTCTGAGGGTGTGGAATTCCACCACTTTCCCATTGTTTGTAGGACTTCATGTCCTATCCCTGATTTATATACAGAATCACTGTAAGTGCAGGGCTTTTAGAATAATCCAGGGAAAGCGTGTATTGTATAAACTGTGTGCGCTTGAGGTGTTTGCTGAACTAATGGACTTTTAACCCATCCATCAAAAGGATGCCATGCCTGAGTTGGCAACAGGCATTGAATGAGCCTTTGCAGCTATTTCCTATTAGCTTTTGCTTTTAAACACAAACCTTCTAGAAGAGTTTGGTAGATTCTTGTATCCCAATTGTCGGCACCCTTAATGATTCTTTCGCCAACCCTAGATCCTGAAAAGGGATTTCTAAACTATGTGGCCTATGACCCCGAACTTCTAAAATTCTTACCAGCAAGTTCACATCTTTTAAGTTAAGGAAACATAAACCATCCGTTCCTTCAAGCCTTTGTCCACTGCATCTTACTTCTTGCTAAGGCCAGACTATTTCATCAAACAGCCTGTGTCTGTCACCACAGCCTCGGGGGTTCTTGCTGACAGCTCTGAGCTGACAGTGTTCCCTGGATTGATGTTATTTGTGCTGAACCACATTCTCCTTCACTCCCCAAATCCATTCTCTACTTTGCTCAGATTTGATGTTGAAAATGCTGTACAGATATGTTCAGATAACAACCCAATATCAAATACCAAACCAGTTTAAGACGTTATGTTAATGAGTGAATGAGACTTGCTCTCATATATTTCTGGTGATAATGTAAAGATATATACATAGTCTTTACAAAAAGTAACCTGGAACTATATATCAGGAATCTTTAAAACATCTATAATATTTAATTATGAGCTCAATGGTGCAGGTCTGTCTAGGCTAAAGAGTTGTAGGTCAACTGACCCAAATATCTAAACACAATAGACCTTTATTTCTCACTATGAAACAGCTCTAATAAGGAGGATTTTCCAATGTGCTGGTTTAAATACAGGGTTTACCCTTCTAGAGCTGTGTCTATGTCCCACTATGTCCTCCTCTTCATTTACATCTGGTAAAGCAGAGGAGAAAAAGCACAGATGAAGCCATGCAAAACACTTTTGTCCACAAGTGAGCACTCAGAGTCCAGTGGTGAAAACACATCACATACCTAACTAGACTAAGAAGAGGACCTTGGAATAAGTCTAGTTATATATGCACAGTAAGAATGGATCTTCGATTTATTACTGTCTGTGCAGTCAGATCTTCAAAAGAAATGAGCCTGAAAATTCTGTATGCTTATAATATATAGATTATGATACAGAAAAATTTATAGACCCAGTACCAAGAGAACATAGCTTCAGGGAAACAGGGTGCCTTGGGCTAGAATGCCCTCTGGCCTTCATAGACTGGGACTCTTAAGATGCTAATAGTCATTTCATCTTTCAGTTCAAGTCTGTCAAGGTGTCTGGTGGAGACTCACACATTCACTAGAACATACAATGGCCAGTGAAGGACTGAATTTACACAATACTTTGGGAAACATTTCTCAAATGCAAATTTAAAACACAGGGAACATAAAATTAACTTGTCCTCTACAAAAATCTGAGCAGCCATTTGTGGTCTTCCTCCTTTTGTTTCTATTTTTGAAACAAGTGATTATTTTACTGCTTACTTCTTATCTTCATTCTGTTACTTAAAGCTTTTTTAAAATAGTAAAATATTACAGATAAACTTGGAATCCTTTTTAAGATCCCATCCGATGTCCCAGAGAAAGCCATTCTTACATTTATGTATGTCCTCAGGCATTATGCTTTACCTATGCAAGTACGTTTACATAAAATATGATTATTTAGAGTATTTAAGGTAGTTTTATAGCAATTCTATTTTACGTTATTGATTCTATAAGTTTATTTGGTCTATTTAACACTTCTTGAACATTTAATTGAATGAATGTAATACAGTCCACTCACTCATTCAGCATATGGACACTAATGGATCAGTAATTGTCTCTTAGTCCAGAGAATGCTGCTGTAATCATTCCATGACTCCTTGATGTAGGAGGTGATGTATGCTGTGAATATGTTTTGTTGGCATTGGTTAATAAAGAAGCTGCTTTCAGCCAATGGCTTAACAGAGTAAAGTCAGGGAGAGAGAGAGAGAGAGAGAGAGAGAGAGAGAGATATCAGGGTGAAGCCATGTAGCCCCAGCCAGGGACAGTTGCTGGAGCCCATTGAAACTTTGCAGGTAGGTCACAATCTCGTGGTGATACATAGATTAATGGAGATGGGTTATCTTAGGATATAAGAGCTATCTTGAAATATGCTTAAGCTATTGGCGAAATGGTATTGCAAATAATATGGTTTTAGGGTGATTATTTCAGGTCTGGGAAGCTGAGAACAAAAGAGCTGCCTCCCCCAACAGCATCCCTAGTTTTGGTATCAGAAATAAAATTTCTGCATCATAGAATATCAAAGTTGATGAAATATTGCCAAATAAGTCTCTTACTGGGGTTATTTCATTTGAATATTAGAGATCAAAATGTACAAAATATTTTGCCACTTTTTAAAAACCTTTGTTTTAAAAAGGTTTTTAAAATAGTGGTGGTGGCGCACACCTTTAATCCCAGCACTTGGGAGGCAGAGGCAGCAAGAGCTCTGAGTTCGAGGCCAGCCTGGTCTACATAGTGAGTTCCAGGACATCCAGGGTTACCCAGAGAAACACTGTCTCAAAAAATCATAAATAAATAAATAGATAAATAAATAAATGATAAAAACAAAGTCTTTATTTTTTTTTTGGTCAACTGTATTGCATTAAATGATTTCTCCACGTGGTTTCAACATTCTTCTCACTAACAAATTATGAGGTTAAACATTGTTCATATTTATTAAATGTTGAGATTGCATTTTATGGTAACTGCAAATAACCTTATTTATTGCTAAAACAATATCATATACAGTATAATATAATGTCAGAATTAAATCCATTTTAAAATATAAGTATTTCAAGTGCTATTGTCTATTTTGATATATTGCATCACAAGTAAAAAAAAAACCAAGCTAATATAATTCTGATGGGAAATACTAATCTTTTCCAAGATAATTTTTGGGAATAATACATTGGACTCTCCAAAGGCATTTCCAAGAGAAAATGTCTATTCCACTGATCAAAACATGAGAAGCCACTGAGCCTCTGACAGTTCACCTTCCCTGCAGCTGAAGGCTACATGCTGCCAACTGTTCAGCTTTCATACTGCGCATCTAGGCTTAAATATCTGCTCATTCAGATAATCGCTTTAGTCCATCAGCTAATAGTATTTACAACAAAAACATATGGCCAGTACTTGGAAGGCCAGTCATTAGCTCATATGAGTCATTCCCAAATGACACAGAGATGATTCATATTGTCACTATGAATTCTCTTTGAGTACCATGACATCTATCAGAGTTGCCCTTAAGAATAGATAGCCGTAGTTATTTATGTGTTGATTACTTAGGAGCCCTGAAGCCCATTCACCTGTCACAAGCCTGAGGCATAGACATAGACTGAAACACACACCACAGCTTGAAGGAGGTAAGGTAGGTAAAAACAGGGAGTCATAAAAGACTGGACATATAGAGATGTAGGAGGTTACGTTGTAATAAGATAGAATCAATAATAATAATTCTAAGTATCCCAAATAGTAACTCAACATTTCTGATTGGTTATATTAAATTTTCAGCCCAGGTCTTAAGACACTCTTACCTAATACAGAGATTTGGAAGTAAAGGAATATTAAGTGCATGCTCATTACTTGGTTGATCAAAGCAAATTGTACATCCACCTATAGTTTTAAGAGGATTTAAAAGTGCAAGCCTTCAATGATATTAAAGGAAAGAGATGAACTGAACATATTTAGAAAGCAGTACAGTGGCACCGAACATCATTATTGTCACAACATATCGGTTCAATAAACCCACACTCTCACTATTGTGCACAGAAGTATCTTTCCTCATCCCAAGGAGGATGGCCCCAGAATCCCAGCCGTTGTAGAAAGCTTAATACATCGAACCACTGTGCTAAATTCACAACTTTCTCAGTTTTGTTAATGCTACTCCTTACATGGAGATCTAGCAACAACAAGAAAAGAAAAATACCTTCTAAAACACACACACACACACACACACACACACACACACCAAATAAACACGACACATCTAACAGCAATAAGAGTCTATCTCAAGAATTTAAGAACAGCCAAAAACAGTTTAAGCTTTGTTTCTATTGTCTGTTTTCCTGTTGCCTCTCTAATGAGTAGGATCTGGAGACAGCCTAGTGATCCATTCATCCTAAATTACATTTTAATTCTACCTAGAAAAGGCCGACACAACAGTACTCTCTTCAAGTGCCAAACTAGCCTGATGAAGTTAACAGTCCATGTGACACCCATTTATCAGTAGAATAGGACAGCATTACCGTTTATCTTACATTTGTTTGTTGTGAGAAAGATTACAAAATCGAACCCCATCACAGATTTAACTTCTTAAACACTAGGATTTCTTCACCTAATGCATCTCTCTCCTCATCCCACCACAGTTTCTTCCTGACTGTCTGGGCTGCAATTTGTTAACCGTGATTCTGACATCTGTTTTACTCTAGCTGGAAATTCTCTCTACAGAAATAGTTCTACAAAGAGAAAAGGGAGTTTTCCCAAAGATAGAAAACTTTGGTTGAAGGATAATACCACAACTTTTTGCGGTAACTAATGACAACAACTGCTGAAGAATGATTCTAAATGAGAGCACGTGGATGGAGATCTTTCAATATGTAGATTATACTTTAGGAGAAACCATTGGTGACAGATGTTTCTGTCACCAGACGGATAACAAGCATTCAATGGGATGTGCGGAAAAGAAAACCCTTATTTATTATTAAGCTTTTTGAGACAGGGTTTTTTCTCTGTGAAGCCTTGGCTGTCCTGGAACTCACTCTGTAGACCAGGCTGGCCTTGAACTCACAGAGATCTGCTTGCCTTTGCTTCCAGAGTACTAGAATTGAAGGCATAGACCACCACCACCTGATTGATTCATTTTTTTTATTTCCTTCACTTTATCCAAAAGATGTTTATCACCTTAAGAATCTGACCTCTTTAAATATACATAATACATTTTAGCTTGTATATAATAATAAAGTAATGCTTTATTATCACACATATTTTTATTACACATCTTCATACACATTTGTAAACAACTTCAATCATATTTACATCCATTTCCCACTCTTGGTCTCATCTCTCCTCTGATTGGTATCGTTTCCCTTTTCAAATAGCCCTGCTTCTAACTCCAAGTATTTTCATAGGATTTTATATAAGAAAAACAAACAATACTTATGTTTGTGAGACTGTTTTGTTTCACTTAATGTGGTAATCTAGTGCCATAACTGTTTTCAAATGACATGTCTTTATCTCTTCTTCTGTTGATGGGCAGGAAGAGTGATTCCATACCTTGGCATCTTTGAATACTACCACAATAAAAATAAGTGTGAGATACTTTGTTTGCTGATTTATATTCTTTCAGGTAAATACCCAGGAATAATGAAATTTGCAATACATTTTATCTCTAATCTTCTTGCTGGGAAGACTGGTTCAAATATTTAGTTTACTGCCACAGTGGAGGCAATTTCTTCTTAAAACATGCATAAGGACAATAGTTTTGCCTTTTTCTAACATAGCTAAAACTGTTTCTCCTATTATTAAAGTTTAAACAATTCTTTTAATAAACAGAAAAAAATTACATTAAAAGCCACTGAGCTTCTTAATTCAATCAGTTGTACCACACAGCTCTTATAGGTTCAATAAATTAATTCTATGTATTGCAACAAAAAACCAATCCCACCAACACAAGCATATGTATTCTGCAAGTGTCTTGAACACCAACTACCTTAATCAAGTTAACTCTACAGAAAATGCAGTAATATTAGAGTTAGCACAAGCATCCCAGACAGATTCTGAAGGTACAAGCCAGAAGGAAGGTGCAAGAGCATCATGGAACTGAAAGGAAAGTAGAGAAATTAAGGTGACTATGCAGAAAACAAATCCCTCTCCCTCTCAAACTTTGTTAGGAACCACTTGATTTCTTGGGTCTGTTATGGGGCTAGAGGATAATGTGACCATCCCTCCCATCTCGGTTGTGCTTGGTTATTCTTGATCGTGAAAACAGAGCCAGATGGCAGTGCACACTGAGACCGCGAGCAGAAATAAAATGGGTTTAGTCTTAAGTGACTCAAAGGATTTCAGTCGCTTCGCCTCAAATGAAAAATGTGTAGTCAAAAGCAAGAGATGGGTGCAGTTGCTTTAACACTTCAAGCCTTGTGTGATGCAGTTCTGTGCAGAGTCTACTCAGAGAGGAAGGGAATCCTGATAAAGACGAAAGGTCTCAGGGACTGCTGAATGTAAGGAAAGAAATTTCAGTAAATCTTTCTTCTTCCTTCCTTCTTCTTTCCCTTCTTTCTTCTTCCTTCCTTTGTTCTTTCCTTCCTTCTTTCTTTTTTCGTTTCTTCCTCCTTCATTTTTTTCTTCTTTCCTTCCTTTCTTCCTTCTTCTTTAGGGCAAGAAGATGATCAAAGACTGAGATAAGCCGAGGTTAGTATGAGGACAGCTACGGACAAAAGTTCAAAAAAAAAATTAATTCAGAAATACAAATGTGAGAGAGAATCTTTGCAGAATGTGTCTGACCATAAAACTAGGGGACATTTTAACCAGAGAGAGCAGCAAAGTTTCTTCTGAAGGATTACACGTGAGTATGTTTACAGGCAGTTGGCTGTGTAGACGTGGGCTCACAGGTGATTATGTTTGTGGAGAGCTGACTGTGTAGATGAGGCACTATCAAACTCTTAATCATACAAGGTATCTTGATTCAGCTGCCCACTGAAAACTCAAAGTTAATTTTAAAATGAAACTCAATTAATAAATTTCTAAAGTCACCCACAATGAAGATAAAATTAATATGGATTTTTTTTGAACAATTGCAGCAAAATGAGAAAGAAAGAATGGTACATTCAAGATTGCTTAAATAGCGGCTGTGGGTAGAAAGTAGTTGTTAATTCTCCACAAAGCTGGGCTTGTCTGTGGAGTCACACAGACTTCAGGGACAGTTGGGGTTTTGACTAAAGTGAAGATAGGGACTGGGATAGGCTTAATACCTTAGATATTAGAGGTCAAAGAGGGGGACATTCCTAAATGTGTGATACAAAATGGCAGGTGTGATATAGCCTTTGAGATATTCTCTAGAATCATGGTGAACGTGCGGCCCAACTGTATTATTCTTTGTGGTTTAGACGGAGATTGTGTATCCTTCTCTTTCTGCTCATAACAGTCTCAAATGGTCTCAATATCATTTAACACTTATGTCTGGCTATCTTAGACTTAGGGATACCCTGTCAGATAAAACCGAGAAAGGTCATGCTGGAATTGAGTGAGTGGATTGAGTGATATGAGCTAAGAAACTTTTAGGTTTGTATTCTGTATTCATTCATGTTTGTCCTCAGTTACTCCCAAATGACACATCCTGCTCTACTGTCATTTAATTTTGATGCTCTTGCTCAAAACAAGAAACAGCTTTTGAGACTACAGAAAATTAACTGAAGCTGAACTGAACATGATGGTTAAAAAAAAATCTAATCGCTGGATAAATGTCTAAGAGATTCATAAACTCCCATGTTTTCCAAACCTTCCCAGTGGTCCCTAGGCTAATAGCCTGTCCACAGGAAAGACATTTGTATTTACAGACACAAACGAGCAGGGAAGGGTTATACCAGTAATGTGTTAAGAGAAAAAGAGAAACTTTCTCTCCTCTAATTCTTTATCACTCCTGGAAAGGAAACTTTCAATTAGAGCATTGTTTCCTGAAAGAAAACCAACACAAAGTCCTTTGGGTAGATCTCGGGATCATTTGCCAAAACACACCCCCGAGGCAGCCCTGGAGTTTCCCATTCTGTACATGCATAAAGAAGCCTGGAAAGTGAATGATAATGACTTCCCAGTGATGTTGATTTTAGTCCTCCAAAGGGACGCCAGAGAACCATTTCCTGACTGTAGGCAGCAGCCCAAAGTGCCCTGTGTGCACTAAACATGGGTTCGTTTGTCCCTTATCACCCTGTTTCCTAGGAGTGGTACAAATGGAGGCTGGCAGGGAAAGGTCAGGCCGCTCCTAGCTAGGTTTCCATGAGACTCAGAAGACTACGGGGGAGAATATTGTGAATATCAAGCCATAACACATACGAAGTACCTGGTCACACATCTAATAGTTTAATAGTTGCCAACTCAATGCCCATATGAAAAAGACAATTGGGATTAATGAAGCCTTTTCCTGTAGTTACAGATGCATGGGTTGGGTGTCTAGATGGTCCAGAAACTTATTCACTATGTGGTACTCAAGGGTCCTGTGTCCTCCATAACACATATGTCTGTGCATCCCTAGTTATTTATATTTGCTGTTTAAATACAAATTTTCAATTGTAAAATGACTATATTCTTCCATTGTATAGATATCTTAGTAAAAATATTAAACTATAATTCTAATTTTGTGGTTTTTAACTTTTAGCGAGGGGATGGACTTATTTTGATAGAATAGAGGAAGCCATGGACACTGTTCAGGGAAGTTAATACAATTTGGGGAGATAGGGGTGTACCCTGAGGTATGTGCTTTCCAAATTCAGAACCTCTTGTTTTGGCTCTGGCTATATCACCCTGACTGAAAACCTTCATCTTAAACAGGCTCATCCCCAGGCCTGTGATAGCACCGGCCACTTTTCAAGGACTTTAGAAACTGGGTTGGACAGGCTCCCACAGAGCCGACAGAGTTCCCCTTTTACAACAATCTTTTGTCCAAAAAACTGGCATCATTATGAGTTGTGGCTATTGTGGCAGATGGCCACGAACTTTGTCGCTAGCAGCAACTCAGACTTATTACCAAGCAGCTCTCAGTGTCAGAGGTACTCGAAGCCGAGTGACAGTGGGAGTGGCTTCCCTGGCTCAGGGAAATCTGCTCCCTTGGCGTTCTGTATTTTAGAGGCACCCTGCATTTCTTTGTCCATAGCACCTACCTCCATTAAAAGAAATCAGCATTGCACCTTCCCATCCCTCTGCTTTCACCATTGGCAAGAGAAATGGAGACATGCATTCCTAGATTCTATTAATATAATATAATTAGAGAAGGAAACAGCACTCATTGATTGATCAGGCGTTGCTTTGAAATCTTCGGTGAGCAAGTACTATGCGAGGAAACATCACTGCGCGCCACTCCAAATTGTTGCTGTGCCCTTACATTGTGTTCACTGTTGCACTCAGTTTTGAAATGAAAACATGCTTTATTTGCAAGTGCGTATACTATCTACACATAAAAATACACAAAACCTAAAGAGGGAATAGCCAAGTGTTAAAATCTGTACAGACTTTTAAAGTAAATTTATTGGAAAGAGCCTCAAGCCTTCGATTAGTTTGAGGGGAGTCCATTTCATTTTACAACTTACCAAACAAAAAAAAATTGCCAAAGCTCTTTTAAAAAATTCCCTGGTTTCCAGAGGACGGATTAAGTCTTTTATCTGGAGCAAAACAACCTTGAAAAGTTCATATTGCAATACAAGAAAAACACTAGCCCTTATCCTCAATGCAATTATTGCAAAACAATATTCCAAATTATTGTATCTGATTGTACATATGTAGTTAATACTATAAATTGGCTTAACCTTTTTAGAATTTAGTTCAAATCCCCTGTTTCAATATATATATATATGTGTGTGTGTGTGTGTGTGTATTAAACCGTTTAAATCATAATGAGACAGATTACATTCATGTTGAACATTTTTCATGAAGAAATAACTAATTCTTTCTTCCGATCATAAACATGAAAGGAGTTGAAATGTAAGCAAAGATGGTGACTGTGTTGAGGAACACTTAGGTACATAGCCGCTGAACTCAGCCCCTGGTCACTGCAATGTCTTGATTTAGTCATCTTTTGGGTTATAGACCATCGCTCCATCGGGGCTGCAAGCATGATCCTGTGTTACTTGCAGCTGATGCTAAAATTTTTGCTTGTGTTCTTTCACTCCCGCAATGGTCCTCTGGAGGGATTTGGAAACACTTAGCCCTGCTCCCCATTCCTGCTGGCACGAGAATTTTCTCAGCTAGCTCAGACTCATTTTGTCCAGATCCCCTAAAGGCAACTCCTCCCATGCCCATATTGTGCCATTTAAAATGCAGGAGCTCTTGGGATTTTCTTGCTTCCCTGGGTTGTTCCTGCCCTCACCTCTCTGCTGTAATTAAGTTTTCAATTAATTGTCTCTTCCCAGGTATTAAGCGGGAGACATCAACTAGAGCACAGAGCACCTCTGGGAATGCATCACCATCTAGATCTCCTGTGTGTCTGCTTCCAGTTTGGCAAACTCAAACTCATTCTCCAAAGACACAGGGCAGTGGCTTCGACTGAGTTTACTGAATAAGACTTTGAGGCTCACAGACCAAGTGTATAATTCTATTTCCAGGTTATTCTGTGCTTTCTTGGAGTGTGATCTTCCTCTTTGGTTGGTGGAGTGATGAGGAGATGGGGAGAAGAGAAAAGAGCGCTCTCTTGCTTTAACTTTTACAAGAATTCAAGTGAGAATGATACACTACTCAAGTTATTTCTATAAAGAACACATTTGTGAGACACCATGTAGTTGCTGGGAATTGAACTCAGGACCTTTGGAAGAGCAGGCAATGCTCTTTACCGCTGAGCCATCTCTTCAGGAACCAGGCATGCCCATGGTGCTGATGACAGAAAACCATTCATACACACAAAGTAAGTGGATCTTTTTAAAATCCAGATTGACAGGCAAGACTAATCTCCATTGTCTGTTCTATAGAGTGTGCAGAATCATAAAATAGTGTCTCTATAATACAAAATAAAAATTCTGGAATTATATAGCAAAGAAATCACATACAATTAAATTTCCAATTATAGATCCAAGCTAATTTCATAATGTGTGTTTTTAAAAGTCATTCATAACTATAACAGTTTTAATTGCTGTTTAATTAAGCTTCCCACCTACCATTTGTTGCTGATAACTTCAAATCAAAACCACATCCTTTGAATAAATATTCAAATATCAATATTCTAAATGTCTTTATAGAACCATTAAATGTTTACTAAGCTTTGAAATAGTCATTCTGAGGAAAAGAGAACTAAGGGATCTTTGACTTGGCTATAGAGTGGATACACTTAAGCAAAGAATATCTACTGCGTTCTGAATGGTCATGTTTTATAGGTAGAGACTAAAAGCATCATACTATAGTTAGTACTATTCTTCATATAGATATAGATGGATATATATGTAAACATTTATGAATATGTGTTTATGCTCAGGCTAACCTAAACATGTATTTTTTTGCTCTGTTAGTTATAAAGACCTAGAAACCAAGCATGCCACTGTCAACCCAGACCTCTGATTCTGCCCTTGCCTTGCAGGAAGAAACAGGAATAGATGATCAGGTGACTATTACACAAAATGGGTAAAGTGCAAAGCATGGTGAATCTTAAAGATCTTGTGGAGGCGTAAAAAAATGACTGAAACCCCAAAGAACAGCTTTGATCTGAATTACATAAACATGTATCAAATGTACACTCTCAAAATCATGTTCATATTGCCATAGATTAAAAAGAAAATAGCTTCTGGGACTTTTCTTGTTTTGCTTATTTATTTATTTATTTATTTATTTATTTATTTACTGTGTTCAGTGGGAGGTGTGGCAATTGCCATGGTGGGCATGTGGAAGGTAGAAGATAATTTGCAGGAGTTTGTTCCTTCCTTTTACCATGTGATTCCAGGGATTGATCTCAGGTCAGTAGATTTGGTAACAAAATAGTAAAAGCTGCTGCCCACTAAAACATATCACTGGACCCTGCAATTTTTTCAAAATTCATTCTTACCTTAGAATGCTTTTAGATTTATTGAAAAATCGGTACAGTCAGACAGCTTCCCTTTACACATATCCAGTTTCCAATGTTGTAACATCTTGAATTAGTGTGCTGTATTTGTTATAATGAAGGAATCGATGCTGATGATATTATGCTTATAGCTCCTTCCTTAGCAGATTTCCTTAATTTCCCTTTCTGTTGCAGACTCCTACCCAGGATGCCACAGTACTTTAATATGTTTTGTTTATTCACCTTGATTGTCTTGTCTTCTACAGAACTTTCCAGTCATTTTGTAGAATATTCTCAGGATTTGTCTGACGTTTTTTTCACAAGCCCAGGGTTAGCCCTGGGTTACCATAGTCTGGTGTCAGCAAACAGGCCACTTTGATATCTGTTTGCTCTTGTTGTTTGGCTCCTCTTGAGGAAATTATTAAAATGTTCACTCATTTTGTTGACAACTCCGTTTGCTCTAAATGTCTGCAGGTTTTCAGTCTACATGTACAGCATATGTCATAATAATTAGATTATATTATAAAATAATTGTTATAAGAGTTTCAAGTATTTTCTCTTTGGATTTTAATAGACTGTGTAAAGAAGGGAAATAACAAACTGCTGCACTGATGGGGATAAAAGACAACTGGCCACGATAGGCTTTCCTTTTGAGCTTAATAGTTTGACTTGGCCGTTAATCACCAGAATACTTGATATCTCTCAGAGAATTGGTTAAGATCTTTATCTGTGCTGTGAACTAATGAGTGTGTTTTTCTCTTGCGGGAATTTCTCTGTTAACATGGATAAGCCCTGCTCTTGTTTTGGCTAACTTTGATCTGAGAGGAATTTGTTCATTACACTATTACTTTGTTGGCAGAGATTTTATGTGCCATTTTAAATACGTTAACTTATTTGCATGAAAATACAATACTGGTCCAAATGCTACAGCTTTTAATATTTGGAACAGTTGCTTTAATTTTCCAGTATGTCCTTGACAATTTTTTTAAATTTATTTATTTATTTATTAAAAATTTCCACCTCCTCCCCTCCTCCCATTTTCTTCCCACTCCCCCCACTCCCTCTCTCCCTCCTTCTCCAGTCCTAAGAGCAGTCAGGGTTCCCTGCCCTGTGGGAAGTCCAAGGTCCTCCCCGCTCCATCCAGGTCTAGGAAGGTGAGCATCCAAACAAACCAGGCTCCCACAAATCCAGTCCATGCAGTAGAATCAAAACCCAGTGGACTGATGGAGCATGTGATCAAACTGGACTCTCTGAATGTGGCTGACAATGAGACCTGACTGAGATGTCTTTGACAGTTTAAAGAGCTCATGTCTGTAGAAACTGGAAGTTTAGACATGTACTTATAAACACATTTAAGAAAACAAAGGAGTCTGATGAAAAATGACGGCTTCCACTGCAAATTTAGTGACACAAATGCATATGCAACTTTATTCCTGACCCTTGTTGTTCTGAGCTTCCCGTTCTCTCCTCAAGGACGCTGAGTCCATCACAGTCTGGTGGCTGATTTGCTGATGCAAGTCACGATTCACAAATGCATTGAAGAAGGAATATCTATCTTTTGATTTGAGAGATCTGCTTGTGCACCAAATGAGAAGACCCTCAGAAGTACATCCAAGAGACGACACCCAAGCATCCATTCACTGCAACCATTTTAACAACATTTTGGTATGCTACGAATATAAAGTTACCTTGCAGAGAATTTAAGTTTGAGCTTGGATCATGATTAATTTCTGCTTCAAAAGTTCATAGCAGGACTTGGTTTCAGACAGTTTTGCCTTTCCTCTCCTAGATATCAGTGCTTTAGAATATGGTAAACATATTTGGAGAGATGGAAGGAGTCAGATTTCACGCTGTGCAACTTTCTCCAAAATGGTCATTGCTGTGTTTGGTTCTCAGGGGTTTACATTTCAGTGACAGAAATGTCCCTCATTCGCAGTCACTGAGCCTCTAAAGTCCAATAGCTGTCTCACTAGTCATCGAGCCCCAGCTGGCATCATGGAGCTACTCTGCTTCTGAAATGACCTCATCAATTTTCATGTGATGGTCCCCTACTGCTGAAGAAACTGGTATAGATGGAAACTCCTTCTTCTTAAAGCTTTCCAGTCTACAATGTCTTAAGCATGGAAGGTGTGTTTTACTTTTTGTTGTTTTTTTAATGAAGAGGGGGAAAGCTTTTCTGTGTGTTCTATCTTGGTAAAAGTATCTTGAAAGAAATTGTGTGTGTGTAAGTGTGCATGTGCATGTGTGTGCGTGTGTGTGTGTGCGCGTGTGTGTGTGTATGTGTGCACGTGCACATGTCTGGGTAGACTGGCTGTCTGTTGAACCTCATGGATCCACCTGTTCTGCCTTTCCAGCATTGAAAGTGTCACCACTCCAGGCTTTTGAAATCAAACACGGGTTCCCATGCTTGAATGACAAATACTTTACCACTTTACCTCATCCAGAATCTTGTTAATTTTTTTCTTTTCTTACATTCTCTTCCCCACCCCTACAACCTCCCCCTCTATTCACACTGCACAAAGAGAAATTAGGGAAGGCAGTCAGCATTTCATCCTCTTGTTCCTCCAGTCTCCTGAAGAAGATTCATGATAGCCCCTTTTCTCTGGAAAGATGGGTGACGCTCAATGAGGAAGAACATTACAATATTTAGACAACTTACCATAGTGAGATTTCTTGTTCTCATAGGAGACCTACAGCCATTTACTCAAATAGTTTCACATTAAGCAAAAAGAAATACCCAAATATTCTTATAGATGTATGACAGAAAATCATTTTAATATGTTAAGAATTTATAATACAACAGGTGTCCCATTCACTAGAATAAAAATCAGGAATAAAGCAAGTCCATGCCACAGTAGTTCATCTGGGCTTATAGACTAGCCCTGTCTTCATCTCCCTAGTTCTAGGCTACACAATAGGGACAGCCATATGGGGGAAGTGGAACACATCGCAGATTCTGTTGTGGTTTTCTAACCTTTTTGTAACATCAACAGCAGTGAAATGATCAAAAGTATTAGCCTTAGAAGTCTGCTACCTCATGCTTAGGTAGACAGGAAGGTTAAACATGATGCCTTATCCCAGGTGACATGGCACAAATTTACGCCGCCTGTGAAGTCTTAAATATATGTTGATGAGGTAAGGTCCCCATTATTGGGAGTAATGAAGCCTCAGATCCTGAATATCTTGTAAACAACTTGTTTTCCTCTGCTCTGAGACAGCCTGCAGCTGCTCTGAGCACGAGACCCTCGGGAGTTCCTGATGGCAGGGGAGTGATTTCTGGTGGGTTTGGCTGGGGCGTGGCTATCAGTTAAGGATCCCTATATAAGCTAACCCTGAACACAATAAAGAAGCATTCTTGGGGCATTCCTGTTTCAAGGATGACCCATGTCTCTGTCTGTGTGTCTTTGTGGGTTTAAATCTCCAGTCCCTTACCCGAGGCTCACAAATGGTTCTATAGTGTAGGAGTAGTGCCGTACTGTCACTTAGTACAGGCGGGCAGTACACTCCACCATATCCCTGGTTTTGTTTGATACATGAAAAGATAAATGAGACCAAGGTGGATAGAGAAATTCTCCAAAACTGACTACATTCACTAGGCCCCTCCCAATCAGAGTAAGTGATAAAAGGAGTGGATTGGGGTAAAGCAATCATGCCTGTCCCAGTTGTGGTAATAATGATCTCCCCAGACTAAGGAGATTTTCCTCAAGCAGAAGGTTATGCTTGGGGTGGATATGTGGCTACAGCCACAGTGCCAACACAGTCATTCTGCTTCAGGGAGCCATCAGGGACAGCAGGGAAGAGCAGGGCTATGCTAACCTTCGGCCCTGAATAGCTCTGAGCAGATTAAGTCAGGCCCACTGAGTTCATCAGGGCTGGAGAAACATAGGGAGGCTTCATAAAAGATCTCAAAATACAAAATGATAATGGTTTTGAGAAAGCAACTGAGGGTTACAGGGAGTTAATTGAGTTAGCACCTCCTATCCAAGCTTTGTAGCCAACTTTGACCTGTGGGAAAAGCAATTAATACAAATTAATGGAACTTTCCCATGCTGTGTTAGACTTTGCTTGTGTCCAACTTCAGTATCTTTTGGCTGTGAATCGTTGGGGTCGCCTGGCGCTTGCTGAGAGGAGATGACAACACGTTTCCAGAGTACTTCTCAAGGTTATCTTTGTAATCCCCCTGCTCATTATGAGATCATGATTTTGGGATGTTGCTTTGTCCTGCCCATCCTCCACAAAAGGCTTTTTATGTTGATAAGATGATGCTAACCTCAGAATGTTTTACAAATTTAGAAGCCATTGGGGAGAAAACTAGGTGCAATGGCGCTTCCCTCCTTCCTTATAAGCCTCCTGGGGCTAGGTTAATTAAAAAAAATTCCAAAGGTACCCAAATGGGTAAAAAAAAAAATTGACACTCCTAAAGGCCGTAAGGCTATTAAATGAGAACCCAGTGCTAGAGGCAGGCTACATCCCTGTGGGTTGTTGGTCAGGAGAGCCCAAGAGGCCCTTCAAATGGTAAAGGCTACTGATACTGCTGTTGGTTGTATACAGACTAAAGCATAAGGCTCTGTTGCTAAAGACAATGCATGCACATGTTGTATCCCCAGGAGATGGAGAAAGTAAGTTGCAACTGAAGTGGAAACTCCCACCGTGCTGACTGACTTTGAGAGTGCCAGAGGTGCTATCATCTGCCACTTGTATGTCTCACTGGGGATTTAACACATTTATATTTCAATTAGTGATAAGTATATATATATATTTTATGGCTCTTTTACTTTTATTGGTATTAGTATAAGAGTTCAGCTTTCTCCCCTGTTACTGGCTTTGTACTTTATTTTGTACTTTGTTTTTTGTTGTTGTTGTTTTTTGTTTTTTTGTGCTGATGGGCTTTGAGTCCTTTCTCTTTTTCTTTAGTGTAACATCTATAGATCTTATCTCTGTCAGTAACACAGTTTATACATACACACACACATGCACACATATGCATGCACACACACTGTATGAGTAGCACCCTGTTTTAACTGCTTGTATTCAGACATCCTATATTTTACTTCTCTCTCACATGATTTGCTATCAATGCTACAAGTATACCTACTTAAATTATGTCTCCCCTAACACAGCTTAAGGACAGCTTTTTTTAATACTTGTGTCTTTTAAAGTCTGTATTAGGAGTGAAAGTAGCTTGCCTACCACCGTTTTACAATGTCATCTCATAGGATGATGTTTCCCATTGAATTTTGTTTCTTCATGTGTTCTTGAGGCACTGTTCAGCATCCCTTCACTGGAAGAAGTTGCCTTAGAAGGCAGGTTTTATAGTGATGAAGCTTGCTAGATACTAAGAAAGTGCCCACTTTCATCTCAAAGGGGCCCATTTGTCCAGTAGGGTGTTTTGCATGGAAGTTTTCTTTTATTGTTTTCAGTACATCATCCCCCTTTCTTTTGACCTGCAGTTTCTGCTAAAATGTAAGTCTGCTCACAGTCTTTGATTGTATCACCCTGATTTAACTTTACAAGTTACGAATATTAAAAATAGCTGTTAAGTTATATTAATGGAGACACAGTTCAAGTAGGTATACATTGTAACATTGAAAGAATACCATGTTCAGAGAAATGGAAACATAGGGTGTCTGAACTCAAGCAGTTAAAGGAGAGTGGAATAGTCTTAGATAGTTTCCTAGTAAGTCACTTTACCCCTGATGCTTCCAAAATTCTTTGTCTGACCTTTGACAATTTAATGAGCACATGACTCAGCGCATCTTTTTTTATGTCCTTGGGGCTTCCTGGCTTTGGACACCAATTTCTTTCTGAGTTTGGCTGGTTTTCAGACATCATTTACTTAAGTGAGCTTACTGTCTCCTTTTCCTTCTTATAGAACTCCCATTGCAAAGATGGTTGACTTTGCAGGCAGCTTCACCCATTGGTCCCTTGGATGATTGTTTAATCACCTGTCTTTGAGTTCCCAAAACTGTTCTTCCAATTGATTTAGTCGGCTGCTGAAACTGTGCTGAGTATTCAACACATTTAACCTTTGTTTTGTCCTCTGGCATTCCAATGGGACGCCCTCCAAAAACTGTAGGCCGTACCTGCAGTCAGAAGCAGGTAGATTACAGGCCAATACTCCAGACTTCAGCTAGCAAACATGGAAGGCTAACTGGGTGGCCCATGTCTACGCCAGAAGAGGTTGTAGGCCTGCTTTCTTCTTGAGACGAGCCAGAAAGTTTGAGAGGCAGGTAAAAATGTGGCTGAGAATAAAGAAAAAAAGGATACAATACTAAGCACAATTTAGAATTCTAGAGGTATTATCACAAATTAATATTTATAAGACACTGAGTTCTGGATTCAATAAATCTGATAAAACCCAGAAACATACACTTTGAGAATGGCAAAAATGCTTTTTATACCCTCTAGTTTTGAGAAACATCTGATATTTGTTGAAGACAGGGCCTGAAGAGTATAAAGATTTTAGATATTGTTGAAATTACAATTATTCCACAAAGAAGAAAGCGCCATTGTTGTTCACCAGGTCAGATGTCTCTCCTAAGTTATTGAAGCCCTCAGCCATTTCACCACATGGCTACAGTGTGGCTTGGTGCAGTCAGCAGCTGCACAGCTAAGTCTGTCCTATAAAAGGGTTAGAGTCCCACAGTTTACAGAGAGAGGTGGCAGTTCCTCTAAACCAAGCAGCCAGTGTTCTTAGTAAGGAAAGTATTGCAAGTTTACAACATAAACTCCACAGACAGTTTTAATACTGTGTTTTAATGCTGCTCTTTAATCTGCCAGTGATGATGTTTGCCAGGGCTGCTGAGCATGGAAGCTGGAGTCACGGCACTAAAGCTCCTCACTAGTAAAATAGGCACACTTGTGACAAGCTTTCAAATAAGTAGTGTATGTGTGTACATGTGTGTGTGTGTGTGCGTGTGTCTGTGAGTGTGTGTATGTATACGTGTGCATGTGTGTGCACGTGTGCATGTGTTTGTGAGTGAGTGTGTATGTGTGTGTGCATGTGTGCACACACGCAGGCAGGCATGTGTATTTGTGGATATTCAAGGCTGTGAGTGTATACATAAGTCAGCGGAAGCCTGCAGACAACCTTGGGTGTTGCAACTTGGGAGATGTTAAGTGTTACAGCTCTGAGGGGAGAGGCTTCCCCAATGGAAGCTTGCAGCTATAAGAGGAAGTGTTACAGATCTGAAGGGAAAGGTTTCCCCAATGGAGGATTGCAGCTCTCAGGAGGGAGGTTTCCCCAGTGGAAGTGTTATAGCTCTAAAGGGAAGAGTACCCTGGCAAAGTACCTTTGAGAGCCAAAAAGTACTACAAAGCCATAATGCACAAGAAACTTCACACAAGAGATTTATTGAGAAAGATATGTGAGTGTGGTTTCTCTGCTCAGCAGGGAACTGAGCAGGAGACAGGCTTACACAAGGTTTCTTGGAGGAGGAGTTTTCAAAGGTGGAGATTTCCAGGGTTGGGATTTCCAGCCAAGCTCAGGGATCGGTGGGTTTTCATGCTCAGGATGGGTGGGGTTTAGTATGATTTCAAACCTGGAACTGGGCTTTGACCTTTTGCTTTACATTCCACTCTGGATTTCTGTTTTGATACAGGGTGTTATATACAGTGAGAGAGACCTTTGCGGTGGGTGGATCCAAACCATGTCATGTGACAAATACACCATACAGGGAGAGCTTGAGTGTGGAGTTTATTGAGAAGGGGGTAGAGGAGAGGGAAAGGAGAGAGCAAGATGGGGGTGGGGGGAGAGGAGAGAGACAGAAGCAGAGGGAGAGAGACAGGAAAGAGAGAGACAGAAAGTTGCCTCTTCAGAGAAAAGGGCAGAAAGGAAGAGAGTGGGAGTAGACAGAGTTTTTCTCTTAAAGAGACCATTTGCATCCACATACAGACTAAGACTCAATTGACCAGGATACTGCCTGGGTGCATCCTACCAGATGACAAGACAGGCCAGTATGCAGCTTAAATTCAACTGCACATATATGTAAATGCACTTATTGTTAAAAAAATATTTTGAAAGTTTTAATGAACTCTATTCATTGCATCTTCTTCTAGACAAGAAAAGCCTCAAATATTTAAAATTGGTATGTACTTTTAAGTGATGATAAAAATATGCTTAGGTATGTACAACATTCTGTATATGTGATTCAATTCTGCTTTAAAACTATATTCTACATAGTGATAAAAATTTAAGGTTATACAGATCTATTTCACAATAACAAAAGCTAACTTAGAGATTTCCTGTAAGTTGTTCTTCACCATTGTCAGTTTTTATTGTTAAGCTTCTGTTACAATTGTTTTTTTTTACGCCTTGTCCTTTACAACTATAAATCCAACCTGCTAAGTCAAGAGGGAGGATTCTGGGTAAAACATTACTCCATAACCTCTCAACTTGGATTCAGCTCTCCAGACAGATCCTATACCATAGTCATAACTCATATATACCCAATAGACAGCCCTCAAAAGCTCAGAATGGGGAATATGACACTTAAATGTTTAATTAAAAAGGTTTTCCATAACGGAGAGACAGGTTGACTCCTGGCAGCAGCCCCTACTTCCTCCAAAGAAGATAGATGGGCACAAAAGAGCCTCTACCTGAAACCCGCTTCATCAACTGAAAGCGTTAGCCACTGAGCTAGCCTGCCTTTCACCTCAACTGCTGCAAACCTCTTCAGACCATGGGCAACAGGACACTGAGGAAATGACTGCCTCACATTGCCCAGGGCAAGGTAGTCTGGTATTCCTACAAACTCCCAATCCACAGAATCTTCTAAAGCTTGTCAGGTCCTGTGCTGCCTGTCAGAAAATGGATGTTGCACTAAGACCTGCCTTTAACCATCATGAAGGACCCCAGGGTGACTGTCTAGGTAGCCTGCTAAGTAAGTCTCTGTCATTTTTAATCAATAACAGAGCTAAAATTTATCCTTTTCTCAAGCTCTCTGATGCGGTTTGGCAACTGATAGCTCTGCCAGTTTAACAGCAGGAACCAAGGCTAAATCTAGACACAGTTCACCTTGTTACCAAGCTGAGATAAAAAATAAACTCATGAGACAGATTTATCCTGAATGTTAAGGTGGTGTCATAATAATAGGAAAGGAACAGGTACTTTAAGGGTCACATGTAGAACTGCAAAGCTCAAGATGTGAGGATCTAAGATGCTTTAAGGCCTGAGAAGGTGCTTTATGGTGTGTGAATGCACGTTAGGAAGGTCTGAGGGTAAAAACTTAAGCGGTGACAAAGGCAAGTGATTTGAGACGTTTGAAAGAATAAAACATGTTCCAGATCTCGCTCTTCCATGATGTTACTGTTATATTAGGACTCTCAGGGTCCATAGTCTCAACATGAATCTATAAAATTCTAATAAGCTATTAATCTAGCTCAGGCAGAGTACTACCACTATCATAACTCCGAGATCAAGATTTCAAATTCTCTCTGGTCGTTTCCCAACTATAGCCCTAAAAGGTATTTCTTTTTTGTTGTACAAAAATAAGTGTCTCCGTCATTTCTGACATGAGTATACTGTTGCTTCTACAAAACAAATTTCAGTACAGATTATAAACAGTGGAAATGTGAATGTGACTAAGACTTATGTTTTCACGAACTCAAAGAATTCTCATGAGTTCCAGGGAGCCGACTTGGAGGATTCACCTTGAACAGGCCAGATGCACCCCTCTCTCAATTACCAGGCCCTAAGAGTCTAAACCTCCCCACCTTCCCTCTGTCCTGACACCTTTCCTCTCAAGCACAAGGACCTAAAGAAAAAAAATGTTTTCCTAAACTCAACCTTGTCCTCTGCTCTGCCAATACTTCACCCAGTCCAAGAGACATTGGACAGTTTTACAGAGCTTGGACAGCAATAAAACAACCGGCTACCCTAGCCAGCACCCCAGTTTTCTCAGTCCTCCCCGCCCCAATATTTCAATGCTCACAAATTAGTAGAAAACAGTCCTGAGAACCCAGTGCCCCATTCATGTCCCATCTGCTATCCCCATTAACCTCCCCATCTTTTTACAATTAGAAAAAGATGGGAATCTCAGGCTTAAGCTGACCCCTGTCACCTGGAAGGTTGAACCCAGGCAATATTCTAGCCAGCGCAGGGTCCTAGTCTGCACACGTGTGCAAAAGGTCCCCTTAAGCTCCTTCCATTCCCGATCTCTCTCTTTCCCACTGCTCTTCTGAAGAGGTAAGCAGATCTTTGCCCCCTCCTCCCTCCCTCCCCATCTCCCTCTCTCTCTCCCTCTCCTCCTTCCTTCCCTTCTCAATAAACTCCACACTCAAACTCTGTATGGCATATTTGTCACCCGCTGCGATTTGGCCCCATTTGCTCTCTCATGGGATCCTCACCAGCCATGGTACCCACAAAGGTCCCAATTCGGGCAGAAATTATAACACAGGGCTTCTCTGTGTAGCCCTGACTGTCCTGGAACTCACTCTGTAAATCAGGCTGACTTTGAACTCATAGAGCTCTGTCTGCCTCTGCCTTCTCAAGTGCTGTTACTAAGGACATTTGATTCCACCCTGGGCTCCAGTGTTGATCTTTGAAGTAGGGTCTCTGACTGGCCTGGGGCTAGCCAGGGAACTATGGGAATCTGTCTGGCTTCCCCGTCTCCAGAGTGGGATTACAAACACTGTCTCACCTGGCTTTTTCACAAGAGTTCTGGAAATTGAACCCATCCTTCCCTGTTGAGGAGCAAGCATTTCACTGACTAAGAAATCTCACCAGCCCAGAAACAGCAACTTGAACATGACTATATCACATTAAAAATTGACTAATATTGGAGGAAAATTAAACTGGAAGGATGCCTTTCCTCAAGAAATTGATGCTGATGGTTAATATTTATTTAAAAGCCAGACCTTAAAATCGCATCCCTTTGGTGCTCTTAATTCTTGAATAGGTCAAAATGTGAAGAATCTGTGGGCACGTAAAATACATTGAGAATCTAAAATTTATGTCTTAAAATTATCTCTTATAATGTCTCTTGTTCAGCTTCTTGTGTTTTCCCTAAGGAAAATGATGTGCTTTGATAATGGTATTGAAGACATAATGAGCACCTTAAGCAGTTAGAAAATTCAAACAGTACATAAGGCTTAAAGTAAGAGAGTAAAAAATTCACCTCTTAAATGAAATATAGTTATATAATACATATATATGTATACATTCATCACCAAAAGTATAAGATCAATTTAATGCAAAGGAACATACCTTCCTTTTTAAGTTTCTATTCTTACTGTATAGAAGTTTGAGATATATAGACTTTGGGTCTGGTAAATTTAGCGTGTGATATTTTTATTTATTTGCAGGAACTTTTTAATATAAATTTTATAAAATAAAAAACCTCTTTCCATCCAATATTATACTTGCCTTTCATTTAACTAATTTTTTAAAAAAATTTCAAATATCTGCATTGTCAATATATTTTTTTAAAATGATAAACTCTTTTATTATTATTTTGTTCATTCTATGTCAGTGGGGATTTGTGCCAATTGGTGTTCACTGCTATAATAAAATACCCGAGACAAACCAACTTAAAGGAGGAAAAGCTTATTTGGGGCTTACTGTTCCTGTGGCTTTTGTTTACTAGAGCCATGGTCGGCTGACTCTTGCTTTTGGGTCTATTGCTGGGCAGAACTCCATGGCTGGGAGTGTGCCCTAGGACAAAAGTTCTTAAGTGAAGGCAGCTGGGAAGCAAAGAGAGAGAGAAAGAAGCTGGAGTCTAACTTACCCTTCAAAGGCCTTACTCCATTAACCCAACTTCCTTCCACTTCATTCACCTTCTAGAGGTTTCACAGTTTTTCACCACAAACTTCAGGTCACACCGTTAACATTTGAGCCTTTGAGGGAAGCTTAATACCTAAACCTAGCAATATCACTCAATGCCAGGCCATGTTTGATGGAGGAAGGTCATTGGCTAATAAAGGCACTGCCCTGGCCCATTTTATTGGTTAGAGGATAGGTGGGAGGAGTAAACAGAACAGGATGCTGGGAGGAAGTGAAGTGAGCCCAGAGTCGCAACAGCTCTGCTCTCAGGAGCAGATGCCTGAGAGAGACGCCATGCCCTGCTCCCGGGATGAAGCTCCGACCCAGGATGGATATAAGCTAGAATCTTCCCGGTAAGCGCACCTTGGGGTGCTATACACAGATGATTAGAAATGGGCTAAATTAATATGTGAGAATTAGCCTAGAAGAGAATGGGCCAAGCAGTGATTAAAAGGATACAGTGTCCGTGTAATTATTTCGGGGCATAAGCTAGCCGAGCAGGCGGCCGGGGTGCTGGGGGAACGCGGCCCGGCCGCCCCTTATTACTACACATGTTAGCATGTCAATTGTTCTTTATAACCCCATGGAGCCCAAATAAGTATGAATTCTATCAATATTTGTACAATCGTTTCCCATTTGAGGTTATCGACAGTATTCAGTGTTATTAATAATGCTCTCCCAAACCGAACGTTGCTGTGGGATGATTCTTCGATGGGATGTGAATATGTGTTGCTCTCAGAGAGGAGAAGGGCGGAGTCAGAGAGAGATGCTATCCAGCCTCCCTGTGAGCAAGATGTACTAGAGGACAGGTAAAGCCAGGAAGCCACGTAGCAAAATGTAGATTAGTAAAAATGGTTAATTTAAATTGTAAGAACTAGTGAGTAATAAGCCTGAGGTATAGGCCAAATATTTTGTAATCAATATTAAGTCTCTAAGTGATTATTAAGAAACAGCTGTGGGATGGGACGCGATGGAGAAACATCCATTTACAGAAAATGCTGAAACATATATTCTTACCATTTTCCTTTACCCTTAGAAATAAAATTTCTGAGTCAGTTCTTCATATGCACTGAAAGGTCCGACAGACAGACCAAGACCTTGAGAAGGTTGCAGCCATCTTGACTCCCATTCACACTGCCTGTAGAGCTGTGCTTTCTAACTTAGAGTCATGGAAATACAGTCCATTCTTATTTTAATTCTCCCAAATTATTAACAATTTTCAGATATATTCTTCAATGTTCAATCAATGTCTGCGTTATTCATCAGATCTTTCATCCTTTATGCTAGCTGACATTTTATTCCATCTACATTAAGTGTAAACATTTTTCATGGGCAAACTTTCCTGACTATTTATAAGATGCCATAGCTGAGACTGTACTTCACCTTCCTTCCTAGAAAACATTTTCACTGGGCATGGAGTTCTGATTTGACACTTAGAGTGTTTAAAATATAATGCTTTCCCAGCTTCATCTGGGCTTCTTAGTTTTGATAAATGAGACATATTTTTGCTATTATTATTTCATGTGACCAATATAAATTTCTTGAGATATTTTCTTGTTGCTTAGCATCCAGTAGAGATTCGAATTCACTAGATACTAAATAGCTTCTACCCTCTCTTCCTCACTCTCTACCCTCTCTCATAGAAGCATCCACCCATCTCTGTAGAAATACATGAAGACATATTTACATTCATAACAGAAGTTGCCTAAGACATTTTTCTGAAAGTCTGTATTTATGCGGTATAATTGTGAATAATTTTAATGCAATTATCTATTCGTACACTACAAGGGGGATGGCCTATTTATTTTCTCCTAGTGTACAGCACTTTAAAAACATTAGCCCTTCTTGGGGTTTGCTTTTGTTCCGAGTAAACTTGTCCATTCATGTGATCATGATTTCCTCTGCTTTGCTCAGTCAGGGATAAGATTGTCTGCTCATGGATGTTTTCCACCAGCAATGGGAATGCAGAAGCATCCGATGCAACATTCTGCGATTTACTGTCGTGATTTCATACAGTTCCGCCTAGGTTTTCATATGTGTTTACTGCATAATTGGCTTATTTTGCCTGTGAAGTATTTCAACTGTGTAATGCCCTTTCTCTTTTCTCCCACCGTTTCTTTGAACACATGATCTCATCTGCTGTGTTTCCCAGCAACTTCTCACAAAGCTCTACCCACTTGTGACACTTTCTATTCCTGCCCCATTTCTGGAATGCATTGTTCTCTTCCAAACATCTGCTCCTAACATCTGCGGATTTGGCAAATTGGAGTAGTGGTACAGGGTGCTATACAAATGTGTTGTTTATTATCGTTCATTCTCCCTGGCTTTTAAGGAGTTATAAAGTAGTGGAAACATGCTAACACAGTTTATTCTTAAAGGACAACCACAAACTGCAAAGCACATACTCCAAGCAAAATTTTTATGATAAAGGCAAATACTAATGTGAGCATTAATAGAGGCTCATACATTCACTTAACATTTTAAATAAAGGAAATCCATCCATTTCATTCATATATTGGTATGCAGGATTTCTTAGACAACATAAACAGTCAAACTTTCTTTTTGGAGAGCTAGGTTAACAGGTTCAGGGTCATCTGGTTGGACCCTATCCCACTTCTTAATCTTCCTCTATAAGGTCTTCTAATTTAATGGGTTTTCTGTTGTTATTACAAAATGCATGAGGTTGGGTGAGTACTTACACACAAAAAAATGTTTACTTAGCTAACATTTTGAGAGGCTGAAAGTGATCTATAGATCATGTGGCCATATCTGTTTGCCTTCTAGTGAGGACCGCTTAGGCTGTGTGACAACAAAAATAGGCATGCTCAGGAGAAGCCAAGCACAGGAATGAACTGGAGTGCGAGGGAACTAAGTTCTCACTAATCCTTTCCAAGGATGTCCACCCCAAGGACTGAATTTTTTTTCCAGGAGACTGTGCCTTTGAAACATTCTATCGCCTCAACATTGTACACTGGTGTTGTGCAATATTAGCTGAAGAGTGTTACATTCGTTTACCCTGTGGAACATTTGTTTAATGATGCAAAGATATGTTGACTTCTTTTATGTCGCATTTATTTAACTCTGTGAAGCTGTATTACTTTGCCTGTCTGAAACACCTGATTGGTATAATTAGAGCGCTGAACGGCCAACAGTGAGGCAGAAGAAAGGATAGGCGGGGTTGGCAGGCAGAGAGAATAAATGGGAGGAGAAATCTGGGAGGAAAAAAGAAATCAAGGAAGAAGAAAAGACTCCAGAGGCCAGCCACCCAGCTATACAGCAAATCACAGAGAAATCAATTTTTAAAAAAAAAAAACTACAGAAATAGAGAAAGATAAAGTCCAGAGGCAAAAAATAGATGGGATAATTTAAGAAAAGCTGGCCAGAAATAAGCCAAGCTATGGCCAGACATTCATAAGTAAGAGTAAAACTCCTTGTGTGATTTATTTGGGAGCTGGGTGGCAGGTTCCCTAAGAACAAAGAACAAAGAGTGAAAGAGTAGACAGTGAAAAACAACCAGTAACACAAAAACCAAGCGTCCAGCACAGGCAGCTTGGTGATTACACACTCGAACCACAACCAGTCCTTACCACTTTCCTCCGGAAGATACTTTACCTTACTGAGGGATGTTTTGTGGTTCTAGAGTAAAGGTAACATTGGGTCTAAGTGCCCCAGTGTAAGACCAGCACACTGCTCCCCACACTGTCCGTGGTGCCCTGTGTTTCAGGGAACTCCTCACGTTCTTGTTCAGACCGACTGCTCTTTCTGTCTTTGATCTTGGAGGCAATTCCAGAGCTCTGTTCTAGTCCAGCTGTTCTATCTATTACTCTTGTGGTTCCTATGACTCTGTGAAAAGTTGTCGCTAATCTTCTTCCATTTCTACAGCTGCCCAACAATTCTAAGGACATGGATTCACCTGTTTCCCAGCTCCGTCCTTTGATATTTTCACATCTGTTTGTCTCCTTAGTGTGTGTTTAAGAGAAAGGCGATGGGAGTACATGGATGCATGTCAGATTCCTTTTATTGGGGATTACACTTAAAATCAACACAACAAAGACACAAATCACCGTGCTAGAGAGAGGGCCCTGTGGATGAGAACACTGGCTATTTTCCAGAAGACCTGGGGTTCAGTTCCACCCACATGGCAGCTCACAACTATTTAACTCCAGTGCTGAGGAATCTGATGCCCTCTTCGAGGCTCTGTGGGCAGTGGGCACAAACATGGTGCACAGACATACATGCTGGCAAAACACCCCCCCACACACACACAAAATAATAAAAAAGAAACACCCAAATCACGTATTATTAAAGATGATTTTATTGAGTTACAAGATAGAGCCTATAAAAATAGGCTGAGTAAAAATTTTACTGTTCATCGGAAACTAGAATCTTCACATATTAGAACGTATTTTAAGTGGCTAAACTGTTAACTACTTATGTATTATTTAAAATCTTCACTATTAAGGCAAGTATTTAGTTATGCACTGAACCCTCAAATTTAAAAAAAAAACAATCAGCTAAAGTTCATACCAGATAAAGCAAATTTAAGTCTTATTAAACTCAAGGAATGTTTGCCAGTGAAGGAAACACAACTTCCCCATCTCTTCAGAGGAAATCACCACATTTCCTATAGTCTCAGAGTCATGTGCTAATACTATGCCCTGTTTGGTTTTACTTCCTAAATGTACCCAGGAAACACTGTACTTTGAACCGTGATCCCCTCTTGGGCCCATTCTATGCAGTAAGCCACTTTCTGGAGATGCTGGGCAGCAGCTGTGAGCAGCATCTCACCTTAGCCGCATGACCATGGATGGGCTGAATATCGCATCCCTCCTGACTCACGGTGCTGAGAAGGATGGGCCTTGAAAGCGTAGGTATAGCAAATGCATTCTTTACGTACAATCTTTCCAGTTATGGTGTACTTATGGAAGGAACCCTCCCCGACTGTCAATCAAAGAGCTCAATTGTCCTCCTTCTTCTTTCCCAGGAAGGCATCAAAGTCCCATAAAAAAACGGTTTCAAAGTTTAAGCTCCTCTAACATTATCTGATTATAAATTTCTTCCGTCAATGGAACGTAAGCTTTATTCAAGTTATCCATAAAGTAAAGTGGGTCAGAAATCTTCAGCGGATGAAATCCTTCTTCCACCAATTGTATCTTCTGAAGCTTGAATGTCCCTGTTGTTGCCATTTTCTCCTAGGAAACAATTACAGATCTGAGTGGAACAAGTTATTAGTATGGTATGCACGGTAGCTGCTACGTATGAGTACAGTGTTTAACAATGTAGGCCATATCTCCTTATCATAGTTTATATCTTTACATTTAGTATTAATTTAACATTAGAAATAGAAAACTTTAATTCATCTGTAAACTTTATTGAAATACTAGCTTACTGAATGCATAGTAATTATTAGGATAATCAATAAACAAAGTATGTTTGAAAGACATAGACATACCCTAACTCATGACAATACCAAAACAATATTATAAATATACAATGTTGTCATAAGAGAGTTATAAAAGACAAAATTTATGACACACGTATTCTCTAGTAGTTCTAGAGAGTAGGTTCTAGTAGTTTGTGTCTCTGGAGTAGAACGAAACGACGGAGTTAGTTTTATTTAGCCATACTGAGTGCTATCACATTTAGAAGTTCTGTTATGAGCAAAACTACCCTGTTAAGAATGTGAATTAAATTTTTCACAAAGAAGTTGCTTTATGGGAAGTAGATATCTTAATTAAGGGAGTTATTTTAGGGTTGGCAAGAGACTTGACTCTAGAGGGGTTCCCAGGTGTCCAAGGGGATGTCCCCAACTAGTTCTGTGGGCAACAGAGGAGAGGGTGCCTGAACAGGCCTTATCCTATAGCCACACTAATGAATATCTTGCATATCGCCATAGAACCTTCATCTGGTGATGGATGGAGATAGAGACAGAGACCCACATTGGAGCACTGGACTGAGCTCCCAAGGTCCAAATGAGGAGCAGAAGGAGGAAGTCAGGACCACTGACTGAGATGGTGGTGCTGATCTAATGGGAGCTCACCAAGGCCAGCTGGACTGGGACTGATGGAGCATGTAATCAAACCGGACTCTCTGAACATGGATGACAATGAGGGATGACTGAGAAGCCAAGGACAATGGCACTGGGTTTTGATTCTACTGCATGGACTGGCTTTGTGGGAGCCTAGTTTTTTGGATGCTCACCTTCCTAGACTTGGATGAAGTGGGGAGGATCTAGATTTCCCACAGGGCAGGGAACCCTGACTGCTCTTTGGAAAGCGTGAGGGAAGGGGAGTGGGGGGAGGGAGAGAGAAAAGGGAGGAGGTGGAAATTTTTAATAAAAAAGGAAAAAAATTAAAAAAAACAAGTTGCTTTATTCATATGGTCAAAAGTAAGTTTTAGTTCTGTATTTTCTCAGATTACTTATTGCTATAATTAATTTGTTATATATATTTTCTGAGACAGGGTCTCACTATATAGCCTTCCTTGTCTTGAACTCACTATGTAAACCAGATTGACCTCAAACTCAAAGAGATCCACTTGCGTCTGTAGAGTGCTAGGATTAACGTGGGTGCCACCAAGCCCTGCTGCATAAATATTTTGACATCTGTGTATGAAGCTTTAAATGATATGCTTTCTGTTAATTGTAGCAAATTAAATAATAATCATTACTGTAATAGTGAATGTTCTATTTGGAAAATTAACGATATTAAAAGATTTTCTAAATGCTTGTGATGCTGAACTAGTCTAGAATAGTTCAATAATAAAATGTGGCTTCTGCTTCTGTGAGTAAATTTTAAGCTATGCTAGGAATAAAGGCTAAAATATTGCTTTCTAAATCTGTGTTCTGTTTTGTGAAGATATATTTCTTGTGGGACAACAGGGGGGATAAAGGGAAGAGTGGGAGCAGCTATAAAAGGCAAAGGTAGCAATATTGGCTGCTTCCCTCCCTTGGAAGCTTCTATTGCATCTTCTAGTACCATAAAAATTAATCCTCAGTACATGCAGTAGGATCAAAACCCAGTGCCATTGTTCTTGACTTCTCAGCAGTCCTCATTGTCTGCTATGTTCAGCGAGTCCGGTTTTATCCCATGCTTATTCAGACCCAGTCCATCTGGCCTTGGTGAGTTCCTGATAGATCATTTTTATTGTCTCAGTATGTGGGTGCACCCCTCGCGGTCCTGAGTTCCTTGCTCGTGCTCTCTCTCCTTCTGCTCCTGATTTGGACCTTGGGGTTGTAGTCCGGTGCTTCAATGTGAGACTGTGTCACTGTCTCCTTTCATCGCGTGATGAAGGTTAATATCCAGGAGGATGACTATGTGTTTTTCTTTGGGTGGGAGCCTAGGCTGTTTGGATGTTCACCTTACTAGACCTGGAAGGAGGTGGGAGGGCCTTGGACTTCCCACGGGGCAGGGAACCCTCACTGCTCTTTGGGCTGATGAGGGAGGGGGATTTGATTGGGGGAGGGGAAGGGAAATGGGAGGTGGTGGCGGGGAGGAGGCAGAAATCTTTAATAAACAAATAAATTAATAGAAAAAAATTAGTCCTCAGAGAGGAGCCTTTCAGGCCACATGAAGCTCAGATCCTCTGGCCACTGTCTTAATTCATAAGGACTTATATCTTAGTGGTAACCAAAGATTCTCTAACTGGACTTAGGAACTTCTCAATAACGAGAAGATCATGCCTTGTATTAGTAATGTATCCAGCTACCCGAGAGAATACACCTAGCTAGTGGGGTCATGGATCTTGGAGGAGACCCTACAACCTCCATATTACTAAACCAGTGTAATTCCTAGCTGTATTCTAAATATTTAGTTATACCCACAGATAACAAACATTTTGTTTGAAGACTATCACAGAAAACTACAACTTCAACGGACATACCTATAACACAACTCCTGCACATGAGGCTCAGAGAATAGTTTCAAAAGAAGGGACAGAAGATTGAACGAGCCAGAAGAACAGAATTTCCGCTGTGAGATTACATTTCCTAGAAAGGCCAGGAAAGTTAAACTTATGACATCGCAACAACATGGCTGCCTAAGCAAGACTTGAACGTGGATGACACCAGCAGACATGCTAACACAGAGGAAGAAATCTCACAGGGTCTTCAACCTAGACTAGGAACTAGAGACAGCTAAAGAATGCTGGGAGTGAGATGAAATAATCTTCCTCAAGGAAGAACCCCCAAATTGATTAACCCAACACCAAATAGTAAGCCCTGAAAGAATGTATATATAAGTAAAACATTATATGGACTGAGCAGGCTGTATTTATTATATTTAGAATTATATATTAGGGATTTATATATATATAACATATATAAAGAGGGTATATAGAAGGTATACAAAAGATGATGTATAGGAAACACATGCACATGACATGTAAGTACACAAGTAAATATGGGAAAATTGATAGTAAACTTGGATTGGTAGTGCCACATGTGCCTGTGTTAATGTGAGTAAAATATATACAAGATATATATATATATATATATATACAAGATATATATATATACAAGATATATATATATACAAGATATATATATATACATACATGTTAACACTTAAAACTAAATGCTAGTCCTCAACTTCATCAATTCAAGTTCCAACTAATATATGTCACTTCTTTTTCATATTTATTTGCCTTTATAATTTCAGAGAATTTTTCTGAAAATTATCTAATATATATATATATATATATATTAGGCAAATGAAATATAAATAACTTCAGATGATGTGCACCGTGGATAAGAAGTGTTTTGGCTATGAGTATTGATTTTCAAATGCTATAAAAACGAATGTAATTTCTGTTCCACTTATTACTTGATAGTAACATAACACATATATTCTGTAAAAGTCTGTGTGTTATAATGCTAAAATGGAAAACTACTAAGTTTGGGAAATTGCATTTGAGCCGCAGTATTAACTGAGTAACTGAACAGGTAAAGTTATCAGTAGCTGAGTAAGTTATTTTCAAGCCACTCCTTACTAGCAATCCAACAAAACGAGAGCCTTTATCCCAACATAGATGAGCTCAGGATTTCCCACAATGCAAGAGGGAGAGGACCTCACCTAAGGACTGTACAAAGAGGGTGGGAGGAAGATATGTGCAAGGTACAGTTTTGGTTTGCCACCCTCACTGAGAGCATCACTTGGTCCAGAGGTCCTTGCTGAAGAGGAGAAAACTCCACAGGAAGGACAAAGACAAACCCAACACTTCACCTTGCTTCCTTCTCACACAACTCCAAGTACAGCATCAAAGAGCATCAGCAATGTATCTTTCTGCTTTTTATTCTTAAAATTTACTAATATAAATAAAATTCACACATTATCTAAAGGAGACAGCAGCATTTTGCTACTGACTCACCTCTTGGCTCTGGTTCTTATATTTAACAATAAAGTTTGAAGCTGTAAAATTACCTGAATTCTTAAAAACCGTGGGCAGGCATAAGCCGGTAGAGATGTTACAACTTGGTCGTACATTTTCTCTAAGTCTAAAGACTTGTTTGGTTTAAGAATAATAGAAGCCATCCCTGCTTTTCCTTCGTAACCTGGGGGAAGGTTTGGAATAAAATCAGTGTATTACCAGACAAATTTTCAAGATCAGTCTTGTCACACACTCCTTGCTACTGAGACACTTGGTCTATTCCAGAGGTAACAATGCGGCAACTGAGTCTGTGTCTTTCCCTGATATATGATGTAATCACTAGAAATAACTGAACAATAGGGAAGACCACACTTTGTCCTTGGTTGTACTTCAGAAATGAAACTAGTAAGATGGTCAACAAAATAAATTAGGTATAATTTGTATCCCATCGCGACAAATATTAAGAATGAAAATATTTATTTAGAGGTAACTATAGACCAGCAAAAACATACATTTTAATCACTAATGAAAAAAAGAAATAAAGGGACTATTTGAAGAAAAAAAAAAAACAACCCAGAAATGGGTATTTTGACTAAGGCCGCCTTGCTTACCACCTGCTGTGTCATCTGCAGGCCTCAGAGGACTGATGCATTTCTCCCATCCTTGGCGACAGCTTCTGAACCTGTCCCTTCTTCCTCTGCTGCATCCCTGGCCTCCCCGCCACCCACAGCATTAGCAGGAAACACTGTCACTTGCATTAAAGGACACACTTTTATCACACGTAGTATTATTTAACATTTAAACTAGAACGTGTTCCGGTCTAGTGGGATGCACCAACACTTGTCATAACAAGAAAACTGAGACAATAGGAAAGATCACTTTCAATGATTTCCAAGCAGTAAGACCCTGGCCACGTTTTCTAGCTCCTGCCTAAAAAAATACAGAACGTGAAAGTTCGTATGTACCTCTTCTCTAATGTGTCCATCAGGTTTCTTAACTTATCCAAGGACATTGTTTGCCAAGGCAAGATGAGAACTTGTAAACTATTAATTTTAAGATGTAGAATTTTAAATATTGAGTAAGAAAGTAATAGAACCTAAAGTGGACATGCGCTTTTTTTCTACAAATCTCAAAGTTGTCAACATCCACATACCCGGCACAGACACACCATATACATTTGCTTCCTGTATGAAGTCCAGCCTCCCGATCACGTCAGCAACCTCTGTGGTCGCAACATTTTCTCCTTTCCACCTAGAAGACAGACGGATCCGAGTGAGTGTAGGTATTTGAAGAGCCGACTCCCGCTTGCAGTTTTTGTGACTTGAGTTTGGCTCTGTGAAGCACCTAGTGGCCAAAAATAACTAGTTGCCAAGCGAAAGCTATGCATGTCTTCTAAAGCATTTTGTTCAAGGTTCAATAACAGCAGCAGCTGTGGTTTGGTTAAAATAACTTAGAGTTTTATTGGTATAAATTGTTCAGTGTTAAATATTTTTAATAGAGTCATAAAATAAATCATGATAAGGAGGGTATATTAGTACAAAATCACTACTTTGTACAACAGTAAAAATTAAGTTTAAAACTTTATCTTTAGTAGTAGGAATTGAAAGAAATACTACATCTACCTCAGTATCTTAACCCACTTTAATCTCTAGGTATTGACTCCTTCAATTCTGTTATTTTAATGAACACAATTTTATAAGATGAGAATTTGACATACTACTAATTTATTCCGTTTGTCTATTCATCAAGCCCTTGTTAGATACTTACTCTATGCTCTTGACTAGTCTATTGAATAACATTGAATAACAAAGTAAAATAAACTTTTAGGTAGGCTAAGACAAGTTTTAGAAATTAGAAAATAAAATGTTAACTGAGCGAGCAGTCTCAGTTTCAAAATACTTTCATTACATCATAAATAATCTCAGGACTAGTGAGACAGTTCAATGAATGGAGACCCTTGTCATCTAACCAGAGTTCAGTCCCATGAACAGACAAGGTGGGAGAAGAGAAACAACTCCCCAAAGCAACATGCATGTGTGTCATGTACTCTTCCTCCCCAACACTAAATAGAGATATAAGAGATAAGAAATGAATGAATGAATGAATTTATGGCTCTTCTGTTTAATCCTCACTCGCAACTTCACACAGTACTTGTTTTTAACGCTAATACTAGCTTCTCACGTCGCTTCTGCTTTTGTGTCCTACTGATTGGGTACAGACTACTAATTAGTTTTTAAAAACACTTAGAGAGTTTGACATCAGGGCTCATAGTTCATTCTAGAAATGAATCGTGAGTGAATCTTTGAGCAGAGGAATCATCATGGAAATGAAAGGACCCTGTGTGTCTGAAATCACAGCAGCAGCGTCTCTGCTTTCTACAGAAGATGGGTTCACAGGCACAGGACCAGCTGGGCATCCAGCGCCATTCCTACCTGAAAGTGTCTCCAATACGGTCCCAGAAATAAAGGAAGTTCTCGTGATCTTGGACCATGAGGTCTCCTGTATTGAAGTAAACATCTCCCTTCTTAAAAACATCAAAAAGCAGCTTGCTTTTCGTGTGCCTGTAAGAGCCAGCGTAGCCAAAGAAAGGATTCTTCGTATTGACGCGAGAGATGAGAAGTCCAGGTTCTCCTGCAAGAGAAAGGGCCATTTTTGCAGCCATCTGATCTGACAAGTATCTTAGCAGACAGTGCATATGTACCTAGTTATAGCAGACGGGCCCAGCTCCTGTAGGCTCTTATTCCCTTGGTGTTTGTTTCCATCCCACTTAATGGCATTTATTCTTGATGCCTACGTCTAGAATGTTCTTTCACAGACAGCTTTGAAAAAATTAATGGCAGGAATTGTATGCAAAGGAAATGTGAATTTATTTTTTTTAATTAGTTGACAGACTAAAGGTAATGTCTCTTGGAACTGCCCAGATTTTTAATGCAGGTAATACTAAGAACAAGTCACTCAATAGTTCTAATAAGCTGTTAATAGCAGTACATATTAGGGACCATGCCTGCTCTGCAAATATAATTGCATTTAATTTGATTAGCAATTGTTTGAAACAATTAGCAATTCTTATTAACAATTAGCATTAACAATTCTTACTTCACAGAAAGGCAAACAAACAAAAAACGAATGTCCAGAGGAATGAAGCCAACTGTCAAAATCAGAAAAAGAAATGGATGTAGAACTCACAATGAAGCTTTTGCAATTTTGGATGAAAGAATCTGTAATGGAGGCTGACCCAGTTAACAAAGTAGCCGAGTGTTTGGTCCTTTAGGATGTTTTTCTGGAAACACTTGACAGGGAAATGGAGGGCATTAGAGATTCCAATCTCATGACACTTATGAGTGCCACTCACGCTTAGACACTTATCTGAAATCATTATTCTAGTCAAGCCCATTTAATTAAGGTTGTGCTTGACGCTCTGCAAGACAGGATTGCATTTAGAGTAAAGGAAAGCGGCTTTCACAGCAGCTGCCTCCTAGGCCACTGTTTACCTCCTGGATTAGCTGCAGAGGTGGGATGAGTATTCACTGGGTTCTCAGCAAGGGCTGCACCTTACCTCTCTGGACAAAGATGCAGGCTCTGCTCCCGCAGAGCCCCACTGATTCTTTCTCATCCTTTCCATGCCCCACTAGCACCACCCCTATGACATCATCGCCACAGTCCTCTGGCACACTTTATCCTAGCATCACTGTTCATAGAGCACAGCCCATCTATCCGCCCCATTCTCATCACAAATGCAGAAAGGGAGGCAGACAGAGTAATCTGCCCAATGTCATACAACCATAGAAGTCATACACGTAGAAGTTGGGGTATGCATTTTAGGACTAGGTCCACATTCCTCCAAAGCCTCATATATATATTGTGTAGTCTGTCAAGCTACATTTAATATTCCAGAATTAAAAAAAATACTCCTATCTTCCTCTCAATTTGCATAATGAAGGCACAAGGCTGCAATAGAAAGTAAAATGCAATCGCTCGTCATGAGGGTTCTAAAGTGGAGCTGGCAGTAGTTTTAGAAATGCTGAAATTACATAAACATGATCCCAAGGTTCAAGTTTGAGTTTCAGATCTCATGGTGGTTATGAGCAAACATGTTAAAAAAGACCTCAAGTTCTCTACATTTTCCAAAGTTGATCGTTTTCTCTTGAACAGTGCCTGGAGTTGAATTAAAAATTTTGAAAATGTTTATTTTAATTTTAGTGTGTGTGCGTATGTGTGTGTGTGTGTCTGTCTGGGTGTGTGTGTCTGGGTATGTATACTAGTGAATTGAGTGCAGATGCCCTCACAATCCAGAGACTCAGATTTCCAGGAACTAGAGTTACAGACAGTTGTGAGCTGCCTGACATGGGTTCTGAGAATTGAACTCAGGTCCATGTAAGAACAACACCTCTGTCTGTGTTATCTCTTCAGCCACCAAGACACTGATCTGATATGCAGAGGCTTGGAAGATTATTTTTTAAATAAATAATACTTTCTTTTGCAATATCTCCAGTGCCAGTAAGAGAACAACAAGAACAGCAAAGCGGGTTTACAACTTGCTTTATCACACTGAAGTCCAGATCTAGGAAGTTAACTCTCGTGTAGTGAGAGGCAGCATGAGGCCTCATAATGGTATTCAGGTTATATTTACGCGGATAGTATCTCTAGCCAATGCTAAGTGTACATCTAAATAGTCTATTTTCAATATTGATATAGAAGTAATCGAGATCTTTGTTTTCATCCAAATTTTTAAACTGAAACTTCTATATAGTCTACCTTGGGAGAGGAGTAAAATGGAGAAGTGAAGAAGGCAAGAAGCCATGAAGATTTATTCACAATATTTAATTGTCAACACGAGGCTCGTGAAATAATGTCACCTCTGATTTACATAAGAAGGAAGTTAGTCTAGGATCAGCTGATCTGACCAGAGTTTCATGTTTTCTAAGTGTCAAAACTCAAATTTAGATCAAAGGTGGCCTGACTTCTCCTTGTATCTAAGACAACAAATTAATTTAATATTATTGGTAACATGTGATGTAGACATTTGCCATGATTACTGCTGGGGAATACTGATCACACTGTGAACCCCGAGTTTGCATTTGCATTGACTAAATACAGTTAACCTTGGATCAGGAGGCTGAGTTAGCAACTAGTTGACAGAAATCATAGAGTATCAGAAGGCATCTGGGAGACTGAGAGACCCAGGAAGTAGTAGGGAGGGATCTGGAGTGTTACGGCTTGTTCTAGTTTGGTGGAGTCAAAGACAGCAAGGAGAGAGGGTTAGCTAGTTGATACTCCTCCACCTCTCTGAGCTGGCAGGTTTTCACCCCAGCCTTTGAATCTCAAGTCTTATTTATAAATAGAATGATAGAGATTTAGTTAAAGCTGCCTTTAGTGGCAGTGACAGGGCCTATGCCTGTGGGAACAGAATTCCCGCCAGGCTGCAGTCTGAGCAGCTGGGCTGCCACTAGAGATGCAGGTCCATAACTGCAAAGTGGCAATTGCTGGCTGAAATGCCAAAATTAAAACAACAGATTACAAACTAGATAGGTACATGAAGATCAATAAAAGCCAAAGAGATGCCGCTTAACCAGTTAACAATTGGTCACTTAACCTAAAAAGGGCTCATTTAACAGCAGTTAAACCAGTCCACCTGCATTCCAATCCAGGGTATATCGCGTTCGGTACTGTGGTTCTGCCTTTCCTGCACTCAGCACCAGTTACGTGTGGATTCAGGCTCTTTGATTAAAAGGGCATCTTCGTAACCCGTCTTACCTTCTCGCACACGGTGGCACCAGCCTCGTTCGTTCCTCATTGGTTCATCTCTTTGAAAGTCATACTTTATCAACTCAAAAGCAAAAAAGAGCTGCGAACCCAAAACAAAGCAAAAACACATGAATGTTTTTCTATTTGTGCAACCACAGGAACCTCCAGTAGACTCTATGCTCAACTGAAACAAGGAAATTTAACTGACATATATATATATATGAGATTTGAGAACCGAACTGGAAAGCAATGCAGGCCTCCCTCCTTGGCATTCATCTTGCTTCCTTTCTGCCTCGTTTCACCTTAGCATTGCCGGGTATTGCCCACGAGGGAATGAAAGCAAGCGACAGAAGGGACCCCGTCCTGGTTTCCTCATTCCTCTAACCACAGGCAGGAGGACCTGTTTCTGAGTCTTCAAAAACATCTTCTCTAAAGGGAAGTTTTAAACAGAACTAAGATACAAGCTCTGAATTATCGGGATTTTTGTTGGTGGTGTTTTCCTCAAGGCCTACAGAAAAGTAACCAACTGCCTAAATACTATAATAACACGTGTTTGGCTCTCCTCTCTGCCTTTCGAGTTAATTCCTCTAGACTAACATATAGGAGTCTGCCTATTTTTGTGGCATGAGAAGATGTGTCTGGTAGAAGGTCCTACTCATTTAAAAACCAGGCGAACAGGGTGTCCATTTCCTTCATCTTCAGACAGTCCCAGCTGCCCCCCCCCATAATGGCTAAGTCACAATGTCTCGCTGATACATCCTTTCTATTAAAACTGACCTGACAGTGAACTAAAAATTGCTCAGTCCAGCTGCCTCATGTTATTGGTCATTTAAACATGTAACCTTATTAAATGGAACTAGCAAACAAATTTAACATGGAGATGAAGAAATGAAGTAAGATAAAATTCCAAGAGCATACATATGAGGAGGGAGAAAAGGAGGTGAAGATTAAAAAATGCACAACAAGAACAAGTAAATTAAAAAAAAAAATAAAAAGAAGCTGGGCGGTGGTGGCGCACGCCTTTAATCCCAGCACTCAGGAGGCAGAGGCAGGTGGATCTCTGTGAGTTCGAGGCCAGGCTGGTCTACAAGAGTTAGTTCCAGGACAGGCTCCAAAGCTACAGAGAAACCCTGTCTTGAAAAAGAAACAACACCACAAAATGGCATCACTAAGATAAATATGATATTAATATCTAAGTATAAATAAACCATATGTGGTGTTTAATCTTAGTAAAAAACAACATGCAATCAGATCCACAATTCACCATCCAAAAGTTTTTATAAATTATAGTTATTTACTGTGAGTGTATGTGTTTGTATATGTGATTGGGTACATGTGTGCCATTGTGGTGTGGTGTGTCTGTGTGTGTGTGTGTGTGTCAGGGGACAACTTTTGGGTTTTTTTTTCTCTCTTCCTTCTGATGGCCAGTATAGACACTTTTATCTAGTGAGTCATCTCTCCACTCCAAGATTCATCATTTAATTCAGTTTAAATGATAACATCCAAGGTCAATTAAGCACTTATTGTAAGCCAAATACAGGGCTAAAATCTGAGAACTCTTAAGAGCTCTCTTTTAAGTGTGGGGACATTGTGTGTGGGGGTGACTAATGTCATCCCATTTGAAGACTAGGGCCAAATCCAAGCGGTTGCCATGAAAATATACCGTTCTTCTTTACATAAACCAATGTACATTTATATCATGCTGGCAGTTGTTGCTTTGATAACATGGTATTGTTACACTTGCCTAACAGCTGGTGGAAAGATTCCAGACATTCACTCTAGTCTACATGCAACAGGAGAAAAGAGAGCCCTTCCCATCCCTCATCCTTTTCTCCCTTATTTTATATTGTGAAACACTTTGCCCACCACTTCCGATATCAGTTTTGCTGTTATTTCTTTCCAATTAATTTGGTAACAGTGTACACTGGTGAGAATCATTTCAGAATGAGTTATACTCTAAGTGCGTCTGTTATAAAATGAATAGGAATTGGTGGCAGATCTTTGGAAAGTAGGCAGGATCAAAGCGTCAGTGTTCAGCTAGAAGTAGCTCTCTTTTCTATCTTTGAGAGTACAGAAATGCCTGTGCTATAGTAATGCAAATAAAAGTAGTCACCACACTTTAAAGTCTCACATCAAATCATAGGCATGTGCGTACATGTGCAGATCACAGCTGCGTGAGGTCCTGCTCACAACAATATTGCTGTGTTTCTCTTCAAATGATTGCATGATTACATGATTGTATAATGGCTCTGGGAGTCCCTGCTATACCTACATGCCTTCCTAAATATAGACGCACAAATGTCTATATTGTTAAGGAACCCAAAAGTCATTTTCTCAATTAATACATGAGGAACCTTTTATCCAGAGAAAAGTGCCCAGGTTATGAAGTCAAACAGCAGCAGAGCTGGCAATGGAACTTGGTTTTCTCTCTCTGTGTCTGAGAAGTTTGCCTTGAAAATGATGTCTGGTCCCTCCTTCAACTTCTTATTCATTGTCTCCAGGACCTTGCAATGTTGTTCTTGTCACAAATGCATTCATTTGTTTCAGATGTTTAGGTTAACCAGATAGTAGCAATGGGGTGTTTAAGTGGTGTCGCTAAGCCATGCCAACAACAGTGTGGCTGGACTTTGGGTCACACAGCTGCTGTATCCCAAGGGCAGGAGGAAATGGGGTCAGTCTTGTGGACTAGAGAGCTGTTCTGAGTCTAGAAGAGAAGACAGTCTCTGGGTTCCGTCCATGAGCGGTTCCCTTGGTTAGATTTACACTGTCCTTTAGTTGTGATAAACTGTCACCTGGAGTGTATCAGCTCCCAGCCAGCTGATTTCTTGTCACCCAAAGGTGGTCCTGGAGGCTCGTGGAATTGCTGGTGATGTCAGAAATGCAGGAAGTCTTATGGCGAATGAGCTCTGACTTTGCCTTTGGCCAACTTTGCTCATGGTGGAGAGATGATTACATTTAAGATGATTAAACAGCTTGTAAAAACGTTAGGAAACAGACTTTTTAACAACCCCACATTTTATCTTTATTAGTATATCCTTGGGTTTACTGCTGTGGAAGAAAGACCACCTAAACTTCCTCCCTGCTCTCTCCTGTATATGCTCGTAATACATACATTTTATATTTTCAGATTTTGTTTTCATTCCATACAGAGGCCTAAAGTGGATCTGTTTAATTTTCTGTGTTTAAACTGCGTTAATACTGGCCATCAAACTTTTTAAATTGAAGGTGCCATCTTCTAAGTTTTGTTTTATTTTCAGACTTACCAGATATTTCCATTCAATTCATTTTCTCAGAGAAGAACAATATTCTTATAGCACACATATATTTTATTCTCTATTTGTGTGTAAAACTTTTAGAAAATTCCTTTGTTGTTCTTATACTGGGAGAGCAATTTAACTCATACTAAAATCCCTAGATGAAGGTACTTCATTTTTTGGTCTGGCCTTTGGCATTCTGTTTGTGTATTTGAGAGCTTCCTATGCCACGTTGTCAACCAAGCTATGTTTTGTACATCCCGTCCTGTTTTGTTTTTAATGCCTCAGCATCACCTGGTTCTTTGCATTTCGTTCATTCACTTCACTAGTGTGTCTTTTCCTGTCTGTTATTCTGCATCATACTTCATTTCCTGGAACACAGTACCCTCTTTGGCTAAAGATTCAATCTTCACGAGTATTTTCATCTAGTACAGTTAAGAGAATTAATGTTAGTATGGTTATACTTATTTTTAGTATAACTATACTAATTATTAATAATATAGTTGAAAGAATTATTTTTCTCTGTGACCAGTCCTTTTCTGCAAGAACAGTTAAGCACGTGCCAGAACTGTCTACATTTAAGAGTTATCTTTTAACCTGTGTGCACAAATCTTTAATACTGTTCACTTTCTCTCCAACAATGTTTACAATCTGTTTTGTTTTTAAACTTTTAATGTGATATTAATTTCTATTACATGTTTATTTTTCTTCATTTATTTCTTTGAGATGAACTTGTTTCATTTCTAATTTCTTTGTTGATCTATGTTGCCCCTGAGACCTCTTACCAGAGCTTTGATTTTTTTTAAAATATTTATTTATTTATTATGTATACAATATTCTGACTGTGTGTATGCCAGAAGAGGGCACCAGATCTCATTACAGATGGCTGTCAGCCACCATGTGGTTGCTGGCAATTGAACTCAGGACCTCTGGAAGAGCAGGCAATGCCCTTAACCGCTGAGCCATCTCTCCAGCCCAGAGCTCTGATTTTTTAAAGAGAAAACTGTTATGATCTTTTCCTGAATTGATGGGAAAAATATTTGTGTAGGCATTCTTGATCTCTTTGAAGCACTTATTATTTTGATATGATTTGTCATCAGCTCCTTTTGGTCTATACTTATAGCTTCCAAAAAAAAAAAAAAAGACATCTTGAAATTTGCAGGCAAATGGATGGAGCTAGAAAACATTTTGAGTGAGGTAACCCAGACCCAGAAAGACAATTGTCATATGTGCTCACTCATAATTGCTTTTTAAACATAAAGCAAAGAATAGCAGTCTATAAATCACAACCCCAGAGAACCTAGACAACAATGAGGATTCTAAGAGAGACATACATGGATCTAATCTACATGGGAAGTAGAAAAAGACAAGATCTCCTGAGTCAATTGGGAGCCTGGGGAACATGGGAGAGGGTTGAAGGGGGGAAGAAGGGAGGGGTGCTGAGAAAAATGTATAACTCAATAAAATCAATAAAAAAAGAAAAAATTCAAGCCCACTAAAGCTATTGTACTGAGTTATTTTTAGGCTGCATATATAGGGTATATGTGAAGCAGGTAAACTTATATATGCAGACTAGTGTTCCATTCCCCAAATCAAATATTGTGTATATGTAAGAATTCTAAAATCTCAACAACTGTGAAATATGAAATTCTATCACTGAAAGGCATTTTAAATAAAATATACTAGATACACAACAATAACAACAAAATTATTTCTCCAGATTAGCATTGGAAAAAGTGATAGCTGCTCATAACCTTGAGTTTGTTTCACACATATATTATTTACAAACTTTTATTTTGTTTACATTGGGCAAATTTAATGGATGTCATCTCTTCAAAGAGCATGGATTACAGTTATATACATATTGGGGCTACAGAAATTTCTCCTTCACTCTTAACATTATCTCTCTAGTTGGAAGCTGATTCCCCTCAAAACAGTAAGCTCACAAGGTTTTGTTTTTCTTTGTACGTTTGTTTGTTTTGAGAGGACTTTCTATAGGACTCTGACCATCCTGAAACTCCCTATGTAGAGCAGGCTGCCCTCAAAATCACAGAGATCTGCCTGCCTCTGTGCCCAAATGCTCAGATTAAAGGCAAGTGCCACCATTCCTGGCAAGGTTTGAAGCTTTAAGAGACATACTTAAAAACTCTCCTTGCCTACTTATGTAACAATCATTGATGCTTTTATTACTTGTACTATAAGCAGACAGCATGTAGCTGAAATGGTAAAAAGACAGGGTAAAACCCATATAGTCCAGAATAACTTAAAAAATACTATGAACAACTGGACTAAAATGAATTGAAAAATCAGTATTTCTCAGAAACAAATGGAGACAATGTGATGTCTTGTATTACTGACATCACAGAGGTTTCTCAGGAGGACACTAGAAAGAAGCTGAGCCAGCAACGTAAAATACTAGTTATCTTCATTACATGCTTGGGGTTTTCATATGATCGCAATTTTTTCTTAATTTCCTAAGTGGTCTGGTAATTTCTTTTAATGTTTCCCAAGTGCTTGAAAAGAAAGGGTATTGTACATCTAATAGATACAGGCCCCACAAATACCACTTAGTTTAAGCAGCTTGTTTATTGAATTATTCAAACATCCTATATCATTGCAATTTTGTTTATTTCTCCTTGATGTGTTTTTAAAAACAAATTTTAAGGTTGTTTAAACAAAAATTTCACCTTTCTTAATAATTTTTAAAATTATCTTTATTTCTGTGAATCTGCATGTGTACGTGTTTGGGAGTAATTGTCCTGGGTGTGCAGGTGTCCGAAGCGGCCAGGAGAGGGCATCAGATCCCACGCAGCTGGAGTTAGCACCACCAGGAGCTGCCTGAAACGGTGCTCACGTTCTGTGTCCTTGCTTTAATTTTCATTCTTTAAAAAATATATTATTGCTGTGTACTAGCAGGGAGCTTTTATAACTCAACATGGTATAAATGATCAGAGGTAAGAAGTAGTGGGAGAAAAAGACTCAAGGGGAAAGAGAGAGACTCATCCAGGACTTGCGCTTTACTCTTAAACATTGAACTTGAAAACTCAGCGAAAGTAAACCGTCATCCTCCTGCTGCGGAGGGAGGGCAAGGCAGGTGACTGGAGTCTGCAGAACCCACGGCATTGTGGCTCACCCACAGCCACCTCTGCAGACACTTGCCTCAGCTTCAAAACTGTGATTTAAAAAAAAATGTTCACAAGGTAGAAGTTTAAGCTCCAGACAAGAGTTTGTAGAACGCAACGTATTTCCTATAGAGAAAGCACTGTTTACCTTGTAAAAGAAGTTTGTCCTCCCGACTGACCCAATCTTCCCCGTGTGGTTCATGAAGCAGATGTTTCCTTCTGTAGCGCCATAGAATTCGCACATTTTAATATCTCCGAATCTGTCCAAAAACTGTCTCCACACATCACTGCTCATACCGTTTCCAACTGCCAAACGCACCTGATGGTCCCTTTCCCCATCTCTCTGTCAGAAGAAAAGATTTCACTGGTAAATAACTCATTTCTCGCTCTCTCTGTTATTCCTGCTATTTTTAAGGTAACTGTCCTAAAAGTAAACAGGGCATGCACAATAGGAGAAGAGACGCAAACACAGTAAGCAAGTCAGAGTTTTGTTGGAGAAACGTGTCCAGTAGTTAACAAATAACTCTGGGTTACATCTGGTTCCTTTTCATATGTGGGAGGGGGTGTTCTTCCCAAATTACAAATTATGAAGACCCTTTTTGGGAGGGTAGACACTTAGAAGAAAGTATATTTCAGGATGTGAAAAACTTTTAAAGGATTATGAAATATTTAAAGTTTATTTCCTAGGCCTATCTTTTATTACCTGTATAATGTTGATATTGACTCCCACTCTGATTTTGTTTATTTATAAATCTATATATATACATATATATGCATACACACTCATATATGTAAATATATATTAAAGGCTATAGACCCACATAGGAGATAACAGTAAATTAAACCCTTAGAACCAATGAAATAGTTAACTTAAAATGAGACAATGGGATGTAACTCATAGTTTAGAATGCACAATCTTCACATGCTTTTTTTGTATTTCGAATTAAAGAAGAAATGAATTTTGTTCCATGTTCAAGAAAAATGTCAATTAATGTGGCTAATGCACATTTAAGTTCAAGTAAGGCCTTATTATCATTGTAATCCCAGTAAATTGATGATTTGCTCAGAACTACCTCTTGGTAACATATGATCCACTGACCACAGGATGTTTCAGCCTCTTCTCTAAGCACCACCAAAGGGTTTTAACTAAAATGTTCTAACCTATGAATGCTCAAGAATAAATAGAAAGGGACGAGATGTGATTGGGAGCCTAAAAGGTAAACAGGTAAAAAGACATGACTAAGAATTAGTGAGGTAGATGCACAAGCCTATATGGGGGAGCCAATCAGTGCTCCCCAGTGTCAAGTAATCCCGTGAATGAGGGAACTATAAAGCTTGCCTGGCTGTCTTCCCTTGTTTGCTCCTTATTGTCTAGATGCGAGGGAAGTTACTCTCTGAATTCCAAATATAGAGAAAACAGTTGGGGTTGAGACATTAGTAAAACAGAAGCATTTAATGGCAGTTCCTTTCAGATTAGGGAAGTACCCCGCCCTAACTGTGATTCTCTGACATTTATTCTGAACAAGAGCAGTACACTCCTGAGTTATCAGATATATGACTTAAGAGAAAAACACATCAATTTTTAGAAGTGCCTCAATAAAATGGCTTGATCTCTTCCCAGGCATCTTAGAATCTAAACCTTTGGCTCCCAAGTACCATACATCTGTAGTTAGATTTTGACGCCATTCTGAAATATTATTAAAGCATCGATTTTTATAGGATGAAGCCTGTGAAAGGATGTCTAAGATGTATGGGCTGCCATGAAAACTGTCCAAGAGAAAAATGTCTGTATCTGCAGAACAGTAAGAAAATAAAACAAAAACCATTAAATTTAACAGCAGTTTCTAAAATGGATGGGAGACTATTGAGCTATGTACTCAAGGTCAAAAAAAAATTTAAAATAATAAATATAAGGATGGTGCTTGAACATCTTCTGATAAAGTGAGAAGAAACAAAAGGGAAAGGGAGACAGAGAGAGGAGAGAGAGCAATAGAGACAGAGAGATACACACACACAGACATAGAGAGAGATCATTCTTAAAGAGACTGTGGAATTTTTTGTCTATTTTATATTCTCTGAACATATTGTTTAAAACTTTAAAAACAAAACATATCTTCAGAAAACTAAACACTAAACATGCGCTAGATCTGGAGAGATAAGTCCGTGGTTTAGAGCATTTGCTGCTCTTGTTGGGCATCTGAGTTCAGTTGCAGAGGAACTGAGTTCAGGTCCCAGCACCTGTAACTTCAGCTCCAGGGTTCTGAGAATACCTACACACGTGCAGCATACTCACACATAAACACACACATTCGTTTAGATAAAAAATGTTTACGAAGATATGTAAAACTAAACATTCATCTTTAGTAGAGTGGTACTAGATAGACCACAAAGGATGCTTCCAACATAAAAAGGTAGAGTATCACAGGTAGAGCAATGACTGAAGAGCAGAAAGGAGGGAAATGGTATAGAAAATGGGGTATGGTTATATATGACTGAATTAAGATATACTCTTGAGTGTCATTAATGCTTATGTGCACAGTCAAATTAGATAACTAGATCATTCAAGGGATAGGCTGAATTAAAGTTTTATAAAGTTACCTGATGGAGGAAGGTCATTGGTTAAAAAATAAAGAAACTGCTTGGCCTCATAGGTTAAAACATAGGTGGGAGGAGTAAACAGAACAGAATGCTGGGAGGAAGAGGAAGTGAGCTCAGAGGCCATGCTCCCCTCTCCTGGGCAGACGCCATGAAGCAAGCCGCCAGGTCAGACATGCTGAATCTTTCCCAGTAAGTGCACCTAACGATGCTACGCAGATTATTAGAAATGGGTCAGGCAAAATATGAGAATTAGCCCGTAAGAGGCTAGAGCTAGTGGGCCAAGCAGTGTTTAAATGAATACAATTTGTGTGTTGTTATTTCTGGTGTAAAGCTAGCCATGCGGGAGCTGGGCGGGACGAAAAGCAGGCCAGCAGCTCCCCACAACAGTTACCACCCTGTCAGTTACATGGGAAAATGCTGTCTTATGAGAGCATGTGACAGATTAAGGATCGATGCTATACTGTTTAAAGTAATTAAATTACTCAAGGGCCTAAAGGAAAAATGTTTACATTTTAAATTAAGTGTGGGCATGGGTACATGCACTCATGTGCTTTTAAATGATTTTCTCTTAAGATTTCAGAAAAGGCTAACAGAATCTTTTACAAATTTACTGCCAAATATTTATATAGTTACACACACACATAGAAAGAATGAGAGATAGAGATAGTTAGATGATGGATGAATAGATAGATGATAGGTAGATAGATGGATAGATAGATGATAGATAATAGATAGATAGATACATACATAAGTCATTATCTAAACCACATAAAATACTTGCTTACTCTTCAGCCATATAAAGGTTACCCAGATTTCTGACAGAGTGAGATCTTCTCTCACAGATATCCCATGGGCTTAGTTCTCAGCAGGCATGATCATTTGGGTTTCAGTACAAAGAACCAGACTGGTGTGATGACATCCATGAAGGAGCCACACCAACGTTGAAGCTTTCATTTTCTTTAAAAACCTCTTCTACTGTCTCGTGCACCAGGAACTAAAGGGAAGTTACCTACTACAGATCACTAATTCCGAAACAGTCTTTTTCTTCCAGAACATGGACTCCATCCAGCTCTGAAAAACCCTACTGCAACTGGCTCGAAGACCCTCTTCAGTTGCCTAGAAAACCTGAAACTCCATAGTTTCTCTTTAAATGCAGAGAACTCTATGTAACTTTACGTTTTAAGGAAATGAGAATGTTTGTTGTACATGTAGAGGCAGAAGTACCGGACACAAAACCAATTAACTACTGCCTACAGCTCCGCATGGCAAACTGTTTCCTGCAGGAAGCAGCGTTTCACCCTGGAATGATCATCTAAAGCACAAACAGTAGACAGTAGGAAAGTTGGTCCTTCCACTCTGATTCTAAAGGAGACCTCTTAGTTCTACAGCCTACTGATCATCATGCATGCATGCATATGTCTAGCACACACCAATGCATCTTTAAGCACGATCACGCGTTCTGACAGTGGGCTTTCCTTGCAAGCACTGCAATAACACACTGAACTAGTACAGGCAGGAAGTTAGGTCGGTTTACAGTATGGGGGCAAAACTGAGAATCCCATAGACCATGGTTTGAAACCTCATGTACATATTTTTATTTAAAAAATAATGCTAAGGAGGGATAATGAAACCACATGTTCTTTAGATAAATCCAGATTTGCTAATTTAAAAAAAATAGATAGCTTCTAACCAAAGGAGGAGGTAGGGTAGATAAGAAATCTCCCCAAGATCACCAATAAAAGCATCTTGTAGATCAGGCTATCCAAGTCCACATTCTTTTCTGTGTTCATCTGTCTCGTGCAATCCCACATAATTAAAAAGTTGTATTTGTCCCTGCCTCATCTCATCAGCATTGGAAATAATTAATGGAAGTAGTCTTCATATTTTAACCAGTAAAAACAGAGGAGACGGCCCACCATCCTGGGCTGAGTGAGGGATCTCAGGCCAGGAGGTATAGCTCAGTTACGGCTCCACTGTCTGTCCTCATGAAGGGTAGTATGCTTCACAATTTCTCTGGCTGATGTTGATTTGATTAAAGAAAAAAAAAATTACATCTTTGCTGTCAAGAGTGTTTAGGAAGTCAGAAAGCTTTTATTCCTTTTTTTCTTTCTTTTTAAAAAATATTTGGAAAGATAAATGAGACCAGAACAAAGGCAAGGACAGAGAAAGCAAATAAGCCACAAAGATACACTCTAGGCTTTGACAAATTTCTACACTGACCTATTTCTCATGCAGTGACAGCTGATCAAAAGGATGTCAGATCCACTGCTTTGGGGGTTGGGAGATGAATACCAATAAAGTTTCCTTTTAATGCTAAAAACATTAACAGGACTATACCCAATATAATCATTTATTCAAAAAAATAGTAAAGTGCAATTTGCTCTTTTAAAAGTACAGAGTTTTGAAGCATTGCCAATTTTAAGCTTGGAGTTATTTTTCTGTAAGCATCATATGCATCTAATTTCATAATAAATTTCATAATAAAATTGAATTAGCCTGGACTTGCAGTACGCTAGCACATGGATCTGTCCTGTCCTGCTACAGAACAAAGCACACAATTGACACGTTACTGGGTAGTCTGTCTCTTATTTTCCAGAACTTTCGTATTTATTTCATCTTGTATTTTGTAAGCACCTCTGGGTCTTTGATAAATTATGTTCTGGAAGACTGTGGAGTGAAAGCAAAGAAACCAAAATTGCCTCCTGCCCTGCTCCCCAGCACGTTTTCCGTCTGAAATCCTCAGCACCTCCTGGACTGGTTTCTCCTACCTGAGGCTGTTTGCACAGATAACGGCAAAGTTCTCCGATGTACTGAAACACAGTCACGTTGTACTTCTTGCAATCATTCCAAAACTGGCTTGCAGAGAATTTCTTCTTTAACACACACGTAGCACCTGTGGGAAGAGGTCAAAACAGGCAGTAACTACCATGAAACTCAAATGATTCGGTTGTCTTAACAGATTCGCTCCCTTCCAGGGTTTTGATAATTCATCTTCAGTGACTGCTAGCAAGTTGATTTGGAAACATTACTTTTACAGCCCAGTAATCTCTTAGTGCAGTCCTGTGGTAGCTATGAGTTCTGACTGCAAATGTGCATTTTGCAGTTTGTGGAATGGAACCACCTTCAAAATTAGTAAGAAGTTTATGCATACTTCCACAAGTATAGAAGTCCATGTATGCCAGTGTAGAAGTCCGTGTATACTACCACAAGCTCTGGGAGAGCCTTCCATCCTTCGTCTCAGAGATGAGTGATATTGACTCATTTTATCTTTGCACAAAAACATGCAATTTGTTCTGAAGACTTTATATCTGTCATACCCCAAAGCAGAGATTTAAGGAGCTATGCTAAAATTCCACTGACAAAAGTTCGCCAATGGATAAAGTGTCGAGTTTTAATAACATATTTTTAACATGATATCCTGTTTTTAATTGGAATCTAATTCACAATTAAACACATACAACCCAGTGGCTTTTCTTAGGGTCACAAAGGTGCCATCAGTGTCATCATCTTAGTCTAGGGCCTTTGTTTTTATTACCCCAAAGGAATTTAACCGCCTTAGCAGCAATTTCCAGCTTCCCTTACCCTTGACAATCTTTTATGTACATCTACCTTAAATTTGCTTGTTATTGACTAATATGGCATATTGTGCCTGGTCCTTTCATTTACTATAAAATGTGATTTGGGTCTGTTTATCTTGTAACATGCATCCGTATTTCATCCTCTTTATGGTTGAATATATCCATGGATATGCAACATTCTATTTGTTAATTCATTAGTAATACTTATTGGGGTTACTCGTTCTTTTGGCCATCAACACTAATGGTAACACGCACAAGCATGGTCAAGTGTGTTTGCATATTTTCAGTTCTTTTGGACATGTATCCATGAATAGAATCACTTGATCATATGACTACCCCATGTTTTACTGGCTCTGAGATCTTACACATACACACAGACTCTCACAGTGATGGAATCTTACTTCCAACTCTGCCCTTGGCTGTTCAAGAAGATGTTCTTGGGGCAGTTAGTAAACCAGCTTAAGGCATTTCTATAGCTCAGTCCACACAATTTTGGTGTCCTTGGTGCTCTGGCTAGCAGTGGATTCCACCATGGGAGGTCGGGTACTGGGATTCAATAATAGACATAGATCAAATCTCTCTCTCTCTTCCACAAAGATAGGCTCATTCTCTCTCTCTCTCTCTCTCTCTCTCTCTCTCTCTGTCTGTCTCTCTCTCTCTCTCTCTCTTCTCCTCCCTCTCTCCCTCTTCCCCTCTCTTTTTTCTCCTTCCCTCTAATAAGCTACTTAAAGTTGCTTACGGGGCAACATGGTGGCAGTTCCTTCCCCTGTGGCTTGCTCAGCATGCCCTTCCTTTTTACTGTATTAAAATTGAGCGCTCTGCTCTGTTATCCAGTTTACTTAATTCCCAACAAGGTGATCTTTATGTGTGTGCACGAATGATCATCTTGTGGTGTCTGTGGAGAGGTGACTATGACCCTACACTCACATCTAACAATCCAGTTGTGATAGGAATGTAAGATTCTTTGTCCAGATTCTTACAGATGTTTTTAATGATGGAAGCTCTTTTCCTGTGAATCTTGACCGCACTCTGAGTAAGCTGCAACTGAGTACCAGGCATGCACAATCGGTAATGAATGAGCTCTAGTATTTCATAGCTAGTGAATGCAGCATCCTGCTGCATGTCTTCAAATGGAACCTCCTGAGTCATACACTTTATCTCAAATGTTCTTGGGTGTTTTAGGACAGACTGGGAAGAAAAGAAACTGGCCTTTCCAATTCCTTCCCCTCACTTACCTGTGTAATACAAATTTGTTCTTCTTGCCTGGAAGAGGTAGAGTTTATTTTCCCACTGTTCCAGTCTAGATGCTCGTCTGAGCTTTGGCTTGTGTTGCTCAGCAGAATGCTGCTGAAGTGACCCTTGAGTTTTGGGAGCTTGCTCTGAACAACTATGTGACTGACATGTTTACTCCCTGTGACTGACTGCCTGATGATCCTGGAGCTGGTCTGCTAGAGAATGAGCAACCACAAGAAAAAGGGAGTCTATACAGGGCTGAAATCACAAGAGCAAATGCCCAAGATTTGACTTTTGTAGTTTAGCAGTGTGCTATGTTACAAAAATGTCTCCTTGTCTCAGATATTACAATGTATTTATGCAATATGTAGTTCCTTGGACTTCTATGAATATTTGTAAGTTCCAATAAGCACAAGCTCAGACTAAATATTTTGGTGAGCCATCAAAAAGAAAAAGCAAACTTACCTAACTCAACACACCCACCAATTCCAAGGAGAGCCCCTGAGCTATGGTAAAGAGGGAGGGTTATATAAATAATGTCGTCAGCTGTGCAGCCGAAAGCCCACAGCCCAAAGGATCCCTTCAACACCTGCAACTGACTAATCACAGCTGCTTTGGGCAGACCTGGAAGAGAAGAAAAGAAAGAAAAATTAACCCCCACACATTCTCTGAGGGACTCTGAGTTCTTGGAAGGATTCCTGTCCACATTAAAGATCATGCAAATTGATGGCAGTGAGGTACAGTGTCATAATTGAGAAAGGTGAAATGTAGGCAGAGAGCCAAAATCATCTTCAGACAGCTTACATGCTTTAGGAAATGGCTATTTGTGTTTACTTTCGTATGTGAGCTAATTTTCTCATAACCATTGGGCAAGCTTTTTGGAACAAGCTTTGCAGGAGTCTAGCCTCCACCAACCTATAGCTAAGAATGCTTTAAAGTAATATCAAAAATATATTGAAAGAATTTTCCCACCTTGCTGTAGCCAGCTTATCTAATGTCCACACTGTATTCTAAGAATAAATTGATTTATAATTTCCTTTGTTCCATAGCTACAGAAGTCCATGAAACCCCTTCAGTGGCAGAACATGCTTCCAGAGTAACTTGAACCTACTAGGCAGGTCACGGTCACTGTTATTTGTCAAGTGTGTATGTGTGTGTGTGTCTGTCTGTCTGTGTGCAAATATATATGTCCCATTACACATAGATTTATGAAGAAAGATTATCCTGATACTAACAACACAAAGAATTAAGACAAAAAGGCCTCAAACTTTTCTAGATGCCCTCCAGTAAATGTGCAATGTGAATTGCTGCTATCATGAGGTTCTGCAGTCTTTAATTTCTGTAAAAAAAAGTCAAAACCACACAAAATCAGAGTGCAGTGTCTGCCAGAAACTAATGAAAGAAATGCTAACATCTACAAATACATGCCCCCAAATGAGAGGAATTATAATATGCATCTAAATTGCACATAAAGTAGAAGCTTTCCAGAGGACAACTTCTCCAGGTAGGACTCGCCCTGTAGACCGCTTACTTTGTAGGGATTAGCCATGTCTTGTATATGATCCTTTTGTAATGTTTAACCATGTCGTCTCATATGATACTTCAAAAATACAAGGTTCATGAAATATGTTGCAATGGTTCCACACATTTCATGAGCCAAACACGTTCCTTCTCTGTCTAGTCTTCCTTCACACATAATTAGTTTCTTATGAAAATATACAGTTGTAAGTAATATATAAAATATTTGTATTTTGCATAGTGCCTTAGTACTGGCATCTATGGGTAAATATTTTCCTTACTGTTTTGGGATTTGTTATTGTTATAGAAAGTAATAATGTCAGTGTAAGAAATTCATCCATTAAAATGATCTGATTGGTTAACCCATATGACATTGTAAGATCATGGTTGGCCATTAGCACTTCTATGTCTTTCCAGCTATATGTCTCTATCATGGAACACAACTTGTATTCCTGATGATAACAATCACCACTCCAATTAGTTCATTAGATCTGATTTCATCCTATTCTTCTTAGAATTTAAAGGGTTTTAGTTTTTCCAAATGATTTCCTGCACAGGCGGCCATTTTGAATCTCTCTCACTGAGGCTTGAGTTGGGTGGGGCTTGGTGGTCAAGGGCTCACCCGGTCAGCATAAAAGAGCATGTGGCACTGAATTCCATCCCCTGAGCAACAGAAACTAACAGATCAATCTCATTAATAGACTTGTTTGCATTATAAAATGCTAAGGGGATAAGGCCAAATGGGGGGTTTCCTGGATGCAGGCAGAGAGGCAAAGTCAAGGGTGGCAGGGGACCACAGAAGACATCGAAGGAAGGGTCACAGACCACAGAGACGTCAAGTGCGCTCCAGAAAGTCTCAAGCCTGCCTCGTTCGGTACCAGCTCTGAAAATCCTGACAGACTTTGTGCTCTATTTCCCTAATGGGATTAGACTTGCCCTCATATGTGAAGTTGGGATAATATTCACCACTATCATAAAATCATGGTCTTTCTTAAAAAGAATCCTTTGTAACTGCTCCCAAAAGCTTGGACTTTTAGACCCTCTACCGAGAATCCCTCCAGGCTTCCTCCTCAAAACTACATATTAGTAGGTGACATGAGACTAGTTCTAGTCACGATTCTAAAGAACAGCTTTCCCTTCCTCATCCAGAGGAGCAAATATTCTGGCTTTTTCTGCAAAAGAGATGTTCTACGCCTTCATCACCACACTGTCCATCCCATGTAGTGTCCCTGCCCACAGTAAACCAGCTCTCAAATTAAGCACCTGTCACGGAGAGGCTGGTCCAGAACCAGCAACACTACATCCCAAGCTCCTGTCACCTATCAGGGGACTTTAATGTACTTCTTGAGCTTGCTGTTTTCTGAAGTATCTTGGCAAGGGAGAAAGACTGAAGAAATAACTGAGGCTCTAGTTAGTAGGGAACCAAGAAAACACTGAAGGAATTCCCAAGGTGATGGCGAAGAACAAATACACAAAAACAGCACAGCAGCTGGACAGGACTGAAGGGGAAGGAAGGGTGTCTGGAACAGGGGTGTCTAAATATTGACTTGACAGAATGCATGGGGCTCCTTCAGTATCTACAACTGCATTTTCATTGTGGAGTAGGTGGCATCGCAAACTAGTTCAATATTATTGTTATCTCAGAATCCATGCTATTGGAAGCCCAGTTATCTCTTTCTGGTTCTGAGAACTTTCTATGACCAGGAGACTGTGCTCCAGGAACACGTCCCTCACGTCACTAACCCACACCCATAGGTTTGACCATGATAAACGCAATGATCAACACCAGGGGCATGTGAAAACCCTTCTTCATTGGTGTTTTTTTTTTTTTAAACTATCCCATACATGATCCCTACAGAGTAATCAAAGGGATAATGCCCCTGGGCTTCAATAAGTTTTTATCCACTGGCCCCTCTCCCATGTAGCACTTGAGGTAGGGTTCCTTACTGCCCCTTGACTTCCCACTGGCATCCCTAATCTCTCTAAACCTTCGTATAATCCATTCCTTCTCTTTGTTATCTTTTGCTTTCATCCTTCATCTTGTCTCACCTGCTACACACAAGCAACACTCCCTTCAACTAACAGTTCCCTGAAGCTATTCATTTCCACTTACATGTAAGAGAGGTCCATGTAAACTGCATTCCATATGGCTCAGTCAGCAAGTGTCCACTGTTATGACACTGATCTAAGTACGGTAGAAAGAGGAAGTGGGTGGAGGGCCAGGGTGCAGGGGAACCAAGAACCATTTGTAGATGTTTGTAGATGGGTGCTAAGTGTCTGCTAAGTTACCTGTTCTCACTAGACATAGAGAAGCACGTTTGTTCAAAGAAAGATTATGTCCATACTTTCTGCCTTTGAAGCAAAATTAAAAAATAAATACAGTGTTTTTCTCTCACAGATCCACAACTTTTTCCCAATTCTAGGCTATATAATTGCAATATAATAAATGTAAAATTAGTAGTGCTTTCTCTCTCAGCCAGTTGTGCAACAGCACAAAATGTCTCAGCTTTGACCCCAAAGATGAAATAAATGCGTGTCACAATCTGCTCCAGTCTGCCCTCATTGGAGTGGACAGGTAAGAGACTGTCTTTAAGTCACCCCTGACTTGCCACAAGAACACAGTCACAAAGTCAGCAAACTGGCTAAACACTTTCTGCTGGAATAAAAAGAAACCCCCTTTTCTAAAGTTATTCTCTTTCAAATACCAATATCCAACTAAAATTGTGCTAACAAACATACATACAAGCATTTTAAGTTTATTCATTCTAATCATATTTTAAAATATAGTCTGCTTCCTAAAGAACTAAAAGGGAGAAGATGCACCAAATTACTGTCTGGTCAGTTTTCTTAATTCATGTGTACTAGCATTTTTGCTTAGGGCATGGCACACACATAGGAATGGCAATATTGAAGCATGGAAACAAAATTCCAACTGTCAGTCTGATCACAGAGCCTCCCTGGTTTGTCGTTCACAGTTCTCAGGGCTTCCTAAAAGGTAAAGAATTCTCGTGCATTCTCAAGCAGTTTCATTATCTTCTTTTGGTTAGCACCATTCAACCGTTCCCCCCAGTAAGGAAAGCTGAGTTACTTAAGCCCGTTTTGTTTCTTTCTTGGGACTCACTAAGCTTTCCAGACTTCCAGGGAGTCACAAGACTCAGTTATTCTGGGAAAGTTAGGAGAGCTGTCACCTGCACCACAAGTCAGGAATAGAAAGAACTGCTTAAGAGTCCACTATCAAGTTTTTAAACACAGAAGGGGCGTGGAAAAAGAGACCTGAAAAGGAAAGGAACATGACCACTCCTAGGTAGGATGGAGGAGAAAACTTACTACAGATGAAAGGGAGAGTGCACGCAGAGACTGGACCATCTGGGAGAGTCCAGAGTGGACTTGATGACGCGGAACTGTGACCTCTTCACATGGGGAAGGGAAAGTGGGAGAGGGGGACAAGCTGCAGCAGCTAAGAGGGCAAATGTACAAAAGTGTAGGTAACCTAAATGCCTGTCTTTAGAGGAAAGAGCCTCTCGGGTAATGGCAGCTCAGGTTCTGGGCTGGAGAGTGTAGTGGGCAGGGTATGCTAGCCACACCCTGGAACTGGCAGAAACCGAGAGATGCTGAAGAACCCAGCAGCCAAAAACCCAGCAGCCAGGTCCGCTTTGATGCGTTAAATAGGCACCTCACTTAGCCTTTTGGCCAGGGTTTGAAAGTGAAAGGAAGGTAACTAGCAACTACCTAAATGATTCTCTTCATTATTAGGTACCAGAATCTGAGGTCCAGAAAAAGAGCAAAAATAGTGTCTAAGAAATTGGCTAAGCTCTGGGACTGGGTTGACGTCTTCAGAAATTCCAGCATCCTTGGATTTCACTCCCTAAGGAAATCTCAAACGAGAGTAAGGCCAATGAGCACCAGCATCTGCCAAAATCGAAACAAGCTACCTTTTAAAGCCAAAGCAATTAACTTCCCCACCTGCATTTGAAAGTTCCAAGACCTGAGAACCATAGGTCTTTCAGGCATGATTCCTCAGATATTAATTTGTTACAAATGACTGGAAAATTGTTTTTGAGACAGGCTCTCACTATCTCTCTATGTTTCACTGTTTGGCCTAGACTCATTCTGTAGACTGGGCCGGCCTTGAAGTAATAATAGAGTACCGCCTGCCTCTGCCTCACAAGTGCTGGGATCATGAATTAAAAAAAAAATGAAAACAAGACTCCTAGATTAGTGGCAGAAGGGGAAGGTTTATTGTAGCTATGAGGGAGAGCGTAGGCAGAGGCATCTGGAAGAGTCCAGACTGGACCAGGCCATGAGAGGAGAAAGAGGGGTAGGGAAAGAAAGGAGGAAGACAAGAGAGAGGGAGGCAAGAGAGGAGCTAAGGACCAAGAGACCTAGCCCAAATGGCTGGGTTCTTGTGGAAGCTGGAGGAAGGGAAGGGGGCAGTGTATGCCAGCCAGGATGACTCTGTAACAGGTACTGAGAGAAGCTGGGAGAACCTGGGGATCAAGTCCACTCTGATATGTAAATAGACACCTCAGTTAGACATCAGTCCCGAGTTTGAGATCTTACACATCCGATCTAAGATTTTATTATTTTTAATTATTGGTATGTGCATGTCTGTGCAGTCCCAGCACTGATGACACAGATGCACACACACATACATACAGACACATACACACACACAGACAGACACATACACAGACAGACACACACACACACACACACACACACACACAGAGCGAATACCTGTTGTTCCAGAGGTAAAAATATACAGGCACGTAGACTTGAGGCTTGAGGCGACATGATGGCTTGTGGGCACTGGCTCATCAGAGGCCAAGTTCATCTTTTCTGTAAGTGAAACTACACCTTGTGGAACAGAATCCTTCATTCCCCAAACACGAATGTGCTTGGGGAGGCTGGGAAGGATTTCTTCTATGCTTCCAAGCAAATCTGAAAAGCAAGCGGTTAGAAATAGGTTAAAAAAAAAAAAAAAACAAACAAACCCGGGATCTCAAATTTCATATTGGGTTTCTTTCACGTGTTGGGACAGAGATAAAATGGAAATGAAGTATCCCCTCTGCTTGATTGAGCTACAGCAAGGCTACTTTGTGCTTGTATTTTTTGGTTTGGGAAGCTTTGTCACCCCAAATGCCCCAAGTTTGTCCTTGAATTTGCAATTGCCCACCTCAGTTTGCAAAGTCCAGGGATTGTAAGCACGAGCCACCTTTCCAAGCCCTGTTTCTCTCTTTCAACTGGATTCTGGTTCTATTTCAACAGGACTAAATGAAAAAACAATTTTGCCACATCTGATTGAACAACACAAAGTGGAATCATAATAAATGTTGGTGGTTTTGATACCTTCCTGCTAAAAGACTACACTTCAGCTTCCATGCCAGGCTCAGCAGGCCCTGAAGAAAGCGGTTAGGGAGTGGTAATAGTTTCTGCAGCTGTAAGACACCAGATCTCATCTTCTGTAGGCTTTTTGGTCATCCACACATTTGTCCCCTCAACTGAGGTCAGACCAAGCCTCTCTTTCTTCCTGCCGTCTATCTCTTTACAGCTATCTTAAATAATCTTATGTATTCTATTACTACAATTGTTATAGTTTCCCAATTTCTAAATAAACTACTTCCTAGAGTCTTTTCAAATTTAGTATTAGGATACTGAAGTAGACATTTTGTTCTAAATACAACTTGGTCGTTAGTTATTCCAGGAGAACACCTGGGTGTTAAATTGCTCCTCTTTGATGAAACACACTTGAGGAAATCCCTTGGCCACTCGGGAGTCCTAGGATCATTTTGGTTTCCAGGCCATTTTGAAGCCAAAAGCTAATAAATTCAGAGAGAGGCCTGTTCTCTAGGCAATGTGATAAGTAAAGTTGCAAACCCCTGAAGCAGAGGAGGAAAGAAAAAATGCCTTTCAGAAACATCCTTTATGCAGGGAAGGATGTGACAGGGCAAGCTGGGAGTGCAGTGACAGCCCAGCCTCCAGCAGCAGCTTGGGGCTCAACACCAAGGAGAGAAACAAAGTGAGGCAGAAAAAAAGGAGCAGTTAACGTTGAGAGCTTGAGTACTCACAACTGAAAACCTTTGGGGCGCAGTTAGTTCAAGGGTCTGAGGGTTGAGGGATGAAAAAACAGCCAGGGTTTAGGAAACTCAGTGTTCCCAGGATTAATAATACAAAAAGGCAATGACTGAAGTAAGGGGAGACTAAATTATTTGAAACTCTCATTTGGCCACGAATGTAGGATAAAATGCCATACTGTAAAGAAGGTGGGGGAGAAGGGAGATAAGGCAGTGGTGAGCCCCTCAGGAGGAAGCGTTAGATATTAAGGTACCCAGCACGCAACCGTATAGAAAAGAAACAAAATCTATCCTTCCTGAAAACTCTTTTTCTAGAATAGAGAAAGAGCTGTGTACATCACATTCTTTTTGCTGGAATTTTGCCTTAGTTTAACACGGGTCTCTGAGAGTAGGGTACAAGTTTTATATTTATTACAGTTGTTAGCTTTGTCCCATATTTCTAGGATGTTTCTTTTGCCAGGTGTGAGGGACTTCTGCTTATTTTATTGCTTATTTTAAATTGACATTGACACTAACATTTTAGGTGGAGCTGCACAACGACACCCACTAGCCAAGGACTACTGGCAGCCACCAGAGCCAAAGTAAAGGCAAAGAATGTCTTTTATACTTCTCTGTGAGCATGACCCTGAAACCTCCCTGGCTTTAGCAGCCTTCAGAACTAGGCCAGATACAATTCCTTAGTTTAAACTGCCAGTGCAGGCTATTTTATCACAGCGTCTCCAGGAGGCTAATAAACCAAGTTCTGAAAATGATGCCCAGTGTAACTGGTAATCAAAATGAAATGAAGCAATTCCCAAACCACGTAAGCATCATAAAAGAAATCAGTGAATTGGCTCAGAGGTTAAAAATGTGCACTGCTTTCGCAAAGGACCTGAATTCAGGGTCCAGCACCTACATTAGGCACTCACAATGGCCTGTCATACAGCTCCTGTGGCCAGATGATCCTCTGGCATCTTTGTGCACCTGTGTTCAAGTGCAAATACCCCCACAAGGATACACACAAATAGACATACTTTAAAAAAATGGTGATTAGTAATAATACTTTTTAGTGTACAGTAGACCCTGGTCAGAATGCTCTAGAATATATGAAATTTGGCCTGCACTTAAAAAAGCAACTATGTGTTATTTAATTCTTAAAATTAAACTGAAAACATGCTAAGGGGACCCTGGGTCGGCCTAAAGGGCAGGAACTCCAGGGAATGGAGGTAGGGTAGGAAGCTTTTTTCTAGAACTAACAGGCTTCCTGCTGAGGTAAGTAAACTCAGAAGCAGGTTCCAATGGAAAAGCAAATTCATTACTCCCTTGCTGTTTTAAGGGACTTAAAGCATTATTTTTTGCTTTTCTTTTAAGTGTCAATGATAATTTAATAAAGATTTCTCCTTTCAATGAGTAAAAAAAAAAAAAGAAGTAAGCAGAGTTTCGTTTGTTTGTTTTTGTTTTGTTTTTCAAGACAGGGTTTCTCTATGTAGCTTTGGAGTCCATCCTGGTACTCACTCTCATTCTGTAGACCAGGATGGCCTCAAACTCATTGAGATCCGCCGATCTTTGTCTACTGAGTGCTGGAATTAAAGGTGTATGCCACCACCAGCCGGCGCAGAGAGTTCTTAAAAGATAAAACGCAAAAGACTAAGAAACACTTAATGAAATGTTCAACATCTTTAGCCATCTGGGTAATACAAATTAAAACTCTTTTGAGATTTCATCTTAACCCAAGATCAAGATCAATAAAACAAATGGCCAAGATTAATAAAACCAATGGCAGCTCATACTGATGAGGATGTTGGATAAGGGGAACACTCATTTATTGCTGGTGAGAGTGCAAACTCGTACAGCCACTGTGGAAATCAGGGTCATAGTTCCTCCAGAATCTGAGAATATATCTGCCTCAATACCCAGCTATACCATGTTCGTGCACATCCCCGAAGGACTCTGTGTCCTATTACAGAGGCTCTTACTTAACCAAGCTCATTGCCGACTGTTCCTAATAGCCAAAAATCAGAAACAGCCTAGGTGCCCATCAACTGATGAATGGATCCTGAAAACACGGTGCGTTTGCAGAATGGAATACTATTCCGCTGTTAGGAAAACTGATTACTGAAATTTTCATTTAAAAGGCTGGAACTAGGACAGAAGTATCCTGAGTGAAGTAACCTAGGCCCCAAATGACAAATATTCTATGTTTTCTCTTTTATGTACATGTTAGCTTTTAAGCTTTCAAAATATATGCTTTCACCCAAATAACCATAGAGATTAGGTACCTAATATGGGACCAGAGGGGGAGGAAAGGATCTCCCAAGGAAGAGGAAATAAAATAAGTGTAATGGAGAGACAAGGGGAAACTAGAATAGGAAGATTAAATAGGAAAGGGGACGGGGTGCAGGGTAAACAAAGGAATATGGGGAGGGACAACTAACACTAAAGGCCATTTGAAATATTTATGGAAACCGACTACTGTAGAAGCTTCCTAAGATGTTTCAGTCCTAGTGACTAACACTCACGGTACTAAAAGTGGAGAAAGGTACAGTCATGTCATCCAGCTACAAACCCTGTGTGTGACCAGCAACAGTGACCTGGCTGCAGGATATATTGGTGCAATAGTGGCATAGAGGGGAGCAGGTGGAAAGATCATAACAGCCAGAGGTGATGGGTGACTCCAAGCAAAAAGTGTCTTCCAGGCCCAACAGGACCGATGCACATATGAACTTACAGCTACTGTGACAGCTGCTGGCCCTGCACAGGTTCAGGTCAGAAGGGGTCCCAGCACTGAGACTTTAGGTAGACATGGGGTCGAATGCCTAACCAGGAAGCTATCTCCAGTTGCTGTCTGCTGGAAGACGGAAGGTCAATTTTTTCCAAAGGAGTCTCATTGGGTGTGTCAACCATATTTTAGGGCAGGCCCATGACCAGGAGTCACTGGGCAGCACAAGCAAACTTAATAATAAAGATTTTTGTAGACTTATTTTATTTTACTTTGATTTTTTTTGTCCTTTGCTTGTTTGGTTTGATTTTCATTTTTGTGTGTAGTTCGTGTGTGTGTGTGTGTGTGTGTGTATTTCTTGGTTTTGTTTTGGTTTCTTTGTTGTAGTTGTTGTTTGAGAGAAGACAAAAAAACATAAAGATGGGTGAGTAGGGAGGCCAGAAGGATCTGAGGGGCTGGGGAAAACCATGATCAAAACAGATTGTATGAAAAATATTTTTTTCAATAAAATTAATTAATACCAATGAATGAGTCAAATGGCACTAGACAACTCATAAATAGAACTTATAAGAAACTGAAAGCAAACACATAAATAATGAAGCATTACACTGCCAGGGAGCTAGGGGTTAGGTCTTTAAATGTCCTATTAATCTTTACTTCTACCACAAATACAAATTAAGCAAAATATAAGAATCCAGGAGAATGTTCAGTTCTGGTGAGTGTATGCAGATATGCAATATTCTGACTTTCAGTTTTGGTGAGTGTATGCAGGCATGCGATATTCTGATTCTCAGTTCTGGTGAATGTATGCAGGTATGCAGTAGCTAGTTTTCCTACTATGTTTAATAGTCTGTATTGCAGAAGGAGACTCAATGCATTTTGGTTTGTTTGTTTGTTTTTCAAGTGTTTTTTTGAAAACATGCAAAAATTTCAGGCAAGTTATTAGGTGGAATCTCAAGTGTAAAAATGAGTCAGGGATGATCCTGTGTGTGAGCACTCAGGCCCTTAGTACAAAACAATTCTTCTTCTTACATCATCGTTGCACCTCTTAGTCACTTTTCTGAGACGACAAAAGCAGTAACAAGAATTTCACATGTCTGTCTAACATGCCATGCCAATTGTGCTTTGCATTTTGTTTTGTTTCAATAACTCTTTACTTCATCCTGCTCGACATTTAACGGACCTGTAGTTCTAAATATGAGGGAAAGGAATCAATTGATTATAGATTTCAATAGATTGGTAAATATTTTACTTTTAAATTTTTATATGACTCAAGGTATAGGTCTATGGTAGCATGCTTGTCTGATATTTGTAGGATCCTTGGTTTGATTTCCAGCACCAAAAACATTAATAAACCCAAGATGAAACTCAACTGCAAATAGGCAACCTGATCTCTCTATAGTGCAGAACAATGTTCACAAAAAAAGTCAGGGTGAAATTATCTATTTTATCACATACTTGGAGCCAACACTCTCCTGTGTAGGGCAGCTCAATAACCTTGTTATAGGGGCATGGCTAGGCTCTGGCTTTTCAGAAATGATGCTTAAGGAAGCCGTGTGATAAAGGACTATTCAGACATAATGGTACCAGTGCTTCATGATAGGTGCAGAAACACAGTCCTGAATAAATAGTGCTCCAGCTACTCTTATCAGCACTGTTTATTACAAATCACAGAACGCTTAGGAAGTGTGTGCTATTTCTGTGTATTTATGTTCATTATTATCATGCAGTATTATCTCTTATGCTGTTTATGCGTATTTTATGAACACTGTTTATTACAAATTATAGCACACTTAGGAACTGTGTGGTATTCCCTTTCCTGGAAATGAACCACAAAATGAACCACAAGGGTAAAATAGCTTGCCAAAGCTACTGGGCTTGTTTTAATCCGGGCACACTACTAAACTTCTAAATATATACCAGCACTCCTGATTAGCATCCATTCTACATTTCTATACATTATATTTCTATACATTATAAATATTCTCAGAATCAGCAGTCTTCTCTTGACTTGTTTTAAGTAATTTCCCCTTTTCCATTGAAAGAGGTGATATGTCTGAGCCATTCTGTTTCATTGATTCTCTGTCTAAGCCTTTTTGTGTTTTTATTCTTATTTTTTAATTACACTATACCTTCGGTTTATTTGTGTGTTTGCTTATTTGTTTTTCAAGACAGCGTTTCTCCATGTAACCCTGGCTGTCCTGGGACTTGACATGCTCTGTAGACAATGCCAGACTCCAACTCACTGAGATCCGCCTGCCTCCTGAGTGCTGGAATTAAAGGTGTGCACATGACCGCCTGGCTACACTATTACTTTTAAATTAACAAAATCAATTATTTTCTTCTGTAACAAGGTAACTTTCTTGACCCTGCTAAATCAAAGACGAGAGAAATACAATACAACCATTCTTATAAATACAAGAAAAAATTAGCACTATCCTAAAAATGAACGTGGATCCCATGTGAGGGTATCACAGGACTCAAGTTGTAGGTAACAAAGTTCCCAGGAGCCTTTGCTTTCTGTACCTCTGTACACATAACAGTCAATAAAATTTAGAAGGACTTTATTTTTTCTCTCTTCCTATTGAGCGTTAAGAAACGGTTGCTTTTATGGTTAAATGGCATTTGCCAGATTGCAAAGTCTCCATTGTTAACCTGAACATTTGCTCTGCATGGTTTATGAGGGCAACTGCTCATCATAACAGGGCCAGGCTGGACAGGGTAGCATGTTTGCTGCCAACATGAGCAGTTCCTTCTCCTGAAGAGAAATCTGAAGTCTTTTAAAATGAGTTCATACACAAAGTGTTTTCACACTTAAAGGAGAGAAGATTGGGGTAACAGAAGATTGTTTTAAAAGTTTGTAGTGATTTAATATGAGGTGCATTCAGAAAGTAAAATGTACACACTCCAGGAAACATATAGACCCAAGGTCGACCCAAAGCACTTCTCTTTTAGGAGTAGTGTTTTCTCTTCCCTAATAAAAGCTTTCTTTAGCAACAGATTCTGTCAGCTGTGTGGAGAATTTCCAGGCTGTCACCTTACTGTCGGAGATTTGTCCTGACTTTTAATTTTAATTCTGTGACTGTCAGAGAACACGATCCTGATCCAGACCCCTAGACTGTAACACAGCTAAGAGACTGCTTTGCAAGTCTGCATGAGTCTTCAGGCTTTGTTGGAGGGTCTAGTATCATACACAGTTTTCTAATTAGCATGTATTAAAAGCCTGATGTGTTGACATTGTTTTCTTATAACATAGCCAGAACACATACTTTTTCATAACTATATTGCCGTGTACCTGAAAGTGCTTATACAACCAGATGGTGATTAGATCAGTATCCCATATCGGAACCTAGGTTTTGAATCACAGTTCTGCAATCTATTAAAATGAGTTACTCAACCTAAGCTACCTGATTTCTTTGCCTAACACCATTGCATCTGCTTCTCAGAGCACCTGGAGACAGGCTTTACAGGAGTTGGCTTTTGTTGAAGGAATTCATTCAGCCAATAACCTTTCTGATAGCAGATCATTAGAGCATGGTCTGAGATAATATAAGCACAGACAGGGAGCCAGGAAGCGGACTCTCCCTTTTTATCTCTCGCTTGGTTGGTGGTCAGAGTTAGGTTCACAGCACCCAGCACCCACCGAGCAGAAGAGGAACGCAGTGGCTTTCTTATTGTGAGTGTTCCCCAATAAATATGTTATCCTCATGTGCTCGTGGACCTCCTCAACTATGCCTCCAGGCTTTGAGAAATGGTAACCGTTGACATCATTGTTATAATAATAATAATAATAATAATAATAATAATAATAATAGAATAATGCTTGATGGTGGTTTAATTGATATTTTTTTCTCTGGCTTCCTCATGAATATGGTTACCAGATAAGTAAGTCAATGTAGAAATTATACCTATCTCCAAGAACATTACTTGACCTGATCCATAAAGCTTGTTTAAAATTGTATATTACTTCTGGGACTCCAGAGAGATCTCTGGAGCTAGTCAAGAGCTTACCTTAGAAGCACAGAGTCTAAGTTTTATACCACCTTCAAATAAATTATGATAGTGCACATTTCTGATACTAGCACAGGTAGACAGGACACAAGCAGAAACCTGGTGTTTAGTGGCTGGCCAAGCTAGTCTATTTGATGATTTCCAGCCAATGAGAGATACTCTCTCTCCAAAGGAAAATGAATGGCAGGTGAAAAACTACCCTGAAAGTTGTCCTGTGGCCTCCACGTGCACACATATGCATGTACACTCACACACAGGTCCATATACAAATTTGCACATATACTGTCATACACCCTAATAAACCGGATATAACTGGATATATAGAGAGGTGCAATGTTTTTTAAAACACCACTTCAAGCCAACTGGGTGCTATTCCTGTGGATGTAGGATGTCTTCATGAGCACAGCAGGAATTCTTTCCAACGCTAAGTATCAAGCTACTACCTTACAGACCCTCGGCCGCTTCACAAAAGCCAAATCATTTCATCCTCAGAGCTGCACTGTGAAGTAGACGGCATTATCACCGTCTTACAGCTTAGTAGAGTGACACTCACAGAGATATTCCAGCAGCTGCTAGGTCTGCCTGGCTGCTCTGTGTAAACCACTCGGCTCTCCACATCTGTATACTCTCCCTAGGACCACAAGGATCTCCATTAGGAACAGCTGGTCGGAATCTGTAGATTCTGAAGTTTAAAAACCTAATCATGTATGGTGTTCACCAATGCAGCCTAAAATACCAAGAATACAGTATTTCAGGATAATAACTTTAAGTGCACACAATTTACTAAGATCCAGGCTGTTCTTAAACGAACAACCTATTCGTTAATTAAAAGATAATTATCACAGCCTTGAAATTCATGTAGTGTGTGTTTTGAGACATGTTAAAGTAAGTGATTAATGTGCTTAAGTTTAATTTCTCCAGTTAACTACTTTGCTGGAAAACTCTGCTAAATAGAATGGACTTAAAACTCCATCCAGTAAGACAAAGTAGTAGTCTCTGTGTGTGTGTTTATGTGTGTGAGAATGCATATGTGTGTATGAACGCACATATATATGTGTGTAGATGTATATTGAGTGTGTATGTGTGCGCACGCATGTGTGCATGTGTGTGTGTGACTGCATCTGTGTACATCTATGTGTGTGGATGCATGTATATGTGTGCGAATGCATGTATGTGTGCAGAATGTATGTGTGTGTGTTTTGTGTACGAATATGTGTATGGTCTTGTGTGGAGGTCAGAGGTCAGTCCGATGTATTCCTCCGCTGAGCTACACTTTACTATTTTTGAGGTGGAGTCTCTCATTGGCCTGGAGCTCAGCAAGTAAGCTAGGCTAAACAGCCAGTGAGCAGTAGGGACCCCCCTACATCTTCCTCTCAGCTCTGAGATTACCACACATAGCTTTTTTTTTTTTTTCTAACTTGGGTTCTGTGGATCAAACTTAGGCATTTATGTCTGGATGGTACTTTCCTGGACTTAGCAATGTTCCCGGTCTCCATGGCTTTTATGTCCTGAATAGGAAGTGGGGGATGTTGGGATGTTGGCATTCGAACAGGAAAACAAGGAAACACTGCAATTAGTTATGCGAGAGCAAAGTCAAAGCTAGAACGAGTAAACTGTAACACTAATTGAACATAATTAAGCAACTCTTCATGCTACAGCATGAAGTTTGTGTAACAAATTGAGAAGTACCCAGCACTAAGACTCCTTAGTAATTTGCTCTGGGAAGCTTTTCAGATTGCCCTCGGCGTCACAGCCAAAGAGATCTTTTCAGCGGTGCTGGGGCCCTCTTAGTTTGCTCTTCTGGAGGGAGACAATGCTTTCTAGCATAACTGGGAGCTGAAATTCGCTACATGATATGCAGTGATGGAAGCCGTGGGATAAAATGTCAGACTGTGTCCACAGACAATAAACCTTGCTTATTTTTCTACTGCATTCATAGCCTGTAGTAATTGATAAACACTTTTTACCACACTGTCAACATTCTTCGTGGTTTCTCCTTGTCGCTCTAGGTCACTGGAAACTCGGCACACAAACACGCCTCTGTACAAAGTGAAGTGGAAGACAGGACTGAGAAAACCACCAGACAGTACCAAAGGAACAGATTTTGGCTTCTCCACTCCTATGGCCCTAAACTAGCTGAAACCAGTGCTTGAAGATAAACATCTTCTGACTTGGTTGGGCCACATGATAAGCTGGAAGGACATAGAGAAATAGGAAGAGTGACAGTGTTGAGGGCCAGCCCTTTTCTGTCCCCATTCTAAGTTATTCTGGTCATGTGTGAGTCTGTGAGAAAAGAGAACTGGAAGCGTCTACGTGTTTAGTCATCGATGATGTAGAAATTAGATTATGCTCCCCACTCTTACAGGATTCTGAAATTCTATACCAAAAACCGGGATGTATCAACTAATTTAAAATACTTAAGTATTTTTCCCAAGATCTTTGCTTTGGACACCTTTATGACTTTTTAGCCCTATGCAAGAAGAAATTGTCTAAACCCTTTAGGTTGCATCAAATAAGCAACATGCTTCCTATTTTAGTGGATTGAGCTACTCTACCCTTTTCCCAGCTTCTTCTTTAATTACTCAGTGAGAACATATGTAGCCATAGGTATCTTAACTCACATCAGGGGAAGAAGAAGGTTACTGAGAGAAAACCACAGAGGTGAGTAAAACAAGGGGGAGGACTATTGTCTGCGAGGAGTCTGCCCCTGGCTGAGAGGGAGGCTCAGACTTGCTTGGTCAAACTCTAGCTTGCGGAGTACAAAGGAAGTGTAGGAGTGAAGATAAGAACTTGTGAATTTCACATTTAAAATTTCTGTTATCCAAATGTTCTCTTTCTTGATAAAATCACTAATTGGTAGCTTTCTTATTCATGAAACTTTTTGCCCGGGGCTGATAAAATAACTGACCCAACCCTACGTCTCTTGAGACCTTGCAGGGACCCTTCCCAAACCGGCAAGAAGCAGAGATTTCACAAAAAAAAAAAAAAATCCTTCCATTGTATTGCTATTTACTAACCTACAACGAGGTACATGATTGAAGGGGGCTGGGAGAGGAAGCCACTGGCCATGGGATTGAAGAACGTTTGCCTATGCATAACTTATACACCTTATCACCCACCTCAAAGTATTAGACATGAAATATGGTTACTTAGAAAAGGGGCGGGGAAACAGGTTGGTTCTCTTTGTGCGCAGCAGACCACAGCCCATACTCTACCTCCGCCAACCACCACAGCCACGGGCTCACAGGTGCTGATGCAGTGCAGGAGGGAACTGAGGCGAATGTTGGAGTTGAGGAAGGCCACCACGCAGCCCAGCTTAGCCAGGCCAAACCACACATGAATGAAGTCGGGCTCGTTGCTCATCAACAGAGCCACAACATCCCCCCTTTTCAGTGAGGAGTGGTTCAGGAAGGCATGGGCGACTCTGTTGCTCCTCTTGTCGACATCCTCGTAGGTGTAAACGTCTCCTTCATAAATAATGAAGGCTTTCTGGGGTTGCCTCCTGGCGTGGCTCAGGAACTTATCCAGCACAGTGACCAGCTCCCCTCTCACTTTGTATATCGTCATCTGAATTCCATAGCGAACCACCTTCAGCAGGAACCACAAGTCGTCCCAGAAGTACGGGAACAGAAGTTTCTGCACCAAGTGCAGGAAGAGCAATCCAGCCCCAAATCCTGTGAGCCAAGGCAGAAGCATGACTGCCCTGGCCACCAGCTGACCCAATGGGTCCTATTAGTGTCTTTCTTTTCCAAAGGCTTCACCTCCTTTACCCTGGAGACCCTTGTCCTAAAAGCTCAGGGCTGGAACTTGCAGTTCTGGCTCAGGCTTTCTGTGTATATCCTGTGAAAGAAATCACTCGAAGGCAACGGAAAGCTGCTGATAAGGCTTGGGACACTGGACCCCCGCAGTGCTGTAGAGCAGAACACGTGAGTCTTCTCTAAAAAAAAAAAAAAAAAAAAAAAAAAAAAAGCGACTGCACACACAGCTCTCTCTCTCTCTCTCTCTCTCTCTCTCTCTCTCTCTCTCTCTCTCTCTCTCCTAAAAATGAGTCCCCCACAGCCCAGTGTTACCAATCCTCTTTGCTGCCAGAGCGGGCTGGTTGCAGGAGACTCTGGGCTTCAAGCTGGGAAGGTCTTTGGCTTCTCTTGGTCCTTGCAAGAACTAGGTTATGCTCGTCTGTACCTCCGCAGGTAGATGCTCCCCTTTGATTGCCAGGATCTGGAGGCTGAACTGGAGATGGAATTCTAAAGAAAGGCAGTGGTTTGTTCCGGGCTCCTGACTGTGCTCACGCAGGGGCTCAGCCACGCCTCGCAGTCCCGAGACAGATTCTGCAGCCAGAGTCACTCTTCTCCAGTCACCCTCGCCCCGCCCAGGGCAAGGCTCTCCCTTCCCCGCCCACACAAGTTCGGTCTGCTGGAAGGAGCTGCTGGCCACAGAAGCTAGGGATCTTCCCAGTGTCCTTGGAACTGGAAGAGCCACCCCGCCTACGTCCTGCCTCCCCCCAGCTTTGAGCCAGCATGGCAGTGATTTCCTGGACTCTCAGCGGTCTTGCTGAGCAAATGACCCTCCTCTTCCACGTGGCAGTGTGGTGGCAACATCATGCTTTAAGACCTGCCTCAGGCCGGATGTCCCACAGTCTCATGTAGAGTAACATAGGTACTGGAAAGCACGGTATGGGGGTGTCTGGAGGACCCAGCTATTGGCCTTGGGTTAGGGGTGATGAGGGGCTTCTGGAGAGACTAGTGAGGTGAAAGAATGTTGCCCCAGAGGGTTATTAGTAGATTTAGCAAACTATTGATGGAGTTAAAAGTAAAAGCATCCAATAAACAAAGCAAAACCTGCCGAAAGAGGACTGGAGATGAGTGTACACTTAGGAAGAAGTTGGGCCCCAAAATGATTATTTTCTGAAGAAAAGTAGAATGCTTGAACTCATCTAAGAAAGTTCCCGTGGTCTTTGTTTACAATAGGCGAATTTTAAAGCGCATTTTAAGTTAATGTTGGCCTGTCCGTTGCAACACTGTCTTTAGAGTGCCAATGTCAAAAAATTAATTTAATATTTGAAGTCACCACCGTAACTTTTAAAAGTATGAAATGATGCCTATTTTGGATTTTTGGAAGGGATGAAGTGGGTAACATGAGGGCAGCTGGGAGTTGCAGCAGTTGTACGAAATCTGCGCATGGAATTCTCTAAGAACAATTTCAATAAGGTATTTTAAAACAGTATTATTTTTTCAATTAGGTAGTTTAAACAATTGTCAGAGTTCAGAGGATTTCTCAGGTATGCTTGCAGCTATGGTCATTGGTTCTCAGTCTTCCCAATGCTGGGACCCTTTAATACAGTTTCTCATGTCGTGGTGACCCCCAACCATACCATTATTTTTGTTGATACTTCACAACAATATTTTTGCTACTGTTATGAGTCATAGTACAAATGTTTTTAGAGAGAGAAGTTTGCCAAAGGGGCCACCACCCACAGGTTGAAAACATTGAGCTATATTAAAAGAGTACATATTTTTATGCAAAGAGAATTTTACTAAAGATAAAACAAAGAGGAACATTTAATTATGCATTTAAATGGCTTTTTATGTATTTACATACAAAATACATATTTATAAGTGTGTATATGTGTTCATGTATGTACACTTGCAAGTAGATGTACACACTGGTGTGTAACCTTGGCTATAGAGGCCAGAAGTTGATATTTGGTATCTTCATTTATCATTCTCCATATTATTGTTTATTATTACTCTGGTGATGCTGAGACTAGGGCTCTCGCTGAATCTAGTGGAATGAGCAAGAATGGCTGGTCATCAAGCCTGGGGGAGGCGGGTCTCTAGTTTCTGGTTCCCTAATAATGGAACTGCAACCCTGTGCCACCTGGCCTGATATTTCATATCAATGCAGGGGATTCAAACTCTCTTCCTCATGCTGGTTGGGCAAGTACTTGACTCATCTCACTCGCTCTTGCTCATAAATTCGTTGCTACCAGACATCATCAGCCAGGCTCTTTGCTTTTAAATGCTAATTAAATAATCGTTAGTGCCTCATTATCTCTGTTTTTTTTTCCCTTCCATCAACAGGCTTAGCTAACTTCAGTCACTTTAAGAAACAAAAAGCAAAAAAGAAAGAAAAAAGAAAGAAAGTGAAAGAAGAAAGAACAAAAGAAAATAAAGAAAGAAAAGGAAAACAAAAAAATAGGACAAAATAATAACAAAACCTTGGTAAAAACCAAACACATGCTGTACTTGCCCTGGTTAGTTTGATACCACAGTAAAGGTCCCTGGAGCCACAGACTGCTAGATCCTCCCATGAAGATGAAGAGAATGCTTTATAACTCGATGCACAAGCTCTTATCTTCTCAATTCAGAAACATCTCTTCGGGTAAGAAGAAAGGGCTGTAACAGTGAGCATTTTAGACCTAAAGAGAGTGTCTGAAATGGCATTGTTTGCACTCTTGGCTCAGTGATTCAGTAACATCCTGGAAAACCACTTTGAGGCACAAAGTTAACCCGGAGCAGGCCGTGTCTCAGGTGGTTCTCTCACTGATATGAATAAATCCCTTTTCCCACAGGAAAATGTGTGTGTTTTTTTTAAATTTTCTTGTTGATCTTCTAACACCTAATTTTTAGCAATGGACAATATAAATGGGAATATAGAATGGACAGAGCCATCAGTGTGAGGCAGTGTAACCAGCAATTAGACTCTTAATACGTCAAATTCTAACATATTTAGATCTACAAGGTCATGTTACTAAAGCTTCTACAGGCTCACACCAGCTTCCTATGTGAACGAACTCTCCCCGTGGAAGATGAACTGTGTGAGCATCTTGAAGCACTTGTTAAGAGGCCTGTACATTCCTGTATCAGCACGTGAATCAATTGTCTCATCCATAAGTTTTTTACTACTTTCCATATTTTTTACACTACTTTCCATATTTCCAAAGACAGCTATCAAAGATGAATGTCACTTAAGTAACAATACCAAGTTATTTGTACAAGGGCTGGCAGACAGCAATAGCTACAAGATCAAAGACTTAAGTAAAATAAAGAGAAACCTGAGCAAACAATTCATTTAGACCCCCGTCCTGAGAGTGCCTTTGATCAGGGACAGTGCAGTACTGCCCAGGTTACCCTTGGAATACACATCAATGTTATGATTTTCTCTAAGTGTATTTGAAAATAATAATAATAAAAACAGAGTGACTAAATAAAAATCAGTACAGGAAGAGAAGGGTCTTCCTACTCTGCATATGCTCTTCTCAACCCCCGTCTCAGTTCGGACTTGGCATTCCTCTCTATCCTTTTTCCAGTCCCTTCTGCACACTCAGTTCTGCTGAGGAGGAACTGTAGCAAATGACGAATGCCACACTGAACAAACAGCATCATGGGATGGGCACCAACACTTCCCCCAGGACACTGCCTCGGGAATCTCCACTTTCCTCCCATGCTTTCTGGTACAGTAATGCAGAAGTAATGCAGCCTTGGGGCTCTGGGAGGTTGAGATGAGAAAAAAGAGACTGAGAGAGATTTCATGGGATGCAAGCTGGATGAAAAGCATCACAATGGATACTTGCTGTGGATCAAGAAGCTGGCTACTTAATCCTGCCAGGGCTTGGGGCAAAAGAGAGAAGTGGCGTCATATATATTAAAGATTTGACTGCCTCTAAAAATAAAGGACTGCACCTTCTCAGGTTCTCCTGCAGAAAACATTCCTGCAGAAGTGGGTCTTTGTGGATCATGCGCGGAGAAGGAAATACGATGGACTGAGGCCACAGCAATGCTCTGCCCAGATCTCCTCTTTCTCATCTCTAATGATTGATGACTGACCAATTTTCACAGTTAGGTTTCGGCCATGGCCACATTTCCTGGAGGCCTCCCATGTTGTGTATGACAAGAACACTACAGAAGGCCCGTTGCTGAGGAAGGCAGAGGAAAAAGGGCTATTTGTGTTGGTTAATTAGTCTCACCCAAAAGGCAAGTTAAATGTCTCCCATCTTTGCAACAGCAAGCAGTTTGCCACTTAGAGGAAGGTGCTCATAAAGAGTTTAGCTCCTACCCTTCCACAGAAACAAGGAGACATAGGTCTATCTTCTTTCATGGTGACATTCCAAGGAGAGAAGAATAGAGTTGAAAACACCGACTGCACAGACTCACCCACTCTATTATTCCACTCAGGAACAGTAGCGTTTTATAATTTTTAACGACTATATTTAGACTGTGACACCAACTTGAGTTTTGATGGAAGACGCACTTTCCTGTAATCCAATGTTTATTTATATTAATAAATAATTATTGCCCAGGCTCATGAAACAAACAACATTAAAGTTAAGGAGATCTGTTAGAGAGCTGGGGGCCTGTTATTGTTGCTACATGTCTGAGACACATCAAACACATCTTAAAATATTAAAAAATTTATAGTACCAACTAAACCATCCCATAATAATAGTTCTAAGAGCAACTCCCAAACAAATTAAATCTTTAACTATCACTTCACTACTAATTGAAAAGGAACCTAGAAATTTGTGTGTATCAAAGTCCTAAGAAGATACTCCACACATTTATTTATTCATAGTATTTATTAGATTCAGATGCTTCTATGAAACACTTCCCTTTCTCATTATTGGTAAAATCGACTTTGTGAAAAAGATATTTATGTAAAGTTTCATTACTGACTGAGAACTCACGGGGTTTCATAGCGTTTCTTCTGTACCGTATGTAACACCTCTGAAAATATAGTTTAGTTTTCTTGTGAGAAATGAAAATCAACCCAAGCTTAGAAAAAAATTTTAACTTTGTAGTCCCTGTCACAATCTCTGTTGCCTTTTCCCAAGATTTATTTTTTTAAGAGCACAGACTAAGATTTTCTCTCATTATGCAGACTTTCTATTGAATCATCTGATAATTTCCTTTGCTATATAGAAACTTTTAAATTTAATTTGGCCCACTTAGTTATTTCTGATAGATATCCCCTGTGCTGTTGGAATGTGGTTAGATGATTTGTGCCTAGACATATCTTGATTTCCATGTTTTCTTTTTGTGGTTCCATCATTTCAGCTTTTAAGTTAAAGTCTTTGGTCCACTTGGAATTGATTAAGTAGCATCAGAAACACAAATCTAGTTTCAGCTTTTGTCAATATATCCAGTTTTATCAGCACCATTTGCTGAATAGGCTGGTTTTTATTCTCAGTATAGTTTTTGATATGTCCCTATCAAAAACTGAACGACCTTAGATGTGTTATTTCTTCATATCCTGTTTACTGGCCTACATTAATGTTTGTATTCCAATATAATGCTGCCTTTGCCACTATGGCTTTAAAGCATAATTTGAGGTCAGGTTTCGTGATGCCTCATTACTATTCTTTCTGCTTAGGATTCCTTTGGCTGTCTCAGTTACAGGGTTAGTATCTAGGATAAAAATGACTGCTAAAATCAGATGCCATTAAAAAGCCTGTCAATCAATAAATGAGCCAATTAATTAAACAGAAAGGCCTCAAAAGGAAAGATACAAATTGTCAATAAAGATTTTTAAGTATTCAACTTTCAAAGCCATCACAAAGATGAATTGTTTTGATAGTTCATCTCATACATTATATTGGTTACCATCAAGAAAGATGACACTGAATTCCTATAAAGACGAATAAAAAAATGGAAAAAAATATTTATTGCTGGTAGGATATGGTTAGTGCCGCCATAGGGAAATCAATGTGAATGTTTCTCAAAAAATTAAAAGTAGAGCTACCATGTGACCCAGTTACATCACAAATGGGCATATGTCCAAAGGATGCTGGAGCTACATTCTACCAGAGACACCTGCACATTCATATTTATTGCTGCTCTTTTCATAAGAGCAAAGACATAGTTCGGCTCAGCTCTCCATCAGCAAAGGAATGAGTGGTGAAATCATGGTACATATAGATAATGGGAATTTTTCAACTGTAAAAAAATGACATAATAAAATTTGCCAAAATGGGTCGATCTGGAAAGCATTATATTAAAGTAGGTGACTTCATCTCAAAAAGACAAATCCTACATGTTCCTATTATGTGCACTTTAAGCTTTCGGTCTTCATATGTATGAACATGAGTCGGTATGAGTATAAAGGCATTCACAAGAGGTGGGAAAAAGGCAATAGGATGCATGTAACATAAAAGCTAAAAGGAATCTACTGGGGAGGAAGGATGTAAGGGATTGGGAAAGGAAGAAAAAGCAACAAAAACATTCTGTTTAAAAATTGATAATGAAATATAATGCTTTCTGCTAATTTAAATTAAATAAAGACATAGAATTGCCCCAACTTTCTTCTTTGATGCTGTTATAAAACACTCACCCAAAGCAACTTGGGCAGGGAGGGGTTTATTTAGCTCACAGTCCTTCATCCCGGGCAGACACTCGAGGCACGAACTGAAGCAGAGACCATGGGGGAATGCTACTTACTGCCCTTAATTTCTCTGGAAGTCTCTGTGACTTTTCTTCTATAGAAAAGACTCACATGCTTAGTCAGGGATGACACTTCCCAAAGTGGGCTAAGCCCTGCTCCATCATTTAACAAGTAAGAAAATGACTCCAAAGATAATGCTCATTCATAGGTAAATATGGTGAAAGCAACCCCTCTTCCCATTGAGGCTTCTAACTGAATCTAACTATGACACAGATAAAAAGGTAGGTAGAAAGAAAGAAAGAAAGAAAGAGATGATAGATAGATGATAGAAAGATAGATAGAAGATAGATAGATAGATAGATAGATAGATACGATGATAGAGCTTCAGACATCTTGAAGAGTGCTTTTCTTCCTTTTCTTGACTTCTGGCATTAAAACTTTTGATAAGAATACTTCATAGGTGATGCTATGCACTTTATATATATCATGACAGTGTGCTATTTGGGCATTGTGAGTCAGCTAGCAATCACTATTGGCAATGATAACACCATCTAAGTTTTCAGGTGGTCCTGCCCGATTTTGCTTTTCTCTTTGTGATGTACTGCTTCACAAGCACTCGCGAGCTGGCCTTTGTTTCTCCATCAGTGTCCAGTTTTCTATCAGGCACCCAATTATTTTATCATCAATTGGTAGATGCTTGCCTAAATGAATTCCCTTAACCCTCTAATTCCATCTGCATTGCTAGATAATGTTTTTATAGTGATGACTTTATGATAATTTTGAATATTTTTGGGAAAGATGTTTGATAAATGCTTAATTCATTTTCTATAGTAACCAACTGTTAAGGAATAATGTGCAACAACAAACTTCGTTGTTGAAAAATACAAATATATTTTTGTTTTAAACTGTACATTGCATTTTAAAGATAATGTTTTATTGATTTTTAAAAAAACCTTACATACATTCATGCACTGTCACTTGACCGTAAGCACCCCCACTACTTTCCTCAAGCTACACCAAGGTTCCCCACCAATGAGTTTCTCTCCCATTTCATGTCCTCTCTTTTTTAAAAAAAAAAAAAAGAAGAAAGAAAAAATAACCCAATGAGTCAAATTAGTGCTGTCCACATGTACATAAATGTGAGGTCATTCTCTGAGTCATGCTCACCCTACTAGCTGTCATACCCCAAAGACAAGTGACTCCCCTCTGTCAGCAGCCAGAAACTACCAGGAGCTCCATGCTAGGGGTGGAGCCCCCAGTGCCTCTTCTCAGTACAGGCTGAAATTCTGAATGGCCTGACTGCCATTTGTGTCCAGAAGTCAGTTTTTCCTAGTCGTTCTTCCTAGCTAGCTCTTCCAGTATTTCCGGGGCCGCAGCTCTCTGCAAGGTTTCCAAAGTCTTGGGCGGTTGAAGGTTGATATAGATGAACCTTTTATGCCTGAGCACTCAGTGTTGTTCTTAATTCTGCGGGTTAGACGGTAGAGACGTTACGCGAGGAAGAAGACACAAACATGCGGTGGTCCCACGTGGGTGCACTTTAATGGGGGAGGGGTAACAGGCAGGTAAGGGGCCTGCAGACACGGTAGGAAAGGCGGGGGAAGAGAAGAGAGCGAACTTGTGGCGGCCTTTGCTTTTAACGGGGAATGCAAAGGCTTCTGGGAAATGTGTTCCGCGCTTGCCTGCGCTGGAGTCCAGAGGAATGCTGGGAGTTGTGGTCTTGCAAGAGAACAACACTCAGAGTCATTTATTTTCAATACATCAGCCAGTGATAAATCTCTGCATGAACTGCTACCAACTGTGAAAATAGCTTCTCTGACCAAAGTTGAAAGCAGCATCAATCTAAATTTATAAACCTAAGTATTTAGAATGCAGTTTGAAAACATAACCACTTAGCTAAACACCACCAGTAGGTTCTCCCTAGGGCCCAGAACCTCCCCAGGCATGGGCGTTTGATCAGGTTTACAAAACCAGGCATAAAAATCCCTCCCGTGGAACAGGCCTCAGAACCAATCAGAAAATGATTGGTTACCCTCATAAGCATCATGCCACTATTGCGGTGGGCACATCTTGTCTAGGAGGTGCTATCATGGTGTGCAAGGTGCAGCGCTAAGAGAGACCACTGATATCTTTCCTCCCCCATAGGACTCTGCATACCACTTCCCAGCATCACAAAAGCTAACCAGAAGGCAGAGAGTTTCTCGCTGATTTCAAGATTGAGTTCCTTATCTCATGTGCCCTGAGTGAGTGGTGTCTTCAACAAAATGGTCTCACTGTCTTGTTATGGTGGGCAACCAGGAGCAATAGCCATAGCCAGTATTGTCTCAGGGAGCCTCTGTGATCTCAGAATTTCACAGGGAGACAGCCTGTCCTTGGCACTGAGATTTTCACTGATAACTCAAATTGTTTCTGGGAGGAGCATAGCTCATCCTCTTTGATCTTAAATGGTTTCAAATCTACAATAGTAGATTTCCATATGGCGTTTTCACAATCCTTCATTTGATTATTCCCCTGTTATCCCGCCCCCCCCCCCCCCCCGTCCTTCACCCCACTATGCTTGATCCTGCCTTCTCCAAGGGTCCACCATTTCTATTTTCATTTTATGTATATTGTGTACATTGTATGTATGTATGTACATTTCATACATCTCCAGTAGTGTGCTTCTAGGCTCCTGGATTCTGCATATACTTCAAGCTAAACACACACACAAAGATTCCATATGAGAGAGAGCAGCAACGCTTGTCTTTCTGGACCTGGGTGATGTCACTCAGCATAGTCTTTTTTTTTCTCTTAGCTTCATCCATTTACCTGCAAAATTAATGATTGAACTTGTTTATAGTTGGGTAATATTCCATTTTACACATGTACCACATTTTTCTTACTCGTTCATCAGTTGGTAGACATGTAAGTTGATTCCATTTCCCACCTATTGTGAATAGAGCGGCAATGGACAGGGAAAGCATCTCTTAAATACGTCTTAAAATCCTTCTGGTATATGACCAGGAGTGGTGGCCCTGGGTCGTCAGGCAGTTTATTTTAAAGTTATGTGGAGAAACCCTAAATTATATATACATTTAAAATATCTAAGTTATTTAGTCTGAAAATTTGAAGATAGAGATTCAGAAATTTTGGATGTAATTTTACTCTTTCAACCTGACACCTAACAGTTGTCTATGTTTTTAGTTAATGCTTTCAGTGTTTCTTTCTGCAAATATAAGAAGATTTTGTAACAAAGATTTCATTTTATAGGCTTATTTATGGACTTTCAAGTCTTTTTTTATTTTTATTTTTTGGTTTTTCAATACAAGGTTTCTTTGTAGTTTTGGAGCCTGTCCTGGAACTAGCTCTTGCAGACCAGGCTGGTCTAGAACTCACAGAGATCCAAATTCTTCTGCCTCTCGAGAGCTGAGATTAAAGGCATGAGCCATCACTGTCCAGCTAAGTCTTATTATTTAAGAACTATATTTTGTAAGGTCTTAGGCAATGAGTTATCTGGGACAAGATTGTTGAAGACCTTTAGGGTGAAATTCCCCACTGGAAGTCACATTAAGAGCATCTGTAATTTCTTAAAGTTAAAATCTCAATGTTAAAAGGAGTTTTGACAAAAATGATTTAACCATCTTGGGTAACTTTTAAAGCTTCCAGATTTTATTTCAAAAAATTACTCTGCTTGTGGTCCAGTGAGGGGAAGCTGGAATTAGTGCAGAATGTGAAGTCATGACTGACAGTAAAAACGCTAGCTGAGGGACAGTGCTTCTTGTGAAGTTGTTTCTAGCAAATCTGCCCCAAAGGAGATATTGATGATGCTGTGCAGATGACGAGAGTCACACGATCATATAAACCTAGTTGAGGACGTAGCAGAGTCTAAGGGCACTGCCTCCATGTGACTAGCACGCTGTTGAATAACTCGTCTGTTATGACAAAGTTCTCCATGAGAGGAAAAGCTAACGGATGACGCAACCATCGCTGCTGTCTCATTTTAAACAATTCCCGACGACTTCCTCCACCTCTGTCTACCACAGTGATCCCAGTCAGGAATCAAAGTAAGACACTCATCAGCCAAACTTCGGCATTTGTTAGGAATAAATTATTTTTAATTAAAGAATGTTCATTCTCTACTAAAGTGACCACACAGTAGTCTACAATATAATGAAATCATAAGATTTTTGTTTTTTTTCTATTTTTTTGTAGTTTTTTTAAAATTTTTTTTGAGAAAAGGTTTCTCTGTGTAACAGCTCTGACTGTGCTGGATCTCCTTTGCAGACCAGCTGGCCTCGAACTCCTAGGCATCCACCTGCTTCTGCATCCCAAGTGCTAGAATTAATGGTGTGCACTACCACCTTTCAGCAATCATAAGTTTTATATTTAATGGGAAACCACAAAAAGTTAGTCACTTCACCAAAGTATTATTTATTATATTTATTACAGTGGCCTGAATCCAAATCCATCCTCTCTCCCATGTATATATCTAGTCAAGTTAATTCTATATGTATTATATATCTGCATTATACTACACATATATGCTTATATATAAAAAAAAGTGATTCTGTGTTCTAACAACATTATTAATGCGCTTTCTACTACAGAATAAAAATGTTGGTTGACATGAAATCACATAATTCAAAATCCATATGTTTTATCCTTTTCACAGTACTAAATTTCCTACATGTATTTATGCACCAAATTAGAAAGACACATTTAAAACAAAAACCAAGCTAAACAACCAAATCTTCCAGTATTGAGAGATAGGACAGCAACATGGCATAAAAATCACTTCAAAGAGCAATTGTTCTTTGAACTGCTATAAGAATAAATGTGTCTCCTGATCTGCTGCAGGAGGCATGGGAAAGCGGCTCAACAGACCAGCGGTGCACATGAGCAGTGTTGTATTAGCACCAAATTAAAATCTAGAGTTACGACAGCTGATGTTTGTCATCGGGGCATCCCTGCTGGTTTCCTGAGTTACTGCCGAACTCAGAGAGTCTCCCAAAAGGCTTACTATAAACTTTTTTCAGTGTAGCAATGTACAAAAAATTAAAAAAAAAAAACTGATAGAAAAGACGAGCTTGCTGTTCCTTCACAGCTGTGGGTCCCCGGGAAACAGAGTCAAAACCAGATGGCCAGGAGCTGTTGCAGGAGAGATCCAGAAGAAAAGAGGGACAGAGTACAAACTCGTGCCTGTCAGCAGTTACAGCCTCAGGCTGATAGACTGACCTAGGGAGGGAGAAGCTCAGACAAGACCTGTCATCAGGTCAGGGTCAGATACAGGAAATATTCTTGAAACTGGAGCTATTTTTTTTTTTTAAAATCATCTTGCCACAGAGAACCATGTCTGCCCTATACCTATGTCAGGCGTAATACTGGTGAGCCACTACCATCAAGCATACAGAATTGGAGCTTCATGGCCACCTATGATGCTCACAGGGCATATGGAGCCATTGTTCATCTGGTTTTATTTATTTATTTATTTATTTATTTTTAATTAATTAATTTATTTATTAAAGATTTCTACCTCCTCCCCGCCACCGCCTCCCATTTCCCTCTCCCTCCCCCGACCAAGTCCCCCTCCCTCATCAGCTCGAAGAGCAATCAGGGTTCCCTGACCTGTGGGAAGTCCAAGGACCACCCACCTCCATCCAGGTCTAGTAAGGTGAGCATCCAAACTGCCTAGGCTCCCCCCAAAAAAACCCATTGCCATTGTTCTTGAGTTCTCAGTAGTCCTCATTGTCCGCTATGTTCATCAAGTCCGGTTTTATCCCATGCTTTTTCAGACCCAGGCCAGCTGGCCTTAGTGGGTTCCCGATAGAACATCCCCATTGTCTCAGTGTGTGGGTGCACCCCTCGTGGTCCTGAGTTCCTTGCTTGTGCTCTCTCTCCTTCTGCTCCTGATTTGGACCTTGAGATTTCAGTCCAGTGCTCCAATGTGGGTCTCTGTCTCTGTCTCCTTTCATAGCCTGATGAAGGTTAATATTCAGGAGGATGCCTATATGTTTGTCTTTGGATTCACCTTCTTATTTAGCTTCTCTAGGATTGCGAATTATAGGCTCAATGTCCTTTATTTATGGCTAGAAACCAAATATGAGTGAGTACATCCCATGTTCCTCTTTTTGGGTCTGGCTTACCTCACTCAGGATAGTGTTTTCTATGTCCATCCATTTGTATGCAAAATTCAAGAAGTCCTTGTCTTTTACTGCTGAGTAGTACTCTAATATGTATATATTCTATACTTTCTTCATCCATTCTTCCATTGAAAAGCATCTAGATTGTTTCCAGGTTCTGGTTATTACAAACAATGCTGCCATGAACATAGTAGAGCATATACTTTTGTTGTATGATAGGGCCTCTCTTGGGTATATTCCCAAGAGTGGTATTGCTGGGTCCAGGGGTAGGATGATCCCAAATTTCCTGAGAAACTGCCACACTGCTTTCCAGAGTGGTTGCACAAGTTTGCATTCCCACCAGCAATGGATGAGTGTACCCCTTTCTCCACAACCTCTCCAGCAAAGGCTATCCTTGGTGTTTTGTATTTTTGGCTAAGAGTTTTATATGCTTGCTCCTGACTACCCAGTGCTGTGAGTTTGGTTTCAGTGGACCTACGTGTCCACATTCACACTCAAAATGAGCAAGATGATGCAATCAAACCCTGCTAGGGATCATTTTCAGCTCTGTGTTGCTCTTCCTTTCTGGCTTCCAAGGTCATATGACATAAGACCCCAAAAAGCTCAAGTGATATTCCTTTCTTGGTGGATTTTTTTTTAAAAAAATTCAAGCAAAGCCAGATAGTGGTGGCACACGCTTGTAATCCCAGCATTTAAGAGGCAGACGCAGGTGGATCTCAGTGAGTTTGAGACTAGCCTGGTCTACAGAGTGAGTTTCAGGATACCCAAGGCTACTAGGAGAAATCCTGTCTCGAAAAACAAATAAACAAACAAACAAACAAAAACCCCCAAAATTCAAGTAAATGCATAGTACTATGTAGTACCCAGAATGTAGATAATAGCTACCCCACAGTCCACTACAGACTGTGGCATGTCTCTAGTGCTATACCGTTTAGCATATCACAAGCTTCTTTGAGATACATTTTCTCCAGACATTGAATTACCACACATATTTCTTCCTACCAGCTGTGACTCTTCCTGCAGCAGGTCGTGACCATGGTATATAGAAGCTGCATGACACCTAAAAGGGAAGTTACATTGGAGCTATAAACCATGGCCAATAATCATCCAGCCTTCATGTCCATATATCCCAAGGATCCTGGCCAGAAATGAGATATAACTCTCGTCTCTCGGTAATCTGCCTGGGCCTTGTACTCAATATTAAACAGTTCCACTGGCTTATACTCAGGGTCCAAGCTAACCCACCAGGAAAATCCCAGCCTGTAATGTCTTTAGATTTAGTTTCAGCATTATTTCCTATGGTTATCCCATAAAACCCTGTCCCATTGTGTCTTTTCCCTCCTGAGACCCAGTACTAAGAGTAGAGGGCCAGAATTTGTGACCTGATAACCCTGTTCTCACCTATGACAATGGTCAGCTGTGGCATGCAGAGGAAGCCCTAAGTGACTGAACCCCTGAGTGAATGTGTCTTGTGTGACATGGGCACAGCCATGTCAAGCACCCACAGGAGTCCACAGGAGTGGCAAAGCCTAGACAGAAGCAGGGAAGCTGCCATGAGACCAGAAGAGCAGACTGCTATTAACTACGCTTTTAAATATCAGCAACATAAACAGATCAGCAATGGCTGCGCAGAGAGTGAATAGCCTGGAGCAAAACAAACAACAGAGAACTCGGTCAAGCTCTATTTCTTCACATAGGGTTGGAAAGGTGTGGCTGAGACCTGATTGAAATTTTTTACAAAGCACAAGAAAGGGATTGAGCAGCCTTCAGAGAGACTTCCTTAAGACTTCCTACTTACTTGGTGATGTATTTGGGGATCAGAAGAAGGTTCAGTGGATTCAGGAAGTAGATTCAAAAGGTCTGAAAATGCAAATGACTTGGTGAGTTTCACTGCTCTATTTTTGATTGTCTTTAAAACACCAAGCTCATTATAGCTACATATGCTACTACTTGTTTTGGGAGCTTTTCTTGTTTGGCAATCCTAAATGATTTTTTTTTTTCGAGACAGGAATTCTCCATAACTTTTGGTTCCTGTACTGAAACCAGCTCTTGTAGACCAGGCTGACCTCTAACTCAGAGAGATCCGCCTGCCTCTGCCTCCTGAGTGCTGGGAGTAAAGGCATGCGCCACCACCACCCAGCTTGATTGTTTTATTTATTTATTTATTTAGGATTTGCCTCCTCCCCGCAACCGCTTCCCATTTCCCTCCCCCTCCCCCATCAAGTCCCCCTCACTCATCTGCTTGAAGAGCAATCAGGGTTCCCTGACCTGTGGAAAGCCCAAGGACCGCCCACCTCTATCCAGGTCTCATAAGCCTAGGCAGTTTGATTGTTTTTTATATGTTCTCACAACCTGTTTGACTTTCATGAAGATTTAAACTATGGAAGATTTTGCAGAAAATTCATGCTTGATAACAACAACTGAGATAAAGATAAAGACTCTTCTGGTATAGCAGGGCACCCCTGCAACCCTGGTACTTGAGAAGCTAAGACAAGAAGGTCATGAGTTCGAGGTCAGCATAGGCTCCATAGCAAGTCAAAGGCCAGCTTGTGCTATAAAGTGAGACTGTATCTTGGAAGGGGGTGGGTGGTTTCTTTTAATAAACATACAGACAGAGAAAGATTTAAGGGATTCAGAACCCTAGTAGAACAGGCCTCAAGATCACTTCCAAGTTGGTTTCTTAATTCTCTTCTTAATGAGACTGAGAGCCCGCAATTAGGAGCCCTGATTGGATCTAATTTGTTCTTTCCTTCCTGGGTTTTCTTTCAAGAGGAACTCCAGCTGTTTGCCTTTCTGATTAGAAAATGCTTTAGCTGCATTTTGTATGTTTTAAAATTTTATCTTTTGAAGTTCATTATAATTCAAAATATTTAAAGCCCCTTGTTGATTGTATCTTTGACCCCTGACTTATTTATAAATGTGTTGTTAGTTCCTACAAATGTGAAGAGTTATCCTCTTATTAATATCTAACTTAATTCTACTGTGGCCAAAATACACACACTTTATAATTGGAATTTTTAGAAAACTTATCAAGGTTCTTTTGTGACCCAAACAATGTTCCACAAATGTTCCAAAGGCATTTGAACACATGAGTCTTCTTTTCTGGGTGGGTGGGAGTTATAGAAACCTCAGTCAGGTTAATATGCCTGAGAGGGTCATTAAAGCCAGTTTAATTGTCCTACAAAAATATTGCATAATAATATGTTATACTCTATATATTTTATTGAGGGAGAGATGCTGGTATCTTTAACTACAGCTACATAGTTCCATCACTTTCTGCTTCATGTGCTTTAACACTTTAGGTTCCTAAGTATTAACAACTGCTAATATCCCCTTGATGAATAGATACTCTTACCATTAAAAAAATAACCTTCATATGGTTTCCTATTATGTCTGTTACCTTGTCTGATAGTAGCATAGATAGTAGCAATATGTTTCTGTTTATGTTCAGTGTGCCCTTTGCTTTCTTGAACACATGGAGCACAATTGTATGTCTTTGCTAGCTTTGGTATCGCCTTCATGGATAGTGTCTATAATAATCTCAGTTGACCGATTTACTGTCTCAAATGGTGCATACTGCTCTTTTCATAAATTTGTGAAGTTCTTAAGACGTGTCAGACACAGGTTTAATTGATACACTTATTCCATCTTAAGTAGAAGCAGCAGCTTCCAGTGGATGACCTCCTTCTGATAATGAAGTAGATGCAGCTGTATCTTTCTGTGCCAAGCCACATAGACTACTCTCAGGTTGTACGTCCATGCTGCTTTCCAGCCATGATCAGCTAGGAAAGCTTTGATCTAAAGAAAGATAACACTTGTGTTATAGACGAATTCCAAATTCTGCTTTGAGGGAATCAAGGATTTGACAAGAAGCAAACAGTCAAAAGCTTACTGAGTTTAAATGATATTACCTTCCTGATTACCTATGCTGAGCTCTGTTCCTTTTTGTAATGTGATTGCTTAATGTACGTCATAAATTTTATTATTAATATGCAATATGAATATATATTGCTGAGTTGCACAGGAAACTCAACAGTCTTACTAGAGGAAACAATGCCTGAAATGAGTTTCTTTGAGCTTTTCATTCTATTTTCAGTGAGTAGGAGTGGTGTCGGCACAGGCACGGGACGATCCCTTGGTCCTCTGTGGTGTGGCAGAGGGAGGTGGCCTTGGTAGTCTTTACCTCAGCAGCAGCTCTTGCTGGCATTGACCAAGGTAATGCATACGTAAAGAAGAATGCCTTGAGCCACATAAGCTGTTCGTCCATATTATCTATTCTTGCTTTCTTTTCTACCGGATACTAGGATTTATTCTGGCCAATTTGAAATGAGGGTTGGGACATTTGGTTCAGGACTCACAGATAAAGAGAAGCAGATACAAAGAGGCTGGCCAGGCACAGTTATACAAGTAATTAGTTACCAGAAGCAATTTATGAAGGTTCTTTTTTAAAGTCTTCTTGAAACAGTTTTTAGTTTTCTTTCAAAAAAAAGACAAAAACAAACAAACAAACAAACAAACAAAAAAAGAACTAAACAAGCCTGGATCTCAGAGCTGCAATTTCTTACTAAGAAAGCTCTTGGGAATTTCTGATTAAAGAAAACATTTTTAGCCTCTGTGCTGTGTTTTCTAAACTTTCAAATTTGTTGTTATTGTCTGAGAAAGAGTGTTACAGTTGACGGGGAACCTCTGTTCTCTCTCATCTGGCTCCTAAATTCTGGGATGATAAGCATATGCTACCATGCATGACTTCAGTTATTTTTCTCATGGCTTTGACCAAAGATTAAAACTATCTCCTCTAAACTTAATGAAAATTGTTTTTTTTTTCTTTCTAGTGCTCAACTTCTGGGTGCTAACTTTAATACTTGACTCATGAATAAGAACTGTTCTTTCCAAAGCCTAAGACGTCATTTGTAAAACAATCAACAAACCATGCTATGTCTTCACAGTGTACCTGCATAGTTCAAAAGCAAACTTGGGTAATCTGGCTGTGCTGGACAGATTTATGTCAATTTGACACAAGCTAGAATCGTTTGGGGATAGAGAACCTCAACTGAGAAAGTGCCCCTATCAGATTGGCCTCTGGGCAAATCTGTCTTACATTTTCTTAATTGATGATGACTGAAGAAGGGCCCAGCTCATCATTGGCAGTGCCACCTCTGAGTTAGTGGTCTTGGATACTTTAAGAAAGCAGACTGAGCAAACCATGTGGAGAAAGCCAGTGAACAGCACCCCTCCAGGGCCTCTGCATTAGCTCCTGCTTCTAGGCTCTTAAGTTCCTGCCCTGGATGACAGACTGCATGCTGTAAGATGAAATCAAACCTTTCTCCCACCTTGCTTTAGATCATGGTGTTTATCACAGCAATAAAATCACTAACAAAGACATTGATCCTTGACCTATTCAAGTCTGAAACCAAAGGCAATGCCTAATAATTTTTAATTGATAGTGTGAAATCCCACTATATAAGAACCATATCTGTAATCTATACTGGTTTCTCGTGATCACAATGAAGCTGTGAAAACAAAACACAATGCAAAACAAAACAGACAACTGTCTTAAAGAAGTTTCTCAGGCCTGACAAGCAGTATTCCTTCTCTGGACAAAATTAGGGTCACAGAGTTTAGATTTAATAACCTGGGTTATATCCCCAGAGTGTACATGTTGGAAAGAGATAACTGGCCCCTACAAACTATTCTCTGACTTAGATATTCAATGTCAACACACACACACACTTTTTAAAAGTTTCTAAATTTCTATTTTTATTGATTTCAATTTAATTTGTGATGTGATGTGTGTGTTATTTATGCCTATATTTGGGTATGTGTGTCTGTGTATATATAAAGAAGTTAAAGAAGGGTGTTGGATGCCCATATTCATTGTCTTGAAAAAGGGTCCTTCAAGGAACCTGAGGCCATCTGACAACCAGAAAACTCCAGAGACACTCCTGTGAGCCCACGGTACTGGGTGACAAGTGTGTAACCCAACTTTTCTGTGGTTCCTGGAATTCTAATGAACGTCCTCACAGTTGCACAGGAATGACTAACAACCATGAATTCATCCTCCTTATCCAATCTTATTTATAAATGGAAATTTACAGGGTCAATGTTGGTAAATACCACTTTTTCAAAGATTTTTAAGATCAAGATTGATGTTTTGGCTTTAAAATAAAATTTACCTCAATTATATCTACATTTGTGCTACTTAAACAAAAATTGTTAAAACATTTTGGTCCTTTTTTCTTATTTAATTTGTCTCATGTTTATTTCATCAATTGTTTCACAAGTATTTATTTGTTGGAGACATTTGTCCTAACTTGGCTTCCTATTAAGCACAAGAAGTCACGACATTTACACATGTGTGTTAATTCAGTGCAGATTTGGAAAATTGGTAATATTCTGGGTGAGAGTGAGTTTGTAATATGCCTGTATCGAATTTATGTTTGTTCTGAATTGTCCTGCGCAACACTGAAGCTTGAAATGTAAAAACATAAAATTGCAAAGACAACGTCAAAGAGCAGCTCAGAACTGCATCTTTTGGGTTGAAATCCTCCTTGTTCCCATCCTATTCATCGTGAATGGCGGAAGGGTAATGGCACCCTTTGTGTAGCTCAACCTGGAAAATTAATACTATACATCTATCTTTTGACTGGGAAGAATAAAACCAGATATTATTTTTTGTTCTGCTGACACACATGGTAACACAAGTCTTCTCACTGGCCTTCCCAGGACTGCATGTGCTGTTCCTGTCAAAGCCACCCTGGCTAGTGTCAAAGATGAGAAATGGAACAAGGGTCATGAAGCTGGCTTCCCTAAGGATATCCATCATGTTCCATGTCTCTTTATGTCTACTACTGCCTTCCTTTCTCCTTATTCAATCCTTTGTGTCTTCCAAAGTGAGTTTTTGATGATTGAAGTTGAATTTATGAGGAAGTTACTTTAAAAAGGGGAAGGGAAGTGCGGAAAAACCCATTGTGGATTCCTCTACTTACTGTCTCATCAGTAATCCACATAAGTTCTCCAATCCTTTCACCTCCAGGCTCCCTTTTCTTTCTTGAGAGACCTTCAAGAAGGACATTGCAAAGAATTGCCAAAATAGTCTTCTTTAGCATAAACTGAGATATAACCCCTAAGTTTAGCAAAACTTCAAGGAAAATGACTACAATTGATTACAAAAGAGAAACCAATTCATGTTATACAGATCAAAAGGAAAAGAAATAACACAATTTGATGAATCAGACCCCAGCACGATGAGACTAGAAGAGGTTGGACAAAATGAATACATTGAAATCCACAGCACTAAAACCATTTGCCTGCAAATACCACTGCCGTGCCTGCTAGACAGGGAGCAACATCTGGAACTCAGGCTCATTGGCAGTGATCAGTACATACTGGATATCTTTCTCAATATGGCCAGTTAGTGACTTATTTTGCAAGAAAGGGTTGTTGTTCCAGAACAAAGGCTTCAAGGGACCCTGCTCTTTCTTCACTTCTGGGTAACCAGAGCAAGAGGGTGCGGACTGTGAAAACCATGGATGGCTAAATAGCCCGTGCTTTTCCAAGTTTCATTTCTAATGGGAAGGTTTTCTAAAGACAAAATATTCCTACTTTGAGAGGCAAACTCCTGTAATTTCAGCACGTGGGACGCTGAAACAGGAGAATCACATATTTAATATTTGAGGGATAGCTAGAGCTAATTAGGTGTCTCGAAAGAGAAAGAACAAAAGAAAAAAATTAAATATTCACTAAACTAAGTGTTTAACAGGTGCTATCATTTTTATCATTTAGAAGATGACTTGAAAATGCTTTGTTTTACTTTTAAAATATGTCTTACCATATTTGTTAATCAGAAAAAGACAAAATACCCTTTGTGATATTTAAAAAAATATTTTTAGTTTTGTGGGATGTGCGTGTCTGTGGGGAGGGGCATGCATGTATGTGTGCATGCAGAGGTCAGAAAAAGGAGTCAGATGTCCTGGTGCTTGGGTTTCAAGTGGTTGTGTGCTAGGCATGTGGGTTGTGGGAATCAGATTATGGTTCTCACGTGGGCAGCAAGTGCTCTCACCTACTGAACCATTTCTTCAGCCCCAACAAAGCACGGCTTGTTCATAAACCACAGTGTATGACCTATATATCACCCATTAAATCAGCTTAATACGTTGTGATTAGCATACTTTTAATGGGATGGAGTAAAAAATATCAAAGTCTACATGTACCTATCAGGTAGTTATTTCAGTGTGTAAATGTGGAGGGAAATATTCATTAAGTTGTGACATCAAATGCTTTTATTGCTAATAATCAAAGTAAAACAAACAATGAAAAGTGCTCTTCCAAACAACTATATACTCAGCATCTAGAGACCAACTTCGGCACACAGGGCAGTAGACGAGGAGAAAGAAACAGGTCATGACCACAGAAGAGCTGACTTGGGACTAGAATTGGAACAACGTGAGCCACTTTCAGGGCTCTGTAAGAAACATATTTAGGATGTGGTACGGAACTCTCTAGAGTCCTGCTCTCTCCTCAGTGTCATTTCTCCAAGGCCAGAAGCTGGAACTCTACTCTTCTTAAGTCTTTGTGAACATGCCAACTGCATGTTACCAACAGTCAGTTTCTGCACATGCACACAGCACGCATTGATCCCATACAGTAGCCCTTCTCCTCTGCCCTCCCTGTTCTTCACACCGTTACCAGTCCCTAGCAATTATTATTGTATTTTCAAGTCAACAATTTTGTTTTTAAATTTCCACATATGAGAGAAGACGTGGTGTTTGTCCTTCTGGGTCTGGCATGTTTCCCCTAAAATAAAATGATTTCTTTTAATTCAGTCCATTTTGCTGCAGATGACAAGATGTTTTCTTCATGATCTAATATTCCACTGTGTATATAAAACCTTTTCTTTACCCACTTATCATGGGCAGAGGGACTGTGTTTACCTCTTAGTGTCTACCACTGTGTGTGGTACCACAATACATAGGAAATGCAGTTCTTTCATTTTATATACTAAGTTCATGTCTTTTGTATTGTGATAGTGTTCAATGACAACTTGACACAATGTAGATTCGCCCAGAAAGAGAACCTCTAGATTATCTAGATTAGGTTGGCCTGTGGGCATGTCTGTGGGAGATAAATTACAGAATGTGGGACCACCGGAACCACCATTCCTGTGACCACCAATCTTTGGGCTTGGGTCCTAGACTGTACTGGGATAGAGAAAGTGAGGTGAGCAGAAGACACATGTGCACTCTCTGCTCCAGTCTGTGGATGTGGCTAGGTGCTTCAAGCTCCTGCCTTGACTTTCCTACAATGACAGACTCTGAACTGGAATTGTAACTTCAATAAACCTTTTCCTCTCATAAATTGCTTTTTTTCCTGGGCATTCAATCACAGAAACAGAAATAAAGGTAATACAGAACCCAAAGCAGATAACTATGTGTATTAATCTTACTTGTAGTTCCTTGAGGAACTCCCATCCTATTATCTATAATGATTTTACTAATGTACAATCCCACCAACAGTGTATGAAAGTCTCTTTTCCCTGCATCCTGTATAACAGTAGATTGTTGGTCTTCCTGATTGGTAGTGGTCTTTTGAGACGACAGGGTATCCCACTTCAGTTTTTATTTTCATTCTCCTGGAAGCGAGGCCAGGAAAAGGAATAATCTCCAGTGATCAAAGGAGCAAGTTTCTAAGTGGTAGAGTAGTAGGGTAGTGGGAAATCATCGTCTCAAGTTGGGCTTCTCCAGAGAGCACTTCCATACAGTGGTAGGGTCTACACTTATGGCTGATACGATCAAGAGCACTGTTAAGCAGGCCACATGGGTACCGTATTTCGAAATGACTGATTCGCAATAACTTGGCAACTTCCTCAAATAGTCCTAAGTAGAAGCTGGGGTGGAGAAAAGCCACATGGTAATAGAGGAAGCGTCCAGAGTATAAACATATGAGCCAGCAGTGAGAGATGGCTAGAAATTGCTTCATCATGTGTTTTCTAATACTGAACAAAAATTCTTTTCAAGAGCTTCCAAAAGTCAATTCAGCATGTTATAGATCACAACAAAGACAGACATCATTATGCAGTCATGGGTCATTTATTCCTGGGCCTTTCTAAAACTGAGTACCATTAATTTGTGTTCTTCAGAGCCAGGCTGATCCTTGACTCACAGAGGTGAGCCTGTCTTGTCAGACATCTTCTGACATACCACACTAGGACTTTTCCCTCTGTCACTGAAGAACACACTAAATTCTATATTTTTCCATTGATTAAATATCAATCTGTTACTCAGACCCCCCCGCCATGGTGTGGTATGATTCACAGACAAGGAAGAAGTACCATAAAAGCATCAACCAAAATGCATAGACATTTTCTCATTCAGGATTGTAACTGTAACTGGGGATTTCATGAGGAAAAAGAATGCGATTCATTTAGAATTGTGTTCCTGAGCTGAACACAGAGCTTAATAAGACTCTTGAATCGGAAGTTACTTTTTTCTTTGGCATTTACTGAGTCTTGAATCTTCACACAATTTTTTTTTTGTGTGTGTAAAGTCTACATTTTGCAAATAGAGAAAGGAAAGGGACTCATTTCTTGCACAGTTTAGCATCAGCTATGAAGTCACATCTGTGACCTAGCTGTGCTGCCTCCTACCTCTCTCTTTCTGGCAAAGTGTTGTTGGATTGAATGTCACCAGAAACTCAGAAGAAATCGTCAACATCTGAATAAAGGGAAACTCTACAATTCCTTGCACCAGTTAGTCTTTATTTATTTATTTTGCTGAGATAATAAATGTGCAGAGAGAAAAGGTCCATTTGTTTCTAAGATCATTCAGCCTTGGTATTTTGGGTCTGCAGGGAAGCATCACGTCATTGAAAACTAAGAAGCAGGATGAAACTGGTCACCTCATGGCTGAGATGTGAAAAGAGGAGAGAATGGAGCCACACACTCCCCATCAAGGACACACCCTGTGTATGACCTGAGGATCTCCCAACGTGCATCATATCTGAAAGGTTCAGGCACTTCCATATAGAGAAACTCTAAGGAACAAATGTATAATGCATGGGCCGTTAGGAGATGGCCAAGGTCCAATCTCATAGAACGCCATTCTATCTCTCTCTAAAGAGTCTCCAGGGCTGGTAGATTAGGATGGTTTAGATTGGACTACAACAACAAATAGCAAATGTTTGCATAAATAGGAAGGTTATTTTATTATAACATATGACATGAAATCTCCTTCCTTTGGATTATACAGCTAGATGCAGAGGACTCTGGCAGCTGTACCATGTATGCTCCTTCCTTTTCCTTGAAAACTGAGGCTCACACCCTCGAAGGATGATAGCCTCAAATTTGTTTGGAATCTATATGGTAAGAAAATCAGTCTTATACTAAGTAAGGTTTCAATAAAACTGCAAATTGATTATTCTTTAAAAGTACTACTTAGTAAAACAGTGATAAAAAAAGAACATACTAATATATATTAGAATGAATTTTGAAGTATCAAAAGACTAAGTTACTGAACAAATTAAAACTATAAGAGATCCTATAATATTTGTTTGTTGTTTGTTGGTTCTATAATATTTTTCTTTATTTTTGAGAATTTCATACATATATACAAGAAAATATGATCATACTTAAAATAAAATTCTTCCCGCCAACTTTCTCCATATTTCTCCAAACATGACCTCTTCCAAAGCAATGCCTTTCAAAAAAAATATCCCATTAAGTCTAATTAGAGCTGCCCACAATTGCATGCGTACAGGGTCACTCACTGGAGCTTGGGAAATCTACCAGCTTCAGTATCCTCAATAAAGGGATTCCCTCTCCCTCAGCAATTATTGATTGAGGTGAATAATGTCTCAGAAAGCACAGAGCCTTGTTACATAGCGGTTTCCTCAGAACTGAAACATCCCTTCCAGTAGAGAGCTGAAAGCCCATGAGACCCGGAAACAAGCAAAAAGGTTACCTGTCCAGGAAAATAAAAACTTGGAACCTTTTAAGTATTTAAGTTTAAAAGTTTTCATATGATTTATTTTGATTATAATCTTTTTCCTCCTCCAATTCCTTCCCTCGCACTGACATCCCAACTTGACGTTCTTCTCTCTTAAAATTATAAGTAATGATGATTATGATATTAATAATAATAATCTCAGCCAAACAAACAAAAACACCTCCAGCTGGAAAAACCATGAAGTCTGTTTTGTTTTGGCTAACTGCTCAAGAATGTGAGAATTACCCTGGAGTTTGATCCACATACCCAGTGTCTACTCTGTAAAAAATGTGAGTTTTCTTCTCCTAGCAACTATCACAAACAGCTTTTAGGGGTGGAACTTTGTGTCCACTTCCCCTTCTCCAAGCTGGGATTGTATATGGTTTGAACTTGTATCAATCTATACATGCTGTCACTGTCTCTGTGTGTTCATATGTGCACCAGTCCTGTTGCGTTTGAAACACTGTTTCCTTGGAATCTTCCACCACCTCAGGCTCATACAATCCTTCTCCCTCTCTTCTTCAGCACAGAAGTCCGAGCCTTGAGAGAAGAGATGTAACAAAGTCATTCCATTTAGAGCTAATGCTCCAGATCTATTACTCTTTGCCTATTTAGCCAGTTGTGGGTATCTCTGCTAACACCATGCTGCAAGAAGCTTCGCTGATGAAGGTTGGGTGATGCGCTCATCTATGGATGTGTCATTAGGAGTCATTTTGATTGCTAGGCCATTCGACAGAAAAGTAGCAGTAGGTTTTCCCTTAGGACTCATGACCTAGGTAGTCTTAGGTTCTCATTGGCAGTGTCAGGTATAGATCAGTCTAATGGAGCAGGCCTCAAATCTAATTAAAAAGTGGTTGATTACTCCCATAACATCTATGCCACTATTGTACAAGTGGACACATCTTGCAGGTGGGTTGCTATTGTAGTTCAAACAGTTTGTAGCAGGGTCAGATTGATTATTGTTTTTCTCCTCCAGGGATGTGAAGGCTACCTCCCAGCACTGTGGATGCTAGTCGGTAGGGCTGAAACCTATTTCTGAGCACCAGCCCAATTTCTCCATGTTAAATGACCTAAGTTTGTGATGTCCCCAATAGTAAAGTCTTATTATCAGGTAAGCATTGGCAATAGTCTACAATATTTGGAGAGTTTATTGAATCTCTTTGACCAATAGCTCAAGAAATATAGTCCATCTTTGGTGTTGGTGGGGTATAGTTGGAACATTGTCTTTCCCATTAAAAAGTAACTTCATTTAAACTCCTTTTATACATATATGTCTTTTCGGAAGCATCTCCAGTAGTATGCTTCCATATGGCTTTCATAAGGGCCCTTCGTGTTAGTTGCCCCTCCCTACATTTTCTTCTTTACCCTGCCCTATTTCCTTCCTCAGTTAATCCTCTTATTCCAATTTCCCCTGTATCCCTTTGTAACACTCTATTCTATTTCCCTTTTCTTGGACTATCCCCTCATGTTCTTTGGATAGTCTAGATGAAACACATATACCTAAAACTTAAAAGTTAATATCAACATAAAGAGAAAACATACAATGTTCCTCTTCTGGGGTATGAGTTTCTTCACTCTGAGTGATTGTTTCAAGCTCCATCCATCTCCTTGCAAATGTCATAGTTTTATTTTCGTACAAGCTGAATACTATTTCACTGGGTGAACAAACCACCTTTTCATTATTCGTTTATCAGTGGTTGTACATCTAGGCTATTTTCAATCTCTGGTGATTGTGAGCAGAGTGGCAGTAAACATAAGTGAGCAAGCGTCTCTGTGGTGAGATAGAGTCTTTTGCATATACACTCAAGAGCAGGAGAGCTAGATCTTGTGGTAGATCTCGTCTTAGCTTCCCGAGGAACCTTTGCACACTGATTTCCATACCGGTTGTAGCAGTTTGCACTCCCACCCGGACATGAATAATGTTTCCCTTTCCTTCCATCCTTGCAAGTTTGTGCTGTCATTTGTCTATTGATCTTGGCTCTTCTGGCTTGAGTAATATAAAATCTCAAAGTAGTTTTTATTTTCATTTTCCCGATGGTTAAGGATGTTGAACATTTTTAAGTCCTTCTCAGTCATTTCTGTGTCATCTTTGGAGAGCTCTCTGTTTAGTTTTATACACCATTTGTGGATTTGTTTTCTTTGTGTTCAGTTTCCTGAGTTCTTTGTATGTTCTAGATAGTAACCATCTATCAGAGATGTAATCGGCAAAAGTTTCCTTCCCGTTCTGAGGGATGGCTCTTGGACATGTGGAAGACTCTTGAGGGCACCTCCAGCTTTGTAGAGGTGTACACAGACACATAAGGAGAGATGCAAACATGGGAAACCCTCAGAAGTGTCTTAGACCTGTCGAGCTACCTCCAGAAAGTTCCATGGTTGCAACTTTTGAGAGTCATCACCCCTTCTGCAATGTGGTTCCAGGTGATACTGCTGCCTGAGTTATCCCTGCTCCTACAAGTAACGTTACGCACACTCCTGCTAGCAATCCCAGTAATTGGCTCACCCACGTGAACTTTAGTAACAATCATTACTTTGGTCTTTCATGGATTCCTTTTCTGGGCAATTATTCTATTTAGCTTTGGGGCTCACACAGTAGTCTTACCATGCTCTATTTGTTCAGTACATGTATAGATAAAGTATATTTTTATATGTAAACCATATTATACTGAACAACAACAACAGAAAAAACAGCATGCTAAGACTGTTGTATGCCCCATAGCACAACAGGATAATTTGATTCATTATCAAATACGGGATAAACTATAGAATCTTTTCTCCTGTTTTTCTGGCCTATCCACAGCTCTGGGTCAGCTACACGCGCCCATCTCAGTGAGTGCCCACAGCATCAGCTCTTGAAATGGAAAACAGAAACCATATTAACTGACCATCATTTCACCCCATTTATTTTCCTTTTCCCTCAACAACCCATTTCTAGTAGCTAAGGAAGCCAAGTTGTGCATTATTTATAAGTTATGAACCTTTTAAGAATATTTGCAGTTAAAATTTTACTACTTGGTATTAAGTAGATTTATGTCTGCTAATCTCAAGAGACAGAATAAAATGATAATGGAATTATTGGTCCATCCTCGGGGGATATGTAAAACGTTCTTTCGGAATTAAAGCGGCTCTTTAGCAAGCTAGAATATAAAGTGATGATTGAAATGGATGGAAGACTCTTAAGATATCAGCCAGCAATTTCTGCAAAATAGATTCGACTAATCACAATAGTCATCACTACTCACCCCTCCCCCAACTTCTTTGGGAATATAACTCATGCTGACTCCTGCCAAATTAAACAGCTCAAAGCTTTCAGCCTGCATCAGGGTAATATGCTATCCATGGCCCGGCAAGGGCCTAGGGTGCTATGGTGTCCATGGCCAAGGCAAGAGCCTGCATCAGGGTGCTATGCTGCCTGTGGCCCAGGCAAGTTTTCTCCTTAAAACACAGCTCTAATATGATCCTTTGCTCTCCTTTTCCCTAAACCTTTGCACTGGATATAGCACATTTTATTTTATTATTATCCCATAGAATCTTGTCTGCTTTCTTTCTTTCTTCCTTCCTTTCTTCTTTCCTTCCTTCCTTTCTTTCTTTTTTCTTTTTTTTTCGAGACAGGGTTTCTCTGTAGTTTTGGAGCCTGTTCTGGAACTAGCTCTTGTAGCCCAGGCTGGCCTCAAACTCACAGAGATCTGCCTGCCTCTGCCTCCCAAGTGCTGGGATTAAAAGTGTGCGCCACCACTGCCCGGCTCTTGTTATTTTCTAACGAGCAACAGAAGGGGAGTGGATCTATTTGAGATGGAGGTGGGGGAGGAAATGGGAGATATAGAAGAAAGGGAAACCATAATCTGGATATATTATATGGGGAGAATGTATTCAATAAAAAGAAAAAATAAAATAAAAAATAACTCCTGCTGATTCGTGCCAAGTTTCAAAGAAATAATTGATAGTAATTATGATCAGCACTGAGACACCTTCGCGGCAAGATGATGCTCTCTGTGGAGCTCGAAACATCTTCTTTTAAGTCTCACAGTTGAGTTAGACTTTAAGATACTTTAAATGTTCAAAAAAAATAGTCAAAATCTATCTACTGTACAGAACAAGTGGTAGATGTTGCTGGGGCGTGTTCAGAGTTTAATGGCCACAGTGTGGCCCAGATCATTCCAGGGATGCTTTTCTTGCTCTTTTCCTTAAAACCAGGAGAGGTGAGGTATAAATTCTGAATTCTCCATTTTGAAACAAGAGAGTTCATGATGGAGGTGATACGGGCTAAGACAATTATACACTAGTTAGTTTATATTTCTAGTTTGGTATAATATCAAGCAAGTTAGAAAATTATTAAGAGTTTTCAGAATATTCTATTAAAATGCGATTCTGGACCAGTGAAATGGCTCCGTGGGAAAAGACATTCCCAGCCAGGCCTGGTCACCTGATTTCTGTCCCTGGAATCCACAGAGTGGAAGAAGAGTATCAACTTGTGAATGTTGTCCTATGACCTAAACACATGTCCTGTAGTAACATGCAAACACATGTAAATAACAAGTGTAATGAAAAAATTAATGTGTTTCAAATTCATTAAGAATCTACTGTATGCATGATATTTGAAGCAATTCAGATAAAACAGAGCAAACTTGGTCCCTGTTTGTATGGGAAATCACCTAACTCTTGACAGTAGTAGTATTATGGGATACCTGAAGAAACAAAAACACCAAGAGGCCTCAGTAAGTAAAGTTATACGGAGCCTTTGTTCACCACTGTCAGGGCTTTTCCAGGTGGAGTAGCAGGTAGCAGCCACTACCCCCAATTTGTTCAAGTTTTTAAAGCAGAATAACTGCAATTGTGTTGTTTGCAGAAAGGCAGTCTGTATATCCGTGGCAAGCAAGAGCCGTTTACAGATGTGGAGAGCTAGTAGCTAAGTAGTTAGGCAATTCTCATAACCGTCACATTGTACAGCAATTTACGGCTGGTCTCTGTGACCAGTGACTTATGCCTGATCTATGTGACCAGATGACAGTTTACACAAGACAGTTTAAGCACTTAAAGTTCTCTTAAGAATGCTTTCTCGAGATGATGTAAGTCTAGCTCAGTGGCCCATACCAGTAGAAGGGAGATGAAGTGGGAAAAGTAATTCTTTCTGCAAAAGTGAAAGGGTAATGAGAGGTGGAAGATGTCCTAAACACACCTTATACATGTATGAAAGTGTCAAAGAATAAAATAATACAAACAAATATTCTGAAAAATGATACTGAATGGATGGTACCAAAGCCAAGGATTTTTGGATATCTGTTATTTTGTGGATTGGAAATTGGTTTGGCGATGGAAGCAAAGGTATTAGTCAGAAAGAATTAAAATTAGACAGTGTAAATAAATACCTATGTCCAACCTAAGTAAAAATGCAAAATTTCACAAGAAGATGAGTTTGAAACCTTTTTGTTCACTGCAGAGGTTTCATACTTTTGCCAAAAATGTAAAAGGTCTACATAGAAATCAAATATAAAAGAAGTTTACTCAGAACTGTTCAATTAAGTTTCTGTTTCCCTTATTGCAAAAGTCATCATTATTTTTTTGTTGTTGTTGCTGTGGCTGTTACTGTTGTTTGCTTGTTTACTTTCTTTCTGTGATGTACCAGGTTTAGTTAGGGTTTCTGCATGAGTATGGGTCAGGGGTTATTTAGTAGAATATAGGCAACTTATTAGAGACTGTGCCATTGGGAGAGAAACGATTCTTTCTCCTTCCTATACTAATTTTGTACATGAAGATAGAGAAAGATAATATTCTTATCAAAAAATTAAGTATCTTTCATCTACATGATGAATCACATCTTTACTTATTTAGAAAGCAAATTGTTATCACAAAAGCAGTGGGAAATCAAGCAGAAGAATAAATAAAACATGAGAACATTCCCAATAATGTATTCCAGCCAGGAAACCAATCTGCAATACGAGTAAGAATTGTCCTAGTCACCGAGAGCAAAGAGCTTCTTCTAGTTCATTCCAAGGAGTTTGAAACTCAGCAATACTTGCTCCACTACAATATGAGCCCCCATTCTGTGAAAATGTTAGGCTGCAAAACCTAAGCAACACTGTGTCCTTATTCTAATCAGCCAACTAGAAGTTGATAGAATTTCTCTAGATGAAAGTGTTTGCAAAAAACACATTGAATAACACCGTGATAATAGATTCGGTCATGCCTTCTTGCCAACTACAGAAGAAGGAATTGCATCAACTACCCAACAGGGAGTGTAAAAAAAATGAGGTGTTCTATGCTGGGGCCACCTGTCCTTGTCACTGAAAGTCTCATTACAGAGTCAGAAAGCAACTTTAAGGCATGCAAAGCCAGAGAATTGTAAGAAAAATATTAAATTTTCCCTGATTAACATAGTAATTCACAGGGAAGGAGCAGTAAGTAGGAGCCACACAGTCTCCATGGCCATACTCAGGAGCCTCAGGAGTGAATATACATGGTTACCATCAGGCTAAAAATGATAAGGCAGGATGGGGAGTGCTACCGTTGTCTTTGATGCTTCAGTCACCTGTCACTGCAGGCACCATGGTGATCTCAGGAGATCATACAGGGCTGAGAAGGTCCTACCACCTAGTGACGTCATAACTGTTGCAACATGAAAACACAACATGCATGCATATTTTGTTTCTGAAGCTGATGTAAACAAACTTACTAGCTTGCCAAAGTATATCACACACAGTTGTGTAGACGACAGCAGATTAAATAAGGACAATAAATGGCTCTGTGCCCAGTTTATATAGTTTTGGTACAGTTGACTTTGAGCAATGTGAGGGGTTGGGCACATGGATACCCTTTGTAATTGAAACTCCAGGCATGTCGGCCTCTGTACAGTAATAACAGGATGCTGTCCAGTAGAAAGTCTCTTACCTTTCGTTAGGGAAGACTCTCACTAGTTATATGATTATATGGTTTATTACAGGAAAGACTGTCTCGGTGCCAGCAGCTACCCCAGACACTTGTGTTTACCGTAACTCTGTGCCACATTAGAGAGCAGGCACAGCGATTAATCTGGACCAGTGATTCAAGTCTGGATGTTCATATAGAAATAATCACCTGTTGGCATATTTTTCAGAGTCGGAACTTGATATTCTTGACATTTACAGCTCATGCAATCAAGGTGACTTTTCTGTATTTATTACTTTGGTATGAGCACATGTTCCTTAAAAGTCCCAGGCATTGGTACACAGCAACACTCTCCCTTGAGTAATAGTATATAAAAAAATGACAAAATGTTATAATACAGACCCATTAATATTGCTGATTTTCTGTTTTAGTTCATCTGGTCATAAGGTGATAAATTATGAAATTTCTACAGCGAGAAAGCTAAAAGACATTTTTCATGCACTTGATAATTTTAAAAAGAAGTTTTAGTCATGTAAAAGGTCAAGTAGTGAGTATAATTATTATATTCATTCATCCAAGATACCAAAGGGCAAATGGAAATAATAATAAGACCTGAGTGGAAAAACGTCTTCAGAACATGATGTTGCAACACGAAAGGGACCAGCCCCTCCAGCATTACAAAGACAGGGAGTGAGCATCATTTAAACATTGTTAAAATCAGGTTAATGACAAGTCACTGAGATCTTGCTATAAGGCCTTCTTCTGATGTTCATTTGCTAAAGATGGTGTGGGGTGGAGTAACTAGCCTCTCTAATTAACAGCTCTCTAATTAATTAATTAATTGGAATTTTCCTGCAGCCTTGGATGCCTTGACGACCAAGGGGATCCATCAAACCAATAACGAGCCAGGCTGTTCTTAGGCCCCAGAACCTACAGGAACTGTGTAACCATCACAGCTGATTGCCTCAGCTCCCGAAGGCACAGCTTCAACAAGACCTGTTTCAGTTTTGTAATCAGTCATGGGCCAGCACGATTCTCACTGACCTCTAGATGACCCTGCAAACGTTTCTGTCTAGGTCATAGGAGAGTGCACCTCCCATGGTGGCCTAGGAAAAAGGCTCTTCATTTGCAAGTGAGATATGGATGGTCACATTGGACCAAATTCCTTCTCTGCCAACGTAAGCAGGCAGTTGAAGATCTCCTAAGTCAGAAGACACCCTTCTGCAGGGCCTCCCCTGGTTGGCAATGGCAGCTCCTATAAACAGCTTCTCTGGGGTGTTTTCGTTTTGTTTTTCTTTTCCCTTCTTTTGTGGTCAGGGATGAAGAAGTAGTAGAGACAGTACATCCAGCAGAAGCTCAAGTCTGCTGATAGAGCGTGAGAGGTGCCAAGGCAGCTAGCTGACAGCTTCACGGTGGAAGAGAAAGCAGCTGAGTAGTTGTGGAGGGTAGCAGGACTAGCTGGGGACAGCAGAGAAAATATAAAACTGAAATAAGTACAATAAAAGACCACAAAGAGTCAGAGAAATAAAACTGGCCAAACAGTCTATCACGTCTATTAGAACATGACACTATACGTCGTCGTTGGTTAACACTACTTTGTCACTCGCCACATTTTAGAAAAAATAAATTCATTAAAATCTTTAGCTGCCTTCCGTTCCCACTTTGATTTTATGTGTGATCTGCTCTTGAGGCTCATATGGATCAGCGGATAGAAGGATGGAGTGGGATCGCACTCATTGTTCGTAATACCCATTCTTGTAGGTGTGAACTCAAGGAAAACAACAAAGTCCTATTAATTTCATGAAAGATTATTTCCAGGGAATGCCAGTTTTTATTTCAGTAGTTCCTATTGATGATGTATTTATCCTATTTTGATTTTGATTTAACTATAAACTGAAAGTAATTTCAATAATACCCAATCCTGATAAAAGTTTAGCCAGGTGGTGGTGACACACACCTTTAATCCTAGAACTTGGGAGGCAGAGGCAGATGGATCTGTGAGTCCGAGGCCAGCCTGGTCTACCATGTGAGCTCCAGGACAGGTTCCAAAGCTACAGAGAAACCCTGTCTTGAAAAGAATCAAAAAGGGTTCCATATAATAGGAAGGAAAAAAAATCAAAAAAGGATAAGTTTAATACTTGTCTAATACTTACCTTGAGAGTTTCAAGACATTAAAAACTATTGTTTTAATTTTAAACTTCAAGTTAATTTTAAGTTTATTATTGAGATGCATAATTGTCACAGTAAGTCTATTATGGTGATAAGTAAAATACTTGGAAATACAGTGAACTATGTCAGGATAAGCGTTGTTATGAGAAATAAAGTGGACAACATGGCTTATTGTTTTGTTTTTCACCCAGGGAACTAGAAATGCCTATAGATCTGACTCATTTTCTCAAAGGCCATGTGTAAGCTGTGTGGGGGAATTATGGTGAGCTATATTAATTGCTTATTAAATATACATTACCCTGAACTTAGTTATTATATGCAATTAACAGCACATGACCTTTTGGGAACTCAATATCAGACATATTCTCTATAAAATGTATCCATTTCAAAGGGAGTGTTCCTGCAAACAGACAACTATAATTTTGAGCTTGCTACAGTGGATTGCTAACGCAAATTCTTTCATTAAAATGAAAAAGAAAAGTCTCTTTGATGTTTGGGGGGGGGCGGGAGAAGTACTCTGTAATTTACCTGACTTTAAGATCAGCCACAAATCATCAGCAATCTTCAAAAGGGGTCTCCATGCAGATGTTATCTAAATTCTACAGGGGTTTCTCTTCTGTTGACATTAGCAACAAGAGGCCTCCATCCTCCCAACATCTCATGACTGCTTAGAATAACAACAGTCATTCAAAGATAACTCCGAGTTGGGTTTCAGGAAGAGGGATTCACTAAGCACTTAGAGATCATTTACGTAATAAATTATATGATAAAATATCTCTTTTTAATATCCAACTTAAAAAGAGTAAAGATTTGAAAGTGCAAAGAAATAAACTAAGATGAAAGAAAGAAAGAAAGAAAGAAAGAAAAAAAGAAAGAAAGAAAATTTCCTTAGGGCTGGAGATGTGGCTCAAGGCAGGCATGTGTTGACCGTGTATAATGCCCTGGGTTCAGTTCCAAGCATGCTTCCAAAAGGACTCTGCCCTCTTGTCTTTGCTAAGATCATGATTATATTATGAATACATGGATTTTCATATTGTCTCTTCCAAAAATGTTTACTGACTTCACCTTCCAGCTGCCATGGAAAAAGAATTAATAAAACAGCCTAGGCAGCTTGCATCTAGTCAGAGGGACCCCCACATATGTTATTTTATAGTTAAATGGTATACATACAACTGTACATGTGACTTTCTAGTGTTTGCTTTACAATTATCCTTGACAGATAAGTATCAACCTTTTTCTTCAGCACAGTGCTGTTTGAAAGAAAAGCTAACAGTCAGTGACGTAACTGCTCTATTGCAGGAGGGAAAAACTACCAATTGTAGGGGGAAAACTACTCAAGAAGAGAATGGGCTGCAAAGGTAAGACATGACCCAAAGCTCCAGGAAAGCTCTACAGTAGAGCAAATGGCCGCAGCATCCACCCTGCTAGTGAATATTCTTCTTTTGATTCTACTACACGTCCTTTGCGCCATAATTTCGCTAGACACCTTTTAATAAACAAAAATCCTTGTAGATGAGTATATAAACATAAATGTATGTATTGATTACTTTTCTCACTGCCGAGATGAAATGCCTACATACAACAATCGAGAACAGGCAGGGTTTATTTTACAAACCCAGGGTATATATACCTTCCAACATGGTGGGAAAACAATGTCTAGATCAGAAGGCAGTCAGTCACATTGCATCAGCAATCCAGAGGCTACACAAGTCCCCCACCAAAGTGACTTACTTCTTCCAGCAAGACTCACCTCCTATGCGTGCCACAACCTTCCCAAAGAATGCCACTCGCTGGAGACCAAATGTTCAAATACACAAGGTGATGGGGAAAGCTCAAATGATAAACAAACACACACTTCAATTATGTATTATATAATTAATACATTCACACTAATTCCAAGTCCATATTATATAATTAATTAAATGTGTTTGCTTTTAGGATAGTGTTTTGCAAATTTTTAAGTAGCTTAAATATGTAAGTTGTTTGGGAAAGCCAACCTCTGTTGACTCTCAGTGACATGATAATGATTGAATCTGATAAATGTAAATCTTACTCTTCTAATATAGTTTCCATATTTTTAAAAGAAACAAAAAGTAACACTTTGCCATTTTGGATACCAAAAGTAACACTTTGCCCTTTTGGATTTTAGGTTATACAAGGCACTGGTTCTCCAAAATGACAAAGTGTTACTTTTGGTTTCTTTTAAAAATATGGAAACCGTATTAGAAGGGAAGACTTTTTTTTTTTTTTGCGAACTATTGATCAGAGTTTAGGAAAACAATGATCAAAGAGAAGGACCTAGTTTTTGTCTGTTTGATCTATATGATGAAAACTTGGTCTAATTTGTATAGAGACAAAGATAAGAGCAAAAACATTTTATTATCCACATGGACTAAATGGAACCCCAAGGACTAGTCAGTTACAACGAGAACCCTCAGCAGTGAAGAGGAACAGCAACGTGAACCCCACCCTCTCTGTCCTTCCATCCTCACTGCTTGTTCTGTTTAAATACATCACTATCCCACTGTGGCTGTTTATCCCAGCATCTACATCAATACAGCCAACACGTTTCGTCAATGCCTATCTTGTGCTGCTCCATGTTCCACTATGTTCTGTTTCGAAAATCAGACCTTCAACAACCGACAAACCCGACAAAGTTTGTTTCTTGTGGCCTTTCGTTTGGGCAGGGTAGAGGTATAATAAAATTATTAACTATTAAGATTGCTGGAAGAGTAATTGTGGGTTTTGGTATTGTTGAAATCTGCCATTTGGTATTGGAACACACTTTTAATAAATATGGTTATATTTTGCATTATTTGAATGTGAAAGTTTCACTTGACTTTTAGCCAATGGATTATTACTTGCTGTTCTTTTCATATGTATTTTAGGATCTGGAGACTATGCTAAACAAAAAGAAAATTAAAGCAAGTATCTTAATCAAGTCCAAAATGGGTTGTAAAGTGGTAGAGACAACATTAATAAGAAATTTTGCTCAGATACTTCTAGTAAACATACTATGCAGGTGGATCAAGAAGTCTGCAAAGACAAGGCCAGGCAGACAGCTCAGAAAAGGCAATCTGGGTTAAATTCTCAGAACTCAAGTAAAAAGACAACAATGGTAGCATACGTCCACAGTATCTGTGCTCCTATGGCGAAACAGGAAACCCTGCCAGCCAGCTAATCTGGCGTATATAGTGCAAAGGCATAAACAAGAGAGACTCTGAGCGAGTTTGTGGGTGGCAGCCAATTCCTGAAAGTTGTCCTTTGACCTTCATACAAGCGCATGCACAGGGGCATCCACTGTGCAATCCACACTCACACCCACAGAAACACAAAACAAATAAATATTAAACTAAAAATTAAAACAAGAAGTTCTGTGAAGGAGACAAGAACCTTGAGGATGAGGAGTTTAGGAGCTTCTGGAAGCTGACAGCAATTAATGAAAAAGAGTGGTGGACTCGATTCTCCTATCACAGTATGAGAACTCACTAAAGCATTCATTGAGGAGCTTTCAACAGTCATTTGATATTTTAATCAAATTGTAAAGGTGGAAAAACTAAGCCCGGTGGTGGTGGCCTACACCTTTAATCCCAGCACTCAGAAGGCAGAGGCAGATGAATCTCTGTGAGTTCGAGGTCAGCCTGATCTACAAGAGCTAGTTTCAGGATAGGCTCCAAAGCAATTCTGTCTCAACAAACAAACAAACAAACAAAAAAAGCCCAAAAACCCAAACAAACAAACAAATAAAAAAACCAAAAAAAAAAAACCCAACTAAGTCAGATCCTTGTGGAATGACTAACTTTAAAAAAAATTATTCACGAACTGTCATATTGATCTATTCTACGCAACAAGGACAGACCATTTCTCAGTGAGACTGTGAACTGAACTAGAAATGAACTGTAGATGACAACTTACTCAACATACTTCCTAAAGCCAAACTTATATAAAAAAAAGTTATGATCTCTTTCTGGTGCTCAGTCTAAACCACCATGGCTTCTCAAATCCAGCAACACTATTCTATCTGAGAAACATGCTCTGCAAAGTGGTAAGCTGTCCCAGAAACAGCACCTAGCATCAGTCAACAGAAAGGGAGAAAGAACCCAGTTCTCCATGACAACAATACCCGCCCATAGTTCACTCTGACAACAATGCCCAACCACAGTTCACCATGACAACAATGCCCACCCACACATCTCCACACCAAAGCTTCAGAAGTCAGTCGATTGGACTACAGAGCTTTACATCATCTCTGAGAAAAGGAGCATCACCCTGCAAGATGCAGGAGCACTGAATCCTGCCGCATGGAGTTTTATGCTACAGGATAAATTACCGATAATGTTAATAAGCCAAATGGTGAGAGATGAGAACATAGTTATCATTTCCTTCTTATTGTTGGTGTTAACAGAGTAGTCACAGGACCCATCAAAATGCTGACAGCCAATGCTGAGTCTGAACAACGATTTAAGATACAATAACAATTTGATATGATTGTGTTTTTGAATCAGCATCTGAGAGAAGACACATAAGGTTTGTATGAAGCTATTTTCTCTGATTGATCTAAAAAGGAGCGGATTTTTTTTTTAACCAGATAGCTTAATTTGTGAAAGAACAAATTTGATATTATGGAGTGAAAAGTATGCTTACTCTTGAACTTAGGAACAATTACTAACCTCACACACGCTAGATACGGAAGTTTAACCTTGCAATCAGGCATTTGGTGTTTCAAATGCAAAGGCTCTGCTGCTCCTGTCAATAAACATCCTTGCATGTGCTGCCACCTCGTGGCACAGCTGAAAAAGGTTATGAAGTAGTATTGCCTGCTCCCGCAATTAAGCAAATGCTTGTCCTGCAACAGAAAAGACACTTTACAATTAATTGAATGCGAAGATGAATGTCTTTAAATGCAATTATTATTGTATCAAGCTAATTAAAGGTGAAATTTATGAAAATCAGGACGTTAATATCACCACAACTAAAAATTACTTTATAATATGTAAGAGTTTTATATGTTTAATTTTAAGGCTAAGCTCCTTGTTTTATAACCCTCACAGCGATCTCTTGTTGTGCTTAACCAGGTCTTGTCCATCATCCCTTGAGGAGTTGCTTTCCACCTTTGTAATATATGTGTTGGGAATTTTCATTCTTCTCCAGGTTTTTTTCTTTTTCATACCTCTTGCACATTTTACCTGTAAGTAACTTGGACCGGCTGCCTAAGCAACTAGGAACACGTCACTTAGAGGAACAGTACTCCTGTGTGGAAGTTGCCTGAAGGGAAGAATCAGCCTGTCCTCAAAAGTAACGTCCGTGTCACCCAGAGAGTTAAAACCACAGCTGTGTGAGCTGGAAGGACTGCCTCTGCAGTATGCTCATGGGATCCTGGGCTCTCTCGGTTTCATCCTTATAGGCCTGTTTCAGATGGCAAAAATATTAACCCTTTGGTGTCATAGTAGCATGACCTCTCACACATGTTCTCAAGAAAAATACATCAAAATAATCTTATCCTGATGGGAGCTTTGGTTTTGACTCTCTGGGTGGCATGGAAGGCTGACCAGCAGGGAAGTAATGAAGAAAAGACAAGAGGGGGAATTGGGGGATGGGGGCAGATTTTCAAGTCCACTCTGGTAGTAAAGATAATAAAAATAAGCCACAGAAGGATGGAATGTGCACAGAGAATCTGGATCATATTTAGTATTGTGTTTTCTTTATTGACTGGAGAGAGACATTTGATTTCAAACTATGGGTCTAAGAATTTGTTGCTTTAGAAAAGAGGTTATGGTTTTGTTTCCACAGAAATGAGAACCTGTGGATTAATTCCAGACTAATGTGGTTTGATGGACTAAACCCTCTGAAAGGTTGCTGTGAACACCCCCCCCCAAAAAAAATTACTTTGCCCAATAAAAAGCAGAAAGCAGTTAGAGAGAACTACACCCAAATTCCCAAATTGGTTGTTTACTGAAGGTTGTGGGGCCAGGGAGCAGCTTGGGGAGGCCGTTGGGCTTGTACCGTCAGCCACGGCCTAAAGGTACAATGGGCCCTGGTCGGAAAACTGCCAGTGCTGATGCCAATGAACCTGGATAGTCCCGCATAGCCGTACTTCCTTTCCACTGATTGGGCTACAGAACAGCCAACCATTCCCATTGATGAGATGACTGCCACTGTAGCCCGGGTTCTGGCTTGGTGCCTCTCCCAGTGAGTCAACTGGTGCTGAGCCATCCCTGCTGAGACTTTGGGATCACTGCGGCTGTAGTGGCTGCTATTGTCACCACTGTGGCCTCCGCAGCAGTGGAATTGCCATCAGCCAGACTGCTGCTGTGGCTATGCTGTACAGTGACTGTATCATTCCTGTGGAAATGAGCATGTTCCCTAGGGCATTTTTCAACTTATTGCTATCATATTTGTGCTAAGCCCATGCCAGTCCAGAACCTTGCTCTAATTACATAGAAAAGAGGGACCTGTTGGGGACTGCATACCCTCAGACCCTGAATTTTCTATGACCCCTTGCCTGCTGGAGGAAACAACTTGTTTACCTGTGCTTGAGCTGCTCTGAGTTGCTGTGACACCTATGAGCCTCATCAACAACCACCCTCATAGCAATCGTGGGATGCTGGTTATTAGATAAACAACTAACCTGGTCTCACCGGCGCTCACAGACTCTGGACCAACAGTTAAGGAGCCTTCATTGCTCCAGCCTAGGCCCTCTACATGTGTGACAGTTACATAGCTTGATCTACTTTTGGGACTTCTAGTAGTGGGAGCAGGGCCTGTGCCTAACACTTTGTTTGGTTTCTAGGAACATATATCTCATACTGGGTTGCCTTGCCCAGCCTTAATACAATGGGAGGAACTTAGAGCTACCCCACCTTGATATGCCATGTTTGTTGACAATGATGTGAGGCCTGCTCCTTTCTGAACAGACACAAAGAAGGAATGGATTGAGGGACATGGGGGAAATGGGGATGATGGGAGGAGAAGAGGGAGGGGAAACTGTGGATGGGATGTAAAATAAATAACTTTATTTAATAATTAAAAGATGTTTATTATTTTCCATCCACCATGGGTTCAGTATTAGGTAACCAACAGTCACAAACCCATTGCAGAAGCGCCTGCATAGGAACCCAAGTTAACAGTCTTACTAAAATGGTGTCTTGTGTGAAAGTTGTAGCAAATGCGTTTTCATGCTAATCTAAGAAGCAGAAGCATGCCTTTCGTTTTAAAACTACATTTCAAATTCAATTTTAATACTATGACATCTTATGAACACTTGTAAGGGAAGCAATCCGCTACTATTAGCAAAATAAACACATGTACAGAAGAAGCCCTTCATATTTTCCCTCAGCTCTTCGAAGCTGACTTGCTCACTTCATCCATTTCGTTTCTGTTCTCTCTCTGCAAACATAGGTCCTCCCTCCCCCTATTCACCTAGGACTGATACTAAACATCTGCCAGATCTCAGGTATATCCTTTGTTTCTCAAGGACATTGCCTTATCCGACTTGCCTTTCTACAGGTCACATGTATAGGTCATACCACATGCGTCTCCTCCTATGAATCGTGTTCTCTTTTCTTCACAGCAGTTGTTTGACCCCAGTTAAAAGCCACTCAAGACATGATTATAACAAAACAAATATAGTCTCCAGCTGTGTACCACCGGAAAGACTATCAAGCGCTGATGCTTAGTTTCAAAGTCAGGATCACGCGGAGAACCCTACCTTAGCTCTGCAAGACGCTAAACAAAACAAAAACTAGTAAGTGTGGGAAAGGGCTTTGAAAGGAAGAAATGAGGTTGCTAGCGTCAGAGGAAAATCAGAGAAAGTGATGTAAGAAGAGAATATATGATATAAGAACAGATTATATATAAATAAATGTGTATGTGTGAGAGAGAATTAGCAAAGAAAAGTTATGAATGAGAAAGTGAAATGACAATGATGTGTAAAGGATTGCAGATTTAATGGAAATACACACTAAATACTCTTTTAAACTCTAAATGGTCAAGACTTTTGTTGCTTTCAATTCATGTGGTTTTTGTAATTACATATGCAAAACAATGGACCATTTAAACAAGCAAATTATTTAGCTCAGTATAGAACGAGTGGGTGCATGGTGTTATAGGGCTATTTTGCTTTCTGCCTCCCTATTTTTAAATCTTTTTTTTTTAATTTTTTCATTGCGAAAAGAAGAAAAAAAAACATAAACAAAAATAACAAGTTTCCACCTCCTCCCAGCCTCCCATTTCCCTTCCCCTCCTCCCACCCTTCTCCCCCTCCTCCCACCCTTCTCCCCCTCCTCCCACCCTTCTCCCCCTCCCCCCACTCCTCTCCCCCCCCTCCCTCTCCAGTCCACAGAGCAGTCCGGGTTCCCTGCCCTGTGGTAAGTCCTAGGTCCTCCCCCCTCCGTCCATATCTAGGAAGGTGAACATCCAAACTGGCTAGGCTCCCACAAAGCCAGCACATTAAGTAGGATCAAAACCCCCTGCCATTGTCCTTGGTGTCTCATCAGCCCTCATTGTTCGCCATGTTCAGAGAGTCCGGTTTTATCCCATGCTTTTTCGGTCACAGTCCAGCTGGCCTTGGTGAGCTCCCCGTCGATCAGCTCCACTGTCTCAGTGGGTGGATGCACGCCTCGTGGTCCCGAATTCTTTGCTCATGTTCTCCCTCCTTCTGCTCCTCCTTGGGACCTTGGGAGCTCAGTCCAGTGCTCCTGTGTGGGTCTCTGTCTCTATCTCTATCCATCACCAGATGAAGATTCTATGATGATATGCAAGATATTCGTCAGTATTGCTCTAGGATAGGGTCATTTCAGGTTCCCAATCCTCAGCTGCCCAAGGAACTAACTGGGAACCTCATCTTGGGCACTAGGGAGCCCCTCTAGGGTCAAGTCTCTTGCCCACCCTAAACTGGCTCCCTTAACTAAGAATTGTGGTTCCGTGCTCCCCTATCCACCTTTCCTTTATCCCAATTCTCCTGTTTCCCAGGTCCCCCCTCCTTCCCTTCTACCTTTTCTCTCCCCATCTCCCTTTACCCCCATCCCACCCCATCCCCAAGATCCCATTTTCTCCCCGGAAATTTGGTCTACTTCCCTTAGCCAAGAGGACAACTATATGTTTTTCCTTGGGTTCACCTTCTTACTTAGCTTCTTTAGGTTCACCTCTTGTAGACTCCGTGGTCCTTATTTATGGCTAGAAACCAATTATGAGTGAGTACATCCCATATTCATCTTTTTGGGTCTGGGACACCTCACTCAGGATAGTGTTTTCTATTTCCATCCATTTGCATGCAAAATTCGAGAAGTCATTGTTTTTTACCGCAGCGTAGTACTCTAGCGTGTATATATTCCATACTTTCTTCATCCATTCTTCCATTGAAGGGCATCTAGGTTGTTTCCAGGTTCTGGCTATTACAAATAATACTGCTATGAACATAGTTGAACAAATGCTTTTGTCATTTGATAAAGCATCTCTTGGGTATATTCCCAAGAGTGGTATTGCTGGGTCCAGGGGTAAGTTGATCCCGAATTTCCTGAGAAACCGAAACACTGACTTCCACAGTGGTTGCACAAGATTGCATTCCCACCAGCAATGGATGAGGGTACCCGTTCCTCCACAGCCTCTCCAGCAAAGGTTATCCTTGGTGTTTTTGACTTTAGCCATTCTGACAGGTGTAAGATGATATCTCAAATTTGTTTTGATTTGCATTTCCCTGATTGCTAAGGAAGTTGAACACGACCTTAAGTGTCTTTTGGCCATTTGAACTTCTTCTGTTGAGAATTCTCTGTTCAGTTCAGTGCCCCATTTTTTAATTGGGTTAATTAGCATTTTAAAGTCTAGTTTCTTGAGTTCTCTATATATTTTGGAGATCAGACCTTTGTCTGTTGTGGGGTTGGTGAAAATCTTCTCCCAGTCAGTAGGTTGCCTTTGTGTCTTAGTGACCATGTCCTTTGCTTTACAGAAGCTTCTCAGTTTAAGTAGGTCCCATTTATTCAATGTTGCCCTTAATGTCTGTGCTTCTGGGGTTATACATAGGAAGCGATCTCCTGTGCCCATCTGTTGTAGGGTATTTCCCACTTTCTCTTCTATCAGGTTCAGTGTGTTCGGGCTGATATTGAGGTCTTTAATCCATTTGGACTTGAGTTTTGTGCACGGTGAGAGATATGGGTCTATTTTCATTCTTCTAAAGGTTGGCATCCAGTTGTGCCAGCACCATTTGTTGAAGATGCTTTCTTTCTTCCATTGTATACTTTTAGCTCCTTTATCGAAAATGAGGTGTTCATAGGTTTGTGGGATAAAATCCGGGTCTTCTATACGATTCCATTGGTCGACTTCTCTGTTTTTATGCCAGTACCACACTGTTTTCATTACTGTAGCTCTGTAATAGAGTTTGAAGTCAGGGATGGTAATGCCTCCAGAAGATCCTTTATTGTATAGGATTGTTTTGGCTATCCTGGGTTTTTTGTTTTTCCATATAAAGTTGATTATTGTCTTCTCCAGATCTGTGAAGAATTTTGATGGGATCTTGATGGGGATTGCATTGAATCTATAAATTGCCTTAGGTAGAATTGCCATTTTTACTATGTTGATCCTCCCAATCCAAGAGCAAGGGAGGTCCATCCATTTTTTGGTATCCTCTTCAATTTCTTTCTTCAATGCCTTAAAGTTCTTGTCAAATAGATCTTTCACTTCCTTGGTTAGATTTACCCCAAGATATTTTATGCTGTTTGTGGCTATCGTGAATGGTGAAGCTTCTCTGATTTCCCTCTCTGCTTCCATATCCTTTGTGTATAAGAGGGCGACTGATTTTTTGGAGTTGATCTTGTATCCTGCCACATTACTAAAGCTGTTTATCAGCTGTATAAGTTCTTTGGTGGAGTTCCGGGGGTCGCTTATGTACACTATCATATCATCTGCAAATAACGAAAGTTTAACTTCTTCCTTTCCAATTCGAATCCCCTTGATCCCATTATGTTGTCTTATTGCTATTGCTAGAACTTCAAGCACTATATTGAAGAGGTATGGCGAGAGTGGACAGCCTTGCCGTGTTCCTGAGTTAAGTGGGATGGCTTTGAGTTTCTCTCCGTTTAATTTGATGTTAGCTGTCGGCTTGCTGTATATAGCTTTTATTATATTTAGGTATGACCCTTGTATCCCTAATCTCTCCAAGACTTTTAACATAAATGGATGTTGAATTTTGTCAAATGCTTTTTCAGCATCTAGTGAAATGATCATATGGTTTTTTTCTTTCAGTTTATTTATATGCTGGATTACATTGATAGATTTTCGTATGTTGAACCAGCCCTGCATCTGAGGAATGAAGCTAAATCTTTGATTTAAAATAGATTTTATTCAAACAGATTTTATTCTGATTATAGCCTCCCCTCCCCCAACTCCTCCAAGATCTTCCCTACCACCTTGAGTTCATACCCTTTTGTACCTCAAACAAGCATCCAAACAATAATAATAAAATAAAATAAAAACTGGAATAAGTCAAAACAACACAAACAAACAGAAAAAAGAGACCATTGTGGTTTTTTTTGGGTGGGGGGGGGTGTTGGGTGTTCCTGAGTGTCTGAGCTAGTGGGTTTTCTCTGCTTCTCTTTAGGTTTTTTCTTTTGTTTTATTAAATTCCAATGTATTAGTTTTTGCTTTATCTTATTGTTTTATATTATATTTTATTATTATCCTGTAGAAGTCTGTTGATTTTCTAATGAGAGATAGAAAGTGGTTGGATCCAGATGGGAGGGGAAGTGAGGAGGAACTGGGAGGAGGAGATGGAGGGAAACCATAATGATAACATATATATGTGGGGGGGGGGAAATTATCTATTTTCAATAAAAGGAAAAATTTCTAAAAAAGAAAGAGCACAAGAAAACCATATAGATGCCAAGATACACAAGTTCGTACACAATACCAAAAACAACAACAAAAAAGGAAGTCAAAATATATATATGTATGTATATATATATATGTGTGTGTATGTGCATATATATATGTATGCATACATATATATCCACTTACAGGAAACATGATCCTAATAAAACAACAAAATATTGTAAACCACATACTACAGAACCTGTAAAATAACGTAATTTTATCAGGCAAATATGGGGCTATGACCCACAAAGGAGGATAGGTGTGCCATAGCTTGTTGCTCCACATATCGTTGTTTCTGGTCACCATATTTTTGTAAATAAATATATACGTGTGTATGTGTGCAAAGGGAAATATATGTATTGAAAGAGTGTTCATTTACGTATCTGAGAAATCATTAATGATCATAAATGTAATCAAATCACTGAACCCTTTTTTTAGTGTCTCTCAACTCAGCTCCTTGAGAATTGTGAAATCACCAGCTTTTAAAAAGTATGTTTTTCCTTCTTGCTTTCCAACCACTGTGTTCTAACTGCCATTTGTGCTCATGACTTTTACTGCCTAAGCCCCCACGTATCCCTAGGTATTCAATGTCTCCCCACTTCCCTCTGATACTATAAAACAAAGGATATATTGGATTATCTGTAAGTATTACATATCATTATGCATTCTGAGGAAAAAAATCATAACAATAGAATTTACTTATATAAAAAAGCTGGTCAATGTAAATGCTTTGAACACCCATTTATTTTTTTATTCCAAGTGTGTAGGATCTTGTATCAACAACACAACTCTTTCTCAAAGCTGCTATTCTTAGCAAGTGTTTAAAAATATCAACCAGCACAGTGCAAGGAAAAGAAGAGTCTTTTCAAACTGCTTTAGAGAAAAGCCCCACCTCTAAAGCTAAACGTGACATCCCTACCATAGGATTTTGCTCATACTTTGGAAACTCCCCAGCTATTTCCATATGACACTAGCTTGTGCTCTCCACCCCCATGATTGATGTGGTTTGAATGCTAGCGTTACAGCTCCCTTGTCATCCAGAGTGATTTCCCGAGATGATCTGTTTCCTCTCAAACCTCAGACATTCTAACTCACACTGTAACAACAGCCAAGGCATATGTCTGGGGTGTCTCTGAATGGAGTCCTAGAGAAGCTATTACATGAAACTGTGAAGTTGAGGGCTGGATTGCTGTGGAAACTCCAAGATGTTGGAGATGCCAGAGTCATGGGATACCTCTGCCAAGGAATACTACTAACAGGGAGTGGAATGAGCCCAAGAGCGAGAAGTATGCTGTAGTCAACAACCTGAAAGCAGTTGGAGATCTGAATAACATTTTGACATCAGTTGTGGAGATGCAGAGTTTGGAGTTTGCCCAGCTTGGTTTTAGTCTTCTTTAATCCAGTATTTCCTCACTATGCTCCCTTCCCTGTGCTGTGGAGTGGTAATGTATATCCTATGCTATTGTATGTTGGAAGTATGTGATCTGCTTTTCTATTTTAATTTTAGAGGGGGTGACAATTAAGAGATTGCATGAATCTCAGAAGAGACTTTGAACATTGGATGTTTTTAAACATTCTTGAGACTGTTACAGACTATGGGGACTTTTGAAGTTGGACTAAATGTATCTTTACATTATAATATCACTTTGGGGGTCAGGTAGTGGAATGTGGAGGTTCAAAAGAAAATGGCCCCCAAAGGGAGTGGTACTATTAGGAAGTGTGGCTTTGTTGGAGAAGGTATGGTCTTACTGGAGGAGGAGTGTCACTGTAGAGGCAGGCTTTGAGGTCTCATATATGCTCAAGATACCTCTCAGGGTCTCAGATCACTTCCTTTGTCCTGAAAGATGTAGGACATTCGGCTGCTTCTCCAGCACATGTCTGTCATCTGTATGCCACCATGTCTCACCATGATGGTAATGGAATGAACCTCTGAAAATGTAAGCCACTCCAATGATATGTTTTTCCTTTTAAGAGTTGCCATAGTCAACTTTTAAGGATTTTGTTTTCTCCTTTGCACCATCTCCTTGCTTGATTCCTGACATGGATCCTGGTGGCAAGTCCTTGTAACCATTGTTTTTTTTTATTTTTTATTTTTTTATTTAACTTGTCCACCGCTCAGATAATCGAAGATGGCTTACAGCAATGTAGACCACATTGTAGTCTTAGAAGGCTGGATATGATGCTTAATAAACAAATTCACCCTAAAAATATTGTGTGGTCATGGTGTCTCTTAACAGCAATAGAAACTGTAACCAAGACATCCAGATTGTAATTATTGAAAAGTATTGTGAACTAAAACAGGAGCAGATGAATTAGAAATCAGAATTATTTCACCCAAAGAAGTCATTTATTTTTAACAGCCCTTATCTATTTCTTTAGGTTATAAATAAGGCCTCGTTGTAGTCAGCATTGAGTCTCATGTTCCCACACTTTGCCATCTTTGTGTGTCTGACACTCAGAATCTATTTCTCAATTTCCTTTGCCCAATCTTAGGAAAAATATAACATGAGTGCATTCAAACTCATAAAGCAGTGGTTTTTCACCTTTCTTATTCCGCGACCTCATGCTGTGGTGACTGCTTCCAACCATGAAATCAATTTCAATGCTGCTTCATAACTTTAATTTGCTACTTTTCTGAACTGCAATGTAAATATGCATCTTCCAATGGTTTTCGGCAACCCTTGTGAAAGGTTCCTTCAACCCCTGCCAGGAGTCATGACCCACAGGTGGAAAGCAACTGATATGAAGGTTTAGCCCAGCTTTGGTCAGAATACCTCTTGCATTTGTATTTGTGGAATGGAAGCTATAAATTAGAAGGAATAACCCTTATGAGAAATTCAAGAGAAAGTAGGCCTTAATTTTGTCTTTAGTGTGTACATAAAAGGCATGTGCTGTACCTAGTGGTCAAAGGGCTAGTTTAGAAACTGCCTAAACTCTCCTATCTGACATGAATTAACATTCAGCATTAACCAGAAAAAAAGAAACAATGGCTAAAGAAATAATTAAAACATAGTCTCAATTGATAGAAATTGTAAAAAGAAGAAAATGGAAATTTTAGATCGACAAACTACAATCACTTGAGACTCTAGTGAAATAAAAAAGTCTTTCCCAAGCTTGTTAGTGGAGTCTCACCCTGTTATTCCTTTAGCTTCCCGATCCTTGCAGTCACCACCAAATGAAATCAGAAGAGACAGAGCATAGTCTAGAAGGCAGGGTAGAGTTAATCAAGGAGTAATATGAGCTACTATTAAGGGTAAGAGTAGGCAGTGCTTGGGCCCTTGTGATGAATAGACACCCAAGGGGTGGGAGTGGACCACTGTGTTGCTCTACACATTCAGATTTGCTATTATTTTTCTAAATTCGAAATGTATGGCTGCCCTGATGGATGCCCCCCTTGGCACCTTCATCTGGGTTAGATCCTACTCTTATTTCCCCAGCAGACATTTGCAAACCCCAAGACAAGGACAGTGCTTTGAACCAAAGTAGCCTCTTAAGTCTTGCTACAAGAATGGGCAAGTCTCAAAAATTTTTGTTGAAAACTGAACTTATAAAAAGCATGCAAATTTAATACCTGTTCCTCCTGAGCCTGTAGTAATAAGGGCGGCGGGGCTGCGTCCCCAGCACCCCAGCCGCCCGCACGGCTAGCTTATGCCTGAAATAACAACACACAAATTGTATTCATTTAAACACTGCTTGGCCCTTTAGCTCTAGCCCTTATTGGCTAATTCTGATATCCTGATCAACCCATCTCTAATAATCTGTGAGAACCGGTCTTACCGGGAAGATTCTAGCCTAGTCCATCCTGGGTCGGAGCTTCATGGCGTGTGTCTGCCCAGGAGCGGGGCATGGCGTCTCTCTCAGGCGTCTGCTCCAGAGAGGAGAGCTGTCGAGACTGAGCTCATTTCCTCTTCCTCCCAGCGTCCTGTTCTGCCTACTCCTCCCACCTATCCTCCAACCAATAAAATGGGCCAAGGCAGTTCCTTTATTAGCCAATGACCTTCCTCCATCATTTCCCCTTTTTCTGTTTAAACAAAAAAAGCTTTAACTTTAACATAGCAAAATTCCATATAACAAAACAGTTATCAAGTAAAAGTTACAATAATCTTTATAATAACTAAGGAAAACTATAACTGTAACTAACTATTCTTAACTCCATCAAAGACTCCAGAAAGATACAATACTACCTAAGCAAACAGGAAAAAAGCAACTTTTAAAACTCTAGAAATGACAGAGACATCTCGCTGCCTGGACAGTCACCCAAAATTCCTCTGTACCTTTGGGGCATCCATCTTCAGCCTTCAGGCCCATGGCATCCAGCAGACATTTCCATAAAGCAGGAAAATTCAAAGGCAGTTCAGTCACTATCTGTTGTGTCCTGCAGAATGTCTCGCAAACTCTTTCATGAATCAGGAACCCCGAAAGATCATCTCACCTTAGGCAAGTTCAGTAGTCCTCTCTCTGCGGGTTCTCTGTGTCCAGTTTATGCAATAGTCCAGGCAAGAGCAGTTTCTTGCCCAAATGGCTATCAAACTCCATAAGGTGCCTCTTCGATGCCCATCTTCCTCTTGAAGTACATTGGTGCTGCCAGGAGCAGAGTGTCTCATTGTCATGAAAAGTCCTCAGTTATTAAAACATTAAATGTCCTATTCTGTAATCTTTGAAAGACATGAATAATGTCTATCTAAAATATATCTACGCACATCTAGAAAATATTAACTAACATGACTACAAACTTGACTATTACTGATGATTATCCATTAACCTATATTTCTTAATTATACAGTACATATTTAAATGAACTACACAATCACAATACCTTAATCAAAATCAGAAACACTTATACATATAACAAAATTGACCTTAAATCTCTATCAATAAAGCAAAATCTATACTAATGCAAATTATTCATACCTATATCATATCCCCCTTTAAATGTAAAAGAACGTTTATAAACCATATTTGGGAACATGGGCGCAGTTTTTTCTCTCCAAACTGCTTCCTGCTGAATGGGCGCGTCGTTAATTAGGTCTTTCATGGTATAACCTGTGTGCTAGTTTCATCTCAGTTGGCAGTTGAACGAAGCAATTTTCTGAAGATGTTCACACCAACCCTTCAGGAGGGCGTGGTCCATCATACCAAATCGGAGTAGAAGAAATGAACAGCGTCTCATCCTCTGTGAAAACAAAATAAGTAACTCCTTTCCAAAGTATCATGTCCTTAGATCCAAATTTCAAAGTCAAGGCATCAAAATATCTATGTTGGATTAGTTCAGCAGCATTTATAAATAAATATCTTTTAGCATCTGTTGCTCCTTCCTCAGCATTTAAATAATTCAACGAGAGCATAATAGCATACAGTATCAAGATTCTCTGTGTATTTTCCATCTTTGTTTTAACCTCTATTTTGTTTATTTTTACTTTTAACTCTTTGCTTTTTGAGACAGGTTCTCTGTATCTTTGACCTGAAGCAACTCTGTAGACCAGGCTGTCTTTGAACTCTCAGAGATCCGCCTGTCTCTGCCTCCCAGGCATTCGGGATTAAAGGTGTATGCTACTACACCTTGAACTCACAGAGATCTGTTTGTCTCTGCCTTCTAGGCACTGGGATTAAAGGCGTGTGCTACCACACACAACAACTCTCTTCCTTTTTTTGTTTTTTACTTTAAGAACTTCAACTTTTAGTCTGCATATATTTTTAACACACTTCAAACCATTTAGAAATTTTCTTTGTCTTTGAATCTCTCTTTACTGTATATCTCTCTTTTTCTGACCACACGAGCCTTTAAATTACTGAGCAATATGGGTAGGATTAAAGGCGTGACTTTGCCAGCTAGATCCAGTCCATTCCTTAGCTTTCCAGCCTCATGGCTGAGGTACTGGCTGTAGCCAGCAAGCGAGCTTCAGCAGCCTGTGCTTGCAAACCGCACAAACTGCCTGCGTAAAAGATTCAGAGTTTGCCCTGGCAGGACAGCCCAGAAAGCCGGCATTTTTAAACGGCGCAGCTTTTTTCCTGCTATGGCTGAAAACCGAAAAGCATGTGTTCAGCTTTTCGTCAACACCATTTAAGTGTTTCGTGGCAGGACCTCTTAATGAGCTGCAGGGTTTTGCAGCTAAAGCTGAGTCAGGAAGCCTCTCTTAGATGAGGCGATTGCTTGCCTCTAGCAAGCAGAGCAGACTCGAGAACACAGGGAGTCTAGTTGCCATCAAAGAAATCGTAGCACTTTACTCCAAATGCTCTATTCAAAAGCTCTGTCTCCCGCAGGAGCCAGACAGAGATCGCAATGGCGGCACAGCCCCAGGAAGTCACGCTATAAAATGACACAGGGTTTTTTCTGCTACTGTTGCCAAATCAGGAAATCTCTTTACAACATGCCACCAACAGCAAAAATCTGTCTTAAACTCTCTCTCCCTTATTTTTAAGCCTTCTCAGGTTTTTTAAGTGGGTTTGGTCCATCACGTGGGGTGCCAATCTGTTGTAAATAGGAGCGGCGGGGCTGCGTCCCCAGCACCCCAGCCGCCCGCACGGCTAGCTTATGCCTGAAATAACAACACACAAACTGTATTCATTTAAACACTGCTTGGCCCATTCTCTTCTAGGCTAATTCTCACATATTAATTTAGCCCATTTCTAATCATCTGTGTATGGCACCCCAAGGTGCGCTTACCAGGAAGATTCTAGCCTATGTCCAGAGCTTCATCCGGGAGCGGGGGCATTGCATCTCTCTCAGGCGTCTGCTCCCAAGAGGAGAGCTGGTGAGACTGACCTCACTTCCTCTTCCTCCCAGCGTTCTGTCCTGTCTACACCTCCCACCTATCTTCTAACCAATAAAATGGGCCAAGGCAGTTCCTTTATTAGCCAATGACCTTCCTCCATCATGAGCCCACCTTAGATTTTGCTATTATTGTCTTGTTTGTTTGGCAGCTGTCTGGACACGTTTAGTGATGCCTACCCACCACATGTAAGGAACTGGTAAAAAGGAGAGTTGGGGTGCTCACAGTCCTCTTTGACTTTCGTTTCATTTTCTCTGATTATTCTGTTGATCTTTCCAGTGTCCTGGGACACACAACTGCTCAGAAACCCATATAATGAAGGGTAGTATGTTTTGTGGGCATAGTTTTTAAGTAAGTCTTCAGATGTTCTGATTCTTAAATAGATTCATTAACTAACTACTTCATAATACAAGGGATTAAACCTAGGGCTTCACATAAGTTGAGCAAGTGCTTGACCACCAAGGTAGACTATAGCTTTTCCTGACTTTTCCTTTCTTCTTTCTTTTCTTTTCTTTTTTCCCTTTCATTCATTTATCTACTTCTTTTGAGACAGGCTCACTGATTTGCCAAATTTGGCTACGGACTTGTGGTTTTTCTGCCTGGGCCTAGTGAACCAGTATACCTCGCCTTGACTAATTTCCACTGTGATGTAATTTGTGCTGAGGGTGTTCATCAGCTTGAACCCTTCTTCCTTCCTTTGCAAATGAAGCCAATTCCTTCAGAAGGAGTTTTAACTGTTCTGTTTTATGACTTGTCTCCCTCAGAGGCTCCAGTCAGGTAAATCTCCATGCTTCTTTCTGGGGATAATTCCATTAGATGATGTGAACAAAAAACAAAAACAAAACAAAACAAAAACAAAATAGCAACCCGTAGGAGTAGAGAGGTTTCAATCTCAGCTTGCCGTTCTCAGCTGGGGAACATGCTTCACTAGCTAAAGCGAGGCTGATGCAGTATTTTCCATGATGATGGTAATGAATCTACACTGGAGTGGGGCTAGTTAGAAGAAGAAGAAACCCATCTCTTAGTTGCACTGGCCTATAACTAAACCTCTGCAACTTGTAGCTGGACCAGGATGAGCAGTGTTTCCCCTGCCTGTTGAAAAGATGCACCGGCCTCTACTGAGATGCTAGTAGACCCCTGGAAGCATTCATCTGGGTGCAACATTATGAGGCTGAAGCAGGATGGGACGAGAGAGCAGCTTGTTGTTTAGATGCCCGCTCAAGGTTCTTTCTCATCAGCTTTTGGAGGTTTATCTGTACAAGGTTTATTTCATTAGTTAAATGCTTTTAGGACCATTTCCAGATAATTCAAATGATTGCTGGGCTAGAGAAAATTCCCACTAACTACTACCCAGACCTCTTTGCACAGCAGTACACAGGCAGAATTGCTTGTGTGTTCCTTTTTATTGAATAACATATGTAGCCCAGATTATTGTATTCAGATCAGGATTTTGGAATTAGGTTGCCAAGAATCTACAACACTTGTAAGGAAAAGGCAGATGCCAAAACACACAAAGAACGTTCATGAGGTGTAGAACTCGGTATCATCTAATGAGTTCTAGCAAAATGTCGTGAGTCGTATCATGAAGAAAAAAAGAGACTGCTGGATAATTGTCAAGAACATGCTATATTGGAATCCTAAATGGATGTGTAGGTGTCTTTCTACAATGTCAGATTGTATTGAAACAATCAAGTCACAAGTTACACCAATGTCATTGACTGTAATTTACCAAGTAATCCCAATTTACATTGATAGCTGGCCAATGTAAACGCAGGTATTTTTATTTAACCTTAACATGTAATGTTAGCTCTCAGGGCATATAGCACACATCACACAGCAAATCCATTTATATCTGTATCTGTAAATTGCCAAATTCTCTAAAATGACTAAAGAGGCTCTAACAGAATGCAAGGAGCACCAGAGTGCTTGAAACAGTAGGGGCAGAGAGCACACACCGATTCAATGACCATCTCTGTGTGAGTAATCCAGAGAACTCTGCTGGAGGTCTCCTGGGAGAGTTGCCATGGAGACAAGCTGCAGGGTCAGAGTTGAGCTGAGCCTCCTTGGTGAACAGAACTTCTGGGTTGAACTGATCTAGAGAAGCAGGAAGTGGGACTGTGCCATCTGAAGGAGAGGCAAAAGGCACAATGTCCAGATGAAGGGATGCATGGAAGGCGTCTTGAGTAGATATCATCCCCAGTGGGAATCAACCTGCGATGCAGGGTCTAGGACAGCATTCTCTGTCTGTAGGTTAGATGACAGGTTGGTGAGGGCCACCCCCATAACAGTCAGGTGTGGTCCTCTTCATGCGTCCTTTAGTCTGGTGTGTTTGTTGAGATCTCCAGCTAGTTTCCTTGGTAAGCTTTGAGCATGCCCATGAGCTCATATGGTCCCAATTTACACTGGCATATTTATAGTTCAGCACCCATTTTACTTTTAGAATTAAAAGCTTTATCAGCCTGGGCATGCCACGTTTAGAGACAGACAGGCAGTACTGTTTCTGTGTCCACCAAGGTCATCCTGCCTCTGTGTCTGCAATCACAGTGGCGCCAAAAGCTGTGTGTAAGATGAAATCTCTAAGGGCAAGGCACAGCCCGAGAAACCCTGTTTTATAGACTACGAGAGCCTGATCTCATCAATGATTGCTAGAACAGAAAAGACAAAAACAAGAAGAAAATTTACAATCATGGGACTGCAGTTGTGTGTGGGTATCAGGTCAGTGCGTGTGAGGTCTGGCATTTCAGGGTTTCCCACAGAATCTGACGCCTGTTAGAGAAGCCACAAGTTTCATTTTCATTGTGCTTTTTGTTATTTATTCCAGGAAGGCATTGGAGGAAAATAAAAGCTGAAATATTCAGATGGTAAAATAATTGGGGCAATGTATATTCAGTTCAAGTAACTGGGGAAACTTTCTGACCCAGAAACCCTAGAAATGCTGTGAAGTACATCAACTGTCTCGTTCATTTCTACATTACTAACATACATACAACATAAAACTAACTTTTCTTTCTTCCCTCCTTCCTTTTGTTCTTTGTTCTAGTAATCAAGTCCTGTTGCCACTGAGTGACAAGCCTAATTAAGTGTTATTTTTAAGTGCACAGTCTCATGGTATTAAATATGTGCACTCTATCACAAACTGTCAACATGACCTCGCTCCAGTACATGTTTTTTAATCTTTCTGAAAAGAGGCTTCACAAGCACACACAACCACCTCACTCCCGTCCTCCCATCCTGGCAAGTTGTCTTCCCTTGTCAGTCTCTATGAGAGATGACGCTAAGCATTTCATATGAGTGAAAGAATTCAATACTTGTTTTATTTTTAAAAACGGTGATGTCATTGCCACAGCTCCCTCACCAGTCATCCATCAACCCCCAGCAGTCAGAATCCATTTGCTTCTTCAGAGTCAGTAAGTTTCATCATATGTCCTCGCCACGTTTCTTATCCTCTCCTCCTCTCCTCTAGACACAAGGGAGTTGCCACAAGCTGTCGTGAGTACTGCTGCTACGAACACTGACGTACACACACTTGCTGGAGGGCCTGTTGTCAACAAACTTCAATGCCAAATACATCAAAGACTTCAGTGTGAAACCCAAAACACTGAAACTGCTAGAAGAAAACCCAGGCACTATCCTACAAAACATAAGTGTAGGAAAGGACTTCGTGAGTAGGACTCCATCTGCCCACAAATTAAGGCAAAGCTTTGGCAAGTGAGTTCTCATGAAGCTTAAACACTTCTGCAGTGTGGAGGGAATGAATCAGTTAAGCAAAGAGGAGGACTACAGAGTGGAAGAGAATCTTGGCCAGCCAATTTAAAAATGAGTTAGAGGTCCAAACCGAGAATTCTCAAAAGATGAAATAAAAAAAAATGGCTGAAAAATATCTTTAAATGTGTTCAACATTCTTATCAATTATGGAAATCCAAATTTATACAGCTCTGAGATCTTATTCTGCCATAGCCAGGACTAAGATCAATGAAACAACTGGACAAAAGCTGGAGGGGATGTGGGGAAAGGGAGCCCTCTCACTTGTTAGTGGGATTGTAACTATGGAAATCAATGTGGAGACTTCTACAAAACTAAAGGGCAATTGACACATGACCCAGATATATACCACTCCTTGATCTAGACACAGAAGACTCAACATCCCACTCCAAAGACACTTGCCCAGCTGTGCTTATTTCCCTCTCTTCATGAAAGCGAGGACATGGAATCAACCTAAAATAATAGGTTTGTGAAAGCAAACATTCTCAAGATGCTACAAACATCAAAACTTACAACAGTTACAGAACCAAGCAAGCCCCAAAATTACCTTAAAAAAACAAGGTCATAAAAACTTGAGATATATTTAAAGAAACACAGGAACATATTTCCTTCAAAAATTTTATTCAGAGTGTGTGTGTGTGTATGTGTGTATGTGTATGTGTGTGTGTGTATGTGTGTGTGTATGTGTGTGTGTATGTGTGTGTGTGTGTGTGTGTGTGTGTGTGCTGCATGGATACCATGGAGCACATGTGGAGGTCAGAGGACAACTTTGCAGAACTGGTTCTCTCCTTTTACCATGGATTCTAGATATTCAGCTCAGGTCACAAGACCTGCATGGTCTCTACCCACTTGAGTGTAAAGTGTCTTTACCCAATTGAGTCATTAGGAATCCAGACCTGCATGGCAAGTGTCTTAATCCACCTATGTCATTACAGGAGTTCCCTGGTGGGGAATCTGTTAAAAGATATGCTGTAAAAGAGGTCCAGACAGAAAAACCTCTGAACAAGTTCCAGTGTGTTTTAGAATATGTGTGTAGACTTAAGAAAGAAAGAAAATGTGTCTAGGCAGTTATAGAAAGAAATAGTTTTATAAAACAAAATAAAGTCTTTAAATAGACAGTAAAGAGTAATGTAAAAAAAAAAGTCATGTAAAGATGGGAAACACACAGAGAGTCAGGATCCTTTATGCTGTTGTGTTGATTTTTGATTTGTTGGTTGCTGAAAGCAAAGGAGAGCTGAGCTGCTAAAAGACCTGGCATTGAAAGAGAGCCTATTAGATCAGCTCCACTGTCTCAATGGGTGGGTGCACCCCTCGTGGTCCCGACTTCTTTGCTCATGTTCTCCCTCCTTCTGTTCCTCATTGGGACCTTGGGAGCTCAGTCCAGTGCTCCAGTGTGGGTCTCTGTCTCTATCTCCATCCATCACCAGATGAAGGTTCTATGATGATATGCAAGATATTCGTCAGTATTGCTATAGGCTAGGGTCATTTCCGGTTCCCTATCCTCAGCTGCCCAAGGAACTAACTGGGGACCTCGGCTTGGGCTCCTGGGAGCCACTCTAGGTTCAAGTCTCTAAGGCCAGCTGAACTGTGACTGAAAAAGCATGGGTTAAAACTGGACTCTCTGAACATGGCGAACAATGAGGGCTGATGAGAAGCCAAGGACAATGGCACGGGGTTTTGATCCTACGCAATGTGCTGGCTTTGTGGGAGCCTAGCCAGTTTGGATGTTCACCTTCCTAGATATGGACAGAGGGGGGAGGACCTAGGACTTACCACAGGGCAGGGAACCCTGACTGCTCTTTGGACTGGAGAGGGAGGGGGAGAGGAGTGGGAGGAGGGGGAGAAGGGTGGGAGGAGGGGGAGAAGGGTGGGAGGAGGAGGAGGGAAATGGGAGACTGGGAGGAGGTGGAAACTTGTTTTTTTTTCTTCCTTTTCTCAATAAAAAAAGAAAGAAAGAAAGAGAGCCTATTGAAATGAACCAGCTTAAATACTTCAGGAATGCCTTAACTTTGAAAAATCAAAAAATGTATTTGTTAAATGTAAATCAAATCAAAAATGCTTTGGAGAAGTATTTTTGCTTTTTTTTTTTTTTTTGCTTTCTTTGTTTCAGGTTGATAGGTTGATTTGGATCAGCTTTGATCAAGGGAGAACTTGATCTTGACAGGTGATATCTATCAGCAAAAGTTAATGCTGGTCTCCTCAGAACTTGGCCATTATCTCAATTTTCTCTCTGAGATTCTAAAGATCACTTCACTCACATGCAGCAGGAAGCAGTCTAGAGAACACAACATCCACATTCCCAAGAGCTGGGTTGTGGGAGGTTTTTGGTTATTTTGTGGTCATGGATGTTTGTTATAATTTAGGGGGATATAGGAATAAGGATAAATAAAAAACTATTAATATTAGATATTTTGCCTTGGCATGGATTTTGGTATATGGATAGAAATTCAAAATCAATTTTATTATACTGTGTATATGTGTATACTCTTGCTTAAAGAATTTTTGTGTATTGATACCAATACACAATTTAAGGTTATTTTTGTTACAACATATTATTCATGTTTCTACTCTTGTTTAAGGTATGGTACCTAGGCAGTTTATTTGAAAATGTAAAGTTAAATCTAGTTTTGAAAAACTATCATTATGAACTACTTGGAATAATGAAAAAACATAGGTCAGTAATTAGTCATCTATACCATCAAATTTGTAGATATGCTAGGCATGATTTCCAGATCATATAGGGATATATTTTAGATAGACAGATGGTATTCAAACCTTTCAAAGACCTACAAAATATAGCATTTAAGATGTTTTATTAATTTAGAGCTCTTCATGACCATGAGACACATCTGCTCCTGGCAACATTCATTTACTTTAGAGTTAATTGGCTCTTCATGAAGCTTGTTTCAATGTGGCAAGGCTAGTCATTTGGGCCAGAAAGAGTCAGACATCTCTGTCACTTTTTGGAAGTTGCTTGCAATGTACTTTCTGTTTACTTAGGTAATATTATATCCTTTTGATGCCTTGATGGAGTTGAAGACTAGATAGTTATAGTTGCTGTTTTCCTTAGATATGATATAAAGTAAGTTAAGAAAATTTTTTTAATTTACTAAGATAGTATAGATTATGGAGTGTTTTTTTAATTTACCAGACACAAATGAATTGGAATTCAGTATCCTGTGAATGTAATGTTTATTTGATAATTGTTCTTATTAAATACAGTCTTACTATGTTAAAATTAGAACTTTTCATTTTTGTTTAGAAAGAAAAAAGGGGAAATGTTGGGGAATGTTATTTTAAGGTGTGTGACTTTTGTTTATGCTGCACATGTTTAACTCTGTGAAGCTGTGACTCTTTGCCTGTCTAAAAAATATGTCTAATAAAGAACTGAATGTCCAATAGAAGGCAGGAGAAAGGATAGGTAGGGCTAGCAGGTAGGGAGTATAAATAGAAGGAGAAATCTTGGAGGAGGAAAGGAAGTAGCCAGAGAAGGAGGAGGACATTGGGTGTCAGTCACCCAGCTACACAGTAAACCATGGGGTAAGAGTAAGATTTACTGAAATAAGAGAATTGGAAAAGACCAGAGGCAGAAGGTAGACAGGATAATTTAAGTTAATGAAAGCTGGCAAGAAACAAGCCAAGCCAAGGCTGGGCATTTATAAGTAAAAATAAGATTCCATGTGGTTTATTTGGGAGCTGGTTGGTGGGCTTCCCAAAAGAATAAGGAGTAAAAAAAATCCATACTACAATATGCAAATTAAAATTATAATAACTACTATAAAAAGGAAATAAAATATATAACTTCTATTTTATAACAAAAACCATGAGAATCAAGGTCAAGCAAAATAAGATTTTAAGAAAGAGGAAGAAAAGAAAGAGAAAGAGAAGGAGGGGGAGGAGGAAGGGAAGGAGTAGAAAGGGGAAGAGGAAGAGGGGAAGGAGAAGGGGAAAAAGCAGGAGGAGGGAAGAGTCATATGCAGAGCACAAAATGGGATAGGAGGGAAAGCAATAAACATATTTAAACCAAGTCAATCTCTGTCCACTGAGAGAGCAGATACGGGCCAATATCACTGAAGAATAAAGTTGAAAAACAAGCCAGCCACGGCAGTACAGATTTACTAACTAAAACAAGCAGCCGTATTTGAACTGCTTTTGGCAGGAGAGTTACCTTTTACACTTTTTGACATGGCTGAAATAATCTCCAATAATTACAAAAGATTATAATGACATGGTTTAGAAGTCATAGTTAGGCCACCACCCTGGGGCATCTAGAAGGACCCTGGTAGCCAGATAATGTAAGGAAGATTGTGGTTTGTGGGGCAGAAAATGGAACTGGTGTTTGTGCAATGAAGTACTACAATATGTGATACCACTGAGGATAGATTTAATGAACATAATGATAACAGAATATGCTGAGAAACCTGTCCATTGGGAATCAAGAATCAGTAACCAGAAAGCACTCCATTAGTAAAGACCCAAGGGCCTCTGAGCACTCTACTTCTTTTGGTCTCGGCACTCCAGTCCTGACTTCACTGCAACAAAGATCAATTCCCAAGTTTTCCCTATCCTCTTGAGTAACTGAAGAAATACGGGAGCCATCATAGACTTTCTTGCCACTTGCAACCAATCCTCACTGAAGTGGCATAACTTTGCTTTGGAAATCCCTTTTTGTAAACTTGATATTTACTTCTGAAAGAATAGAAAACACCACACAGACACACACACACACACACACACACACATACATGCACACACACACACCTCTCCTAACACTCCTATGCACACTACTGTGCTGTTCTCTGTGAGGATTGAGAGACTGTAGGGTAAAGTAAGAGCTAACTGATGACAAATAGGGTTCCCCAACAGAAAAACGCCAGATTTTGCAACAGAAAGTGGAAGAGAAAGACTGAGGAAGGGGTAGGAGGTAGAAGAAAAGATAAAAGAAAGAGAGAGGAAGGAGAAAGAGAAGAGGATTGTCAAGACGGGAGAGGGGAGGGCAAAGGAGAATAAGAACCAAATGCCCATCTCTCTCTTGGAAGCCTGTGTGAGCTCACTAGTATATAACCATGAGCAATGGGATTGCTCTGTCTTTATAAAAAAATAATTGAAATGATGTTAAACCATCATGAAACTACACAAGCAAAGAATTCTATCACCCTCCATCTGCCACTATGTCCTTTCCAGGGAACACCCACGCAGCATCCATGGTCAGTAGTACAGCGATGTCATCATTAGCTGAGTTAGAGAGAAGTACATCTCCCAGGGAGGGGAGCACATTCTGAAAAATGTCATCACTTAGTTTTCTCACTTCATTAAGAACAGGATATCCTTACACAAACCAAGATGTTCAAGTCCTCCTAGGTACCTAGCTGGGTTGCAATCTCACACTGACTAAAATGTCACCCACCAGATAGCTCCTACTTTATCCCTCTTTGAATGCACAAATGCTATATGCAATTAATATAATATTAACATAATATTTGTTTATGTGTGTATCTTTCAACCAAATTTTGTGTGAAAGTTAGTTATTAAGCCAAGAAACCTTAAGTGACTCCGCTGAGCTCATTCAGCGAGTAAGAAATAGAGCAGAATTTTGGCTCAAAGCAATCTAGATGATAACATTTCTCTTTTGATTTGTTTAAATTACCATCAACTAATTTTAAAGATTTCTTTTATTTTTAATAATTTATATAAGTGGGTCTATGATAGAGGAAGGTCATTGGCTAATAAAGGAACTGCCTTGGCCCATTTTATTGGTTAGAAGGTAGGTGGGAGGAGTAGACAGAACAGAATGCTGGGAGGAAGAGGAAGTGAGGTCAGACTCGACAGCTCTCCTCTCGGGAGCAGACGCCTGAGAGAGACGCCATGCCCCGCTCCTGGGCAGACACACGCCATGAAGCTCCGACCCAGGATGGACTAGGCTAGAATCTTCCCGGTAAGACCGGTTCTCACAGATTATTAGAGATGGGTTGATCAGGATGTGAGAATTAGCCTGTAAATACTAGAGCTAAAGGGACAAGCAGTGTTTAAATGAATACAGTTTGTGTGTTGTTATTTCGGGCATAAGCTAGCCGTGCAGGCGGCCGGGGTGCTGGAAACGCGGCCCGCCAACCTAATTACTACATATGGCGCCCACGTGGACAACTGCTTCCACATTAAGCCTGAGACAGCTTGGGAAGTAATTCTAGAACAAAATGAAAGCATTGTGCCTGGTTTCTTGGTAGCAGCAATTTCTCGGTTATACTCTGCTTGCTAGAGGCAAGCCAGCGCTCTCATCTAAGAGAGGCTTCCTGACTCAGCTTCAGCTGCAAAACCCTGCAGCTCATTAAGAGGTCCTGCCACGAAACACTTAAATGGTGTTGACGAAAAGCTGAATGCATGCTTTTCGGTTTTCAGCCGTAGCAGGAAAAAAGCTGTGCCGTTTAAAAATGCCAGCTTTCTGGGCCTTCCTGCCAGGGCAAACTCTGACTGTTTGAGGCAGGAGGGCCGGCTACCGAGAGAGGACTTGAGTGTTGTCTGTTGTAGCTCACTTGCTGGCAGGGACCTTGAAATGACATACAGTTGTTGCAGTAAACATGGTTACAGCCTGTATATCCGCCATGAGGCTGGAAAGCTAAGAAATGGACTGGATCTAGCTGGCAAAGCCATGCCTTTAGTCCTACTGAGATTGCTTGGTAAATTAAAGATTCATGTGGTCAGAAAAAGAGAGATATACAGTAAAGAGAGATTCAAAGACAGAGAAAATTTCTGAATTGTTTAAAGTGTGTTAAAAATATATGCAGACTAAAAGTTGAAGTTCTTAAAGTAAAAAACAAAAAAAGGAAGAGAGTTGTTGTGTGTGGTAGCACACGCCTTTAATCCCAGTGCCTAGAAGGCAGAGGCAAACAGATCTCTGTGAGTTCAAGGTGTAGTAGCATACACCTTTAATCCCGAATGCCTGGGAGGCAGAGACAGGCGGATCTCTGAGAGTTCAAAGACAGCCTGGTCTACAGAGTTACTTCAGGTCAAAGATACAGAGAACCTATCTCAAAAAGCAAAAAGTTAAAAGTAAAAATAAACAAAATAGAGGTTAAAATAAAACGAAAAAAGATGGAAAATACACAGAGAATCTTGATACTGTATGCTATTATGCTCTCTTTGAATTGTTTGAATGCTGAGGAAAGAGCAAAAGCTACTAAAAGATATTTGTTTATAAATGCTGCTGAGGTAATCCAACATAGATATTTTGAATTTGGATCTAAGGATATGATACTTTGGAAAGGAGTTTCTTATTTTGTTTTCACAGAGGATGAGACACTGTTCATTTCTTCTATTCCAATTTGGTATGATGGACCACGCCCTCCTGAAGGGTTGGTGTGAACATCTTCAGAAAATTGCTTCGCTCAACTGCCAACTGAGATGAAACTAGCACACAGGTTATACCATGAAAGACCTAATTAACGACGCCCCCATTCAGCAGGAAGCAGTTTGGAGAGAAATAACTGAGCCCATATTCCCAAAAAATGTTTATAAATGTTCTTTTACATTTAAAGGGGGATATGATATAGGTATGAATAATTTGCATTAGTATGGATTTTGCTTTTAGTATAGATTGAGATTTAAGGTCAATTTTGTTATATGTATATGTATTTCTGATATTGATTAAGGTGTTGTGATTGTGTAGTTCATTATTAAAATGTAATGTATAATTAGGAAATATAGGTTGTTGATGGATAATCATAAATAATAGTCAAGTTTGTAGTCATGTTAGTTAATATTTTCTAGATGTGCGTAGATATATTTTAGATAGGCATTCTTCATATTTTTTAAAGATTATAGAATATGGCATTTTAACTGTTTTAATAACTGAGGACTTTTCATGACAATGAGACACTCTGCTCCTGGCAGCACCAATGTACTTCAAGAGGAAGATGGGCATCAAAGAGGCACCTTATGGAGTTTGATAGCCATTTGGGCAAGAAACTGCTCTTGCCTGGACTATTGCATAAACTGGACACAGAGAACCCGCAGAGAGAGGACTACTGAACTTGCCTAAGGTGAGATGATCTTTCGGGGTTCCTGATTCATTTTGAAAGAGTCTGCGAGACATTCTGCAGGACACAACAGATAGTGACTGAACTGACTTTGAATTTTCCTGCTTTATGGAAATGTCTGCTGGATACCATGGGCCTGAAGGCTGAAGATGGATGCCCCAACGGTACAAAAGAACTTTGGGTGACTGTCCAGGCAGCGAGATGTCTTTGTCATTTCTAGAGTTTGAAGTTTTTTAGTTCTTGTTTGCTTAGGTAGTAGTGTATCTTTCTGGAGTCTTTTGATGGAGTTAAGAATAGTTAGTTATAGTTTTCCTTAGTTATGATAAAGATTATTGTATCTTTTACTTGATAACTGTTTTGTTATATGTAATTTTGCTATGTTCAAGTTAAAGCCCTTTTTTTGTTTAAACAGAAAAAGGGGAAATGATGGAGGAAGGTCATTGGCTAATAAAGGAACTGCCTTGGCCCATTTTATTGGTTAGAAGGTAGGTGGGAGGAGTAGACAGAACAGAACGCTGGGAGGAAGAGGAAGTGAGGTCAGACTCGACAGCTCTCCTCTCTGGAGCAGACGCCTGAGAGAGACGCCATGCCCCGCTCCTGGGCAGACACACGCCATGAAGCTCCGACCCAGGATGGACTATGCTAGAATCTTCCCGGTAAGACCGGTTCTCACAGATTATTAGAGATGGGTTGATCAGGATGTGAGAATTAGCCTGTAAATGCTAGAGCTAAAGGGCCAAGCAGTGTTTAAAAGAATACAATGTCCGTGTAATTATTTCGGGGCATAAGCTAACCGAGCAGGCAGCCGGGGTGCCGGGCACGCAGTCCCGCCGCCCCAATTACTACAGGTCTATGTATAGCTATGTGTTTGTGTGAGTACAGGTGCCTGTGGAGCCCAGCAGAAGGTGGCAGATCCCCTGGAGTTGGAGTTGTAGGTGGTTATAAGTCACCTGACATAAGCACTGGGAACTGAACCCTGGAGGTCTACAAATGCAGTGAGGGCTCTTAACCACTGAGCCATTGCTCTACCCAGCACCCCCAAAGCCCATCTCTTAATCAGAATGAGAAGTCTCTAGACTCAGAATGGCGGCTATCAGAGACCACTCAGGATAAGCTGGGAGGCAGCAGGCTGAAACCCCCAAGAAGGCGGCAGGCTGGGAACACCAAGGCCATTCTTCACTGGCCTAGCTGTCTCAAGTGTACCTTACCAATCAGGTCACAAGTCCAAAACAGAGGAGAGCAAGATTTGTGCTCTCCTCACTGTGGTGTTCCCCTACGTACAACCATGGCAACTGATACAGGACAACAGAGCACAGAACCCAAGTAACAGCTTAGAACGCCTGTCCATCCCAAGAGCACAGAAAATGGACCCCGCACAATATAATATTCTTCCCACGCTAATTTCAGTACTCCTCAAAACCACGGGCCATGGCTCTTTTTTCTTTTATGAAGTAGTAAGCTCAATTGCAAAGAAGTTTAGTAAATAAACGAAATAACTCTCTGTTGGAGCTCTAATTTGTTCGCGTTGTGCGTGGCCCCAAGTTCCATTTAGATTCCATCACTTCTCATGAAGTCCCTGACTCTTTGTGGGTCTGGAAGTCCCCCATTAAATCACACCCATTGGCACGGCTGGCCTGTGAAGTGCCAGTTCTCAGGGAGCGAGACGCGGATATAGCAGAGCCAAGCCAGTAACTCATCCAAGACCCCTGCAGGCTGAGCTATTTCCTTGTCATGAAGGGAGCAGGGCTCAGCGCTAAGCACACACCGTGGCAGTTAACAAATATTAAACATTTATATTCGACTTGAGAGACTCTCTGGGTAATTTTGCTGGAGCTCTCCCCCTAGCTGTTTTTCTTAGATTAAGACTTTCGTCAACATTCCAAGGGCATTCATTCACTAGTGCACAGGGGCCCCGGAATGAGAGGGAGTGCCACTTTGGAGTCAAACTCTGCCAAGTTTAAAACTAAGAGTAGGTGAATGAGACTTGACTGCCTCCTAAATTGAATGTCTGTGGAATTTTTTTGGACCTGAAACTGAGCCCAGAACAAGGTCTGTACAGTAACACTCACTAGGTGTCACTGTTTGACAAACCGTCTTGCCAGCATCATTAGGGAAATGTTCATTTTGGCACGAATTGTCTATGGAAAATGCAATTAGGAAAAAGCTGTGCAAGTAGCCATTAGAAACTGAATAACCTGCGTTATTCCTTTTATCCAGATTACACTTGGCTCCTAAGCTGACCTAAGCTCTGTTGGCAATAGTTTGTAGACGGTCACAGTAGCCTCTGGGGTACCTAGGCTGCTCAGAGAGTGGCAAGAGCGGGCCAGGGCTTCTTTGTTCTTTCTTCATCTGCTTTATCTCCCTGCATCTTGAATTGCTTTTGGACTGGGCTCTGTAGCTGCCTTGATTACTGAGCCCAGGTCTCCCTCCTTGAACACAGCCATGGCAAGACAATCTACCCATGAAAGAGCTCCATTTTAATATGAACTCTCGATCTGAATCACTTGGCAACTGAACAGTAAGAAATACTGCCTTCCCTGGAGTGATTCTCTCTCTCTCTCTCTCTCTCTCTCTCTCTCTCTCTCTCTCTCTCCAGAAGCAGGCAGATCTCTGTGAGTTCTAGGCCAACCTGGTCCACATATTAACTTTCCTGGCTAACTAGACGCACATAGTTAAGTTCTGTCTCTATATATGTGAAATTCTTGGGGGTTTTGTTTCTTTTCAAGATAGGATTTCTCTATGTAGTTCTAGCTGTCCTTGAATTTGTTCTGTAGGCCAGAGCTCAAACTCAGAGATTCACCTGCCTTTGCCTCCTGAGTCCTGGGATTAAAAGCATGCACCACCATGCCTGATTAAGAAATTCTTACTTAATGAAGTATATTCTACAGCAAGTAAATTTAAGAAAAGACACACTGTGTTCTATACTATCATGAGAACAGGAATGAGAGAGTTCTTGGTGGAATATGTCACTGAACAAGCTAGTGTAGAAACAAAACTGAAAGAGGCAGGGAAATGATCATCTTAGAAATGACATCAAGACAGAGGAATTGGTGAGTGCAGGAGCCTTCAGAGGTTCTTGATGCACATTTAGGAAACTGATAGAACATTCTAGTTTAGTCCAGTTTAGTTAGTCCATTCTAGAAAGGAAGCAATGTAACATCTATTTTGAATATATAATTTGAAGTAACTTAACAATTGATTTCCTTTTAAAAAATATATGGGAAGGCAATGAGCAAGGGAGACTTCTTCAGCCACAGGGTCTAGCATCTTCAGCCCACAGAGAGTGTTCTACTGCACAAGCCAATAAAATAAACCCACCTTTATAATTCATACATTCCATTACTTCTCTTCTCTTATAGAACCCTACCTAATAGAGTGACAAAGCTGCTAGCAACTTAAAAGATAAAGAGTATGATCAATATATAAGCAACATAATTCAGTTTAACGCGCATATGTACGTAGCCTGTTGTCTGTAGTCTTTTTATCCGTACAGTGCTATAGTAACCATGGGGCTACAGCTATGTTTCCTTGTGCTGCTCTCTTTCTTTTAGGTCTACACACAGCAGCTGGATTGCTGGGTTGACTGGTAGATCCATTTCGCAAGTTCTCGAGAATGTTTGTGCAGCACAGGTGACAGCTTGAGAAACTGAAGGGACCTAAAGGTTCAGCTCTCAGATAAGAAATAAGCATCACCTGTAGATCAGCTTTCGGAGGTAATCTACAAGGCTACTCCCCCCGCCCCAAGTAAAAATATAGACATTTTTATGAATACAATGTACTTACAAGGGAATGAGTTCTAATAACAATTTTTCATTTTCAGGACATTTGTTTTGCTTACAGCAGGGAATTTGGAAAAGGCATCACAACAAATATTTAACCAAAATGTTTTCCCGTGTTAGTGACTTTGCAGTCAGTAATACCCTTACAAGGGGCTGGCTTGGGAACAGCAGGTGAACATGAAGGGGGTATTTTATGTTTCCTTGTTCCATATGCTGTTTTATCATTTTGAGGAATTAGAATGTCTAAAACAAAGTTCTATGGGGTGTATTAATGTGTATGGTATAACCAGTCAAATTCCCAATGTATGATGTCATCCTGATCATTGTAATCACTTTGCCAGCTTCCTGTTGACAATGTTTTAAGGCTCCTATCACCCCACCCCCACTTTTACAGTTCTCCTAGTTTGCCTCTCACTAGTTCACACCAACAAACACTTACCCCAAAGTTTGCTCCACCACCCAAGGCACCTGTACAATCAGCTCGGTGTCTTACCCAATCTGAGTTCAATATCACATTTTACAACCACTTCATTCAAGGCTGTATTTAGTATCCATGAAGTCACAGCGTTTAATGGTTTCCTTAATCTAATCTTCTTGCATTCAGCTGGAAAATGACAAGGCTTTGGCAATGCTTTCAATCCCTCCACTGAGCTGATGGATTATTTTCTATTTTAAGCAGTCAATTTAGAAACAGTTCTTAGACAATTTGGCTCTTTTTAAAAGGCATCATTAAGAAACTCTCTGCTCTGTTTTTAGTCATTCTTTTGTTCTTGTCAACGGGATCCTGTGCTGTTTCCACAAAAACAACTCTTCAAATGTCAAAATGTAAACAATAAACATTGACCGTGATTAGACTTGGCTTCATCTACCTTTCATGCTATAAATTGACTTAACCATTTTGGCTACAGGCAAGCAGTCTGTACACTTGGCTGTTGGTATGGAAACTGGAAGGTATATTCGCCAGGTACAGCCCTACAAGCTGGATTGGAGAATGACATGATTGCAAGATTGGCTTGGGAACCATGAAGCCTGAGCAAAGGCATCACTCATGCAGAACAGACCTGGACTGTGATCTAGGTCTTCAAGCCAGTGGCTTGGCTTCCAAGAGATGCTGCACACAAGAGGCACAGTGCTCATTTAACCCTTCAAACAAGAGCATGGTGCCCAAAGAGTCTGGACTCTTATTCCACAAGAACTGGCAATGTTGCAGCACATGTATTAAAAAGTCAGATATTATTGCATGGGAGTAAGTGGATGATTAAATGTATCATGGACTGGATAGGATTGTGAAAGGCCCATGTGTCTATCAAGGAAACAAGAGTGATTGTGATGGGAGAGGGGAGGTTGATTATAAGCAATTGCCTCACATGATTGTAGGGTCTGGGAAGCTCAAATTTTGCAGAGCTAACTGGAAGGCTAAAGACCTTTGCTGGCTATTGTTGCAGTTTTGAATACAGAGACAGTCTGGGGGCAGAATTCCTCTTTATGGGGTACTTAAGATTTTCCTCTAGGGTCTTTAGATAACTAGATGATGCCAACTCAGTTATAAGTGATAATTTACCTTATTCTATACTGATTTAAATGTTTGTCATATCTGAAAAAGACTTCCACAGTCAAATCAAGGCCAAACATCTGGGCACCACAGCCTGTCTATGTTGACATATAAAAAACATAATGACCTTTATTTTGATTCTTTTATTTATTAATTTGAAAATATTTACTGGCTTCCTAACCAGTGCAGCTTTCTCTCCTTGACACTCATGATGCAAAAGTAGAAAGATGCTGACTGGGCCCTTGCTCTCACAGAGCACAGAGCCTAGCCAGGGGGAGAGAGAGAGAGAGAGAGAGAGAGAGAGAGAGAGAGAGAGAGAGGAGAGAAAGAGAGAGAGTCCTTAAACAGGCTTTACCTACTGATAAGGAATTTGAGTATAATTATGAAATGAATAAAGATAATTATCTTGATATTCTAAAAGCAACTGTATGTCTCATGTACAGATGCATACAATTCAATGTGTAGAATATTTAGTTGTCTAGTTCAGTATTATTAAATATTTGAGTACCTCAGAATGTGCTAAATTTTGCAATTCTTAAAAATAAATTCTTTTTCTTTTAGATTTATTTTTTGTGTGCACATTTACCTGCGTTTGTAAATAGGCTCCCTATGCATACCTGGTACCATGAGAGGTCGGAAGAGAGTATCACAACCAAACTAGTTGTTTGTGAGTCACTATGGGGGTTCTGGGAATCAAAGCCAGATCCTCTGAGGGGAAAATAAGTGCTCTTAGCTGTTGAACCAGATCTTTAGCTCCAATTTTTCAATTCTTAATACCACATGGATTACGGATGCTATAATTTTCATCATAAAAGTATGAATGATGACAACAGTACTCAGCTATGAAGGACCAGTTTTCTCCTTAAACACATCTGTTTATGTGTTAAATTGAGCAAAATATGTGAAAATTTGGATTGACTGTAAAATAAACTGAAGATGATTGTACTATGAAAGAATTCATAGAAATCTCTGTATAAAGAATTCAGAAAGAAATCTCTGTATAAACATTTGTGGTGGGGTTATTTTGAAGAGCAAGGCCCTTAATGACCCTTAAATACAATTCTACTTGAAAGAATGTGATTGGCAGACAATTTTAAAGGCTTTATCACTCAGATACATGCTCCCAGTTCTCTACTCTGTTTTGAAAGGATTGTTTGCCTTTCTGAAGTCAAATCAGTTTTAAGTTGTTTTATCATTTGAATGAAAACTAATTCCTCCCAATAAATCAAATCTTTATAATGTAATATTAATTTGTATGATATTAAGGATAAAGTATTTTTGCTTAAATGACCACCTTAGTCTAGAAAATCACATCAGAGACGTGAATTTCATAAGGCTGTGTCTTGTAATCACATCATTTGTATTCCAGCATCAGTGGAGTCTAAAGGAACAGTTCAGACTATGTGGTGGAATGGGGAGAAGTTGGGAAGAAAGAGGACTGTATTATCAGAAAGACCTGAGGGACTTCCCCATAAAGAAATGCATGTCAGCTTACCTATCAATCATCAGGATTAAGCACCATTTATTATAAGCAATAGACAGGGAGTGGGAAGGAAGAAGTGCATACCAGGGTGGAAAAGGAGGAAGTGCAGACCAGGGTGGAAAAGGAGGAAGTGCAGACAAGGATGGGAAATGAGGAAGTGCAGGCCAGGGTGGAAAAGGAGGAAGTGCAGACCAGGGTGGAAATGAGAAAGTGCACACCAGAGTGGGAAAGGAGGAAGTGCAGACCAGGGTGGGAAATGAGGAAGTGCAGACCAGGGTGGGAAATGAGGAAGTGCAGACAAGGATGGGAAATGAGGAAGTGCAGGCCAGGGTGGAAAAGGAGGAAGTGCAGACCAGGGTGGGAAAGGAGGAAGTGCAGACCAGAGTGGGAAAGGAGGAAGTGCAGACCAGGGTGGGAAAGGAGGAAGTGCACACCAGGGTCGGAAAGGATTAAGTGCAGACAAGGGTTGGTAAAGAGCATGCACAGACAAGGGTTAGGAAATGAGAAAGTGCAGATCATTGCCTTTAGCAACTTCCAGCTCTTTGAGGCTTAACAAATAATACCTGCTTTGCTTTGATTTTAATGACACCCTTGACATGAACTCACACAGAGTCAGGTCAGGATCTCCAGAGCTGTAATCACCGGACTCTCCATTCCCTTGTGCTAAAGAGTCAGTATCTATTACTATGGGTAACATTAATCATAGTTACATTTTTCTTTTGAAGAGATAATGCTTTCAACCATTAGCAAGTACACTTGTAAAATAAGTTTTCAGGTCTTACTATCAGGCTAGGCTATGATAAACCATTGAATATCTAAAAGGTAATAGAAATGTTTCCTGACGAGGACATGAATATATACAAAAAAGATAATTTAAGCTTCAGACAACTTTACTTAATCACTGACCATGTTCCTCTGATTACGTATGATCTGATTGACAAGAATGAATGCAACTCTCCACTGAGAGACACACTGATGAAGTTGTTTTTTTTTAATTTATCTATTTATTGCCTATATGCTTGCCTATCATCTACCTACTTATCTTTAATAGGTAAGACAGATATACTTGTTTTAAGGAATTTTTCTCCTGTGGTTTTTTGGGTGGGGAAGAAATCAGTCTAGTCTTAAAGTTTGCAGCCTAGCCTGGAAGGTTGGTATTCAAGTAAGAACTGATAACACATATATGAGGTGATGCTGATTGTCAACTGGACAGGTTCTAGAATCACTCAGAAGACAAGCATCCAGGCACACTAGTGATAATCTAGATTAAGTTAATTGAGATGGGAGATGACATGCCTTAATTGTTGATGGCACCGTTTCAGGGACTGAGATACTGGGCTGAATAAAAAAAGGTGGAAGCTGACAGAGGAGGATAATTCATCATTCTCCACTTCCTGATTGTGGATGCAATGTGACCGACTCTATGACACCCCTGCTCCCCCATGCCCCCGATGGATTGTATCCTGCCACCATGTGCAATAAACTCTTTCTCCTTCCAAAAAAAAGGAAGTGGTTTTTATTCCATGAGTTATGCCATGTTACAAATTTCAGCGTCCCCACATTCCTCACTGTATGTTACATGAAACAGGTTTCAAAAAGTTTTTTTTTAAAAAAAATATGGCATTATTGTTCAAATATTTTGGACTAGATTCTTATAAGAATCTTTCATTTGACTGGAAGGTTCTATTTTGAAACCTCAGTGTAAACAGAGATTCCTTGTTTATTTCCTGGTGACTAGACCCGAATAATCACTCAGAAACTATATTAATTACAATACTTTTGGCCTATTAGCTCAGGCTTCTTATTACTTAACTCTTATATCTTAAATCATTTCTATTGATCTGTGTATCCCCACAAGGCTGTGGCCTACTGGTCAAGGTTCTAGGGCGTCTTTCTCCTTTGGCGGCTACTCTCTCCCTATATCTTTGTCTGGATTTTCTGCCTGGCTTTACTCTGCCCTGCCATGGGCTGAAGCAGCTTTATTTATCAACCAATAAAGCAACGCATATGCAGAAGGACATCCCACATCACCTCCATAATCTTTTAAATATTAATGGAGAAATACAAATGAATGATTCCAGTGTTAGTATCAAAAGGTCATCACCATCTATCACCAATTTCACATCTAAATGAACACAACAGGTGGCTCAGAGTAAAAATCCACCTCATTAGCAGGGATGTGGTGTCATCCACAGCAAAAGAAACCTGTTGCATTCTTCCGACTCTCAGTATAGGAGGGTGTGGAGAGAGAGCTGTCCAAGTGATTTATACATTTGTGTAGTCTGTAAGCATGGAGTATGTCCCCGCACTGGATGATTGCTTGGTGTCATTAAGCAGCCTTATATTCACAGTGAACAAATAGAATGACTATTCCAGAGAAAACCAGGTTGCTTGGCCCCTAGGCTCCATTTGTAAATCCTTTGTATTTCCCAGGAATCTTTCAGAAGGAAGCAGAAAAGGAGAAAGAAACAATGACAAGGATGGGGGAGGGATGTGGGGAGAGAGAGTCGGGGAAAGGGAGAGAAATGAACACAGTGGGTACATACTGAAATGTGTGCTGACAGGGTTAAGTGTCCTTCTGGAGTTCAAAGCTTACCAAAGATAAATGAGATTATGGTTCACACAGATCCTACCCAGAGCCTAGGCTTCCTATTGAGGATTAGTTTTTCCTTAAAAGGGCTGTTAGTATGGGTTGAATTGTACCCCTCGAAATGCCAAGCACTGAATCTCCAACCATAAGTACAGTATCCTGAAATGTGACCTTATTTGGAAACAGGACCACTACAGACATAGATGCTTAAGGAACCGTGAATTCCTACTGGGACCGGAGTTCCTAGAAAGATGGAGTGAGGGGAGAAATAAAAGTGGATGTGGCGAGGGAAGAAAATATGAAAAACAGAGAGAATGCAGTCACCTGTAGAACGCAGTCACAGCAAGATACCCAAATGCCTAGGAGAAGCTAACCTCAACTAATGATGCTTACTCCAGCTCGCCGAACTCTGCAAAGGCTGAGTCTGTAGGAGCCGCCTCACCTCGTGAACTTCAGTGGGGAGCAGATTTCTACCATTTCCTAAATGTTTAGATATGCTAGCATGCTGAATACATTCAGAGGGGGACTGTAGAGTTCTAGGCTCTACTACCAGGGGCTGATGGCCACTGTTTGATGACGAAAGTAAGCAGAGGGCCAGAGAGATGGCTCAGTGGGTAAATGCATTTGCAACCAAGACTGTCAACCAGAGTTCAGTCCCTCAGGCTCACACGATGGAAGGAACAGGCTTAAACCAGTTGTCCTCCGTTGTGTACACCACCTCTAGCTCTGTTTGATGCACACCGCCAATAGATGAATAAACGAATGTAATATTTGTTTTCACAAGAGTACAGCAGAACATTTGCATTACCGATTGGAGCAAAATGCTGGAGGTGAACACCATTTCCAAGCTTGTAAAGATGGATCAGAAGAAAGCATAGCAACTCAGTGGGAAATTGAAAAGGGTACAGTTCCTTTCTTGGTGAGCCGATGCTTCAGGAGCCACAGCCTCTCCTGTAGGTAGAATTGTTTGTGAGGTTGTGGCTCACACACCAAGGCCCACTCACTCCTCTAGCTTGATCATTCACACTCTTCTTCCTTGTGTAGGTTTATTTTATTCTCTATCCACTATTGCTGTTGCGCCCATGGGCTAGGCTCCGTGCCAAATAAAGTTATCATGTAGGGTAATAAAAGGGACCAGGGCAAAACAGGATCCTATAGAAATGAGGACTCCGTCAGAATCACCATTAAATGTATTTACAGTGAAAAGAAACTATTTCCCATTTTCACTCCGAGGCATGAGAAACGGCAGCAGCCCCAACCACGTCGCCTGGTCTGAGTGGACTCCCTAGAACTGTATGGCTGCCTGGCATTTCCTTAAGTTTTACAATAAAGTCACCTGCAAGATTCATCATCAAAAGATGATGAGGAAATAAAGGCATTGATGCTGTAGAATCTTGCATCTGGACACTTCGTGCTCAGAAAAAGAAAAAAAAAACCCTACTCCATCTTATTAAAAGCCTGGGCAACATAAATTAGCAATGAATTTTATACAGTGCATGTTCTTTCTGTAGATACAGCAAATGCTCACTTATCCACTAGAGGACAGTGTTTCACAAATTTTCACCTCCCCCCACCTCCCCACCTGGACATTTCAAATGGTCAGTATCTAGAATCTGCCAAGTAATGATATTTGGTGTGTGTTTAGGGAGAGAGAAGAGGAAGGAGCTGAGAAAATTCTCACTGCTCCAATAAATGCTTAGCTTGGAATCATGAAGACAGTCTATATGAAGTCTTTATTCACAAAGTGTTGGGAGCAGTGAGACCCCAGATCCTGAATTTCTTGTAATCCCCTGATCTGAGTGCCTACAGCTGCTCTGAGCACGAGACCTTCAGGAGTTCCTGATGGCAGGAGAGTGGTTTCTGGTGGGTTTGGCTGGGGCGTGGCTATCTCTATATAATCTGCCCCTGAACACAATAAAGGGGGCATTCTTGGGGAATTCAAAGATGACCCGTGTCGCTGTCTCTTTGTCTGTGTGTGTCTGTGTATTTTAACCTCCAGCCCCCTTGCCCAAAGCTCGCGAACTGGGTGCCAGTGCACAGAGTGCAGACACAGGGGCGCGGTATGCGGTAATAATGCGCAGTTTGAGAACATTTTGGGTGCATTTGTCCATGTCCATGGCACTCGGGCAGGCTGATCGCACGTCCTTTATGTCCAGCCTCAGACTCATTGATCAGGATGACAGAATGTTAAAGGTCCATGTTCTTTGCGGGCCCTTGGAAGCTCAGCACTCAGTCTGACTGCCTTCTTCCATCTGCTTCCTCCATACTCTGGGAGGAAAAAAAGAGCATATTACAGCTCAGTAATATTAGCAACCCAAAGAAATTTGATGTGTAAAGAAAAGTCTTGCTCGACGAGCAAGGAACTCAGGACCACAAGGGGTGCACCCACACACTAAGACAATGGGGATGTTCTATTGGGATCTCACCAAGGCCAGCTGGCCTAGGTCTGAAAAAGCATGGTATAAATCCGGACTAGCTGAACATAGCGGACAATGAGGAATACTGAGAATTCAAGAACAATTGCAGTGGGTTTTTGATCCTACTGCACGTACTGGCTTTGTGGGAGCCTAGGCAGTTTGAATGCTCACCTTACGAGACCTGGATAGAGGTGGGCAGTCCTTGGGCTTCCCACAGGTCAGGGAACCCTGATTGCTCTTCGAGCAGATGAGGGGGGGGGACTTGATCGGGGGAGGGGGAGGGAAATGGGAAGCGGTTGTGGGGACGAGGCAGAAATCCTTAATAAAATTATAAAAAAAAAAAAAGAAAAGTCTTGAAGAAAATGCACAGGTTGCAGTTGTTATCACTGGACAGGAAGTAAGTTTGAGGAAAATTGAAGAATTTTTTATTATTGGTTCTATTTTGAAATGGTTGGATGTTGGTATATGAAGGATGATAATCTAGGTTAGGTGTTTTATAAAATTGCATGCTGTGAGTATTCTTTCATTTCAAAAAGTTGTTATTGGGTTGAACTTCAGAGTTCTTTGCATTTTACAAGATTTGTTGCAGAGGTGCTCTGAAGGATGTGCTTTCTTTGGTCACTGACACTAGATTTCAGGGCAGGGAGCAAAGAATGAAGTCTAGGCCTTTTTTATTCTATTGGCTCAGTTAGAGAAGAAGCAGGTTTTCATTACGTAGCTAGTGAGTCGATAATTTTGCCATCCACTTATTCTACACAAAAATGTCTTTAACCTAGGATTAAGTTAATTGCCAAAGTAGAAATGTATTTAGAATTAAAGAAAAGCATTCATGAGACACATTGAAAATAGTTACTCAAGCCTGATTTGTCTTTCTTCTCAGCGGAGGCTACGGTCACCTCCCGAGTCCTCTTCCACATGGCCTGGTAAGAGGAAATGCCACCTGGAAAGATGGGTAATTTCCTCAAGTCAGTGGGTTCCACCATGTGAAATGAAAGCAAATATCCTGTCTACCCACTGTTACATCCTTATTTCCCAATGCTTGCTTCCTATAATCTTATAAATGGTATTAACCAGCTTAGCATTCTGTGGGATGCGAGGAGCCTAGGCATCTGATCTCATCTATCTCCCAAACGGTGTGCAGGAACTTCCAAGATATGGTTTGTGTGTTGAAAACTGGGAGGGAAGTGGGACTGATTGATCTTAGCTGTTCTCAGAAGTTTCCTTTCTAACTCAATTATTTCATGTCTGGAAGAGCTCTTTAAAAAAATGATTCCAAAGTGTATATTTTCTGTGGCCAAAAACCTTAGCTATTTGGAACATCTTCAAATGGTGGCCTGAATTACCTCTAAAGAATGAATAAAGAGAAGATGATTATTTCCCATAGTTTCATAGTTCCCTAATATTAACATTTTTTTTCCTGATCCTTATGACTTGGATCTGTGAGTAACATGCACTTTGTTTGCTGGGACAGAACTGGGTGGGTTAAAATGGCCAACAGAGAAATCTGTGGCTTGGGAGGTTCTGTGAGTGTGATGGCTTAATAGCAGTGTGAGATAGCGAGTCTAGACGATACAAATTGAAATGCTATTATATGCTTTAGGATGATGGGACGATCTGGAAAGTCCATTTCCTAATTCATTTCAGCTCATGCAAATGCCAGACAACAGCTGCAGGGTCCTAAGGCATGTGCATGGATTCTGTCACCATGGACATGTGAGTCTTCAAGTTAATAAACGCCACCCCTTTGGCTTATCTTTGGAAGCCCACAAATCATGCTTTTCACTCCTTCTTCAAGGCATCATCGGGGGTAAATTGAGACAAGTGAGGAAAGATGAAGCTACCCAGTTAGCTGACCTGCGTTTGAGATCAACACTGTGCCAGAAATGGACCAGGTTATGAAGCAAAAGACATCAAACTCTGTGCCAGGTGCCTTGGGGCAGGGCAGTAAGTGTGTGCCTGTGTATGGCATCTTGAAAAACACACAAGCACCTAAGAACTGAGCAAGGAGGAAACTGAGGTCGTTCTAGGTTGACAAATGACTGGGCTTACTTCAAAGTTCCCATTCTCACAGAACTTAAAACTGTACCTGCTCTCAGATTCTCCTGGATTTCTCAACTCTCACACAACAGAATGGCTTTCACTTTTGTTATGGCTGTGAACAGTTTTGCTGGGTGTTACCCACTAGTGATCCATATTCTCAGGGTGTTATCAGTACATGCGCCGATGATCTATATTCTTAGGTGTAGAAATTAGCTCAATTTGAGAAATAACCAGGCTAGCTAAAAGATAAAACAATACTTTATTTATTATAAGGGGAAAACTCACGAAACAGGAACGAGAAATCCAAGCTCAGCTGTGCCCCCATGGGAATCACCCAGAGAGAGCACACCTGGATCCCACGCCCATTTTTCTCACCCAGAAAGCCACGCCTTAACTTGGATCCACCTCTTAACGATAATTGGCTAACAAGGTTTCCCCATCACTCAGGGTGTTATCAGCACACCACTGGTGATTGTACCTTCAGGGTGTTACCAGCATGTCCAAATACATTCGAACCGAAGTCCCTGCTTTAGTTCATCTACCAAGATCTGAGATTCATGTTTCTAAAATTTAAATCTGATTATTTCACTTAACCCTTAAAAGAGTTTCTGATGGTGCTGTATTTCCTGCAAGAGCAAGATATGATGCTTTTTCATGATATTCATAAGATCTGGCTGCTTCATGTCAACTTATGCCTCCGTTTAGGTTCTGGGTACATGATTAAGTGACCATTTGCTGTGCCCAGAAGCCAGTGTGTAGCTTATTTCACGTCTTGGCTCCTGCTGGCATCCCTGCTTCGCCCTTCTACTCATGTAACACTTACCCAGCGTCTGACTCTCAGCAGGCCTATGGCCTTCCCCTGCTCTTTTACGCCATTTTGTTTGCTGCCTTGTAGAGTTTTTTAATACCTGGAATTTTGAACCTTTGTATATTAGACAGTCCATCTGGACACTCCTTAGAGGCTTGAACTATTTATCAGTTATATCTAAAGCCCCCGTAATTCACAGCCCTTGGCACCTGGAACACCTAGGAGAAATATTTAGTTTAAATAAAGTCCTCCAGCCAGATGAACTTCACAAAACAAAACGGACAGATACCCATGAGACCCGGATCTCCAGTTTTTGTGGCTCCAATCATGGACCTTCTTTTCCCTTTTCTCAGTATTGCCAGTGCTGAGGCTCAGGCTCACAGGATGCTAATGTGTCCTATTGAGGATTTCTTACCTTCCTCATGTAAACTAACTTCTTGTGCAGAAAAAAAAAAAACACCTCTCCTTTGCTGTTTTGCTGGTACACATAGGAGATGGCAATGTGCCCTGACACATTCTTAATAATGTTAGATCAACATGTAGAACCTAGCCAATAAGAGGCTGGAACTAATGGGCCAGACAATGTTTAAAAGAATACAGTTTCCATGTAATTATATCGGGTATAAAGCTAGCCGTGCGGGCGGCTGGGAACTGGGGTGGTGGAACCCAGCCCGCCGTTCATCTACAGGACTCAAGAGTAAATACGTGACTATGCTAAATTTATGTTGGAGCTACTTTTTCTCCTTGTTAACAAAATCTGTATCTTTCCATATCAAAAAAAGTACTAAATTGCAACTGGAAAAGAATAAAAGATTAATTTGACACCAAAATCTAAGGTTGTTCAAACTCTTTGATCCACCCACATACGGATCCTAGTCAAAATACTATTCTATTAAAATTTATTTTTATTCTGCTTTTAGAAAATATTCATTCTTTCTTTAAGCATTCCTGGATCTTAAGGAGGATAATTCCAAAACCCTATCCTCCCTTCACCAGCTGAAATGTGAGATTCTGGAGGGGATGTGAGCCACCAAGAGGTTAAATGGCTTTCTCAGGACCACACACCAAGTCAGGGTCAGAACTGGGGTTAGAAAAGGCCAGTTTCTCCATTTCTCCCCCAAGTATTCCTCTCTATTTATTTAGGTGGAGTGACTGTGCCAGTCAGCCATGAGTGGGGCTTCACAGTGTGACAATGAGATATTTAAAGGACGGCCTTTTAAGACAGCATTTTGTGGCCTTTGTTTAAAATAACACACATATTCCCAACAAAAATCTTGCCCTCCGTTTGCCTGGATTTGGACATCTGTGTATTCTAACCTTGTAGGTTACAGCCTCACGACATGTGGGTGCTTGACCAGTCCTTCAGCAACGTCTTTTTCCCACGGGCATCTTGACTGACAATTTGGAAGGAAAGCTACGGTCTGTCTTCCACCTCACACCCTGGAAAATAAGATAGTGCTTAGTTAAGCCATGAGAAGACTACATTTGTAAACATAAACAACTAAACAACAATTTGGGTCAGATCCAGAAACGACTACCAGGTTGCCTGTGGCCTGTGATACTCAGGAATGTAATCTGCGTGATGGGCTAGTCCAGAGGACAGGGATGGGCCCCACACCACGGGCCTGCTGTCAGAGCAGAACACTGTGCTCGTGTGCAGAGTGCTCTGTGCCTTTGTCCATCTCTTGTCCCTTAGAACACAAGCATATTGACCAACATCTGCCAAGAAAATGTGTCAGAAGACTGTATAACATACATGGGTGTTTATTACCTACTATGCAGAAATTCCCTCTCTATCAATGAGGTTTTATGTTATTTTATTATTTAACCATTTTTTTCTTTTTCTTTTCCCCCCAAATTAGGAGGTGGGGGGCGGAGCCTGTTAGCATGACATGAAGTTCAAATAATGACTGTGAGTGGCCCTATGCTAAATAGTTAAAAACTGTTAGCCTATTTTCTACTTAATGAAAACTTCATTTCTCTTTATGCCATAAATTCACAGAGCTGTCACGTGTACGTTAATTTTTACTGTTTTAACTAGTATAACTCTTCTTGAAGTCATTCCTTTGACCCTCTTCTCTTCTTTTTAGTCCACTTAATTGGTAATTTACCAGGCATTTGACAAGAATAGAAAGCATTTAGACTGCTGTGGTTCTCGTGCCAGCAACTCTGCATTTCTGATTCTGTATTTATCACTTCCTGTTTCCTGTTGCCTCCTCTGAAGATTCAAGGGGAGTGAAATGACCCACAACGACTCTCAGTTTTAAAGATTTATGTATCCATAAATGCTTCTATTTTTGTTTACAGCGTTGGTTCATAGCATAATATTTGTGTTTTAAGGAATGTTACATATAAATGTATATGGATGTGTATACGTAGGCATGCATAGTACTTACACTTTGTCTTGAAAGTAGGAGACCCTAAAGTGACGTTGGAATTCCTTCTGTATGCTATGAATATGCTTTATTACCATTGACTAACAAAGAAGCTATTTTGGCCTATGGGAGGGCGGAATATAGGTAGGCAGGAAAACTAAACTGAATGCAGGGAGAGAGAAGGCAGAGTCAGAGAGATGCTACGTAGCTGTTGAAGGAGAAAGACACCAGAACATTACTGGCGAGCCACAGACTTGAGGTGATGCACAAATTAATAGAAATGGGTTAATTAAAGATGTAAGAGCTAGCTAGGGTTATACCTGAGTCATTGACCCAACAACATTGTAATTAATATAGTTTCCGTGTGATTATTTGGGTCTGGGCAGCCAGAAAACAAAATGCAGTCTCTGTTTACACAAAATTTAACCCAAAAGTAAATGAGGAAGCTGGAAGGTGTGTCAAAGCTAATAAATGTCAAAGCAACTCATCCTTTTTATCATTATTATGATAATGATTTTTGCAGTAGAATTTTAGCTGTAGAATATTAGTATGAACCTGATATCCTAATCTTTCCCATGAAGATGCTACATGCCCTATGGAGTCTTTGGAAGCTGACATGAAAATAGCCCATATGGCAGCTCCTGGCATGGAGGAAACCGTCACCATGTGTTGGTAGTGCTTTCGTAATTTTGCCAGCTCCGAGTGAAAAGCAATAACGTGTAGGTCAAAGTTTTATTTGGAAGGACTAAGTTCTGAAATATTAGCTTTAATGGAAGGGTGACATCACCGTAGCTGTAAATAAGAGTATGGTTTAATTGACTCATTAGTAGGCAGTTAATCCAGAGACCTTTCAGACACTGCTGGGGATCCCCATTGGTCTGAGTAATGTCTGGACTCAAGGCAGTTGTCCACAGAAAGGTCATGCAGGCAGATAGCAATATTTCAAATCCAAGGTTCTTTCTAGCTGTCTAAACCTGGGTAGATCCTTACAAATTTTGAGGTCATTTCCATGCTGTGAACCAGCCATGGGAGTTGTTGAATCCTCTGGGAATTTGGGAGACAGAGAGGCCAGGCCCACAGGTGTAGTGATTTTTCATTCACGCTTTAATAAATAAAACTTGCCTGAATATCAGAGAGTAAAACAACCCCCTTGTCACCTTTATAGACCAGGCAGAGGTGGCACACACCTTTAATCTCCATAGCCACATCATTTTGCCTTAGAAACGAGGTAGTAGTGGTGCACACCTTTAATCCCAGCACTCAGTCTCATTCTGAGGATTCCTGGGGACAGGATCACCATTTCGGACTGCTGTAGAGGTAAGAGCCAGTGGCTGGCTGTTTGGCTTTTCTGACCTTTAGGTTGAACCCTAATATCTGTCTCTGGGCTTTTACTAATTCGTGCTACACACAGGAGCTCCACTGGAAGCCCACCAGAGTGAGAGGCCTCTGAAAGGTCAGCTGTCACTGGCAGGCAGAGGGTACAGATCTCCAAAGGCTTTTCCTGGGGAAGTCATCTCCTTTGTTTGGGAGGTAATAAAGCCCCACATAAACCACAGACCTTTAGAGCTTGCCCAGCATTATTCTAGAAGAATATGGAGCATGATTATTGATGCTCTTTCTGTTAACCGTGCCTAAAGAGGAAGTACAGCATGTAAGCGAAAATAGCATTTGCTTGAGATATTGGTAGAATAACTCAGGATGGCGGACAGTCTCCAACTCAAGGAAGTGAAAATCTGCCACGCCTTGGTTTAAGTTTCATCAGGATCAATGAGGATGCCCTGGCCATCCTAGAAACCTGCTGTGTCCAATAAGAGTAAAACAACGTTTTGAGTTAACTCGCAGTAGGTGTGTGGATCTTCAAATCCACATGGAGGAATGTTTATTTTAGTGAGAGACATTCTGATTAATCAAATGGGTTTGTAGGACTCTGTGTTTGTAGAGAAACTTGTCTTCCTTCTCGACTAATGACATCGTTTGCCTAAGAAGGGCCTCGGGAATCCCTCAAGCTTTCTTTCCTCGACCCTTGTCCTAGCAATGTTTCACACACAGTCAGGAGCAAAGAAGGGAGAATGGGAAGAGGTGATGGTGTAGATTCCCCTACTGTGAAAAGTAGTAAGAATTACAGAAAATAGCAACAGGCACAAGTCCCAGCTGATCAGTTCATGCTGATCTGTAAAAGGCTGGGACCTCATTGGAAATATTGTATGTTTTTAATTCCCCTTCACACTGAAGTGAAAAGAACACATATTCCCATGGACATGGATATATTTACTAAGCTGATCAGCAAGGTCAAAGTTCACAATCAACTGTAGTCAGAAGTGGGAATCACACCGCCGTTTTTGAAAGCCACTTCTCAGACGGGGAAGGTAGCGGAGTTGTAAACACTAGCACAGCATGCAGATGGCTCTCAGTTCAACCCTCAACATCAGAAGCCAGATCTTCCAAGGCAAAAAAAAAAAAAAAAAAAAAAAAGACAGCTCTGCCCAAACTATTGGGTATGTTGTTCTGGGTTATTTTCCAGATTTGGAGCCTAGCTTTCCTTCTAGAACCTTCAGGGTAGAGCAAATTTGTTTACATGATGATGTAGTGGCAGCCTTAAGCTGAAGTCACAGCGTTGTTAAGAAAACATGAAAAAGAGCCCCTATGGCAGCTGTTTCCCAGGTGTTGCCAAATATCCAAAGATGATGTCATGGTCATCTCAAAATGTAATTTTTTAAAGGTAATTCTACCGTTTCTCAACAGCCTTCACAGCAATGAAAAGAAGACTGAAGGATGCTGCCGTGACACATTAGGACTGACTCCGCACATGCAGGGCTGAGAATGGTGGATTTCCCACATCTTCTGGGACTGCATTCTCATGCCAGTGCCACCACTGTTCTTTGTGGTTCTATTTCTCTGCAAGGGTCTCGATGTGGTTCAAAGGGTCTAGATGTAGCTCCTAACGTCCTTCATGATGCCCGTCCAGGAGGGATCCTTTTGATATCCTATCTCTTGCTATAATACTCTAAACCTGCCTAGGACAGAGGAACCACTCACATGAAAAGCAAAAGAAAGCAAAACAAGGAAAACTTTGACAGGGCTGGAGATGCAGCTCCATGGTTAGGAGCCTGGACTGCAAGTTCAGTTTCCAGTACTCATGTCAGGAGGCTCGCAACTGCTCATAAGTCCAGTTTGAGAGGGAGCCCATGTCTCTGGCATTTGTGAGCGCCTGTGCTCCTGGGGACACACACATACACACACTAATATTAAATCTTAAAAAAGAAGACTTACGGAGATGGGCTTACAGTTTGTATGCTGGCTGATGACTCATCTCTCTCTGATATAGTATTCCTTGTGGCTTCTTAGCACCCATCAGACAGAATTTCCTCATCTCTAACACTGATTCTTTTTCCACCTCTGGTAGACACAGAATCATTGAAATTTCATATAAGGTTTACTGCCAGTGAAATTGGTGGGTCTAACTATACAGTGTGAGGATCTAAAGTTTTTGGCTTTTACTGACATGTTAAGCATGGTCCTCTACTGAGCACAATCCCGAAATGTGGGTTCATTTTTAGGTAGCAATCAATATAAATCAAGTAATGTCTTAGTTATCTTTGCGATGGTTTATATTGTTAACTTGACAGGATCCCGAATCACATTGGAGACAAATCTCTCCTGAACTGTTGATGGGTTGATGGGTGGTTTTCTAGATTAGATTAATTCATGTGGGAGGATCCTCTCTAACTGTGGGTGGCACCCGTCGATGAGTTGGGGTCCTGGACTCAATAAAAGTCTAAAGCTAGCTCAGCAGGAGAATTTGCTGTGCTCTGCACCCTGACTGCAGATGTGAAGAGACCAGCTGCCTCATGTGTCAGCCTCCATAATGTCTTCAACATGAGGAATTTCTCAAAGTAGAAGACAAAATAAATCATTCCTTCTTCAAATTGCTTTGATCAGATATTTTGTTGTAGCAACCTGAAAGGTGATTAATATAATCAATTTTTACCATTGGAATTTTTCAAACACATGTTAAAGATATTCTTCCAGTATATTAGAATATCAAATAATCTCCATATTTATATGGCATTAAGACATCCAGATAGTGAGATTCAAGTCTTTCCAGTGGGAGACTTCCTTTCTAATTTCTACACACGAGCTCTGTAGACCTGGGCATTCCTGCCACGCATATTCTTTGTTCTGTATAATTCATCTGTAGGATTCTAGGTCACTGCAAGTTCAAATCCACTCCTGAACAATGGCATCTATAGTTGACTCTAGGGATTGTGGGGATGTCCCGGGATTTTGCTGACTTCCTTCCCATCACTGATCTCAGCTCTGTTGTTACTGTTTGAAGAGGGGCCTTCTGGTCCTTGGAAGACATGTCACGTGGTAATGCGCTTGACACACAGCATGGGGACCTGAGTCTAATCTTCAGTCCTCACGTCTTACAATTTTCAGGAGCTTTTATAGGTGCCTGTAAGCCCTGCTGGGGAGGTAGAAACAGGATGTTGCCTGCGACCTGTCTGCTAGTCATTGGTCAAATAGTGAGGTTCAATAAGAGACCATTTCTCAAAAGAATAAGGTGAATAGTGATTGAGGAAGACATCTGATGTCTCTGGTCAATACCACACACACACACACACACACACACACACACACACACACACACCCCATACACATCACAACACTCACATACAGACAGCACAAACACATGCCACACACACACACACCATACACATCACAACACACACATACAGACAACACAAACATAAACTGCACACACACAAATATATGACACACACCCCATACACATCTCCCAAACAGTTGCTTTGTCTTTCCAAACACTGAACCTCGCACAAGCAATTGTGCTTCTGTTTCTGCTTTTGACTTGTTTGCAAGGACATACAGAGAGAAATGACAGCACACTGTATTGAGTGTATATTATGTGTACTAAGACTGTGAAGGTTCTGCCTGTTCTTCTGTCCTCACTTTCTGCTGATTCTCCACCCCATTCCCTGACTACTTTTCTCTCTCATTTCTTATTTATTTGCTTTATTCGGCTGTATGATTCTTTGTAGTCACATTGTTTGGAGCAGGCAAGGTAGAAATATATTTTTAAATGATATCTCCTAAGGCACTGTGTTATTTTCGGATCTTATATTTAGACAATGTAGGTGGGACCCTGAGTGACACAGAGCCCTTGGGACATAAGCAGGTGTGCAGTAAAGATAAACTGGAAAACGTCTCCACTTGGTGACTTGTTTTTTTGGCTCAAATATTTAAGATGCACCATATGTTTGAACAAAATCATCTTCCTAAGAAAAACATTTAAGTTACTCTCTGGACGTTGAAGCAAGCGAAAGCAAAGCTCCAGACTGCTTTGAAGGACAGGCCTGCGGGGCAGGAGGCGTAAACACAAGTCCAGATGTCAGATGTTTCCGCGCAGCAATGTGAAGAAATGCTCATCTTTCTTTATTTACACTTTGCAGCAAATATTTTGTAAAGAGAAAGCAAAGAATGTTGACGTTCCACCAGTGAAGCTTCAAGCATAACAAGGTCCCCAGCCCCAAAATGTCAGAATTCCCTGAAGCATCCTCTGAGCGCCCTGGAGCGGCAAACATCTGGTGATGTGTTGAATTATGGTTTCAAGGACCATCGAGGAAGGAGCAAGGCCCTGAGATGCACATCCGCTTCTAAAGTCTTCTCTAAACTGTAAATTTCTACTTTAAAGTTGTCATCATTCTGTTTTTAAACCAGAAAAAAGAATACATTTACACACATCCACACACTTACACACACAGACTCCTCACACAGCTACATGCCCACCCCATACAGACACACTTATGCACACACATACATACACACACAGATACATGCACATGCATACACACACCCTCTGTGCCCCATGCACATCCACACACATATACGTACATACACAGTCCCCCACAAACACACACACCCATACATACCACACACAATAAAACACACACTCAAAATGTCCTGGATGAAATCAAACTTCAGTACTAAGAGTATTAGGACCTCCTAGGTCATAGAAAGCCGGAAGGAAGACCACAGGAAACTAATCCAAGTTAATCTTCATCTTGTACTTAGTCTGATTTCTTCTGGAGCATCACGTAGGACATGATAACTTGAAATTCCAGTGTGTTGTAGGATAGGACTGGTGCATTGCAACTATTTTTTATGGAACTCCTGATTTCTTCTAAGACATTTGGAAAATTAATGATAGTAATGATTAAATTTATAATGCCACTTCAGTGCTAATAGAGTGTACATTGTTGCTATTGTATGATTGGAGCTGTGGAACAATTCATTATTTATTGTAAAAACTAGACAAAGTTTATCAATAGTAACAGAAGAAATGTGGTTTAACTTTCTTCTTTCAACCTATACTCTAGATTTCCTTTTATAAAAATAACTAAGTCTATAGCAAGTCAATTTTATGTCGACTGATCTTACTTTCTAAACAGATTTGGAAGTTTGGTACTCATCTGGTATTGCCTCCCAGTATTCTCCAGCTTCCTCTTCTGCAAATCTGTTGCAGTGAGCCATCGCCACCCCATTGCTTGCTCAGCCTAAAAGGCCATTGTTTAGAAATGGCCCTTGCAGAGGAGGAAACACACAGCCAGAAGCAATGCTGACATACTTGGGCCCTAGCCAAAGGAGACTTAAAGCAGACTTTTTCCTCCCCTCTTCATCCGCAACATCTTCGAGATCAGAATACGAACTGGAAAGGCAGACTCTTTGGAATTCAGGAATAGGTTTGGCAGTTGAGGCTTCAGGAATTTTCTGCTTTTTATAGAACTGTTTTAATGCTTTAATAGAAAAGAAGCACTCTGTTTATATTGGGAGACTTTCAAACACTTTTGTTTCATGAGTTTTTTATTGTGTTTGGAAAGCAATAACCCTCTCCCTGGGGTCACTTTTATGGGTGACAGAACTTCAGCTGATTCTACGCAGAGATTGCTAAGACTGTCTTTATTTGAAAAGGTGAAGTGTTTCACCAAAGTTTAATTTTCTTTCTATGATTAGAATTTCAGAATCTTAAAGATTGCGGGTAACACTGCCTTCTTTTACCTGTAGGTAACAGGGATCCAAAAGCAGTTAAAATGCTTCCTTCAGACATAATCAGAGGGTCAGAAAAGAAGCTCCCTGGAATGTGATCTCCCCTCCCGCTCACCATCTGGCTTGCCTTGTGCCTCCTCCACCAAAGGCTGAGTCCCACACTCTACCTGCCCCCATCCTCCAGGGTGTGTCCTCTCAAACCCTCTGACTTGGTTGTTCTGCCCGGCAACGAGTTTCAATTCAGAACGAAGGGAACATAGACATACTTGACTCCATTATATTAACTCATACCTTCCCATCACAAGATGGAAACAGAACTGTGGCCAAAGTTTACAGTCTTCACATAGAAGTGCAGGGTCTAATTTCTTTCTCTCCAAGGACATTACTGCTTTCCCACTTCCCGCAAGCCCTATTGCCAGTCAAGCCTTTGCTGATGCCCTAGGGAAAGTGACTTTCTGTACAAATCCACCTTCTTATACCCCTCCACAAGTTCCCTTCCCTACGAGCCCCTGACACTTTCGCTCCTCTCCAAAGATGCAAGTGTACAACTCTGCCAAACTTCCTCAAGGCAATTTTGTCTACTTCCCTTAGCCAAGAGGATAACTATATGTTTTTCCTTGGGTTCCCCTTCTTACTTAGCTTCTTTAGATTCACCTATTGTAGACTCCGTGACCCTTATTTATGGCTAGAAACCAATTATGAGTGAGTACATCCCATGTTCATCTTTTTGGGTCTGGGATACCTCACTCAGGATAGTGTTTTCTATTTCCATCCATTTGCATGCAAAATTCGAGAAGTCATTGTTTTTTACCGCAGCGTAGTACTCTAATGTGTAGATATTCCATACTTTCTTCATCCATTCTTCCATTGAAGGGCATCTAGGTTGTTTCCAGGTTCTGGCTATTACAAATAATACTGCTATGAACATAGTTGAACAAATGCTTTTGTCATATGATAGGGCATCTCTTGGGTATATTCCCAAGAGTGGTATTGCTGGGTCCAGGGGTAGGTTGATCCCGAATTTCCTGAGAAACCGAAACACTGACTTCCATAGTGGTTGCACAAGATTGCATTCCCACCAGCAATGGATGAGGGTACCCTTGGGATCTTGGGGGTGGGGTGGGATGGGCTTAAGGGGAGATGGGGAGAGAAAAGTTAGAAGGGAAGGAGGTCGGGCCTTGGGAAAACAGGAGGATTGGGATAAAGGAAGGTTGGACAGGGGAGCACGGAACCACAATTCTTAGTTAAGGGAGCCACTTTAGGGTTGGCAAGAGACCTGACCCTAGAGGGGCTCCCAGGTGCCCAAGCTGAGGTCCCCAGTTAGTTCCTTGGGCAGTTGAGGATAGGGAACCTGAAATGACCCTATCCTAGAGCAATACTGACGAATACCTTGCATATCATCATAGAACCTTCATCTGGTGATGGATGGAGATAGCGACAGAGACCCACACAGGAGCACTGGATTGAGCTCCCAAGGTCCCAATGAGGAGCAGAAGGAGGGAGAACATGAGAAAAGAAGTCGGGACCACGAGGGATACACCCACCCACTGAGACAGTGGAGCTGATCTATTGAGAGCTCACCAAGACCAGCTGGACTGTGACTGAAAAAGCATGGGATAAAACTGGACTCTCTGAACATGGCGAACAATGAGGGCTGATGAGACGCAAAGGACAATGGCACGGGGGTTTGATCCTATGTAATGTGATGGCTTTGTGGGAGCCTAGCCAGTTTGGATGTTCACCTTCCTAGATATGGACAGAGGTGGGAGGTCCTAGGTCTTACCACAGGGCAGAAAACCCTGACTGCTCTTTGGACTGGAGAGGGAGGGGGAAAGGAGTGGGGGGAGGGGGAGAAGGGTGGGAGGAGGGGGCGTAGGGTGGGAGGAGGGGGAGGGAAATGGGAGGCTGGGAGGAGGTGGAAACTTGTTTTTTTTTTTCTCCTTTTCTCAATTAAAAAAAGAAAAAAAAAACTTCCTCAAGGCAGGGACCCTATTCTATTTCCTTTTGGGCCCTCAGGACATGATATCTAGGAACACTTTGGAACAAAGTGAGCCATATTAAACCTGCATTTAAGACTGAGAGAAAGTAAAGTTTAGTAATTGAGAGGGTTGACTCTATGCTAAGATTCCTGAATTAAAACTTGGCTCCTTCCATGTCCAGTTTTGGTTGAAGGTAGTTGGGCTTATTGTCTTTAAATTCTTTAGGCATCAGACAGGAATCTTAATAATGTTTACTCCTTTGGCTGTCTTGAAGCTAATATTTAACTAAAATACTGTTTCGCATATAATGGATGTTAGTATTGCTAACACAACACCTTAGTTATCACCATTATCACCGTCACCTCTGTTGCACAAAGGAGCAAGTCTTTCCAACATAATTTATTGAGCTGTAAATTGCTGCCACAAAAGAGGCATTTCCAAATAGTACCTGGAAGCTGAAGCAAGTTAAATTCCCAAGAAATCCAGTCAACAAATACTTTAAATATGAAAAAGCGCATGAGGTTATGCTCAGGAAGTTTGATCACAGGATAAATAAAGCAGCCGTGTCTTCAAGCTCACAGTGTAATGGAAAATACAGACACATGCACTCAACAACAACAACAACAAAAAAAAAATTGGAAAGCAAATGGAGACCACCCAGGTGAAAAAAAGCAAAGGCTATTTATTTAGAGCTTGCTGTAGTGTGAGAGTCAGCAACCATCACTAGTGCTTAGCGAACAGAGGCAGGCAGAGTGTGGAAGTGCTTTATGGAGAGAAGAGGGGAGGCTCAAGTGTGTCTGAATAAAGACTGGCGGTGTGGAAAGCCACAGCTACATTAAAGAGAGGCAGTACACCCCGTGTCGTTGTTAGGGAGGGCTGTCTATATTTAGGTTTCTCTGGTTGATCAGAAGTTGGAAGTAGGAATAAGGCAGCTGCCAGTTATTAAGCTTGTTTGGGCATATTTGGGTTTGTTGCATGGGCTTTTGTATGGCTTTCAGCACTTTAACCAAAGAGAGCCGTCTGGATTCTTACACGTCTGTCTTAGAAATGACAAACTGACCATCTACCTCTAGGCAGCCCACAGATCTCTTTTTATCTTCTAGCGTTGGTATGCTGCTACTCAGTTTCTTCCTTCACAGGAACCATTGCGAACCAGAAAACCAAGGTGAATCCAGCTTGTGCGCATTATCTCCTGATCTTTGAGAGGGTAGATTTCAAGAGGAACTCAAAATTCCGGAAGCCTGCATTTCTACCAGTTTGTACTGCATTCGAATCCTCACCCTCAACTCCACGTTGCATCAAGACACAGCCCAGAGGAAAAATGATAAGAAAGAGGTCTCTGGTGCTTTGTTCCAAATTCTAGTTCAGTTGTAACTGTGTAAACCCAGGTAAGTTACTGAAACCTCCGTGTCTCCTATTCCTCACCTGTGAGGGAAGAAGAAGCCGTAACCAGTTGTTAGTTTCAACCATCTGAAATTGGCAAAGTCCCTCATATTTCAATTTCATACGATCAAGTTTCGCCTTTAGTATTGCATACCATTTTAAATAAAAAAACAAAGCAGAAGAAAAGATCCACCAACAAAAGCAAAAATATTTAGAACTAATGTATACAACCCTTAATAAAATGTAGTGCTGTACTGAGAAATTATTTTTAAAGACTTGTATGCATAAAATATCTTCTAAGTCAGAAAAACAGTGACGTGTCTGTTTGAACTAAATGTAAAGCCACTGGGCAATCTTCATGCTTTAGGGAGCATAGTTCCCTGTTAATATGGTGACTTTTATTTTTTCTATTTAAAAGCAGGATAAGTTTGTTTGTTCTGAAGTTCGTGTGTGTGTGTGTGTATGTGTGTGTGTGTGTGTGTGTGTATGAAGACAATCAAAAATATCTGGAATAGATCAGAGAGCTATAAAGGTAAAACTTTTACCTTTATAGATAAAATGATGGTTACAGACATTAAAATGGTTAAATGAACAGCACTATAGAAGAGATGATGTTCTGGTCTTTAAAACTGACCCAAGTAACTGCAAACTTAATGCACTGTGTGTGTACAATCTGTTGGAGAAATATATCACCATGTCTAACAGGGACAAGAATCAGACGCTACAGAAACAGTGAGGCTGAATTTGCATTTCAATAAAAATTTCAGAGAGGTCAAAGTTTTAATCAGGAAGATATAATTTTAGAAATTCTAGAAGATGAAGAGAGGCCCAGAAAAGATGAGGCTCACTTGCTTTCTCTCATTTGATGAACTGAAACGTAGGCTTGATGCAAAAATATTGAGAGAGAATGCAGGACTATTGAGAAGAGAGAGAGGTAGTAGAAAAAGAGTGGGGGAAGTGGGAAGGTGGTGAATGCGATTAACATATATGATGCATGCATGCATGGGAATATTGTAAGGAAACTCATTATTTTGTGCAACAAATATACACCAATAAAAATCAACACGATAGCGATGCAATCACAATATTTAAACAAAGGTCATGAGTACTGAAAAGTCACAGAAAAACATGAACTGGCTTTGTTTCCTTGAAAAATGCCTCTCTAACAAAGATACACATTAAGAAAACTATTAAAAATGACAGGGGGACTGTTCAGGGGTTGAGTACTTCTTGCCTCCCTGGAGGACTGGAATTCAGTTCCCAGTACTCAGTCAGACAGCTCACAACCACCTGTAGCTCTAGCTCCAGAGGATCATGTCCTCTTCTGGCCTTTGCAGACACCTTCACTCCCATATACACAAACACATACACACACGCACGCACATGCACACACACACTAAAATAAAATAGGTCTTAAACTAAAAAAAAGTGAAAATTGAAAAGATGGATAATAGACAATATACAAAATTTTTAAACGGGGTCCAAAGTTGCACAAAATATAATTTTCAAAAAGTTAAATAACTAGGGCAAAAGATTTACACTTCACATCAAGCAATGTGATGATGTTTATAAATAAAATAGGTTGTTTATAAATAAATGTACTAGTTTGCTTATAGATCACTATGGAGAGGTAAAAAGAAAAGATAAACAATTGTAAAAGTAAGTACAATGATCCTGGGGCAATTTCTTAGTGGTTACAAGCCCTTGCTGTTATTACAGAGGAGCTGGCCTTGATTCTCAGCACCCCCAAGGTGACTCATAACTGTGACTCCAGTTCCAGAGGATCTGAGACCTTCTGCCTCCATAGCCATCTGTCATGCAGTAGGAGCACAGACACATCAATCTTTATAATAAGGAAAGGTGCCCTCATCAACAGGTAATATGAAAGGTTAGAGGCTAATAATCATGTGCTGTATTGGGGGGGGGATCACTTTAAATGTAGCCACTGCTCACTCTGCAAAACAAATTCACAGCTTTGTTGAAATATAATTCATATGGCATTCATTTCACCCATTTAAGTTGTGTGATTTTTGGCTTTCAGTATGCAGGGAGTCAAGAAACAATCCCACAATTTGAAATGTTCCCCCCCAAAAACCCTATGCTTATTAGCTCCATGCCCCCCCCCCAATTTTCTTCCTCCTGTATAGATCAGCTCCATTCAGCCCTTAGCTTTGTGCCATAATGGACCTTTCTACCAGGTCATTCAATAGGAATGGCGTTACATCTAAATAAATGATCACAATGTGATCCTTTGAGGGTATCTTCTTTTACTTAGGGTGAAGTTTATAAAGTCATCCATTGTGCAGAATATGCACTTTTATAACCACTAATGCTTCGTGTATTGTTTATGTCAGCTTATGGGCATGTCAGTTGTTTCTATTTTTTGATGTTATGAATGTTCACGAACAGAGTTTTGCGGGGGTCATAGCCAAAAAAGTGGAACCACTTGCGTGTGTGTTATCTGAGGGATTGCTAAACACTTTCCAAAGCAGCTCTTGGTTTTCTGTTTCCACTATGTGCATGGCTGTTCCATTTGTCTACAAATTACCTGGTATTTGTCCATCTTTATATTAGCGATCTCATGCAAAGCGTTTGTTGAAATGAACTATTACAGCCTGCCAAGGAATCACATTCCTGTACTTCCAGAGTTTTGGAGGTAGAAGGCTGGTTCATGACAATATGGTAAAACTCATCCTTGAGAAACCAAACCAGACCAAACAAACCCATTATCATTTTTTTTTTAAAGTTGGGTTGTCTTTTATCATTGAGTTCAGAGAGTTCCTTATATAATCTTTTCACAAATCCCTTGTTGGAAAAATGATTTGAAAATATTTTCCCCTACTCTGTGAGTTGTCTGAATTTTAAAAATAGTTTCTTTTATGCATACAACTTTTAATTTTGGCAAAGTCTAACATTTTAAATTATTTGTCATTTTGTGTCTACATTGGAGTTTTCTTACCTCAAGCTTATAAAGATTTGCCCCTAGGTTTTATTCTAAGGGTCTTATAGTTTGGACTTTAATCAATTTTTATTTGATTTATATATAAAGATTAAGAAGAAATCCAATTTTCTTCTTTCTGTGAAAAACCAGCTGCTCTAGGATCATTGCAAGAATACAATTATTTATCAATTGTATTATCTTGAACTTTCTTAGCTCTAAATACACATTCCTTAGTTATGGATTTTTGCCATAAAATTTTAAATCAGAGTTTCCATTTTCCAACTTACATTTTCTTTAAGAATTATTTTTTTTTTACCTTGTTACTTAGGTGTATATATTTGTACACAACATCTTTTTCTAGTTAGCTAGCAGAAATATAAAAAGAATCCAGATGGGATTTTTGGAGTTCTTGTGGCTAACACATAGGTCAATTTTGAGATCTTACCATCTAATTATAGTAAATCATCTGATCAATTAACAGTGGATATTTTTATTCATTTAAGTTTTCTTTTATATTTCTCAGTGATATTTTAAGGTATTTAGTTTACAAAAATGGTTTTTTAAGTTTATTTACAAATATTTTATTAATTTGACATAATCATACTATAATTGTTTTTTTAATTTCATTCTTAGAATTTCTTGCTAGAACATAGAAATTCAATATATTTTTATATATTAATTTTGTATCTTATAACTTTTGGAAACTATTTAATCATATAGTTGATAGGGATTTTAATAATTTTCTGCATGTACCGAGTAGTGCTAGTGCATGTCTTTAATCCCAGCACTCAGGAGGCAGAGGCAGGCGGATCTCTGTGAGTTCGAGGCCAGCCTGGTCTACAGAGTGAGTTCCAGAACAGCTAGAGCTGTAACACAAAGAAACCCTGTCTTGAAAACCAATATATATATATTATATAGATAGATAGATAGATAGATATAGATATAGATACATAGATAGATATAGATATATATAAAAGGTATTTTTGATAAACAAGATCAAGGAATGCATGTAGGCCAAGTGCCACTTTCTCCTTACCAATCTTGTTGTTTATTTCTTTTTCTTTCCTTATTTCTGTGTCTAAAGTTTTCATCACTATGTAAAATTGAAGTAGCACAAACAGATGTACCTGTTTTATTCTTAGTTTTTAGGGGTAATAACTTTCAGTACTATTATACTTGATGAATAGATCAGTTGTGGTGACAGAAACATAAGCAGCCAGTAAGAAATCAGAATTAGCATCCAGGAAAAGATAATTTGGAAAGCTGGGCATGATCAATGCTGCTCGGTGCTACATGATCAAAGGATGATGCTTTTGTTTTGACAACTGGCTGTTTGAAAAAAAAGAAAGGAAAGGAAAGGAATCTGGCAAAATCTAGGAACCTGTCAACATCAACAGGAAACAGAAAAAAGAGGGGGGATAAATAGAAGGACACTGAACAGGAACACTCAGAAACAAAGGGGTGCTGAGGAACGGCATCATGAAAAGAGGCAGGTGAAGCTATAAAGAGAGATGAAGGAACAAGAGGTCACAATTTTATGATGTCAAATAGGGTGATGACTGGGAAGAAGCTCTGGGCCAACAGTCAGATGTCAACTGTGGCCTTTGAAGGAATGGCTGGTCCATCAGAAATTCATTATCCATTTTTCCCCACAAATGACTTGTTTCAAATTATATTAGATACGAAATTGACTTAGCAGGAATATGTTCAAATACTTGAATATACAATTCTTTCAAATCCACATATATCATTTCTATTGCTCTATTTTTATCCTTAAACCAAATTCAGCTTTTCTCAGTGGGTAAAGGAAATTGTTTATACATTTCCTGACAAATATTTATATCTCATTATGTGTGTTAGCTAACTGCTAACAAAGCATACAAGAAAACCAAACAGATGCTTCAAACTGAGATAAGATGTTTCCCACCAAAAGGTACTTTATTTTGGAATAAATTCTATTCTGTGAGAAGAGAGTACTAAAATCAGACTCCTAGTCTCTTGTGAAAAGTTTTAAAGGCTACATTATCCCCTAAATAATAACTGTCTGAATGTCTGACCAGAATGTATTCCATCTGGTTGGTGGTTTAGGCAAGTAGAGACATAATACAAGTTGTAGCAAATTAGGAACATTAAGCCACATAAAAATGTCATTTTGAAACTGTTAGGACATTCAAAGAAAACTGTGACTCGGTGAAATATGATGTGGAAGCATCCCACCATAGGGGGTGGAAGAGTCCCAGCTTTCTGCTGTGGAGGCTGTACACCAACTGCCGTCCTGCAGCCTTTCCTCTCTGTCCCGTCGTGGGAAGACCGCCAGTCAAGAAGCCACCTGCCTCTCAGCAGAGAGGAACACCAGTCTGTGAGGCCAAATCCAGATTCCCCATGCAGCGCTCAGTCCCAGCAATGCTTTCCTGTGGGCCTGAAATTCAATCCTGCCCGCTGCTCCAAGGGGCTCGAGGTCCAGTTAATGGCACCGCTCTGTGCTGCTGAGTAGTCTCGTGAAAATCCCAGCCCCGAAGTAAGTTGCAGGAATAAGGTTGCCTACGTAATCCAGCGAAAGTTTAGAATATGTAACAGAAAACTGATCCCTTTATTTTGTGGAAAATGAATGAACACTGTTTTGTAACCTCATTTCTTCTATTTTTGTTCTACAGGTGAGTCAACAAACAACAACAAAACCCCACTGGTTGAATTGCAGCCTCCCTTGTGTAAAATTTAAAAATTAAAGCCATAGGGCTGAAGAAGTTTGACTACTTCTGCTTGTTTACCCACCTGAGCAATGTCTTATTTAAATTAAAAATCTGCTTGGAAAAACCTTTGAGAACACACTGAAAACATTGTGATAAACTCCAAATGCTCCCAGATTCTCAGAATCAAAATCCAGAGTGCCCATTGCAAACTGAACACTGGATTTCTGAGCAAAACAGATGGTTATCATCTGTACACTCCAGTCTCTCATTGTCCTTCATTTTCTATTTGTTTGCTCATTTTTGTTTGTTTTTGTTTTCTGTTTTTGTTTTTGTTTGAAGCAGGGCCTCACTATGTAGCTTTGGCGGTACTGGACCTCATTATCTAGACCCCTATAGCCTTGAACTCATAGATATCTGCCACCAGATTGCTGGGATTAAAACTGTACATCACTAAGCCCAGATTTTATTGCCCTTCATTTCTATTTCCAGTAGTCCATCTTTGGATTACAGCAGACAAAGCAGCTGAGAGGCAGAGAGAACACTATGCACGGCATGGCAGGGAAGTTCTGACATGGGCACACATCATCCTGCGGGTGGTTGACAATCTGTAGGCTGGTCAGAGGCCATCACTTTTGGCATGATTATTTGATGGTGGATTTTTGCCTGTGTGAGCACTGGCATCAGATATCAGAAGACATGAGCAGTAACATATGCAGTTTCTTCAGAGGTAAGGGGCATCAAGTTAATACCTACTTGAAACCCGTTCTAAAACCACAACCAAGAAAGGATCCATCAATCACCTTCTACAATAAAGCTTATGCACATTCTGGCCCCCAAAGAAGTGTGGTTCATTCATATCATATCATTTAGGAGAAAAAGTAGAGGAAACATAGAGAAGAATGGTCAAAGGCTATCACAATTTAAGAGGAAGGAAAATCAATATGTCTTTTCAGCAATGTATATAGTTTTGAAGGGAACAGTTTGCTATATAATAATTTTATACCCAGCTAAGTGATCTTTCTTGTGTGAAGGTAAACTAAAAGCATTCTCAGAAATGTAAAAATTCAGAGACAGTGCCTAACACATATACTTCTTTGTAGGAGGAGAGGAGGCCTCTTGTTTGTCCTGGCTGCCCAGAACCAAAATAACCACACAGAAACTGTATTAATTAAAACACTGCTTGGCCCATTAGCTCTAGTTTCTTATTGGCTAACTCCTACATCTTAATTTAAGCCATTTCTAATTATCTGTGCATCACTACGAAGTCATGGCCTACCAGAAAAGTTTCAGTATGTCTATCTCTGGCGGAAGATTCATGGCATCCTCCTGACTCCCCCCTTTTTTCTCCCATCATTCAGTCCAGTCCTCCCTGCCTACCTAAGTTCTGCCCTATCAACAGGCCAAGGCTGTTTCTTTATTCATTAATGGTAATCACAGGACAGAGAGGGGACTTCCACAACACTTCTTTCTTAGAGAGCTCTCAGCAATGGGGTACAAAAGACACTGTCTTAGGGTTTCTATGACTAAAACACTCCATGACCATGACAACTCTTAGAAAGAAAACATTAAATTGGGGTGGCTCACTTACAATTTCAGAGGTTTATGTCCATTATCATCATGGTGGGACATGGCCACATACAGTCAGACGTGGTTCTGGAGAGGTAGCAGAGAGTCCTACATTATGCAAGCAAAAGAAAGTGGTCTGCTTTCTGGGCAGTATCAAGAGCATAGGTAACCTCAAAGTCTGTCCCCACAGTGACACACTTCCTCCAACAAGGCTATACGCACTCCAATAAAACCAAAACCCTAATAGTGCCACTCCCTATGAGTTTATAGAACCAATTACATTCACAGTACCACAGCCATGAAATTAAAAGATGTTTTAAATGAAAATCACTATATACATGATGTCACAATAAGCACTGAACCTAATTCAACATTATGTCAAATAGCTAAACATTTTGTCACATAACAGAACATGAATGCCCAAAACAACCCTCAGAATTTACAGCAGTATTGTCAGAAAGGATACACTCCACAGGAGGGGTGAAGAGTGCCATATCTCTAGGAAAACAAGTATATTAAACCTGGGATTGCCTGCGTGATAAAACAGGGAGCTGCAAGGAATTATTTCAAAGCTGGAAGGGGCATCATTACCCTGAATAGTAAAACAAAGTTTTCCTTGCCTTGAAGGACTTGGTTGAAAGCTTTGATTCCGTTATGTATCAAAACAATACTTGAGAAGCAAGGTGAATGGACCTGGTTCACCTGCCAGATGAGAGTTTGGGAATAAAGCCACATGTTGGTCTTCAGTTTGTCTCATTGACGCTGAGCTGCTGTTGCAGGTGATGTGAGACAGGTCACATTAGATTTGTACTCTATCAGAGCCTTTTAAAGTAATCCCCTTTATCTTCCCTTCTGTGCCCATCCTAACATCGTGCTAATCCACTAAGTACAGTCCATTGTCAAGTTCTTGGGGCAAAATACAGAATGGCTTCCTTTTGTTTTCTCTATCTGAGTAACTCCCAGGACTCTTGGATTTTCAGCATCAGTCTTAACTGAGATCAGTTTAAAAATACAAATTGTCTCTCTCCTAAACTAGGGGCCAAATCCACAATCCTGGGCATGGCTTGGGAGTTTGTATTTTAAAATAAACCCTCCAGATGATTTCACTTTATGTCGGAATTCACAGCCCGTGTCTAAATCAGAAGGGGAAGTGCAGTGCTGGGAACATGGCTGCTGAGGCATGGGTGATGTTCCTAGCTTTCTACCCTGTTTGCATTCTTCCCTCTGGCTGTACTCAACCTCCCTACTGTGCAAATAAGCACAAACAACAACAAAGCACAAGTCCTTAAAAACAAATGATTTAGTTGGGGCTTCGATTGCTGTGAAGAGGCACCATGATCACAGCAAATTTTATAAAGGAAATAAATTTAATTGGAGTGGCTTCCACTTCAGAGGTTTAGTCCATTATCATCATGGTGGGACATAACAGTGTAGAAGCAGGCATGGTGCTGGAGAAGGAGCTGAGAACTCTACATCCTGATCCCTAGGCAACAGAACGTGAACTGTGTACCACACTGAGCCTGAGTGTAGCTTAAGCAAACCCCCACCCCACCCCAACAGTGACACACTTCCTCCTACAAGGCCACCTTTACTCTAACAAAATCTAATATTGCCATTCCTTTTGGGGTCATTTTCTCTCAAACCATCACATGTGATCTGGGTACACTGTACTTATCTTTATCACACCAACAAGAAAATCTGGCAGTTATACAGCAAACCATGCATGAGAGGAAGGAAGGGAAAGGGTCCTGATAGGTTTTCAAAGGCTTTCACTGTCCTGGATAAGCACACAAGGCTTTCCTTATCTAGCAAAGAAAGAGGCAGAGCTTATATACAAAGTTGAGACTATTTTGGAACACTTTCTGTCTGGATTTTTACATGACAGTTCTTCTCTGTATCTCTGTCTATCTGTCTGTCAGACTGTTCTCTCTCTCTCTCTCTCTCTCTCTCTCTCTCTCTCTCTCTCTCCCCATTTAATGAAAAGATAATCATATCACACCCCTCCCTTTCTTCTCTCCATCCCCTTCTGTATCCAAGCCGATCACTTTTACTTATTTGCTCAACTGTTTTCTGTTAAAAAATAGCTAAACGAGGAATGTGTACAGTGTTGTCCTTATGGCATGTTAATAGTGGAAAGAAGTTAAATTAAGAACTTTCAGATGGCCTGCCCACAGAGTAAATCATCCCCACCATCCAAATGATTCATTAGTTCCTGATGACCTCCCCAACAGAGTAAATCAGTTCCCCCATCTACCTGGTTCATTAATTCCTAATCAGCTCCCCCCTGTAACTATGGCCCAGAACTGCAAGATGCTTTAAATAGACAACGTATGAATAAATGTATAATAATTCACCATGCACACGACTTTCTCAGTTACAAGATGCATGTTTACCGTCTTTTCAAAGTATGTAGCTAGTTTCACAGAAAAATCAAAAGCAAAATCTAGACAGAAGATGTTTACACAGGTGCCAAATCTGGGCCAATTGGAAACAAAAAAAATAACAACAGTGAATTCTAAACCTACAAAAGAAAAACACACAATTCCACACAATACAGACATTTGAATAGATAGAAAGCTGGCTGGTGAGAATGGAAGAAAACCAGTCTTTTGAAAGACAAGATTCCAACTGACGGTCTGCAGAACATGATGGGGTTAAAGGACTGTTCATTTCTGGGCAATACTTAATAAAGGCTGAAACTATTGGATAAAAAGCTTGAGAGTTAATCTACTTTTTACTCTCAAATTGTAGTGCTTCAATTTTTTAATTAGATTTATTATCCTATAATGGAAAACTTGGCAGACACAGAATCAACCAAGTACTCAAAATTAACATCATCATTAAAAGGAAAAATTCATATTATGAGTTCAGACACAAAAAAAATTTCAAGAAAATTTAATTTTAATGATCTTCTATAAAGTGAAATCAACTACACTTGCTTAAAATTTCCCATTCCTACAGTTAACTCCACCTGATGAGAGATATGAATGGGCTATTCTCTCATGGCCAATAGTCTGGCCTTTTGCTAGCAGTATTTGTATAGTATTCTTTCTCCTTATTTTGACAAAGATAATACCCTCCCATATGTATGGATGATCTATTCATTGGACATTTGGAAGAATCAGGGCTAGCTCTCTGGTAACCACTATTGTTGATATCCTCTAACAGCATGGCTTTAAAATAGCCCCAAACAAAATACAAAAGGTACCCCCATTTCATATATTGGGATCCCAATTAACACTCACTCAAGCCAAAGTGAACGGACCCCAATTAATTCTGTCTGAGCCTCTCACTTTATCAGGATTATAAAAGATGCTGGGGGAAATGTACTGGGTAAGGCCCTGGTTGGCTTGTAGAGACTGGGAGACGAGAGGTGTTATATGATTTCCTAGAAAAAGTGGGGCAACCTTCTGAGATCATTTCTTTGTCCCCTTAGGGCCATTAGGCACTCATTGAATTGTTCAATGAGCTCCATTAGGCTTCTTTGGTGAGATATAATCCTAGCATAAATAAAATCCAAGGCTGGATATTATTAGGGAAAAAGAGCATGCTGGCTGCCATTGTTCAGCAGTCACAACCACTAGAATGGGTACATACCATCCTGGGGGACACTGCCAAAGATTACTCTCTAGTTGATCAAATAGCTGATATGATCATAAAAATCAGGGACATGTCCCTCCGACATTATGGAAAAGATCCCTCTAAATTAATAATTCCATTCAAAATTAAGAACTTAGAATGAGCAGCCAGACATTGTTCTCGATTGAGCCTTGCCCTGGAGGGATTTCTGGGGACTCTGGACACCCACTTTGGGAAGTCCCGGTTAGTGAAGCTATATCAAGAACTACACTGGAGAGTTCCCTTAGTGTTTTCTTCTAGGCCCCTGCCCCAAAGCATTCACTGTTTGCACAGATGGTGAGAAGAATGGGGCCGCCTTTGGAGTTTCCCTGCAGGGAACCAAGACAAAGATTACCAAAATTCTCCCTTGTGGGAGATCCGCTCAATATAAGGAAATGATGACCATATAGATTGCCCTACAAGAGGTCCCAGAACCCTGCCACTTCTATTCAGACAGCTCTTATGTGCTGAACCTACTGTCCCACTTACCCTATGCCTATATCAGATTAGCTGCTAATCCCATTTCTGCCTTGATGATACAACTCACATTGCTCCTAGAAGGTGGGAATAAAAAACCATATATATTCAACATCTCAGAGGACACCAAAACCTCCCTGGCCTCATTTCCCAAGGGAATGCTGCTGCGGATGCTACAGCTTCAGGGACCTTTCTCATAGAGGTCTCAACTCTGCCCATCATCTACCCCTAAAGAACCACCCCTGCATCTGACTGCTGCAGCTCTGGTTTGTTTACTATGACTTTCTTATTTTGTACAAATCTCTACCTTGTCAGGGGAGCTACAGAATACACTAAAAAGGCAAAAACCAAACCAAAATACCCAAGAGTAAACTTTAAAGAGATTGAACAAGGGTCAAAATTAGCTTCATAAAGGGCATGCATGTTAGAATTATGGACCGGTGGTTTTGACTGTGAGCCATACACTGAGGGATCTTTCATGGAAAAATGAAACAACATGAGAGATCACAGAAATAATCTCAGCAAAATCATAAAAATGCTATGAAATGAACTGAAAGAATTGGCAGGTGTCAATAGTACAAGAGAAATGAAGAGTATTTCTATGGACAGATTGGAAACAGCTGGAGACAAAGGTGTCTGCATCTGAGAAGCAATGAGAAAGAATCTTTAGAAGTGAGCTCCAGAGACTGTGAACTAACTACAGAAGACACAGTGTACACATAGCACCATAGGAAAGGAAGAAGTTTTCTAACAAGTCATGACTGGGACTGCACTTCATCATTATAGATCCAGGAAGCTCAATGGGTATGGAATAAAGCCAATGCCATCGATATCGGATACCCCCACACACGCACATGCACACACACACACACACACACACACAGGAACACACAGCCACATGTATTAAAACATGGAGAAATCAGAGATAAAGGAAAAAGCCAAAGAAGGTGAAGGGGAAGGCACTTCAACTACAGAAGAGCAAAGACAGGAACTAATCATGACTATCAACAGAAACCACGTAAGCAAGAGTGAAATCCAAAAAGTTTCTACAATGAGACTGGGGGAGAGGACTATTAATTCAGAAGTATGATCCTACAAAATTATTTCTCAAGAGTGAAGGAATTAACCCTCTAGTCTTCAGCAGATATTTCCAAACCATGGTCATACACCAGGTCCTGGATAAACTTAGTGAGTTACCAAACAATACACAAGACATAAGCATGAGAAATGGACTTGTAGGGTGTGGACTGACAAGGATGGGAAGAAGATAAGAGAAGTCTGGAAGGCAGGCAAAACAGGTGGTGTCTCGTTGCGGGATATTTGATAGCGCTGTGAACCTCGGAGACTGTGTTAATAAAACCAGCCTTGGATCAGGGGTGGATCTAGCTACTAGTTGATAAGAATTAGCCATAGAGAGTATGGAGGACCCAGGAAGACAGATAGAGAGACTCACAGGAAGAAATAGGGAGGGATTTATGGCCTTTTTCATTTAAGACGAATGGAGAGATGTTCTCTTGCTGGTTCTCCAGCCAAAAAGTCAGCTGGTTGCTTCTTGGCCTCTCTGAGCTATCAGGTTTTCACCCCAACATCTGACTCCCGAATCTTTATTGGTAGATCGAATGATTTAAACTGTATTTGGCGGTAGCTGGCACAGTCAGGACCAGAAATCCTGGGGTCAGTTAGCCTGAGCAGCACAATCTTGAATGAGGGACCACGGGGTTGCAGAAGGTAGTTAAAATATCAGTAGATTCAGGTGCAGCCACAAAGCGGACATCAAATCAACAGCATCTGAGAGTGATTTGACTGTGTTACATGTGTGTAGCAAGTTATAAAGGAATGCATTGAACTAATAAAGTAGCAAATGAGAAATTAAAACTTCCTCAAATAAAAATGAAAAAAAAATTGCAAGTGAAGCTTACAAGAAGCACTAGAATTGTTCTTCAAAGTAAAGATAAAATGCTCTATGGCAGTAATTCAGACCATATAAAGGAAACAAAGCAATAGAGAATGAAGAAAGGCATAAGAGACTTTTGTTTTTCATTTATCTAGCAAATGCAGTTATCAAAAATGATGACAATATATTTGATTATATATATTTATGTATAGATATGCATTTAGATACTACTATATAATAAAATGAATGATAGAAAGGACTGGGCATACTTTTATTATAAGTCACTTAGGCTACTTATGCGTGATGTTAATTGAAAATGGACTTGAACTAGATACAGCATTCTCAAAAACAGTTTTTATTTTTATGGGACTTTGCTTTTCTGGATAAAACTTCTTTCTATAGCCCAGGCTGTCTTGGAACTCATGGCTCTCCTCGTAGCAAATCTCAGCCTTCCACAACGCTAGCACTATAAACATGATCTATGATACACAGATTTTTTTTTTAAGTTTTAAAAGGTGTAGTTTTTATGCCAAAGGAAAGAACATGAAATCCTATTGAATGTTCAGTAAAATCTCCAAAAAGGTGTTGAAAATTTATAAAACAAAGGCATATGAACAAAGAGCAGGAGTGGCAAATGGAAAATGGTAGCGAATAGTGGAGGTGCCCGTTTGTTTGTAAAAGTGACTACCTGGAATGCTGTTGTATAGCAGCAGCGAAAACACACACACACACACACACACACACACACACACACACACACACATGATTGAATCTATTAAAAATCAACAAGAATGGAAAAGGGTGTAACCACATGAAAACATGTGGGGACAGCTATACAACCTTCTAAGCAGACTTCACAGCAAGGGAAGTGACTAGAGATTAAAAGGAGCAGGGCACACTGATGAGCAGCTAGAGATACTATGTTTCACAGGTAAACTACTAACAATGTTGCATCAATATAGATGAGGGAAACTATAAAGAACTCGGGACATAAAAACTCTTTAGCTAATTCATTGATAAATAAGCATGCTGCATGTCATGGAGCAGGGCAGTCTTTTCAATGGTGCAGGCTGAAATAAGACATATTCATGGGGCGGGGGGGGGGGGACAACCAAGACACAAACCTTACAACCAGGACCATCTGTGACATCCTACCTTTTCTTTGGAATATTTAGAACACTCACGTTTATTGAAGTTGAGTGTTGCAGTTTGGTTTGGGTCTCCTTTCTTGGTATACAATTTCTCTTTTTTTTTCATTGATTTTTGTTATGATATGGTACACTTTTATGTGATGAAGTTTTTAAAAGTGCATTTTGTAAAAGAATATGATGTGGGACGATTTGGAGCAAGGACAGAGAGGAGTAGAATGTATATACAGTATCCATCTCCTAAATTGTCAAAAAATAAATTTAAATATAAAGCAAAAACTCAAGTAATAGTCTTTCTACTCCCACCAAGATATATCTTTGTATCCATTGCAGTGAGATATGAACCTAACGTGTAGTTCTGCAGGACCTGGGCGTGGTTATAGCTCGAGATGTAGCTAGACCCTGGCTCTAATTGTTTCCATGGTGGAAACCTTTTCTCTTTATTGTAGCTTGGGACTGAAGAACTGGACAGACTCCAGCCTGACATCCTCTTGGCCTCAGCCTCCTCCTGTAAAGCGCTGCATCTGAACCTGAGGTGGAATTTTCCATTCAGTGTGGTTTTTAAATTACAGAGTTTAGTAAATCAAAATGATACTCTTCCTATATTTATTGGCCAATCAGATTTTCCATTCCATCAATTGTTTGTCATATCTGTAGTCTCCATTCTTCTGATTGGTTGTTTTATTTAATTTTATATGTTCTCGAAGAATTGTATTTATTTATTATTTTTTACCCTAATTGTTGTTCTTGCCAGGCTGCCAAAAATAGATTGTACAAAGCTAATTTTAGAGTCTGTGTGTTAGCATGTAGACAGTTCTGGACACACAGCGTCCCCTGACGTACTCCCTCCCATGATCTTTCCACAGATATTTCTACTAATGATATCTGTAACTCATATCTTAGTACGAGCATCCCCCACCCGAAAGCATTGTCTCAGCCCCTCACCTCACTGTAGAAAATAGCTGCTGGGCTCCTCCTCGTCTCTGTTGTCTCTCTTTACTTCGTGTTACTTTCCTTCTTCCTTTTTAATTAAAATGATGACAGGGTTCCCTTGCTAGTCTGTTTAAGGCCTGAATGTCTTGTTTCTTTTCCTTCTTATCGCTTTCTCTTTTTATCCTCCGTCCCTGAGCCCACTCCCTTTCCTAACAGATAGACATTCCCATTTAACCTATGCCCTTTCTGCCTACATTCAAACATGTATTTACATATGACTGAATTAATGGATGAAAATTATATTTTCATTTCAATAAACAGCATTACAACATAGACTGCCATATTTCCATTTTTAAGTCAAAGATGCACTTTGGCATACATCAAAATGCACTTCTATATTCAAATCCAATATGACGTCTGAATTTATTACATGGTATGCATTTGCATAATTTATGCATTGTCTATCTGTACATGCTTCTGTGTTTACCTCTGCAATCTCATTTGCATCAGTCTGTTTTGATTGGCTGTACAGCACTTGGAGATGTATTTTTTAAAAATTCTTTGCTTCCTTACTGCCAATTTCAAGTATGGAAGCAGCAGAGTACAAAGCAGAAGTTGTCTAATCCACCACAAAAGAATGCGAGGAATATGAGAGACACACACACATTGTGCTATCCACCACAAAAGAATGCGAGGAATATGAGAGACACACACACATTGTACTGGCACATTAAACACATGAAATGTTAGCGCAGATCTGAATCACCATCTAAAATAGCGTAGAAATATAAACATCAAATCACAAGGGAAGTCAGAAGATGAGTCTTCTGCCGTTGTCATACACATGGGCCTATGCATGTTCCTTCAATGAATATGTATGCTGTGTTTTTAAATACTGAGTAAATGTAAATACATACTATGTTTACGTAAATTGTAACTATACTTACACTGTGGATGTTTTACATCATCTAACTCACAATGGTGTTGGACATGCAGGAGAAGACATATATGCATCTCAGTGAATTTAGCTCTACGTTTTCAGCTTTTTCTACAGTATATATAGTATATTTATATTATTATTGTAATTATCACATATTCCTTTCTCCATGTTTTCCTGTAACTTAAGTATATGAACCCAAATGGTTTGAATTCCCCTTCCCATTTCCTCAGTGCCATCCCCCACCGACACAGCACATCTACAGGAATTTACATTTTTATGATTTTCTAAGCATCTGAATTTCAACTACACTGGCAGAGACATAAACAGAGAGATCCCCAGGACACAAGTACATAATGGGATAGTCATTTCCACCATTAAGAAGGATGATGCTCCTGCCAATAGCCATACTCTAAGAAACTGCAGTCTGGGCCACCAAGAACATGGTTCCTGCAGTAATCCTTAGGAAATTTCATACCCTAATAACAGAATTCCATTGCCAAAAGAAGCAATGACACTAATTAAGGTTTAGATAATAGTATGTGCCGTAGACTCCATAAAATAATAAAGCTAAATTCGGTGTATCAAATTTGGTATTTGCTTCTTTCACTCATGTTATGATTAATATTCTTCTGTGTTTGTATCTTTTATAAGGTTGAATATCTGAGTCCGGGTGATTAGCAAATAAATGTCTATTTTTCACCATTTTTGGATACTGTTTAAGGCCAGGATCAAGAGGCTGGCAATGGTGTCTGCAGAGTGAGCATGGGGACCATTCCCCCGTGTATCCTAGCCAGGAAAAACAGACCTAAGGGGAAAATGGGATGCATGAACACTTTGCTCTTGTGTATCAAGAAAGTGGAGAAGAAGAAACCCAGACAGTCCCTCAAGCCCCTTTATAGCGCCCTAATCCCACACTCACAGGCTCTGCCTTGGTGATTTATTTAATCAACTCCTACCAATCAGACTGGTGCTATAGCTCACTGGTGATTGAATTTCAACACATGAATTTGGGGGTGCACTCAGACCTTAAAGGGTATGTTAGTTTCTCTAATTTTTTAAAGATTTATTTACCTATTATGTATATAGTGTTCTGCAAGTATGTATGCCACAGGCCAGAAGAGGGCACCAGATCTCATTACAGATGGCTGTGAGCCACCATGTGGTTGCTGGGAATTGATCTCAGCACCTCTGGAAGAGCAGCCAGTGCTCTTGACCTCTGAATCATCTTTCCAGCCAGTTTCTCCATTTTTTAATCGCTGTGGCACAATACTGTGTGAATATCCTTTTCTATCTTAACAGCACACCTACGATTATGTCAGTTTCTCTAGTTTGCTCACCCACAGGTAAAACTATCAGATTATATGTTACACATATTTTTATGTTTGGAGACAATGCCAAACTGCTGGGTCAATTTATCCTGCCACCATCAATATATAGGTGCTTGTGACTCCCCACATTGTTGATAACTCTTAATATTATTTCATTCAGTGCACAGTCTGGCAGACATATACAGCTTATCATTTGATTTTAGTCTGCACTTCCCACTTAACTAAGCATTTTTCTTTATCTGCCATCTTGGCCACATGGATGACTTATGTTGCAACTTTCTTAAACCTGTCGTTCTCTTCACCACTGTTGCTAATAAGTGCTCAGAGGCAATCTGCAGCTTTTCTCACATTTCCATAACAGTTCCCTTTGCTTTGCCCAATGGGCTAGTCTAAGAGATAGAAAACTATGGATTTCTTCCCATTTTAATCTGCTTTGAATGTGTATCTGTATGATAAAATACCCCAAGAACACCGACTTAACAGAGAGTTTATGTAGCTCACAGTTTCAGGCTCCCATCTGTCCCATCAAGGATAGAGCAGAGAGAATGGGTCCATGACCGTCTGTATTCATTCCCTCTCCACTGCTCTTCTGTAATCCAGGACACGAAGCCCAGGGAATCTCAGTGGGAAGGACTTTCCATACTGGTTAATTTAACTAAAATTATCCCCCACAGACAAGCCCGTAGGCCAAGCTGGCTTAAACACTCCATCCCTGGGACTCTTCCAGGATGGTTTAATGTGTGTCAATTTACAAACTCATCATTGTAGATGCTAATGTGCTCTTCTCAGTTTTCAGGCAAATGCCTTTGCACCAGCTTCTCAGCTGCCTTTAGTTTGACCTTCACATTTTCCATATCTGTGGCTATTTGTTTTGCATTTGGATACTTTTTCAGTTTTTTTTTATTTTTATGTGTCTGTGTATGTGTGTGTGTGTGCGAAATAGGTGATATATTTGTGTAGAGTATGTGTACATGTGTTGCAGGTGCATACGTGTGTGTGTGTGTGTGTGTGTGTGTGTGTGTGTGTGTGTGTAGGTTATAGCAGAATGTCCTATCCCCTTCTCTATTGAAAGGTGGCAACAGGGGTCGTGAGGTATGATGCAGACATTCTCACCTCAAGAGGACTGAACTTGGGTCTTAGAGCGCTGGATGTTCATGTCACACACAACTTCCACTGACTAGTGTGGCTCCAGGTCCTTATCTCATGACGAAGAAGAAATTCACAGGCAGTGAAATGGAGCCTGTGTCTGCCAAGGAGAACTTATCGTAGAGAGAAATTTTTATTATAAATTTTAAAAAATATATTTTATTTTAAAAAGAAAGAGTAAAGCTTTATGTCAGAGAGAAAACAGAAATCCAGAGTTACATTAGCTCCCGAATGGCACCAGGCCCCCAAGGAGGAGACTGCTTGTCCAAGCTGTTGGTATAGGCAAGGGGTTTTTTATAGAACTCATGGCAGAAACTCAACAAAGACTGTGATTATTTTTAATGAGATTGATTAGCTATTTGGACTCACTGAAGGTCAATCCAATTAGTAGATTCTGAACTCTATGCAAGTTAGTTTGATCCACCCAGGAAGATGATTGCATAGCATCTGTGTGCTTCTCACTCAGAAAGAGGAACAGTCATGGACTAAAACCCTGCTATGTTCATCTGGACTAGTTTGCCGGGCCATGGCCTTGCCTGGCCTCGCCTCACCACCCTTTAGATTCCATTGATCCTCCATCTTGTCAGGGTCCGCTAGCAATGAGCTAAAGTATATGCTCTTCATTCCTGTCTTGTGAGAATTTATCACAGCACAGCTAATAAGACACAGGTGTAGTTTCTTTTGCTTACCTCAAAGGTAGCTCCGTGTCTCTGGGGGCCATCTAGGGTGGGCTCTTCCCTGGAATAGATGGAAATTTCTTTCTGGAAGTCATCTTTGCTCACAATCTTAGTCTGTTACAACAAACTGCGTTATAAGCAGTATGTGGAAGGACAATGGTGCCTTGTGTGTGTTCTATGGAGAAAGGAGGCGCCATGGAAGCTGGGTAGCCTGCCAACACTGGCTGTGTTCCCGGAGCCCTGCTCCCCTCCTTATCTCGTAGCCAGTTTCAAACTTTCACTTCTCATCCCTGGTGCTCCTGACTCAGCACTTTACCCCTCACTTCTGTATTTGCCACGATGCTATCTCTCTCTGCCTTACTCCTTTTAGACAGCTTCTCAGGCGGAATCTGGAGCTAGGCTGGCAGCCAATGAGCACTAGTGATCCTATCTTCCTGTCTCCAGCCCCGTCCCTCTGGGGTTAGAGGCTTATATGGAATTACACCAGGCTTTTGACATGGGTACTGGGGATTCCGCCCAGGTCCCCAAGCTTGGTGTGTGTGTGCTTTTATCTACTCACTGAGCCATCTCCTCAGTCCCCAATATTTTCAAAAATGTCATCCAGTTAACTACATCTTTCTTCTGACATACTCATTTTGGATTAAAAATACCCTTATCATTACTTATTCCGATTTATCTTTTATTTGTAGAATTTTTATTTTGCCCTGAGGCTCATATATTCATCATCTCACGTATATGTATGCTGTGTATATAATTTCCTAACTAGTCCTTTATTCTTTTAATACCAGAGATCAAACACTTTGTTTGATTGTTTCCACTACTTTACCATTCTTGAGATATGTCTATCCTGCTGATTCGTCCTTGGGGTGTCTTACTCCTTTTGAGTGTGGGCCGCCCAGTTTTCAGTTTATTATAGCACCTAGCTGAGACCTAGCATGTGAGTAGGTTCTTACAGAGACTTGTATTGGTTCTCCCAGGTGATCTTCAGGGTAAAATAGCTCCACTCAACGTTTGCGGCATACATAACACCTACGCAGAACACAATACTTAATAAAGATACTGTATATCTATGTTCTTGCATTTCCTAGAGTGCAGACTAGAAGATGTTGTGCCCCTCAATGCTTTCAGTCGCCTCCCATTATTTCCTGTTGTCAACATCTCTTCATTGCAGTATTTTCTCTTGTGCTTGATCTAATGTCAATTTTTGGTTCGCCAGATGCCTGAGTAAGCAAAGTCCCCTGCTAACGTAGCTTTTAAAAGGCACAATCAAGCGGGTGAATTGGAAATGAAATACAAGTGATGAAGGCCGACAACTTGAAAATCGCATTTGTCTGTCCCTTTCTACACAGCTGGGACCTTTAAGGTCAAGTTCTATGATGGTCTTACAGTGGCAAACTGAGGACATGTTTCTCGTTATATCTCATTTGCTGGGCATTGCATGACTGTGCTTACGGACACTATTAGCTTGGGATTTATCCAAGCACATTAAAGATGTGGTTAAGACTAGAAGGGCGTTTCTGACAAAGAGACGAGTGTATGCAGTCTCTGTGAGGAGGGAGGATGCTCTCAGAGAACTAAGGAAGGCCAAGACATCCTAGTGTAGAAAGTACAGGATACCGTGTCCCCCGTGGGCCCAGAAGGAGCAGAAAGCGGCCATCTCAAGAGTCTTCGCAGATCTCCTCAAGGGAGACTAGAAAGCGCTTTTTATGAATGTATGAACAAACTGTGTGGTAGAGGAACCCTCGGGCAGGGACAGTCCACAGACTTCTGAGCATTAACCCATTCTGACAACCAGGTCTCAGCACACAGCTTGTGCAGCCTGCGAGGACAGTGAGCCCGGTGACTAAGGCTGCGGACATTTAGCTATCTCACACGGGAAACAGGCTCGGAGACTTTCTGCAAAGTGCCCGACTCTGTTATCGAGCTTCTTATCACATTCTCTTGGTAGCTCTCCGTGGGACAAGGGCTCTGTTTAAAAATGCCTTGGCTGTGTTGAGATTAGGCCCTCGAGTTTTCTGCCAGAGCAGGGAAAATGACATGAAAAACAAGGAGATAAAAGCAAATGGCATTAGAAGCATAGTAAATAGTCTGTCTCCAACCCTGAGAACGCCCCAAAAGCTCCCACATCCCTAATATCTGCTGCTGCTGCTGATGCAGTGCCGTAGAAACCAAGGGTGATGGTTAAGGGTGAGAGCAGCCGAAGACATTGGTCTGTATGGAGCAGGACACTGCACACACCAGACCTGTACCCAGTGCATGTTCAAGACAAGTGCTTTTCAGCGTATGAATTCTCCATTAAATACCCCAAAACAGCACATATCAAAAATTACGAAAAGTACCCTGAGGAAAAAATCAGGATAAGATAAAATAGGTACTAATTTACAATCATTGAGTTTCGAGACATACAAGTTAAGCTATCTAAATTTACTTTTTAATGTAAAAAATGTGAATATAGTTACAGTTATTGTAATCGATACTGTATTGTTGACGGAATTTTCAAGTCATTATTTCATGGTTTCCCTCACCTCTGAAATATTTTCTCACCTGACATCAGTGTGTTTGTAGAGCTTTTGAGTTATACCACCTTTGGTTCAAATGCCCACCTCTTCTCTGCTCGGCCATAGGTTGAATGTCTTGATTACACCCCACCTTTAACACCCATCCCACTTATTCTGATAATACTGCCTTAAGGTGTTTGTACTCAATAATAGATTAATCTATTTCCCCCCCAACACCAATGACCCTGATCTCACATCTTCTAAATCTAATGATCAATTATTAATTCTTAGTGTTCATCTCATTTGACATTTGAATGGCATTTGCCACTAATAAGCCATTTGGCATGAAATATGTTTTCATATGATTTGTAGGACATCTTTTACCTTTGTTTCCCTCCCTTGTTCATCACTAGTCTTCCCCTTACTTGATTCTCTCTCCTGTACTGGACCCGGAAATGTTTGCATGCTCCGTAGAACCCGGAAGTGTTTTCAGACTTTAGTCTGTGTCTTTGGACAGCTCAGTCTCTATCCACCCCTTGGTGGCTCCATCTAGTCTCATGACTTTAAATTACACCTGCATGGACAACAAATACCCAAACACACTCCCAGTCCAGAGATTGCTTCAGCATCTTAGACCATGTATTTACCCATCTAGTTGACAGCTTGAAACAGGTGGATATTTTTTCGTAACTTTAAACAAGTGAATAGCCTAAAAAATGTCATTTTAAAACATTTTAAAATTGTCTGTTAAAAAAATAAATTTAGGGACAGGGTGGGTTATTGTCTCAAAAGAAGATCCAAATGCTAAGGTGATATAAAATGTGAAAAAAAATAGCTAGAAATGTGTTGATCAATTCAGGAAATGAACTATTTTACTCCTGGAAGTTCTAAAGAGACCACAGAATTTAAGAAAAACATGATTTGCCGAGAAGAAAATTGAAAGCATTCTGGTATGGTGACGCACATCTTTAACCTACTAGTCCTAGGCTACTGCTGGACAGACTGGTCCAATTGGCACTACGAAACCACTGGGAAGTTCTTGGTCTACCCCTGAGTGTGACATGAGTTGTAGGTGCACTTGGTATTTTTAAGAGGACAATTAAGAGGAGCCATGGGACATTTCTTCCAGGGTTCTTCGGGACATTACTAAGGAGCCTAAGGTATGATTCTCAATCTATTAGGGGAATTATTCATATGAAATTCTCTATTGCCAGTCACTGAACATGCTATGTTTTTGAGTTCACTCTACTTGGCATATCTTCAGCCAAACTGTATGTTGTTTTAACAAAGTAGTCATTCTCTGCTTCAATGGTAGGTAAAGGTGAATCATATCACAGATAAGTCTTTCAAAGTTAGGGTTTCTAGTGCTATGAAAAGATACCATGGCCACGACAATTCTTGTAAAGGAAAACATTTAACTGACCTACAGTTCAAAGTTTCAGTCCATTATCATCATGGACACGGTGTCATGCAGGCAGACATGATCTAGTGAAAAAAACTGAGAATTCTGCATTTTGATCCGCAGACCACAGGAAGTGAACTGGGACCCTGTGTGTGACTTAAGCATATATGAGACCTCAAAGCCCATCCCCACAGTGATGTGCTTCTTTCAACAAGGCCAAAACTATTGCAACAAAGCCACATCTCCTGATATTGCCACTCCCTGTGAGCTTATGGGGACCAATTACATCCAAACCACCACAAAAACACTAAACCTAAATGGCTGTAGGGACAAATCACAAGACCTGCAGAACATGAAGTGACTGTTTACTAAACTTCTGCTCTAGTTCTATGAGCCCCTAAGTACTTAAGCGCCTTCCTGGGCCGGGTGGTGGTGGTGCACGCCTTTAATCCAAGCACTCGGGAGGCAGAAGTAGGCGGATCTCTGTGAGTTTGAGGCCAGCCTGGTCTACAAGCTATGGAGAAACCCTGTCTCGAAAATCAAAAAAAAAAAAAAAACAAAAAAAAAAAAACAAAACACCTTCCTGAAGGGGAAGAGTCAAACCCCTCTATCTGTTTCACATTCAATCTAGTTCTGTTGATAGGAAAGCTATGAAGGCCTGGCACCTAGAAAGCCAGACAGAGAGAGCCTTATACAACTCGCATGTGTCCAAGAAGAGCTTTCTCTGCAGTGTGTATCCAAGAATATGAGCTAGAAGAGCACGGGCATCTCCATAACACTGGCAAAGACAATACAATGAATGTGGACCAGAACTAAACACTGTCTTCCCATTGTTCCTGAACTCAAGAGTCTACTAAGATAAAAAGGGCTCTCATGGCAGACTATCTTTCTCATACCAGGCATTGGCTTCCCACAGCCTCCACATAGAGGCTGGATCTTTCTGATTACATAGAAATTTATAAATTAATGCCTTCTCTCCCATGTGTCTGACTACTTATAAAAATAGGGTGACACCGCTGAGGACGTAGCTCAGCAGGTGAAATGCTTGCCTGGCACACAGAAACTTTCCTTGTGTTTGAGCTCCAGCACCAGATAAACTGGCCTAGTAGCTTGTACCTATAATCCCAGCATTTGGGAAACAGAGGCAGGAGAGGGACTCAGAAGGGCAAGTTCATTCTTGGCTTTATAGCAAGTTCAAGTCCAGCCTAGATTACATGAGAATCTATCCCTGAGAACCACCAAGAAAATACAGAGATATATATGATAGAGGTATAGTTTCAGGTCCTGATGAACAAGGGCTCATGGACCCTTGCTTCTCGTCATAACATAATCATAAAGTCATTTGACTGTCTACTAATTTTATTACAAGTCTTTTCTGGACACACACTTACTTATAATAATGCCTTTAGCTAAGAAATACCAAGAAATATGCAGTTCACTAATGCATTTGGTGAAGGCTGTGACTCCTTCTACAGGCAGAGATCGAGAAACTGCAAAGATAATAAATTTTGACGTCTGGTTTCGGTTACCTGACTTGGCACAGGCATGAGTGCTGCGCATAGGTCATTTGGGGCTCTGCCAGGCCTTTGCTCGTCACACATTCTATCCCAATGGAGAACTTCAATGGAGCAAATGGGCTCAGAAAAGAAGAGAGGAATGCCCATTCCTGCTCAATTAGGTCAAAACTTTTAGCTTTTCCTCTGCCTAAAAAGGCAATACTTAAACCTCGAAATCCTGGTTAGCCAATGTACAAAGTCACTTTTAATACAAAAGTGCAGAATAGTCATTATTACCCAGTCCAGGAGAAGATGAAAGAGAAAGGGAAAATAAGTTAACACATTGAAAGGGAGAGCTCTCGGAGAAACAATTAACACCGCCCCCTTTAATACTGTTTCCTTCTTTTTTTTCCTTCTTATTTATTGCAGTACAGAGAGACATTCTCACTGGCCTCCATCTCAATTAACTCTGTGATACGCTGCTGCAACCATCCTCAGCTATGTGGTAGCTAAAGTGTCTTGGGACTATCGTTATTTTTAAGCACATTTAAGTGAGTCACCAGGCACAGAAATGAATATCATCTTTACCCTAGACACCATAACGAAAAACATCTGACCATTTCAAAACAGAAAACTCCGTTTAGTTTCATATGCAAACAATGGTTTTACTTGCCTAGCAATTAATTCAATTCAGTTCGCTCATCTCCAATGCTAAAACCCAACACTCTGAGCATACCAATCTAAATTATGTACACTGGCCATCATGCACGCTGGTCACTACTTAATATGAAATAAAATCGTTATATAAAAATTAATCTGAAAACATAACTTGATACAATTTGCTATATAGTAGATATCATTCATTCCCTTTAGTTATGTTACCATATAATAGGTTTTATTATAGCATTTTTCTGTCAAGCACACACACACACACACACACATTCTTTTCCCCTTTTCCCACTGCCCTTACTCCCTTCATCCCTTGATTTATTCCTCTGTCTGCTTTCATTTCAGACATATTCCATTATGTTCTCAACGGCATTTCCCTCTCTGCCCTTCCTACCTTTCATAATCCTCATTCAGAAGAGATTTCTGATGTCTTTGAGTCACAAGCCACACTGACACCCTCACTCTAAGGCATCTTGGGCATGGGGTGTCATCTTCAGTTGGTCCAGCCTGGCTTGTAAGGTTATCTTTTTTTGTTTGTTTGCTAGTTTGTTTTGGGGGTAAGTAAATGCTGACCTTGTCTAGTCATTCTGGGTTGTTGTCTGCCAACAGAATGATTTAACATTTCAGTATGTTCTCACTCCTCTGAGTTTATAAAGGTCAGTCTGTACCAAAGATAGGCTCCCTCTTATAGAACCAGGACTGTCTAAAAAGGACTGTTGCCAGTGAAAAAGTAAAGTGAATTGGTTTGGCATCAGGAACTTGAGTGTCAGATAGAGTCCAGGAGAATTGGAGAAATGGAGAATTTCAATCTCTCATCTCCTTCCAAGCTCCTCCAACCAGGCATCTGTTGCTTGACAATGATAATCTTTGCTCTAAGGCATTCTCCACTGCCTCATAGCTGGGGACAGCAGAAGACAAGCAGCTACCATGCCCAGGTTTGAGTAAGGTTTACTCTTTCAAAACAAAAGGGAAGGCATGTGCACATGCCCAAGCAAGATAGAGTAGTAAAAATGATTAATTTCATCTTACCTCCACGCAATGAGAAGTCTTCAAGTTCTTTGCTTGTAAATGTTGTTTTATTTTAGCTTAAATTGTTCAATTTAGTTATATATCACCCCACCCCATTTTTTGTTTACATAGATGTAGGTTAAGGATACAAATGCTGGTAAAATATATTGTGGTAAAGATGTTTATTTTATTCTTCATGAGTTCATCCTATAATGAATATTGGTATTGACTTCAAAATGAAAAAAATGAAGAGAGAATACACATAAAATTATATGTCATATGTTTTATAGACAAATACTTAGCTTCAAAGAAAAAGAGAAGTAGAAGGAAGGGTGAACAGAAGAGGGAGAAGAAAGAATCTAAACATGCACACACAGACCCATTGTTCATGCAATGTTTTTCATAATTTTGAGGTTAAATGATACTGTTTAATAAATTAATAGGAATTAATCCACATGAAAGTTTTAAAAATATACCAACAATCTAATTCTAATAATATCAGAATTGACATCAAATACCTCAAAAATATGAAGCAGATGTTTGGTGCATGAAGTCATTCCATCTGGTGTTTATAGTGTTATTTGAATCACCAGAATGCCCTAGGTGTTTCTATTGCAGGCAATTATATTTAAGAATTGATATTTTACATTTTCACATATAATAAAGATTTTAAAAGCACAAGAACATTTTTAATGTAATTTAACAAATGTCTATACTCAGAAGAATTAAGGAAATTCATTTTAATTTTCCCATAAAAATGAACTAATTTTTCTCTCTTTGTAAGCAGAAAAATAAAAGGCCTGAATTTAATGTTATCAAAAAAACAACACTGTCTTCCATATAACTTAGTCTTATATCAACGGCCTTCCCTGTTTATTCCCTTCCATGGATTCAGTTGAAGCTTCTGCATCACTTTTTCCATTCAGAAATGCAAAGTATGAAAAAAACAAATCAATGTTATGTGCCAGCAAATCCCAAAGGAACTGTGTTTGCTCTTTTATTTCCTGACTTTAGAGATGTCCATTCTCAAACCTTTCCTTTTTCATATTACAGAATAAAATTAGCATGATGTGTATCTGTTTTTCATCATTATATCCATAATCTAAGCATTTCCAAAGAAAGACTCAAGTCCACCTGGACAAGAAAAGTAATACACATCGTGCCATGACCCGGAATCCTATGTGATCAATGTCACCTCCAACTAAAGATAGTGGAATACAACCATAGCTTAGAGGCTAAAACTGATATGTGTATTAGTAATAAAAAATACTCAAAAATAAAGAATGGGGAACTATAGTACATGGAGACAAATTAACTTTAGAAATGTCTTTACAATAAAAAAAGAAACACATCAAATATTTTTCAGCTTTCATAGATGAAATCTTACCAATGTCTAGGATTTTTTTTTGGGGGGGGGGTCAAGCATATTTCTTCTAAGACCGGAGTTTATAATGGAACTAGTTTGATGATTTGCATTTATGACAAGAATTTATAGTTCTAACTATCCATAACTTTCTCATTTTGAATGTCTATTTGTTTGGAGAACTTATATTTGGAAGCTAGGAGCTGAGCCACCCCATTTCCTAGAATGTGAACTGAACTCCCCAAGAGTATGTATTGTGTTGAGTAGAAACCACAGGGAAGCCATACAGCCAAAGCAAGAATTTCTAAATATATCTACCAAGGACTCCAAATGCCTCCAACTGTATTTACTATACATAAGCAAAGGAGAAAAATCCGCAGTTGAATTATGCACATAGATTATCTCCAGCAAAAGGTCATAATTCCTTAAGGAACACCACTCAGTGTCTTCATATTTTTTTTTCAAAGAAAACATGTCATTTTGGACGGGGGTTGGGGAATCCAGTGAATTAAAATCTGCACTCAAAGATCTCTTGTTAACTGTGAAGTGTTGGTCCACCCCCTGCCCTCTCTTAGCCTTTACAAGAGCTTTAGTGGCTCTAAAGGAAGTTTATTCAACTGCTTCTCATCACGTCCACCCACACAGACTTTCATACAAAGGGCTCAGGATGTCCAAAAATGCGGAGGTTGGAAATAGAAAGGAAGAGAGAAGAGGAAGGGGGGTGAAGAAGTAGTTTTGAAATGTGTCTCCTTCAACCCATTTGTTATAACTGCACGCTTTTATTCCGGTCACTGTAGTAAAATATTAGCTGTGAGTCATTCTGGCGTCATCACTGCGGTGTGCTGAGCTCACCAGGACCCCTCGTGCCTTTCAAAGGGAACGAGAAAGGCAAGAAATAACTGCTATTCCATTTTCCTTTAATTTCCTGAAACGTGATGATAAATGAAGTTGACTACAGGTACGAAACGGTCCCCGGTGGGGCTTCTCTCATCCTCCTACCTCTGTGCCACTGCATGGAGAAACGCCATGACTTTGGTCCTCATTCACATCTCCCCTTAATATTCCAGGCACAGCATAGACTTATGTAGCTGAGAGCTTTGAGGTTATGAGCAATTTCAGGGTTAGCCTGGGTCAACTTAATTTCTCAGTAGCAAAAGGAGGAAGAGGTGGTGGAGGAAGGAGAGAGATTTAAGAAAATGCGTAAAATTAAAAGATATTGGAGCATACTTCTATCTTTGTGAGGGTGGCCTTACTCATAGATTTCTCTTGAGACTGTTCCTTCTGTAGTCTCTACCAAAGGAAATAGTTTACAAATATCTTAAATGAAAGAGGATGTGCCGTGACAATATATGCAAATATGTTAGATTACTCACTTGGCCAGAAAGGGCACAGGACTGGGAGTAACCGGATCCGTATGTAGGCAGAGAAGCAGCGGTAAGGCAGCGTAACAGAGATTCACTCAACATTGACTGGCTTCTGTGAACTAAAATCGGCTTTCCAGTTACTGATAGTTCTTTATCCAGGTTCTGTGATGGCATGTCCATTGGCATTGTCCTCATTCAAATCTTGTTTAGGAGCCATGTTGGTGAGACTTCATGGCTATAGCCTTTCTGATATTTCTAGAAGACATACTCTCACAACAAAGTTCCTGATCCCCAGATCTTTCCATCTTTCTGCTGCCTACTCCACAATGATCCTCAAGCCTTAGGTGCAGAAACTTGTGCTGTAAATATAACACTTGGGATTGAGAATCACACAATCCCTTGCTCTCTGCATTTTGATTGGTTGTGGCCTTCTGCAATGGTCTCCATCTGTTGCAAGGAGAAGTTTATTTGATAAAGAAGTGAAAATTACAACTATCTGTGGGTATAAGGAGAAGAATTTAGAGTGTGGCTAGGAATTATACTAGTTTAGTAAAGCAGTAAATGGGATTCTGGAAAAGACCCACCAATAAGTAGGTTGTCCAACATTAAGTGATCAGCTCCAAGATCTTCTTACAAGATGGGCAACATTATACAAACAGGACAGTTGTTTTTATATGTTTAGGAATGCACATAGAGACACACACATACATGTATGCGTGTAACAAAAATTATATGTATAATTATATGTGTAAAAAATATATGTAACAAAAATTAAAGAAAAAGAGAACATGAATTTGGATGACAGTAAAGGACAGGTTCATGGAATGTGTTGAAAAGAAAAAAGGGAAGGGGGAATGATATAATTATAATTAAAAAATATTACAAAAAAATGACATTTCAAATCAGGGGAAATGTCTCAGCTGATAAAGTACCTGTCTTCCAAGCAAGAAGAACTGGCTTCTGCTACAGAGACTTCAGGTTAACTCCAGGCAGTAACACACGCCTTTATCTCAGCAATGCTGTAATGGGGGATGGAAACAGCAAGACCTCTAGATCTGCTAGGCCCCTAACCTAGAAAAGTTTCAGAAAAGCATGCAACTGTCCCATATAAAGGAATGAAGGTACCCAAGGACCAACACCCAAGGTTTTCCTCTGACCTCCCAAACCACAAGCATCCATGTGAATGTGGCCATCCCTACACATGTGAACATGTACACACATACATACAAACACAGGTACACTCATGAATAAATAAAATAGGCGGTTCAGGGAATGAGTCTGGGTAGGAGAACTCAAAGACAGGTAACAAACCAACAGGATATACTAATACAATGTGGAGATGCGAAGGACAGATAACTCTTGAGCTTCTAAGAATCCAGAATGATAACCCCTCCCCCCCAGCAGCTTTTTGAAAAAGTCTTAGGTCCTTAAACAGCCCTTCATTCACTGTATGAATATTCATTAGATGCCAGACAGCCTCCAAGGATGGGCAGGTCTCACCTGGCTTCTGCAAGGCCACCATGACCAACCTGGTTTCTTCATTTCTGTGTGAATTATTAGAGTAAAAATCTTCTTACTTTAAAGAATGTCTGCTTTGTGTTACTCATAACCAAAGAGTCTAACACAAAGTGAAGACATTAATTTGAATCTGTTGAAGTTATTGTTTAAGTTAAATGTTTTTTTTTCATGTAATGTATTCTAATCACTTTCCCCCTCCCTCATCTACACTCAGATTCTCCCGTTAAAAACAAGCAGGCAAATACAAAAGCAGACATATCAGAACAAACAAAACAGATAAAAGAAAGAAAGAAAAAACACTAGAAGCACAGATCACATCATAAAAACACAAAATAGGAAACCATAAAGTATAAGCAAAATATTAGAAAGGTTAAAAAAAAAGGCCCAAATCAAGCATTTTGATACCAAGATAATATCTCTGAAAATATCACTGGGATTGGTTTGTGTTGGCCATCTACGGCTGGGCACAGGGCCATTCTTAAGTGTGGTTTATATACCCAGTGAGACTCCACTGGAAAAAACTAATTTTTCCTTTGCATGTGGTTGACACTTGAAGATAACTTCTTGATTAGAAAGGGAGCCTGCGTCCACTTCCCCTTTCAGTGCTGGAACTCTGTCTGATTTGGACCTGTGTAGGCTTGTGCACACTGCCCCCCTCTCTGTGAGTTCATGTGTGCACCAATATTCTTGTGTCTGGCACGCACCATTTCCTTGAGGTCTGTGCACTGATACTGTTGTGTCTGGAAGGCACTGTTTCCTGGGTGTCTTTCATCCCCATTGGTCTTTTCAGGTAGCTCTTCTGCATAGCTCCTTGAGCACTGAGATGGCATTCACTTAGGACTAAGTGTCTCCAGGTCCCTCACTCTCAGGTCTTTGTTCAGCTGTGGATCTCTGTATTCATTTCATCTACTGTAGGAGAAAGCTTCTACGATGATGGCTGAGCTAGACACAAATCTATAGGTACAGCAGAATGTCATCAGGAGTCACTTTGTTGCTATGTTCCTTCATCAGAACAGTAGTATGTGTTTCCCCCCAGGTCTTGGGCTGTCTAGTCTCAGATTCTCAGTCATGAGTTCCATCTCATGGAGTAGGCTTTAACTCCAATAAAATAGTGGCTGCGTATGCCCATCACTTTGTGACACTATTGCAGACAGCTCACCATTGTAAATGGAAGGCTTCGCAAGTCGGGTCATTACCTTTCTCCTCTGGTAGCACTCAGAGTACTTTTCAGTATCATGAACACTAGTCAGAAGGGTAAAGGCTCCAGGTAGGCACCAGTTTGACTTCTTTATGTTCAATGAGATATGTAGGGGTTGTCTTCAGCAATAGTGTTCTGAAGATTTCTATAAAGTAACATCAGTGAGCAAGAATACTGCCAACACTACTGTGAGACAACAATTATTTTTAAATGTGCTAATGTATCTGAAGTTTTTTGCTACCTTTCTTGTAACTGACCATTTATCTAGTGTTTTTTTTACATTATGAGTTATTTTTCTTACTATCTCATTTTTCTTTTCTCCCACAACATACTAAAACCTTACTATTTATCCTTCCAATTAGATCCTATGTCCTTCACCTTCTCAACCCTATCTCAGCTCAAGGATCTAGTTGACGTGTTAGAGGTTGCAGTCAAGCTTTGGTCTTTGGAAACTGCTCCCCAGCTAATCACCATAAATATTTTTGCTGACAATATTTTTACTCTTCCCTTCATTTATCGAAGCCTCTACTGTGAATAAAATTCTTCCGTGTCCTCTCACCTGTTTTAAATGTAAAGGAAAACTTTCCGTGGCCATCTTATGCAACATCCAGCGCTTGTTTTTCATCCCAGCCTTTGTGTTATTTCTGTTCCTTGCCCATCACATTAGTCTCCTTTCAATTGCTGTGACAGAACACAGTGACCAAGACACTTATTGAAGAAGAATTCACTTGGGCTTGTGGTTCCAGCAAATGGTACACAGGTATGTAAGCAGGAGCAGGAAGCTGGGAGATCATATCTTGAATATCAAGAATGATATATATATAGAGAAAACTGGAAATAGTGAGAGTCTTTCAACTCTCCAGGCCCACCCCAGTGACATACTTCCTCCCACAAGGCCACACCTCCTAAACCTCCCTGAATGGGACTATCAACTGGGCACCAAATATTCAAATACATGTCTCTATGGGTGACACTTTCATCCAAATTACCATATCAACCTTTTAACTTCTCCGACATTTTTTTTGGTTCCATGACCTTAACTGAAATCCGGCCTCCTATCCAACTGCTTCCACTCTGACTGATCTGACTAAATTCTTAATCCTGATAGAAATTTGTTTCCCTATTTAAAACTTACTTCTCCATAGAGACTTCCTTTGCATTATAGATCAAGATCAGATGTACTGTAATAGTGATCATATTGCATCACATTTGTGATCACTCAGCATTTTTGTTTTCAAATCCCCAAGTTTTGCAGGTTTGCCTTTCCCTTCACACCCTAAGATGGAGTTTAGCTCCAGGCTTTTATAGCTCACGATTTTGATAAGTCTGAATGTAAAATATTGACTAGATAATATTCTCAAAACAGTCTTTGTGGTGCCTTAGGAACTCGATAATATTTTCACTCATGAAGAATAATGTGAATTTGCAAGTTGTTTTAATATTGTAAGAGGTACCAGTTTTCTGTACTTTTGCAAAATCATAATACTGTATATGTAAAAATGATCCAAGAAAGGAAAATATCAAATATTCAGAAATTATAGATTTTATTTCCTAATTAGTTAGCCCTTAACTAAGAATTTCAAGACAAATTAAAAAATTACTTGAGAGGGATAATTGTTTGAGGGAAAGTTAAGAAAGATAAAATCTTCCTGAGGCAAACAAGATGAATTTATAATTAAAACACAGAGAGACTTACATTTGGGAAAGGGATAGAGACTGGTGTCCAACACAGCAAACTTTAAGTTTCCTAGGATAAGGAATCACCCAGTAGAAAGAACTGACGTAGGGTCCTGGGATGGGGCATGTCTGATTCCCAGTCCTTCCTTCTTTTCCAGCTTCTTATTTGTGTGAATCCCTTCCCACCAGGGTGGACTGAGGTCTCTGGAGCCATGAGACAAAGTGAATCGTTCCTCTCTGAAACAGAGCTTATTAATGTGGAAAGTTGTGCTTTTTCAAGAGCAGTTGAACGAAGCCCAGCATAATAATAAGTGACTAGCAATTAGAGTGATGGGGGAGTCAAATGTCAAATAAGCAAAAGGTCAAAAGAATAACCAAAATTGGTCTGAACTAAAGTCATTATATCAGCCGGGCGGTGGTGGCGCACGCCTTTAATCCCAGCACTCGGGAGGCAGAGGCAGGCGGATCTCTGTGAGTTCGAGACCAGCCTGGTCTACAAGAGCTAGTTCCAGGACAGGCTCCAAAGCCACAGAGAAACCCTGTCTCGAAAAACCAAAAAAAAAAAAAAAAAAAAAAAATAAAGTCATTATATCAGTGGACATCTAAAAATTGCTACCTGGACAATGCTTCAAAATATTTTACAAAAGTAGGATTCTCTTTTATTATTATGTATGATAGGCTAAAGTTCTCTAAGATTTGTCCTTGTTGGGCTCATGTCAATGGCTGTCTCTCTAATTGGCTCCATTGCCCTTTTGGATCCCTAAATTTCTTTCTGAAAACTGGCCATGAACTTTGTTCTTTTCTGACTACCATATGATAAGCAACTTATTCTAATTTGTATCAGCTGTCCCATGTGGGTCCCCTTTCTGACATTCAAAAAAAAAATCTATCAAGAACACTTTGCGAACAACAGCTCTCTTCTGAAGGAACAGATTTTTGCCAGTGTTTCTCTTGTCTCATTGGTCTATTTATTTTTTGCTGCTGTTCATTTAGTTGTTGTTGTTTGTTGTTGTTTTCGCATGTCTTCTCTGCTACCAAGCAAGCTCTGTGTAGGCAGTGGCCGTATCTCTCTTCTTCTCAGAGACCTTATTGTTTAAGACTGAAACTAAACAAAGCACAATAAACACTTCTTCGACTAAGGAATTAATATTCTTGGTATACCATTCCACAGATTGTGATGTATTAGAGATATCTGGCTCAATTTTCCCTCAAGTACCCCCACAACTCATACTTCAGGACACAAATGCCAGCGCTCTTCTTTTGAATGTTGGCTATGTGTAGAAGATGGTTAGGTTGGGAATGAGGATGGTCGAATGTTCAGTATGCAGAAGTGAATATGAGTTCTTGACATCACTGTAACTCATTTTGTGCCTGCACTGTGGGAAAGATTCAAAGGCAACAGAATGAGAGCAGGAAAATGAGACAAATGGAGGACAATGCATGCTGAAGCAGAGCTGACCCTCGGGGATGCACGGGATATTCATGAACACAATAAGCACAATAAAGATGGAGGTACGTGCTGTTATTCCTAATGAGAGCAGCAGTCAAGATTGCCAGACCCCACAGTGCCACCACCATCAACCCTATCAGCTAACACTAGAGAGTATCACCAATGTGTAAGCGGAAGGATGATCTTCATTTTGTGTATGAAAACACAAGCTCAGAAGCTAAGAAGTTTATCAAAGACAAAGCTATGACAGAGTCCTCCATCGAAGGGCTCATTCCATCCTTAGGTTTCCAATCATGTTTCTACCCCAGTCAGAAAATAGAATTTCTTTCAACTTCTTTTTGACCAAGGCAGACATCAGCAAGAATTAATTATAAAATGGTCTAGTTTTATTTTATGTGTTTAGATTGGCTATTATGTCTATAATCTCAGATACCCACCTCGCGGTGAAGAATTTTGAAGTCTTTCAAAAGCATACTGCACTATTATCTAGAGTCACTCTCTTTTACACAGTACATTTCTTGCTTCCATCAGATTGTGATCAAATAGCTGCTATATTCTAGTTCATAAATTTCCTCCAAAGGCTCATGTAATTAACAGTTGCTTTCTAACTTGAGGCACCATTAGGGTGTAGTGAAACTAGGCATGTGGGACAAGTGGAAGGACATTAGTTCACTAGGGACAAGTTTTTCCATGTGATGTTGGGTCCAACACATTCTCTTTGCTCCTCAGCCATCATGAGGCAAAAGACTAAGTGATAAAGCCATTGGCTTGGGCTCCTTTTGATGCTATTGTATAAAATACCCCGACAAAAGGGATTTATTTTTGCTCTTAGTTCAAAGATATCGCTATGACGGCAGGAAAGTCACAGCCACGATGTCTACAGTCAGAAACAGAGAGTGATGAAGGCATGGCAGCTCTGATCGAGATTTTGCCATTTTATACAGACCAAGATCCTGTGTCAAGGTCCCACCATAATTAAGATATGTCTTTCCACATCAATTCAAGAAAATCTTCCACAAACTTAGCCCAAGTCTAAAAGAATCTAATTCCTTACCAGTGTGCCAAGGGGCCTTCTAGATCATTCCAGATCCTGGAAAGTTGATGATCCTAGCCATTACATCATGCAATGTGTGCCTTTCTTAGCCTGGCTTACTCTATTTTAGAACTTTCCAGTTCTACACATGTTCTCACAAATGACAGAATCTTGGTCTTTAATGGCAGGGTAGTATTCCACATTGGCTGCAGTAAATGTTTCAACAAACATGAGAGTGTATATTTCTCTTGGATCTACTTATTGAATTTTATAGAGAAGACTGTCTTATCTGAAAGTTAGCACACTATCAAACAGCTAAGGGACTGGGGAGAGGGTTTGTTTGTTTGTTTGTTTGTTTTTGGATTTTTCGAGACAGGGTTTCTCTGTAGCTTTTGGTTCCTGTCCTGGAACTAGCTCTTGTAGACCAGGCTGGCCTCGAACTCACAGAGATCCTCCTGCCTCTGCCTCCCAAGTGCTGGGATTAAAGGCGTGCGCCACCACCGCCCGGCCTGGGGAGAGGGTTTGTGTAGCTGAGAGCATGACGTGTAAGCATGAGGACTCTGAATTCCTCACGTCATGTAAAAGAACAGACAAGGTAGATGACGTCTGTGATCCCAGCACTGGGGATACAGAAACAGGTGGATCCCTTGAGTACCCTGGCTACCCAGCCAGCCTGCCTACATCAGTGAACTTTAGGTTCGGGGAGAAAAACCTATTCAAATGGAAAGGTGTAGAGTGACGAAGAAAGACACCTCATGCTTCCCCCTGGCTTCCACATGCAAACACAGATATCCAAGTGAACACAGCTGCATCCACACCTCTGCACACTCACATGAACACATGAACACAGACAACGAATGGACAAATTTCTTTATGAACTTGCTACGTGTTGCTTCTCTTAGTGCATTACAAAATGGCCCTGAATTGCCTGTGAGAGGGCTCCTTATAAATTCTTAATATGTATGATATGGCTTCAAACGCCAAAAAATGCTGAAAAGTTTTGTTTAAGATTTAATCAAGACATTCAAACTACGGTAGAGTATTGAAACCATAATTTGGAAATAAAAATAATGGTTGTATTTTGCTCAATTATCAAAATACTCAGGTGAAAGTCAGTTTTTAAAATTTTTTTATTGTATCTAGAGATCATTTTAGCTGCCCATTTTATTTGGTGGAACTGGGGATGATTAAAAAATACCCGTAACTTAGTATGGCAGTACACTCCTATATTCCCAGCTCTTGGGAAGTAGACACAGGATCTGTGAGTCCTAGGTCAGCAGGTCTACATAGTAAATTACAGGCAAGCCCAGAGCTGAATAGTGAGAACCAATCTCAAACAAAACAAAACATAAAAGCCTCCACCAACTTATTAATAAATATGTCTATAAAGAACAAGTAACTAGAGTGTAATTATATACCAGCAACAAAATCTTTTTGATCTATCTTTCGCATTGGAACTTGTCTCTTAAGTATAGAAAGTATACCTAAGTTCTTGAAGGTCCATTTTTGAGGTGAAAAATATGTGACACTGACAATCACAGGCTCAGTCAGGTGGTGCTGGCACATGTCTTTAGTCCCAGCACTCGGGAGGCAGAGGCAAGCTGATCTCTGTGAGTTCGAGGCCAGCCTGGTCTACAAGAGCTAGTTCTAGGACAACCATGGCTGTTGCATAGAGAAACTCTGTCTTAACAAACAAACAAAAACAAACGCAGGTTCATATAAACAGCACATTATTTCCCATGTGTCTGCTGCATTTTATGTGGGCAGTATCTCCTCTCCTATGTTTTCACTGGACGTGGACCTGCTGGCACCATGTCTACACAGCACACATCCGTTTAGCAGCAGTTGGAAAGCAGTCTTACACGTCTGTTTCATTTTCCATGTTTTGCCACATGGTACCTCATTACGGTTCCCTTTGTGACATTATGTACTATAGTCAAATGGTCACCACCACCCACGCTCATTTTTCAGTTATGAATATTACCAATCGGCAATTAATAGTCGATTTGTTTCAGAGCTTAAATTTTGGTCTTCCACTTCCTGAAGATCCAAAATGTTTTACATGTTGTGAATCACATTCTTGAGAAGAGCCCCTTATACGGAGTTCTTGTGTGCTGGGTGAGACTGTATCCACCGCATAGATCGTCACGTCAGAGTTACAACTCTCAGCGAAGTGGAGAGAGCACATCTTGCTTTCGCGTAATTTCAACATAGCTCGTGGTACAGCTGCTTGGACTAACCGCATGCCATTACGCTGACGCTCTATTTACAAAAAAAGCCTTATTATTTAGCATTCATGTAAACCGCTCAGCTAGTTCCCTTAGAAATCCATCAATCCAAATTAGAAACAAGCCCTACCCCTTTTCCCGTTTCACTACATTGTCTTTAGCATTCCTGGCATCCCCTGTGCAAAAAACATAGAGCCAGAGAAGAAGCTCACATGCTCCAGCCCTTGGTTAATACACCTCCCTGGGGCAAAACGATCACATTTCCAAAATTATGTCTTTTCTCTTGGAGTCCATCACACTCTCTCAACAACGGTATGCAGGCGTGTATTGGTTATGGCAGGATATGATGGGTACACTGTGGAATTCCACATCCAAGTGTCTTCATCTTTATAAATATTTCACAACACTGATTCCTGGCCCAGGGCCATGTCCTTGAGAGTAAAACAACCTTTCCTAATCAAAACGTAAAAAGTCCTGTCTTCAGTCTCATCAGCTTCTCCACTCCGGCCGAAAGGAACAGATTCATCTGGCTCGCCACATGGAATGTTGTTTTCCTGGCTCCGAACCTCATGAACACTAAATTCAATTACATAATGGACCATGTGATGTGAATACTGCTAGCATTCTATTTGGGTCAGTGGGACTAAGCACAAATAGAATAATCAAAACCACAGTGAATGTGGAATGTTTGTTTGGGCTCGCTAGGGAGGCGGTGGAGCGGGCTGGGGATGCTATTAGAATGAATCACGCTGATTCTATTCGCATCCTAGGAATGAGCTCTTGTGTGGCACAAGGAAAAATGTTACACACCGTTCTCCTCAGGTACAAGGGTGCTCAAGAAAGTAAGGAAATAATTTTTGGTAGTGAACCTAGACTTGAACGGCTGAGCCCTCCCCCCTGTGGAACCTCCAGGGGTTTGAAGTAGGATCTCCATACTCGGGAGTCAGTCATGAACCTTGGGCTATCTGAGGGGTCCCTGGCAGGAGGATCGGGATCTACCCCTGGTGCAGGAGCTAGCTTGTTGGAGTCCATTCCCTAGGAGGGGATGCCGTACTCAGACTTAATGCGGAGGGAAGGGGCTTGATTCTGCCCCAAATTAATGTGTCAAACTGCAACAATGCCTCATAGGGACCCTGATCTTTTGGGAGAAGTGGAAAGGGGGTGGCTTGGGGGGATCAAATGAGGGAGGAAGCAGGCAGAGTGGTGGGATGGAGAACCTTGGTTGGAATATAAAATGAATTAAAAAATAAATAAATGCTAATAAACAAAAGAAAGTAAGGAAACAGTCAATTATTGCCGTAGGGGTCCTACAACAAATCTCTCACCAGACGCCCATTTCTGGTCAGGCCTATGTTCTTGATGCAATCACTCTACAGTCAGGAAGGCAATGTTAAAGAAGTGCATTATTTTGATCATTCAACATTCACTGTGATGGTGGCTTCTGTCGAAAAGGACATGAAAACATGGTGGCATGGGATGTAGGAGATCGTGGGGATTGCTCTACCTGGGATCAAATTGTGCAGGCAACTCTTACTTCCTATGTGATTTGGTGATAATGTATTTAATGTGTTCAAAATTAAGGGATGTGTTTTTCCTTTCCAGTCTGGAATTGGAAGTGAAAACTCAGATGTCCATTCTCCTCAGTGTGGTCCTGTGACATCAGTTTAAAATGCTTGCTCGCACACTTTTAGGCAACAGGCATCCTTAAACTGCCATTGCTGTCCAAGAGCCCTTTTCTTTTTAAGCCTCAAAACCAACCTAATTAGGCTTCCACGCTGTCACCAGAAAGAAGGTTCTGTGGGTGGCAATTATAGTGCTGTGCTTGGGAAGCCTTTCGCAGGTCAGTTAGAGGGGGTCCCACTAACCCAGTCCCAATTACAGTGCTATCTCTATGACATGCTTCACCTGTTGCACCACCCAGCTGAAACAAATAAACAGAGTTGGAATTGTAATCACTGCTAAATAGAAATATCTCAAGTGAAGGAGAATCTTCTAACTAGGCTGAAACCTTTACGGTGGCAGAAAATCCTTTTTAAGTAAGAGACTTATTGCAGAAAATAAGATGGATAGGCTTTTTTTCCCTCTCCTTATTTGATTTTTACAATTCTCCATCTATTTAGTTTTAGCAGAGTGGTTGTTATGACAACCCTTTCCAGATGGAAGCAAAAGACAATGATGGGATGGCTATTGCTGTTGGCTATTCAGACATCTGCAGGGAGAAAGGATTTCCTGATTATCTTTCTCCTACAGGTGGACATAAGAGTGAAAAAAAATGTAACTTTTCTGGATTGGAAGGAGGGGGTGAGAGGAAGAAGAACAGTGAAAAGCATTTGTAGATGCTGATCTTCAGGGAAAGGAGCGGACATGGTGTTTTGTTTTGATTCATATTATAGCGTATAGTATTAAGGGATTTGTTGCACTATGACATCAGCACAAAGCAATTTCAAGAAAAGAATTAGTTTTTTTCTGTTCAGCATCAGAGTGAGAGACTTCCTGGTTCCACTCTCTCCAGTCAGCCATCAGGAGCTGATTAAGCCCCAGATCTCCAGTACCTTTATCCCTGGTGGTACCCAGTGTGAAAACCATAGCTTTTCCTCCTCAATGACTTGAGAGTGGAACACAGTGGGCTGGAAAGAATGGGAAATGATTGGGCTTCTTCCGGCAGATGCTCAGATGGTATCTGACACACCTACTTCCCACATCACATCAGATACCAGTCAGTATCTTGAAAAGGCAGCTGGATACAGCACCACACACCTGCAATCTGAGGCCCCTAGAGGGAGAGACAGGAAGACCAGGAGTTCAGAGCCAGCTTCGGCTGCATAAAACTGGAAGCCATCCTGAATCACATGTGACTTGTCTCAAAATGAAAAAGAAGAAGAAAAGGAAAGAGGCAAAGGCAGAGGAGGAAAATTAGGGGAAAGTCTGTATAAGCAATTATCAGTGTGTGACTTTTTCATTTTCAAAATGTTTAGCAATTAGCATATAAAAATCATAATTCTATACTTTTTGTAGATGCTGGGTGGATTTTTTTATGTATAGGGTTTCACTGATTCCTCCCAACCATGCAGGAGGAGAAAGCTCTTCCAGATAGGTGGGTTCATAAAATAAACTCCCACCATATGCACTCTGTCTTCTTGGGAAACAGCAGACCCTGGCTTTGATCTCAAATTTGGCCAACTCTAATGTTCGTATCCTTAATCACAATTACACTTTCCTGAAATTAAAAAAAAAAAAAACATTTGTACTTGGCACAAGGTGTGAAACACGGTGTCTATTTCTGTATTCTCTCTATCCTCCAGGCAAACTGTCTCCCACCCAGGGCACAAGTGCAAGGCTCGCAGCCTCACTTCCAAGCTTCTATTGCCCCATCCATTTAGTTTCTTCCCTCCTCTTACTTTTCCCTTCCTCTTACAGTTGCCCCCCAGTGGCCTGCTAGGAAAGAGGACCGATAACTCCTATTGCCCACCATGCATTCCATTGTGCCTTCTACGTCTTCTACCTCACACACCCACTCCAATCATCCATAAGGTACAGATTACATGGAACCCTTTAGGATGTTTTCTTGTCTACCAAAGCTGACTCCGAACAAAATAAAAATAACTCCCCCCTCTAGTTGGGCTCCAGCAGCTGTTTTGAAAGAATTCCACCCCAACAGTTAACCGCCTCACGTTATAATTGTTTGCTTGACCGTGGCAGTTGACTGCATATCTGTAGGGCCTGCTGATGGAAAAGCCAGCACTCCGCTGTTACTGTTGCTTCCTTGGTCCTGTATATGGTTCCCCTCAGAGAGCGTCTACGATTCAGCAGGGATGTAAAGAGCATTGCTTGGAAGTTTTGTCTCTGGTTCTCTAGAGAGCCTGAGAATAACAAGGTAGATAGATGATCTATGAAATATATATTCAGCAATCAAATCGAATAATATAACATATAATATTGTATATATGTTATTATATATAGCATAATAATAATAAACATGCATAATTAGATTAGCCTCCTTTCTCTCTCTCCACACACACATATTTGTGCGTAAATGAAAGAGCTGATCAAAAGTCTTCTTCTTACAATTTATTAGGTAGATATTCATGCAAAGAACAATTATTTGAGCATAGCATACATTAAATAATTTCCCAAAATTCAGGTTTGCATTTGAATTCACCAGGTGATTCATTACCATCTATGACTTCAACTCCAGTGGAACACACACCTACTTCTGGCTACATTCATATACATACACAAGGCACACATACATGTACATGAATACAAATAAAAAGAAATCTTAAGAAACAATTTTATAGAAGTGATACAGGGAGCATTAGACTAAAAACTTAACACCTATTACCTAATTTGATGTTTAGAGTAGCCAAGGAAGTTACAGACGTGACACACTCTATGTCACAGGTAGGGGCACAGGTTGGGAGATGTAAAATAATATTCTACTCATATTGCTATTGAGAAGCAGAATGTGAGTTAAAATTCATTCCAAAATCTGTGCTTTTAAATCTCTAGGTCTGGGGCCGATTAGATTGCTCAGTGGGTAAAGGTACTTGTTTTGCAAGCCTCCTGAATTCAGCTTATCTCCAGAGCCCTCATAATTAATTCCCCAAAGTTGTCTTCTGACTTCCACATACATAGCTGCAAAAGCATGCACGTGCATGCGCGCACGCGCGCACACACACACACACACACACACACAAAGAGAGATAATGAAGTATAAAGAGTCTTAAAACCTCAAGGCTTTGGGGCTAATGTTTCCATAAATAAGGGAAGGCAATCAAGTGAGGTAAAGAACCATGAAGCAAAGACTAGATTGTATATCAGTCAATAATTTGCATACATTCTTCTGCCCAATCAGAACACAAACACGATAGCAAGCACAGACAGCAATTCCTAGAAAATGACTAGGCAGTTTAGTTAACAATAATTCTCTAAACTACAACACTCACTAGTTTTAAGATACCAAAATGAAGGTTAATACAGTGTTATTTTAGGAGGCAATTTTCCTGGGTAATATACAAATTACTCTGATTTCTCAGGTCTCAGAAACAGGCACCCTACTGTCAACACGGGATGCGTGGCAAACAGATTTGAATGATTCATGCAATGCAAATCTTGGGCAGCACATATGGGGAAGTGTTTAGCCTGGGAAACAAGACTGCGACAAGTTAGGTTAATATTCTTACCAGAACCTGCCGGTCCCATCCAATAGGATCGTACAAACATTCTGGAAATGCCGAATGCAAAGCTTCTATTTCTCTTCATTGCCTGGGTTGAGACCTGCTCTTTCCTGAAAGCAGGAAGTCTAATTCCTGGTTATCAATACTACATCTTTGGCTGGTAATTCTAGAACATAGCACATTATCAATGAAGCAAAAACACATAGTGGACTTTGAGGTCTGCTAGCAAAATTCTGAATGGGTGATGAATTGTGGCCGCACTCACGCCAATCCTGCCAGCAGAGGATTACCAACTGAAGCAATATTAAATGAAGTTTAAGTTATTGTTTTAATAAGGCAGAATCTGGACTTCACCCTGGTTCTTCACCAGAAGACATTTTGTCAAAGAATCAGTTTTCCTTCGTGTTTTTCCTCCAAAGTTTACCTCATGGAACAAGGGAGAGCGCTATTATTTCAATTATACAAGCTACCCTGCGTTTTCCCGCAGCGCTTTCTCGGCCTCTTTACAGATGAAGTAGTTGGATGTTGATCAAATTTTAATAAAAACAAAAAGAGAACAGCATTGCTTTCTTTTTAGGTTATTGGGGTAAAGAGAGCGTGGGGACAGCTAGAAACTAGAGAACGGTCTGAGGGTGTTTGAACCCATTGAGCACCATTTGGCTTGCCCTTTGACCCAGTGTAGCCTAAATGAACTCAGCAAAACCTGAGGACTGTCAGGAAGTACCTCTGTCAGTTGGTAACCAGGAAGAACGCTGCCTACCGGCCACACTGGCATGCCTTGGCACTATCAAAAGGTCTGGACTGGGACTAGATGCGGCTTGCTTGGTTTTGGAAGGAAGAAGGTCCTCAGTCTGCACAGAGCGGTTGTGTGGGGATTCCCCTCCAGAGCCCTTTCAGGCTTGTTTGCAGCTCTGTCTCTAGTTTTAAGGACTCTGAGGAATGATCATCATAAGAAACACCATGAAAGCCACACTGGGGTTAGCCTGGTCCATGCTATCACTTCCTGGCATGGACTCTGGTTCCTGCCACTCGCAACCATGAACCATATAAAAGAGGTGTATCAGAAACTGAAGGGGGCAATGTGTCGAGGCCACCCTCGACCCGCAAGGATGACGCGACACCGGAGCTCTTCTTGCAGACAGTTTTATTCAGGACCGTTTTTACAATTGTATCTCTCTCTCTTCTCTCCCCTGGATAGCCACGTGGGCACCGTCCATTGGTCCACGCATACGCAAACCGCTTGCGATCATCAGGTGATGATGGCAAGAGTCTGGTCTTAGCCAAATAAGGAATTGTTTATCAGAGAGCGCTCACTTTCGGGATCGTGGAGGGCGGAAGCCAACGCCATCTTTTAGGCGTGGCTTCACGCAGCTCTCTACAGCAATGGAGGTAAAAGCTTTCCAGGGGGAACTTTACCATGATCCAGTTACTGAATTCTGAACTTGGTTGAGTTCTAGGCTAACAGCTTTGTGTAAGTTTTCCAACTGAAACCTCACATAAACCTATGAGGCAGGAGTTGTTAGCCCCAGCTGACACCCCCATTTGTCACATGTGGAAGCCAGCAAGCTTTTATAAAACAGCATGACTGGAGTCTGGCTGATGAGATTCGCCTCTGCTAACCTAACCAAATTCTATTCACTTGAGTCCCCAACAGACAGCTCAGGACTTCCAGGAGCAGGGTTTCTATGCTGGCCAGCTGGCCGCAGAGATGGCCAACATTCTCTGGGCTGCGCATCCATTAAGGGAAGTTGGAGTGCAGATCTCTACACAGCTGGCTCACTAGCAAGCCTCTGTTTCCCTCTGGACCTCCTTCTGTCTGAAGGTTTAGGACACTCAGGCCTTCTGTTAAATCAGGCGGGACCTTAAACCAAGATAATTCTCTGCACGTCTATGCAGCCTGTTATTTGAAAATCTTTACGAAGGACATTACAAATTAAGTCAGAAACCCATCCTCACTCCTAGGCTTAAGTACTTTACATTCTTAAAAACGGGTAATTAGGAGGCCCTACTTGGCAGATCTTTGAGAATTTAATTATGAATGAATAAATGAAGCATTTCTGGCCTTTGCTAAGGCAGCTGGTGGCAGAGTCATGTGTCTCTAGATATGTATAGGCTTCTATATAAGTTTCAACAAGACAGTGTCGGTCATATCAAAATCTAGGATTCTCCCCGTGTGTCATCCCAGCCATTGTCTCGCTCCCTTCATGCAGATTAAGTAACTTCCATCAGAAGCTGGGAAGTCAGCCCAGACCTATCTCGTGCCTGTTGCCTGGGAAACCCAGTCTCATTATTTCCCTTGCATGAAAATAAACATCAGTTTCAATTACTGCTTACCTGGGTCACAAGGATAATTTTATGAAAAGCAGGCCCTTAACGTCAACCCCTCAGAGTTAGGAGGTTTACAGTGTTGCCTGAGTTTAAACCTCAGCTTGCCCACATCACACCTTCCTGGCCCAAGAAAAAATATCAACCTTTCTTTATATCAGGTCCACTATCCATAGAGTGGAATCAGTGAACTAGTTCCCAGGTCGGTTTTGCTGGTGAGATGAAATGGGTACATGAATATAAAATTGCTGGTACTTAGCAAGCTCCGTATGAGGGTTGGCTGGTGTTAAAATGTGAGAGCCAATGATATAACTCTGCAAGTGAAACAAACCTCACTATAGACTTGGATTGTATTTCCTACTCCACAGGATTCCAAGAAAGGATTTTATGTGCCCCCCCAACACACACACACACAGAAACACACACACACCACTTCAGGGGATTTATTCCAAGATTCTCACGGATATCTGAAAACTGCCCATGATGCTATGCCCCATGCATGTGCTATGGTCATATGGACATACCTATGTCAATTTGTAAAATAATGCAGCCAAATATTAACTGCAACCAATCGTGTAATGGATTATAAGCATACACTCTCTATCACACTAAAATCTCTTGTTAGACTATACTCACCCCTATTTATTCCTGTCTTGTGAGTAAGATAATTTAATACTTCTATTTGGTACAGTTGCCTTCTTGCTCCTTTTTATTTCTGTTTCTTAGTTTCCTTTATTGCTTTTGAGTTAACTACATCAGTCTTCCAGATACTGTTTCCTTAGGTTTTAAGAATTTGCTTCAAATCTCAGATTTTGTTTCTTCTGCTCCTCAACAGTCACCATAGATTTGACATCCACGTTCTCTATTTCCAATAGCTTCATACTCAATAATCTTTTTTCCAGTCTAAGTTTAAATTCCCATATCTGAGTCACTGCTCGCTCTCCTTTCTCTTTTACCCTTTATATTACCTGGGTCCTTCCCATTATATTTCAATTGTTCTTTATTTCATGAGTCGTTGGAAAAAAGAAAAGAAAAACTTTTACCTTCACTTCTATTGGGAGTTGAAGAGTTTTATGCAATTTGAGGGAATATTCACATTTTCAGAAATAACCAATAACACAGAACCTCTGATCCCTAAATACAGTCCTGGGAATACTCCCCTTTGGGCTATAGAAATCTCAGCCTTTAATGAGGAGTTTCCTTATTCATTTCAAATAGACAGACCAGTGCAGTAAATTCCATGGAATGAAATGTGACTGACATATAAATAGTACCCAGGAGAACGAATTTTTTAAAAAGCACCCAATGGCTTCCATACACTCCAACCAACCCCTCTGGTGTTTTCTGAACAGTTCTAAGCCATCAGTGGGTCAACACAGTTAGCGGAGTAGACTGCCAGCAAGCCAGATGTTGCTGTTGGAAACACATCAGCAACACCTCGTGCACAGCCACATGCTACAGTATAGAGACTAGACAGCAAATAAACTTTGATCCATTTATTACAGTCATTCAATCAACGAACATGAGGAGGAATTGTTGTATTGAGCATTTGTTTTCTCTTTGGAGAGCCCGCATGAGGCCATGGGGATCAGACACCCAAGATGCTAAGTTCTTTGTCAAATGAGACAAAGAGACTGAGGCAGAGTGATCAGCTGTCACTATATAAGGGACACGCCTTCTTCTCTCTTCTCAAATGAAATATACCTTGTTCCAGATTTGAGCTCAGCCGCCACTTGGGGGTCAGTGAAGTTCGGTGTCCACTGGGAATATTTACCTTGGCATAGGTCCACACACAGACTTTAGATTAAACACCATTCTTTCTGAAGAGACAAAGAACTTATGTCGTGTCTCGTTTCTTCCCTTTACTTTTAGTAAGAATTTTATATTGGCAATAAAGTCAATCACACTTTGAAAGCTTCCTTCTTCCTGTTGTTGCCCGCATATACAAGTGACAAATACAGCAAAGAAAAAGAATTTTATATTTAGCACGTGTTCACGCTTTACCCATAGTTAAGGTTTCTCTATCTGCTGAAACCATTTGGTGCTTGAACCTATAGAACAGATAATGGAGACTATTTACTGAAGAAAGACAGTGTGTCTAACTCCCAACGTAAGGAGATCTACATCAAAGACATCAAAGAGTGGGGAGGTCCTGGGATTGTACAAAGAGCATCCGCTTTGGGAGGACAAGAATCTTTTTTTTTTCCTTAAATGCTAACAGAGTCACTTACCATTTGCTGATAATTCTCTAAAGATCTCCACCCACCATCTTCATAGTGACCAACCCCACCCCCAGCCCCACTGCCTTTAGCATCCTCATAGCTGTGTCCCCAGCACCAGCAGTGCCACTCTGAAGCCACTCTCTAACCCACCAACTCACAACTGTAAACACAACTGCAAGCATCTCCTCTTCACTGCAGGACGCCAAGGTCACCCTCACCACTCTCATCCTGTCCTTGCTGCAGCTATCACCATCCTTCCTAACACATCATCCCAAACTTGCCGACACTTCCTCCTTTACCCTCATGTGTCAGCCTATACATGATTCCAATAACTTGTTTCATTCATTTTAATTTCTTCCAATCGATCCCAGCCAGAGCTTACTGTTTGTGCTACTCATGGTTGCTTTGCTTGAATTATTGTATTCCAAGACCTTAGGACATTTTTCCTCTGGGCATCTCTTCATAGCTTATCAGCTTTGATGCCTATATTAGGCACTCTATAGGAAGGGGATGAAGATTAAATCGATGAAACAAACTAAAAACAGCAGCAACAACAACAAAAAATTATTTCTCTTCCATTCTCTATCCTATTATAATTCCTAGAACTAGGCAAATGGTGAACTTTTGATCAATGTGGGGAGGGGACCTGTAGGGATATGATCATCAAATTCTAGGAATCAGTCATCAAATAACCAATTTCTTATTGTGTTTATTTGTACATAATTGTGGACCTTCATTTTTATAATTAAACGCTGTGCATTTGTAGCTAAAACAGTAGTATTCTTAAAAGTAACATCACCTTCTAAGTAAATAATTACAGTGAAACAATAGTTATGCAAATCAAAGACATCAATTTTTGCTCTTTTTTTTAAATTTATCTTAGAAGAAGTTTCTCTAAGGAAAAAAACACATTAGTATTGCAATAGCTGCCTGTCACTCAGTACTGCTATCAGAAATGACTAGGGAAGTTTCATAGATTAATCAGGATGGTTACAGTATTGACTGCATACAGAGAACCCCTGGATTTATTAATTAATTGCTTACCTGCCTATCTTTTCATTTTTCTAAAACATCTTTGTTGCAAGCAATTTACACTAAAGGAGAAAGAGCAAGATGGCTCCTGAAGGCCCATGATGCTCTGCTGGATTGTTCTATCATTTATAAACTGAGTCTGATTTTAACATGTCTCCTGGAATGTGATTCATGGCCCCAGCCCATCCAAGAAGCATTCCTGAAAGTTCTTTATCTCACCAGCTGTGACTTCATGGCAGCCCTTCCCAAGTTCCTGAAATCCAATGGGATTATAAGGGCAAGAGAGAAAGAGACCTTCAGAATCTCACCGATGAGATAATGGTAATATTTCTTAAAGTTCCTTTATCTCCTTGCAACATTGTCATCAAACAGGGTCACATTTTCCTCACAGCAGAAGCAGCAGCATCTTCACAAACCTGAATGACTGTGGAGAGCTGGAGCAGAAGGCAGGGGGAAGGCTTACGTGTTTGCCATCCAAATGCATAATCAACGAAGATGTACAGTTTGATGGTCGCCTGGTTTCAGGGATTTGGAAAGAGCTTATTTGTTCCACTCCCAATTCTTTCCTAACACACATCCCCGACCAGTGTTCATCTCATCATTATCTGTTCAAACCATTTGGATTAATTTATTAGCCTCTGCAATCAGAAGAGAAGTCGTACGATGTGGCGCTTGGTGAAGGCGGTGCCAGAAACATCAGGATCTAATGAATGGAGTCCTGGCTTCAGAGCCATGCTGAAGGGGTTCATTCGCCAAGTCCATCCAGGCTGACTCAATCGCTATGCTTGATTAAATGGGCTCAGCAGTGCACTCCTCGGGTCCCTGAAAAGGTAATTAAACTACTCTGACTTGAAATTCCTTATCTCTAAAATGAAGGGATTTCTTACTCACTGTGAAGCACTAATCTCCCCTTAGACCATTCCTCCCCAGAGGGAGAGGGGGGAAGGCTCCGCCTCAAGCTTCCTTTTCCACACCACAGCATACTGAAGGCATAATTAACTTTTTGCTCTCCTAGACCTTTCATTTATTCAACAAGTATTTATTGAGTTTCTACAAAGTGCGTGGTATTGTGCTAAGTACTGGGTATGGAATGGTGATTGAGCCGACATCATTATTTGCCATGGAACCTATAATCTGGTGTGGTGGCCACATATTAATAAAGAGGCCACACAAATAAGTGGATAATTACAGCTTTGATAAGTACAAGGAAGAGGAGCAGGATGCCAGCTAGGATTTGGACACCCTTTCCTTGTGTAACTCAGTCAGTATGAGAGTGGAGCTCACCGGCATAGATGGAAGAGACTGAGGGAACACATGGAGAACAGCCAAGAATCTGCCATTATGCAAAGATCAGTGACGGACAAGCTTGAGCCAGCTCTATGCTACTTACTGGATGCACAGTGATAGAAAAGTATCAGCCACGGTGTCAAATAAATTCTGATTCATGTTCACACACAGTAAGGTATAATGGGAAAAGTCTACTAACCTGATCCCCCATCCCAGGAGAGAGGCAGCTACTGAGTCATCCTCACAAAATATCATGGGGCCACAAAAGTGTCTCTCTTTGTAATAAGTCACTAGGTAGAGCTAAACCAAGGACTGCTGGCTACCAGTGGTAGTCTGAGCACCCCAACAACTACTTCAATTCTAGTTTTCCCTGTGACTTTTATTTTATTTTATTTGGTGAGGATAACATAAAATATAGTATTGAAATTGCAGAATTATCTTTATTCTCAGTTACATTCCTGGCCTTGTAAAGCTCTATGCCATCTGAACCTGATTAAGCATAATTTTATCCAAAGACATAGTACTATTAAACTTTGTCTGCCCATGGTAGATGTGACAGTCATGGAACTCAAGTCCAGAAAGCAGAATCCATTCACCCAGCAAGCTCCTTGCCCATCTATAGGCCAGTGACAATGAAAGTGACATACTTCTTCACAGGGCTCATGCATATCACTGAGACCTGGATTCCCCAAGTTTTCCAATGTTATTTGTTGTGTCCTTACAGATACATACTTTGTCTGGGCTGTACACCCGTTACACCATTCTTTCATTTTCTGCTTTGCCCCCAGCATGACTGTTCCATCATTCCATGCAGGGCAAGTTATAAAAGTGAACACTAAGTGTATTTTCTGCACTCGCTTCTGCACATCTGGAGTTGTATCAAGAGTGAAGCTCTGTCTACGACCTTGACCCTGTGTAATGCCTAGAATTCAAATCTTCTATTCTCACCTTATTTAACACCTGATTTGCCTTCTGTCCAGTCCCAACTCAATCCACACACACCTCAGTCCATCTCTTTTTGGCTTGGTTTCCAGCTGCAAATGCCAAATCCTTGCATAAGACCCATCATGTTCTTTGGTACCCCATATTCTTTATTCTTTACCATACACCAGCTTCATCCCTTACACCAGTTTCTTTACTCTTAATCCCAAGGCCAGGATTCTGAACTCATGGCAAATCCAATATTCTTTACACATTTTAGAAGCTACAAGTATATTTCTATTCTCTTGTGTCAAAAGTTTTCTACCTTAAAATGAATTACTAATGAGTAAAGCAGTTGAAAAATTACAAAAATACAAAATCAAACCACAAACACATATTATTATATGTTCAATAATAACATATTAATGAATGTCTGAGTGTTCTTCATTTACTCATCACTGCCACAGATTTATCTATATCTATATCTATAAAAGATAGAATGTGTATATTTTTTTTAAATTTAAAATAAAATAATGACACTTTTTAAAAAATAATATAGGATGGTGAGAGAAACACATATCTCATTGTCTTTGTGCCAATAAGTCACAGTTTACAACCACTTGATAGATTGATGCATAGACTTCTGACTCTGTGTATGCTTATGTGTACATATACTGTGTACTGACTGGGGGGCACTTGGATTGTCCAAGATTTGGTGTAGCCATCCATTATGTGGTGGAGCTGCTATTGGGAAGTCATCTTGGGTTTCTTTTCCTTTACAAACTCCACTATATTCCACAACAGAACAGTCACAGAGGAACAGTCCCACGAGGATATCCAAGACACTGTCTTTAGTGGCGAACAGGCAGTGGAGCTAGCGAGTAGGGCAACAAACTCATGCTCTCTAAAATCTGGTGAGCTGCTTTCAGCAGCAGAAGGAAACCTATACAGTGGTCTTATCCCCACACCTGATAATACTCTGCTTAGAGAATCAGTGAGCCCTGCATCATCCCTTCTGAGGTTTGTCCAAATGAATAGGATCAAAGGATCCTGAAATAGATACTGCACAAGGGTTCATTGTGGTCCTTGCTTGTGTGGTGAATAGCAGAAGTTCTTTTAGCCTTCTAAACTTAAATTCTCCTTCACAATAGCCCTCCACTGTTCTGTATTTGACGAGGCATAGAACCATTTTAACTTTGAAGAGTGTTCTCCCAGGAAGGTGAGAAAGGACACTCCACCACCATATTCGTTACAATGACCTAGCCAGCCTACTGCAGGTGTAACCAACTATTTCTATGTACAGCTGCTGTCAGTGGGCCCTCAGGTTACCAGAGGCTGTGTGAAAAATGCAACAAAACACAGGGTATATCTAAAAATTACAGATTTCTTCAAAATCTTGATATAAACCCAAAACTTTCCAGTGTGTTTCTGCATGGTCACAACTGTCATTTATGGTATGACATAGAAAGAATCAAAGGCTAAAAAATCTTCTAAAGAGTGTAGGGATTTACAAGCACTGGGGAAACACTGAAGAACATATATCAACTGAGACTCTCAGCCCCTCTCTAAACTTAAGATACTGAGGCAAAACTGCCACTCACCCCATGAACTTCTGCTATTCACCACACAAGCAAGGACCACAATGAACCCTTGTGCAGTATCTATTTCAGGATCCTTTGATGCTGGCTCATTTAAGAAAATAGAGATTTTATTGCAAATGTTTGAAAGAGTGCTTGAAATCCACAGGAGGCTGAAGGCTGCGAGGTGAAGGCATCAGCCATGAAAGTTTCTCTGGAGACCCAAGGAGAGAAAACTGACAGAATCATAAGGGCACTATCTGCAAGAAGAAAACCTTGAAAGCTTTCAATGCCTGGAGAAGGGAAAATTGATAATTCCTAAAACAAAGCTACCAAAAGATATTTAAAAGGCAGTTCCGCATTATCATGCACTATCTCAAGCACTTTGCAGACCTTGGCATCTCTGTACCCACTGAAACCTGTGATCTAGCTCTGTTATTGCACCATTTCAGAGGCTAACTGAGAGGCTGACAGTGGGGAGCTTTGACCCAAGTCATAAGGCAATTAAAAGTCGCAGCCGATTCCCAGCATGGCAACTTGGTTCCAGCAAACAATACTTAGGGGATATATCATGAGACTCTCTGGGAATTTCCCTTGAAAAATGTGGATGCCATTAAAGAATGCGACATGACTGTGGTGGGGAAAACACAATTAAGGTTTCAAGCTATAGTTAGCATTTGTTGGACAATGATTGACTGCATGTCATTGGATTAAACATGAAATAAACCTAGCAGTAGAGCACTTGGATGTTTATACAGATACCAGGATTACAATTTAAAGCAACATACTTCCAATACGAGCTCCGTGAAAGGTAGGAACAACAGGATATCTTTCCTACCCTGTATGTGCCCTCAAATTTGACACACAATCTGACTTCAATAAATATTTGTTTAATAAATGAGTGCTAGGAATATATTTTAAAATATATTCTAATTGGAAAAAAACAGACTCAGATATGACATCACAGGCTATATCTGTAAGGAGGAGGGTCAGTTAAGATGTGAGGATAAATCGCAGAAGGTTCCTGGGATATGAGTCATTAACCTTTACCTGTTTGATAAATATCTCCTAGGAGAGCAGTAGAGGGGAAATGGAGTTATCTTCACCACCAATTTACAAATGTTTGTGAGTGTTTTGAATAGCGTTATAGCTTTTAAAGAAACTCCCACACCAATCCTTCCAGTGACGAGTGAAGAGGACAAAAGACTTTTGCTAGGTAGCTAGACTATGGAATGGGGAAGAAGGCTAAAACTTTCTCTTCATAAAACTGCATATAGAACAAAATGGAAAGACTTTTTTATGCTCCTGTAGTCTGAAAGCAATAATATTCTTCAAAAAACCTCCCAGTGATATTGTGTCTCTTTATTTCTTTGAGGACTACAGGAATAACATTTAGCCAACATGCAAACTGGGCATCTCTGAACCAAGGCACTGCCAGTTCACAGTCTCTCCCAACATGTGACTACCCAGGAGCACCATTGTCAAATGTTTTAAACAGGCACCTGGATAGATGTTCCACATAGAGAGGAGGCATAGGGTGAGGCCAGCATGGAGCTCACTGTCATGCCCAGAGTAAGAACACACGGGCAGGGAATAAAGAGAAAAAATGAAATCATACTATTTGAGTGGTGTTGTTTTCAGGGATGTTCGCTAAAATTCATTTTATTTTATTGGTTTCACAGATGACTCCCCTAGCATAATGTGGTTTGAATGAGAATGGACTCCTAAGCTTTTATATTTCAATCCTTGGTTCCCCAGTTAGTGGAATTGTTTGGGTAGGATTAGGAGGTGATGTGGCCTTATTGAAATAAGTGTGACCTTGTTGGGGTAAATGTGGCCTAGTTGAAGTAGGTGTGACTTTGGTAGAGAAATTATGTCACAGGGGTGAGCTTTGAGATTCCAAAAATTCAGGCAAGACCCCACCCCTCTCTGACTCTTGTGTCAGGATACAGCTCTCAGATACTTGTTCAGTACCATATCTGCCCATATGCCCGCCACCATATTCCCTGCCATGATAACGGACTAACTCTCTGATGCTGAAGCTGTAAGCAAGCCTCTAATTAAACGTTTTCTTCTCTAAATTGCGTTGGTCACAGTGTGTCTTCACAGCAATAGAACACAACACAATAACTAAGATATAATTTCTGAAATAATAATCTTCTCCAATTTTATATGTGCCAGTAACCAAATCAATGATTAAAACAATGACAGGACATTTTTAAGATCCCTTGGAAGACAAAAGTAAAGAAAGAAAGAGCAAAGCCAAAGTGGCGGCACTCTGAGCAACTTTGCTTCAGGTATGACTTGAAAAAAGCAAAAAGTCATGTTCTCAACAGTCAGAATGAAGAGGGTTAGCACAGCTACTCTCGGTGCCTGGACAGGTGAGAGAGAAAATGCGAGAACTCTCCAAAAGTCACCTGTGTGACTGATGGCAGGGAAATAGTTTGCTACAAAGATCCAACAAAAGAAGAGGCATTTGGGGCATGGAAGAGGCAAATATAAAACTAATTTTGAACTGTTTTTTTTTTACTTGGTTTTAATGAACGTAGGGAATTCTACTAAGGGTTCTCTTGGGACAAGGACTGACCTTACTCTTTTATTTTAATTTTCAGGCTGGAGCCTAGAGGTAGCACGTGCCTATTAAACGCTTCTTAGATGGGCAAACAAAGAACTATTGATGGTTTATCATTCAGAGTTCCAAGTTTCTCTGAAAGTGTAAAAGAGAGAGAGAATGGAAAAGGTGGGTTAAAGGGAAGAAAGAAAAGGATTTTTGGATCATTTGGTAAGACACCTAAAGATGGTAACAAAGAATACACATGATCTCCTCGCTGTTGTGAGATTTTGCTTTCCTGGTAAAATTCATCTCTTACATCTCCAGCCCATTCTAAATTCAAATTACAAGACATCTGACAGCTTATGCAATCCACTAGTCCAAGTTTTGTAGCCAGTTTAGTGACCACAGGCAGAAACGAGGCATCTTTAGAATGTTTTTATCATGAGCTTTCTGTCCTATAATAGTTACTGTCTGACTCTTTCAAGAGAACTGTTTGGAACCCTATTTGCAATTACTCAGCTTGTCCTTTTTAGAGTAACAGCACCCACAGATGATGCACAAACAGGCAGGTATAGAGAAACTTGACCCATAGACACCATGTGACATGTGGAACTATGATATCATGGGAAAGCAGCTTACTTGAGCTAGAATATTCAAAGAAGAAGGCTGGAAGTTGCTGAGAACCAAGCCTGAAAAATAGAAGGAGGTGTGAAAATGAACAGAGGACCACAGGACAGAGTATCCAGCATGGAGAGGATGCTGCAAAAGAGGTGAGAAGGTAGTGTATGTGGCTATAACCATGGGTATACGTGAAGAGTATTGAGAGATGGGGCCAAAAAGATGAGCTGAGCTCATTCAGGAATGTGTCTACATCCTGCCCCTTGCATACGGCCTAGGACCTGCCATTGACAAGGGCATCATAAACCTTTGTTTCCTCTGAATGAAAGACCTGGTCCAGATCAAGTAGACACTAAGTTGATCTAATTAGGACAAGAACAGCAATTTGTAGGAAAAGAGAAGGTAGGTTAGAGGCAGAGAGGAAGGGGACAAGAGATCAGAGTAAGTGTAAAAAGTCTCAGATACTTAAGGATCCTTAGGACATGTGGAACGGCATTTCTTTAGTCTTCAGAGTCTCTAAATACCTACTTCACTGGATCTAAAACTTCAATGGTGACGCTCGGCTCATATACTGTTGCAACAATTCGATGCAATATGATTTCTGTCAACTGCCTGGTGTAAGACCTGGTGGTACCTCAAGACACAGGCTGCAGCCATTACTGCAAGCCCGCTTTACTGCTGAACTTGCCAGAAATCTCAGTGTTCCATGTTGTATCTGTGTCGGCAGGAAAAGCTGAAACAGAGCTGTCGAGCGAGATGGCGGAAGCAGGGTACCGATTCCATTCTGGTTTCAGCCAGGATTGTTTGTTCAGTCCTAACAGCTAGCTTGAGGCCCCCCTGGGGACCCTGGGAAATCACCAGTCACAAGGTAACCAAAAGGCAGGCAGAAATCTGAGCAGCCGAGAGGGAGGCCCGAGGCCGTCTTTGTGGGGAAAACATTTGTTCCCCTTAAAGAAATAGGATGTTTGAAAACATGAAACCTTGGAGACGCAGACTCCGACACATACATTTTAGCTACCACTCCCTCCAGATGGGCTCAAGGACCACGCCAGCTACATGATCTCTTCCTTTGCCAGGAACAAACTCGCGGCAGAGAATGCTGTGTTCCCGCACAAAATAATCTTTGTGGTATATTAAATAAGATTTGTTTCCAGTTGCTATTTTACCCAGAAAGCAAGCAACCATTCTAATACTTAAAATCACGATTCATTCAAACCCTATAATACCCATGAGTGAACTGTGGCCCTGGATGTTGTTTACTGTGACTGAAAGAATGCTCTGGACTTTTTCCAGGATTTAAAAAAAAAAAATGCTGCAGAAAATGAGTTAAATTAAACTGGTCTAGACCTGACTTGAGAAAACTGTCTGAGAAAGAGAATTAGCTGCAACCAGATTTAGTTTGACGAGCCTAATTCATGGGGAGCCCAGGAGAGCACAGCTCCAAAAAGAGGCAGGCAGACATTCGGCCCAGGGCAGATGAAAACATGTGGCCATCTCGGGAGACCCCATAGGTCGGCTAGCCCATTCCCTTGCTGTCGCCCCTGTGAAGCAGGACACAGTCCACTCCAGGGGTCCTGAACACCCTTCATTAGCCTTCCTGTCCCTCTTTTCTCCCTTCGCTGATGTCAGCTCCATCACCTAAGTAACTAGTCTCCTACACTTAGTAGAATCCCTTATTAGTAGAATCCATTATTGAAAGTGCTGGGAGACAGTGCTTTCTAGTTACCTTATTTTTTGTTTGTTTTTTTGGGGGGGGGGTTGTTTTTGGTAAATAAGATTTTTTTTTTGGTGATTCGAACTCTCAAAATTATTTCATGTACTTTATTTTACATTATTATATAACAACGCATCATCAATATGAAAACAATCCAAAGATTCAAGAAACAACTCATGTTTATTTTAAGTTTATATGTGCATGTATGCATTTTCACGTTTTTAAAAATCAGAAGATAACTTTTTCAAGCTTTATTTTTATTGTGTGTGGTGGGGTGTGTGCGGGGATATGTGATATGTGCGCGACCTGTGTGTGCATGGCACTTGCAGAAGCCGGAAGAGGATGCCAGGCTCCCGGGAGCTGGAGTTGCAGACAGTTGTGAGACAATGGATGTGGGTGCTGAGAACTGAGCTCAGGTCCCGCAGAAGAGCAACAACGGCTCTTACCTGAATTCAGACCTCTGAGGTATAAGTTACTTTTTACCCCTTCTCTCTGGATCACTTTTATACTGTGGACAGGTCTGTCTAATTGTGAATCTGAAAGAAATTTCACAGCACTGAACAGTTGTTAATGCCCTCTCTCGGAACAGAAAAACAATAGCAAAATAACTTGCTTGTAGTATTCCAAGTTAACCCCTCCTGCTAATAATCGGAACGCTGTTCCAGCCTCCTTCCATTGAGAAAATGGCTGAGTGGGGCTCCCAAAAGGCTCTCCAGCCAGCCGCCTTCTCCACAGACGTTTCCTTTGTTTTAGGGATCGTTCTTCTCCAGTTTGGTCTCATTTGACACAGGCTCAAGGGCTGGGTGGGTTCAAATTTTTGGTTTATGCCTAGCTAAGCATTCCTAGGTGTCTCAGGCCATATTCTGTTGCTATAACAGAATTCCACAGCCTGGATAAATTATAAATAATAGAAGTTCATTTTGTGTGCAGTTCAGGAGGCTGAGAAATCAAAGAACCTGGCACCAGCATCCAGCATGATCTTTTGTGCTGCAGGGAGAGTCGGGCTAAACACGTCCTTTTCTCTTCAAGGTCCCAGCTCATACCATCACAATGACAACTGAGTTTCGGCGTGATTTTGCAAGAGACATCCAAACCACAGTGCTGGGTAAATCTTAGCTCCCCTGTGTATGTCACAGTCATTTAATGTCTAATGAAAGCATATTCGTTGTAACCACCCCATCTCCATGAAATCTCTTCAGCTGGGAATAAGTGCTCAGTAAGTGAGAGATGGTATTCACTATTCTCTCTTTAGTGTTTTCTATCTCTCTTTTATTTTCTGTGAAATTCTTCAAGTTTATAAGATGTAGAAACACTGTCCTCCCACGAGCAGCTAAAGTGCCAGTGTTGTAGCATTCCGTGATGCTATGGAAAGGAATCCATACTAACCATGACCAGGTGGACTGCCTGTCTTGTCTTGTCACATTGACTAAAGACCAACATAGAACATTAGGAACATTAGCTTTACTTACTAAGGTAAGGCAAAAGAAAGAAAGAAAGAAAGAAAGAAAGAAAGAGAAAAAAATACATGCCAAAAGGATCTACTTTTTAGTTCTCAACTCCCATATTCAAATAGATTTATCCTTCAGGAACCATTTCCAACAACCAAACTAATTAAGCCGATACTCATTCTAATGAGCTAGCCAGTTGACAGAAGTCAGCCATGTCTCAATGAAAGGTCAATAAATAGCATCAGATGAGTGTGGGGAGGGAATGAAGTCCTACGTGGATGTATTTTGTTGATGTGGGCTGGCCATGTGAAGGACGCCAAGGCATCAGACCCATGGGCATGGCAAGACCTCCCCTTGGTTGGGTGTGGTTGTTGCCAGTATATGCAGAAAGGGTCACCCACAGCTTCCTCTTCCCAGAGGTCAGCAGCCTGAGTCTGCTCCCCTACAGAGATCTCCTATGGAAATTAGCTCACCTTCTCATTCAGGTGTACACAATAAAGGTGCTGGGTTTCTAGCTGCTAGACTCCATCCAATCCCACCCAATCTTTGCCATTCTGTTGTACGTCTGTGTTCTTTATTTGCAGCTGATTCATTTCCCCAGCTTCTATTCTGGACACTTTTGCCTCCTTTGCCTAAGCAGCAGAACATGCATTTCTTAAGAAATATTTTATTCCTTTAAAAACGAAACTTTGATTTTCTTAATTTAGTTTTTAAGGCTAAAATTAAATTGTGAGTTACAGCAAAATAATAGTTATTTTTATTCCTCAGATTCAGTAACTATAAAAGTTCCTGAATGGGCTAAAGAGGTGGCTCAGTAGTTAAGAGCATTTATTGCTCTTACAGAGGGCTCAGTTCTTAGCTCCAGTGTTGGCTCACTACTTCTGTAACTCCAGGCCCATCGGGATAAATTGTCCTTTTCTGGCCTTCGTAGGCACTGCATGAATGTCATAAACAGACATATGTGCAGACCAAACACCCATACACACACACACACACACACACACACACACACACACACACGAGACAGATGTGCACGCACACACATATATACATACATATAGATAGATGATAGATAGATAGATAGGTACACAGATCACACACACACACACACACACACACACACACACACGAGTTCCTAAATGTTGCCATTCTAACTGGCAGTGTGTACCTGCGAGAGCAGAGCCTAAAAATGAGGTGGACTAAATTGTCATACAATAGTGAACTCTACTCAGAGCATCAGACAATTTATACTATGAAGGTTAAGAAAGTTCTCATGAGTCCAAGCTGTATACAATCACAAGGATAAACTGTATGTGGCAAAAACATATTTTTTCATAGAGGCACATGAATAACAACAGGTAAAGTAAGCTCACTCTTATCTGCTATACCTGGGAGCAACATGAAGACATATTTCAAGAACAATTCCGTGTTTTGAAGAAACCGAGGTCATAAGATTCCTCTTTTTCTTGTTTCTTACAAACACTCAGAAGTTTCACACAACGCCATTCTTGGACTGTGCTCTGACACCAAAGGAAATCTGTAAACACTTTCCTTAGTGAATCGACAAATAGAAGACAGTGCTTTGTAAACGTTCACCTAATGTATTTAAATGACTATTTACCATTTTAAAATATGATGGCCTATTTTCCACTGAAGGACACTGCATTCTTTCCAGATTTAAATTTCTAAAAGGGTTTTAAATATTACCCTTCCATTCTGCGAAGGTTTCTTGGTAAAATGGATCAAAGAAGTTTCTATTTTAAAGAAGATAGATATTTCAAAATAGTCCCACTATGATTCTCCTGGTTACATAAATATCAGATTGTTCTAAGTAGAATAGTACCTGATGGGCCTGGTGCCCAGTACTGTTTGCTCAGCCATTCAGGAGACTGAGGTAGAAGACCTCAAGCCTATGGGGGCCTGGACAGATTGAGATAAAGAGCCAGGCTGGAAACTGAATGAGAATGGTCTCAAAATGAAAACGAAAAAGAAGGCAATAGTTCAGGTGTATTAGCCTGCACAAGGTCTTGGGTTTAGTTCTCAGCAACAAAACAAACAGACAGACAAAGAAACACAACACAAGAAATATAATTAACATAAAGGGATGATTGGAGGGGAGGGAAAAGAGAGGTCTATTTTAGAGATTTAATTTAGTTTACATATAGTTTATATTTAGAGATATGAAATTAATAGCAATATTATTTAGTCCCTGAAAGATCCTAAATTATTTCATCTAATTCTACATTTGCATTAAGGTATCCAGAGTTCAGCTGAAGATGCCATTTTGAATCTTCTTATTTGCTTTAGATAGGTTGATAGATTTCCATACTTTTCTCTTTTGACAACTTCACAGAAAATTTTTCAAGCTTTAATCTTCAGTAAATTATCATAGTCATGTTATCTGAACACTTAGAGTCATATGAACCTAAAACATTGCAGAAAAATACTAAAGGCTTTAGCACATGAAGGTTTTAGATACAGTAAAAATCTGAATAATGACCCCACCAGTTACCATGTCAATGTGATGGGGACAACGTCACAAGACCCTATCGCTAGGTGAAGAGCTATGAGCAGTTAATGGCTGCCAAGAGAGGAAGCATCATTTTACTTCAGGGATGAGTCTTCTCCACTGGATAACCCTGATCAATTATCCAGTCCCCAATGGTAAGCTCTACACTCACAGACTCATAAGCAAGACTAAATGGATTCAACAGGTTGTATGTGCCTGCAGTGTGAGTTTGTGTGTGTGTGTGTGTGTGTGTGTGTATGTGTGTGTGTGTGATAAAAACAACAAAAGTAGAAGTCTATAATTTGAGACTCAAAGTGGCCATCGAGGAATTAAAGTGAGACGAGGAAGGGACGATATTATGTAAAGGACTTATCTATAAAATTCTAAAACGAAAAAAAAATGATTAAAAGAGAATACATAAAAATGAAGCCAATTGCAGACCTAACTATATAAAGAAATGATTTGGGCTGCTTCTCCACTTTGGGGTGAGTACAGCAGATAACATAAAACTCACCAATTTGTACGCATTGTAGTGACTGGGGTAATAACAGAGAATCTTGTAGCCAGAACCGACGTCTACACAGGAAACAGAGCTTCCATCCCGATCTTGCCGCCTATTTGACGTCAACCCTGTAGTCTTTGTCTCATCCCCAGGAACCTACTGATTTGACTTCTGTAATATGTGACTGTAGCATGTGGTTATATTGTTTTTTTCATGTATCATGTCTTACATCTTTATTAAAATTTTAATGTTTGTAGATGATCAAATCCACACACTGCACATCTACAATTCAATGATTTTAATAAATGTCCCAGGTTGTGACATCATCACCATGCATCCACTATAGACTATTTTATAGCTCCATAGAGACCTTTCATGTCGTATGTGGTTCATCACGTTGCCCCCTCTGCCCTCGAGCAACCATTCCTTCATGTTTTGCCTTGACAGATTCTGTTTACAGAATTGTTCATAGAAATCAAATCATACAACACTGGTCCCTTGCATCTGGCTCCTTTCACTGTGCTGAGTATTTCTGAGATTCATCCATGTCAATACACACATTCATAATTTTTCTCTTTTTTAATCGTATTTTAATAGCAGCATTTAATGTCCTTAGCCATTCACCATTTGATAGCTGTCTGGGCTAGTTCCTTTTGGAGTTTGTTGGGAGCAGTGAGACCCCAGATCCTGAATTTCTTGTAATCCCATGATCTGAGTGCCTACCGCTGCTCTGAGCACGAGACCTTCAGGAGTTCCTGATGGCAGGAGAGTGGTTTCTGGTGGGTTTGGCTGGGGCGTGGCAATCTCTATATAATCTGCCTCTGAACACAATAAAGGGGGCATGCTTGGGGAATTCAAGGATGACCCGTGTTGCTCTCTATCTGTCTGTGTGTGTTTGTGTATTTTAACCTCCACCCCCCTTGCATGAAGCTCGCGAACTGGGTGCCAGCACACAGAGCGCAGACACCGGGGTGCGGTGCGCGGCAGGAGTTATTATTCAATCATGGTGCTATTATATTTTCGTGGTGCCTTTATATGAAATATGCTTTAATATCTTTTTGGTGAAATCTGTAGTGGGTCTTTGAGCCCTCTGGGAAGTTCATATATAACTCTGTAGTGTATTGTTGTGCTGCTTTGGAAGTCAGTTCTGGAACTTCACGTTCTTCAAGCAGCGGGTCTTTTCGCAGCCTCCCGCTGCTACCAGCACTTGCTATTGTCAGTCTCTAGCATGTCAGTCATTTCCAGTGAGAGAATGTACCATGAAGTGTACCTATTTACAGATCTAAAATGGTGCGATTTCAAGCTAAGTTCTGGACAGCTTTTAAAGCAGATTGTAAAAGGTGTATGTAAAGGAAAAGAATCTAGAAAAGTCAAAACAACTTAAAGGACCAAGCTGACAGACTTGCAGTATGTGACTCACTCTATGAATGCTGTGCCTCCATGTATGTCACTGAGTAACTGAACTGCCTGTGTGACAACTGTACCATCAGATAGTGTCACTTAGTGATACCATAGTTGTCTTAATCCTTAAACAAGCTCTGTGATGCTCGACCAGACATCAAAGTCGCCCAAGGACACACTTTTCATGATGTGTCTAGTGTTCAGCAGTATGTGGCTGTATTCAGGACTGTGTAATATCTGTATAACGACAGACAGATCAATGAAGGAGAGCAAAAGAAACTGAAATAGACCTATCAGGAGTGTCCTGCTTACTTCTCTCAGACCACATGCAGTCAAAGACAGCTATAAATGTGACCACACAGAAAAATGTAAACTTACTGAAAACACTTTTGTGTGTGTGTGCGTGTGTGTGCGCATGTGCGCGCGTGTGTGTGTGTGTGTGTGTGTGTGTGTGTGTGTGTGAATTGATTGAGCAGTTTTTTCCAGTGAACTTTGTTGTAAAGGGCAGCATCATTTTGCAATGTCAAAAGGTTGGACAGCCCTACTTGTTTAGAAAAATGTGTTTTATATTATGGAATTTTAAGTTCTTTGGAGCATGCATTTACTCACTGGGGCTGGCTGGGAAATATAAGGACAATAAGAGTGAGATCTGACTGAGTCTGAGACCTCTCCTCGGGGGCTTTGGCCTGGGTCACATCACAAAAAGTCTCACAGGGATCGCAAAGAATCTGGCTTTGACTCTGCTAGAGATAAGCAGTCACTCAAAGGTTTTATTTATCAGAAGGGTGACATCACATGACTAGAGGAATTAGTATGTCTGATGGATGAGTCTGGCAGTCTTAGACAGACGAGGTGGGGGCACGGGACGCAGGCAGTATTGCCAAATTAAAGGTGAATCTAGCAGTCACAAGAGCTCTTTTAGAGAAATCATAGAGTAAATGCGGGTTAAAAAAAGAAGAGGGTAAACGGAAGAGATGAACAAAAGCCTACGAAAGAGGAGATAATCACAGTATTGAACTCCGGAAGACTGAGGATGGATACAAAAACAGACACAAAGATGGATCAAATGTTTCACAAAGGACAGGCAATCTTGGGCTGAGAAAATGTCTTTGAAGTTTAAGTAAACTTAAACTTCAATGCCCAGCACACAATATCAGTACCCTGCAAGGACCTAGGGACCATGAGCCCATGAAGGCACACTATAGGTGACTTCTTGAAGGATACTCTCTAGCAAATCCCTTCATACTGAACATTCCACCTTGGATGTAGCCTATTAAGACTCAGGCAGCTCAAGAGGGAGGATTGGAATGATTCAGGAAGTAAGCAACTCAGAGATCTAAAGAAGCCCCTGAAACTCAGCAGATTCACAAGGTCGTTCTATCCCTAGCTTTCAGGAGCAGTAATGATTGCTAACAGAAGGAAAATGTGGCCTGTCAAGATGCCTATAAGTCAAGCAGACGGCTCTGTGGTTCCTTTTGTTGTAAGTCATCACCCACACTAGGCTGGATTTTCGGGATTAAGCTATGAATGATTTATGTCTAAGTAACCCCTTACCAATATTATTGTAACTAATCCCAACACACATTATTTTACAGCGTTGAACTCTGGTGGTATCAGTACTTTGGTCTGTCATTGGTTGCATGTTTAGAGTAGATGCTCACATCTCCCAGGGAAAAATGTCACCCAGCAGAAAGGAAGGACAATAGCACCAGGCCGACAGTGAAACTTAATTTTAGGATAAGCTACATGGTGAGCAAGACCTACTGTGAAGAAGACTGCTGAGGACAACAGAGAAAACAGAAGGAGTTACAGACCTGAGGAATGGCTGAGGCAGCACCCCCAGAACTTTCTGCACGCTTACATTGTCTTGAAAGTAGTTTCTTTGACATTTCTGTGATGTTTCCTTTATTCTCATGGGGTACTGCACTGAAAACACACCAACCCCAGTCAATCCCATCTCTCCAGTCACTTACCAAACCAGCTCATCTGATGTTTGCCTCATCTGTCAGTTTATGCTCCGCTAGGATTTGTGGGTATGACAGAAAAGTTTCAGAAATACCACTCAGCCTCTAGGAAGTTGTCTACTAATTCTGCCTGACTGGGATCCTATCCACCCCATGTCCTAACAGCACTGTGCATAGTCTGAGCTGGGTTCTGCTTTGCCATGTCTCAGTGACGTGTTTCTGAAGGGCGACATTGGTGTTTCTGACGCACAACATCTGGGGCTTGCCATGCAGGGCTGCCTGCCTTCTAAGTAGGAGGGAGGCAGGATCTGGCTGAACGAGATTTGGGGACTGCACCCCCACCCACATACATATCCTTCTTCCTTAAAAGGCTCACTGCCAGTTTCATTTCCACACACAACGAAGTCCTTTGTGCTTCCCTATGACCAAATCATAGACGTAAATGTTTTCTTTAAAAAGAAAAAAGTGGGGTGGCTGATGGTCATGTGGGTGGATGTGGACAAAGACTGTCCCCCAAGCACTATCAAAATGCCATAGGAAAATAGAATTATGGTAAGCATCTCATTTAGCAACAATACTTTACTTTTTGTTGTTATTTTATAGTCTTTTTCTAAACTGTAAGGAATTTGGGGAAAAAATAAATTCAACCATATGGGGTTACAAGAGTCATTAAGTCTCTGATGTGAGCAAATTGGAGACAAATGATTCTCTACTCTCTTGCATTGCAAACTTTTCAAAACGAAGCCTTCAAATGTGTTTTAATGTCAGTGCACATAATGTCAGCCCGTACACATCCATGCATCAATGCTCAGACTTTGGAAGGAGAATTCCATTAACTGGTACCTATCTCCCCTGTACAATATGTTCTGGTGTACCCTAATATGCTGAGAGTTTTGCTTTGCTGCTCATGACTTCTTATAACAGGATTTTTATAAATATATATATATATTTTTTAATTTAGGAAGACCTTTTGGCCCGTGCACGAGTGTCTACTTTCACCATTTACACTACTCACAGTCTGGATGTGCAGTATTCTGGAGGTAAGCTATTAATTCCAATATGTGCTACCTTATATGGGGGAAATAAAAATGGACTTGTAAATATACAAAAGCAAATGTTAGAAAGACGGTCAGAAATGACCTGTTCAGAAAGAGAAATAAACTGAGACCCAAGGGATAAAAACGAGGCAGACACGCAGGAGGCCGGGAGCATTCCAGAAAGGCAACCGCATTCCAGGAGCCTGGAAGACCTCTGAGGAGCTGGCAGGAAGCCAGCGATCTCCCTGTGGTGAGAGAGGAGAGAGTGTGAGGAGATGAAGTCTGAAGAAGCAGCCTGAGTGGAGCATGCAGGGATTTGCAGGCAATCACAGAGAGTTTAGATTTAATTCGAGGTGAAGTGTGTAACCCCTGAAAGATTTCTGAGTTATGCCAAGTCAGACAACGCAGCTCAAGTTGTTATAAATGATCCTTTGCTTCCAGCTCTGTTGCAGAGCGCACCCCGGTACATTTTCAGAAAGGCACTTGCCAAGTTCCAGAACAGATTGGCTCAGTGTGGCCTTTGGAGACAGCAGTCAGAGGAAGAGCTCGTAAAGCAGTAAGTGGCTGGATTCCCTTGGTGAGTGCCAATGACAAGAGTGTCAAAATATCGATTGTCCCAATTCAAGTCCAAATGCTAGAGAGAAACTCTCGTTCAGTGTCTCGGGATTTTAAATAGTTGCAAAGGGTATGCTTGCATGGAAGCTTTTAAATGTGGCATACAGTTTGCGGGTCAGTAATGCCCATTTTCCCAACCTGCATATAGAAGGAGGGCTGGACCCAAGGGAAGAGGTCTTAGGTCTCCCTATGTTATTGAGGGAGTGTGGTTCAACCTTGCTCGCTACTCTAAAGCTCCTTCTTGTAAGTTACAGCTGTTGACCATACAATTAATATCCACATGGAAAAAATATTGGTGCTTGTTTCTACAATGCTTATGCATTATCCCAACTGAGAATTATATTCACTGTACCCCTTTCTGCCAGTCTGCTTCCCACAACCATTTTAGATACAGGATAATCAATATATGGGGGAGGAAGTGGTAGAGTGCTGTTGCCAGCTTGTCTTAGTTAACCCATCAGGGCTGTCCTAAGAGTGCTAAGACACCCTTAGTGTCTTAACTCCAAGATTTACAGTGAAGATACTTTTCTTTATTGCTGTAGAAAACCTAAAGTTCAATGTATTATTTTTAAACAGCATCGCTTCGATAAACAGCAAGGTGAATAGAACTCATCAACTATACCTGATACGGGAGACAGTTTCTGGTATTCATCTTCAGTCATTGAATCCTTTACTTATATTTTTTCCACAGTGTATGCTATAATTTAAATTTTTCAACATTCAGTCTTTCTTGACAATGTCTCAAAACTTATTTTCCTTAATTGTACCAAAATCAAATGGCTGGTATTCATAAGCCTCACCATCTCAAAAACTGTTTGTTTGTAGTTTGATTGGATTAGAACCAATGCTTTTTTTTTTTGAACCAATGCTTTTATGACAATGAGAAAATTCACTTGCTTTTTTGTATGTAAAGGACCATGGTATTTTAGAAAGTTCCCTGTCCCCAGCATATCACCGTAGGAAGAACCTTCCCCCAACACAAAGCTAGCTCTGTTCATTATGACACACTTTCTGGAATAAAGTTAACATCTGTATTATTGACATAGACTTGGTGGCAAAATAAATCTTCTTACACGCTCAAAAATTCAAGGCTGGATATGGAATCAATGGAAAATCAACAGTTACATAACTGTTACTTAAATCAGTAACTTAAAAAAGATTTCAGGGGAGGAAGGGCTAATTATTATTTTTTAATTATCAATGTCTGTAAATGTGCTCTGAGTTGGCCAGTTCAAGCACTAATGAGTAACAGCTGGGTCTGAAGCACAATTATGAAAATAAATCACTTTTGACTGGTTGTTTTCTTTAGAACATATCAAGAAGACACATTGCTGACCCAAATGTGGATGGATTATGTTTTTCTCCATGTCAGGTTGAAGGCTTTGCTATGGGTACACATGATGACATATCACATTAAATGAATGTCTCCAATGGGAAAGAACTGCATGAATATCAATCCTTGATTAAGGGAGAAGTGGAAATTACACAAAGATGATATGAAGGAGAAATATGTTGGTGAAAATGCCTGAGAGATCTTTCCCGATTCTAGAGTCCTTATTTGTAGTTACGTACCAGAGTAGTCTACAGCTCCAAATCCCTGTAAGCTAAACTCCTACAAACAAATGCAGAGGAATTCATTTTGTAAGCTACAACTTAGCTGCATGGTAGTCTTTATAGTTACTAAAGTTACTGATGGTTACTTAAATGCAGATTATTTACTTTCATGGAAATATGCAAGAAGCTTTCTCTTATTGAAACCAATTTAGTCAATTATGCTACTGAAAATTAACAATGGCTTGTGTCCATGGATGTCTGCCTCACTCTGGCAGTGAATTCTTCACTGACGTGGCTAAGTTTCTACTGACCCATGAACAACAGCTCCAGGACATAAGCCCTTGAAAATTGGGCAGAGAAAGGAATGAGCATCAGATGGCTGAGAGAACAGTGTCACCTGACTACCTTCTCCATGCTCTTTGCTTATCCGCAGTCTTCTAGGAGAAACTATATACTTCTCTCCATTTTTCTTTATACTGATTGGATCCAAAAATGAGGAAATGCTTTTTGTTAAATAATATAAATGTACATCTTAATCTTGGGGTGACTAATTTGCCTGTGGTCAGAAACATCTTCTGGCCTGCTCTGAAGAGCGCAAGATAGTACAGGTATGGAAGAGTTAGCTGCCTTACCTGACCTTGCCTCCTTTCCTTATTGTAAGAACTCATGACCTTAGCAAGCCCTCATCTCTTAACCTGGGGTCACTTGTTCACAACTCAAAACAAGTAATAAATTTAAACATGTGTTTTGGTGGAGACATTCAAAGCAAGCAGAATAGATAGTCTTCTTTGAAACAGACTACTGTGTCATGTTCCTAACACTACAAAACACACACACACACACACACACACACACACACACACACACAGAGAGAGAGAGAGAGAGAGAGAGAGAGAGAGAGAGAGAGAGAGAGACAGAGACAGAGGCAGAGAGAGACAGACAGAGACAGAAACTTCCTGAAGAAACACCAGGTTGTTGTTTAATGAAGGAAAAAATCCTTTTAAAACTGCAAGGGAAAAAAATCAACCACTGAAACTATAATTATATGCACTATATTATAATATGATTTGTGGTGAATTGCTTGCTTTCTGAAAAACAAGTAACTCACAGTAGGATGGCGGGGGAAGTAATTCAAAATAATACCCATGGAAATGCCTTTCTTTATCCAACAAAGAGCTAGTGTTAGATTGTTTATGGTCAAGTTTTTGCTGAGACAACAGCTGCAGGGTCTGATGGTCTGTTCTTCTTCAACACCACAGCTGCAGCCAAGATCACATCTTCTGGATGAAGGACACCAAAGCCAATTGCTCTCCCACCCTCCTAAGCCAGCATTCATACAGTCCTTCTAGGGAGAACAGTAGACCTTACATTCATTTAAGTGCCTTGTGTATTTGCTTGATTTCATCTATTTTCCTGAGACCAATTGTTCCTCTTAAAGGATGTGGTTTTCCAACTTTGTGTTGGTTATAAATGACCCTAAGCAATTGTGCACTGGTGGAATAGTCCATAAACATATTCTATCTGTCTGTATTCAATTACCTACTGCCAAGACAGGGAAACATGTTATAATCTAGATGTTCCTGGAAGTAAAACACGTAAACAACTCTCTGACTTCTGTGCTATAGAATTTTTGTTCCAATGAAATTACAAAAGGCAAATTGTACTGAGAAGAAAAGGACCACAATTCAGTTTCTGATTTTCAATAAGAGTAGTAGTTTGACAGAACACAGGTTGCCATGTTTACCCAGCATGCTCCTTTACCCTGAGACATCTCACCAGCTCCCCATGTTCTACATGCTGAGATTCTATTATTTAAGATCCTTTTGGGGAAAAGGTGCAGTACTTAGTTCTTGGACTCTAAACCATAACTGAAAAATAATCTTCCAAATTTAGAAAGGCTTAATTAAATTGATTAAATACAAATAATCATACAGTCCACACCCAAAGTTTTGACAATTACACTATCAAAGGATGGGAATTCAAGCAGTTTGGGTAAGGGGGAAAATTCAGCAATGATAAATATTCCCAATTTTGAGGATTTTAAGGGAGAAAAGAAAGAATCAAAAATTCTGGAATTTTCAAGGAATTCACCGATTGCACAGTTGAGAGATGAAGTTGGCCAAAGATGAACTAGAGAAGGAGCTGAGAAGTCGTCTTAGGGGACTTGAACTTTCCAATTTTGTGCTTTCATCTGGAAAGCATTATACTAAGATCTTTCCTGGCTAAACCCAGAAGATCCTTCCTGAACGTCCAATCATATCTGTTTCACACTAAGAAAACTACTACAAAGTTTCAATTAACGTAGTGAGCTGAAGTTTTAAGTTACGTGGAGAAACCATTTTTGTTGAAGACAAACAGGAAGTCCAAGGAGGCTCAGGTATACATATGCAGAAGAAATGTGTGACTTATCTATAAGGTAGGTATGAATAGTTCAGTCTGATGGACTGCCAACGTGGAAAAAAAAAACATTTTCAATTGTATTAGAGCAATTCATGGATTTTAAGCAATCACTTTTTAAACTATCACCTTATATTTAATAAATAATGCTGAACTAATAAAGGCAACAAGGAAGACACCACAGACTGTTGAATACAACAAAAACACAGCCCGAAAGAGTCCCTTTCCATTTATTGTTATTTAAAGTTATTTAACTGTGGACTACTATCTGATTATATCATCCAGAAATTTCACAAAACTACTATCCCTAAAATTACTCACATGAAGCAACACTAAATGCACTCAGAAGGTTGCATTTATAGAGTCATATGATTGTATATAGCAATAACAATTTTAAAAAGAGGCCATGAATTTAAAAGGGAGTAGAGGTGAGAGATGACATGGGAGTTATAGTAAGAAGAGGGAGGGAGAAATATGTAAATACTATAGTTATATATGAAGTCCTCAAAAATATAAATAACAATTAGAATGAAACTCAAAGCACTGAGGATATAGTTCATTGGTAGAGCAATCACTTACTGTTGGTGAGGCCCTGGCTCTATGTCCAACTCTGAAAAGAAAAATCAATCAATCAATAAATAAACAGGCAAAATTATGCAACAAAAAATATTTTTGAGGAGTAAACTTTATTGATTTCAAGGCATACCCCTTCTTCAAGGGTCTTGAGAATATCCTTAATGTAACTTTAATTTCTTTTATAGATAAGTAAATGAGTGATTACAATTTTACTTAGACTGCACAGACCAGTGGTTCTCAACCTGTGGATGGTGACTACTTTGTGGGTCAAATGACACTTTTACAGGGGTTGTCAAAGACCATAGGAAAACACAGATATTTACATTATGATTCATAACAGTAGCAAAATTATAGCAATTAAGTAGCAAGAAAAATTTTTTTATGGTTGAGGTTCACCACAACATGAAGAGCTGAATTAAAGGGTCATAGCATTAGGAAGGGTGAGGACCCTTGGCACAGACCATGGTGTGTGTTGCAGGGGAGATGAAGTTACTTTATTGTGAAATGACAGTGCCCCAATTAGGCATCATCGGTTGACTAGGACCCACTGCCAGAAATGGGTGGCCTCTTTTTGAGTTGTTGGCCAGTGAGGTCCCAGGAACCCTTCAACATTACAAGTTACTGACAATACTTGTGGGTACCTCTTCCAAATCTCAATGTGAAGCCCCAACCACTGAAGATACCACATAGTCATAGAACATGGAGAAGTCATGCTGGAAATGACTGAGAAGCTTCATCCTCAAGGGTGCAATAAAAGCCACTGGAGAAAAGAAGACCCCATAGGTCATATCTAGCTATGAGACCTGTGGGCTACAGTAATGACTAGCCTGGCAACAGATGCCCATCGGTACAATCATGGTAACCAACCACTTTCTGAGTGCAATCATGGAAATAACTAACCAGGTTCTGGATAGTGTTACATCATGTTCCACAAGATGAACTCCACACTTGGAACCATTATCCTGCCAGGATCCTATAACTAGACAAGTCATAAACCCTAGTTGAGAACCTACCAGCGTTATTCTGATAAATTGTATAATATTTATGTAGAATGCTCAGCTCTAAATGGGACATCTACATCACACTCCTTCTTCCCAAGGGTTCAGGAGTCATTGGAGAAGAGGCAGAAAGAGCATAAGAAGAAAGGCAGTGTATGATTATGAGGAAACTATGTCTTCCTTACACACAGGGAAGTTGTAGAAATGAACTCACAGAAGTTTAACAGCATACTCAAGAGTTGTGTAAGTTCAAGCTTGAGCCAGACCAAATTCCACCATGGAGAGGTTAAGTAGGCATGAAGTCTCACCCCTAGCTCAGGAGCTATTGGTAGTTGTTGGCTGCTGAGAGGAGGGAATCAGTTTCTCATAAAGACTGGAGAACTTAGTAGATTTACAATACCAGTGGAAGGCCACATATCTGAGAATAATGACAGCACAAACTGGACTTGATGAGTTAAGAAGAAGAAGATGCACAGTTGAAGGGTGGGGACAGTGGGAGGAATCTGGGAAGAGTTGGGGGGAGAGGATCAATATGATCAAATTATATTGCATGATTTTACAAAGGACAAAAACAATGGAATAATAAAAAATTAAATAAATACACAGAATGAGAAGTAGTTAATCAAAAAAGAAATACTGTGGTAGACAACCAAACTGATAACAACAAAGTCTTCAAGTGGAAAAAAAGGAAACTCACAATTTAAAAACCTTCTAAGTGTCTTTCCATAAATGAATAAAATAAAATAAAAGTAAACAAACTATTTGTAGAGTTATAAAGCATAAATTAGAAATTTTTAACAGTAACTTAAATAAACAAAGTATCTTCCTGCTACACATATCTTGCCTTTATGGATAAAATCTCCATTAATCAATTTATTGTACCAGGTATATGATAAAGAAATAAAGAAATGACTTATTTACTTTTGATTTAATAATCATCTACTGACACAATAATATTTAGCTGGTACTACGCACTCTTGTTTTGCTGACTACCTTCTTGCTGTTATACTGTGCAATGAGCACCCTCTCCAGAATATTTCTTCCCTCAGAAACTAATGTCATTACCATATATTTTATTTTCTTCAAGTAGGTGTTGTGCTTTCCTAGTGCTTTGAATACACCTTCTGACTTTCCAGTTAAATCCCTGCCCTCATGTGTATGTGGAGGCTATAACAGTACTGATGGTTATTGGGTTGTTATAAGGAGGAATGAAGGTGATGCTTAAGCAGGGTTATAAATCTGCTTATATTGAGAGATGTCAATTTGCTTATATTAAGAGATATGTACCAAAACATATTCCTGCATAGGTCTGTAAGAGACATTTCAGAGATAATAGACCCATTTGAGTGTTACCCTAAACTGTGGTTTGTTGCGGGATATTTGATCACACTGTGTGAAAATGTGTCATTGTGATTGGTTTAAAATATCCAATAGCTAGGCAGGGAAGGATAGGTGAGACTTCCGGGGAAAGAGAGGAACTCAGGAAGAATCTGAGGTACAGGGAATTTGACAGAGAGACACGGGGACATATAGTATGGAGGAGAGGTAAAAGATCCTGTGGCAGAATGTAGGTACATATAAATAAATTAATTTAAATTTTAAGAGTTAGTTGGGAATAAACCTAAGCTAAGATCAAGTTTTCATACTTAATAATAAGTTTCTGTGTCATTATTTTTGAGGTGGTGGTCCAAAGAAGGCCCAGCTGCAGTGGTTTGATCCATTGTTGGACTAAAAACTTAAGTAGCCATCCTATCCATTGTGGTGGAGTGATGCAAAGTGGAGCCTACCTTGAGAATGTGTGTCACTGGAGATTGTAACTGGAGGTTTCTCTCCTGCCTACCAGTTCCCAAATAACCACTCTGAGGCTTAAGATTAATTACAAACTGTTTGGCCTATTAGCTCAGGCTTATTATTAACCCATTTCTATTAATATATGTATTGCCACATGGCCATGGCTTATCAATATTGCTTGGGCATCTTACTCCTCAGGTGGCTACATGGTTTCTTTCTGGCTCTGCTTTCTTTATCTCTGTATCTCTGTTTGGATTTCCCACCTAGCTATCGGCCAAATGAGCTTCTTTATTAACCACTGGCAACAAAACATTCACAACACACAGAAGGGCATCCCACATCAGGAGATGGACCTTTGGAAAGTATAAATGTTCCTGCCACATTCCTGTGGCTCACCTCTGTTTCTTGGTTTCCATGAGGGAAGCAACTTCCCTCTGCATTAGCCTCCGCCATGATGCTCTGCCTCACTATGACCCCTTCCCTGCAAAGATCACATGATCGTGAACAGAAACCTCTGGAAACCATGATACAAACAAATCCTCTCTTAGACTGTTTGGCTCAGGCATTTGTGATAGCAATTAAATGAGTGACTATCAGGATGTCCGTGCTTTTGGTGTTCCCTTCCTATTGCTTTGTGACTCTTTTTTATATACTCAGTTCCCTACCCAGCTTGTCAAGTTGTCAATAGTAAGGATTATCATCATCTTTTACCTGTGGTGCTTGCTCAGTGAGGTATGACTCAGACACAAAGGACTCCCTCAACAGAGGGGCTGAATAAGTGAGTTAGTAAGAGCGGTATGAAATCATCTTGTGCCTAAGCAAGTGTTAAAAATTTCTTGAGGCTTCTACAAATAAGCATAAACATGTCAGCTTTTGAATTTTCTTTTTTCCTTCATTTAGGAAAATACTATTCTCAGTAACAAAATAGACAACCACAGACCTGGGAAATATACAGGCTGGACTTGCTATAATGTACTCCAGTTGACCTACATTGTATACAAAGTATATTAAGAACATCTGTTTAATACTACAGTTAGTTGTCAAAAAAAAAGTTATAGTATACTTACTAAGGAAGATTTCCCTTCATGTAGACTGACTGTTTTATTCTTGGTTAGATGACAGTATTTCTACATATCAACATTCTACATATTTTCAAGTAATTGCTCTATGGAAAAGTAATTCAAATTTCAGAACAGGATTGTTCATACACTGACAAATACAAACCGGTGTCAATGCTCACAGGTCTAGGTCTCTAGAAAATACTCAGCTCAGTCACTAAAGTGATTGAGCCAAAAAGCTGGAAGTCTGGGAATGTACAAAACCTCAAGATCACTATTAAAATTCTAGGCAAACTAAACATTGCTTAAGCAAGAAATTGTGAAGTTACATACAGATGTCCAAACCAATGGTTTTTCCCTGGAACATCTTTGACCATTTTAGGAAAGAACATGGTTTTATTTTTAAAAGTACAAAACTTGGAAAATATTGAGAGTTGAGGGGAAATGTAGACAAGTCCCCTTACAAAGTGAACTCTTTACCTACAGGTGACACCACAGGCAGAATTACTAGAAAACTCTGAAGTGTCGCAGACACCAGCCATGCACAGCACCTTGGTAGACATCAGTCTCCAATCACTACTCTCTAAGGGCTTGAGGAGTTCAAGAACTGAGGTCAGAACACTGTCTTAGTCCAGATATATTTTAAGACAAAATTCACTCCAAATCCCAACACAAATACTAAAAGAATTTATTTTCAAAATTCAAAAGTCTTATTCCAAAATTTGTTTGATAGAATAAGCAACAGTATCCAGGAAAGTTCTGCAAAAGAGTCATATAGGAAACCAGTATGATTAACTGTTAAGATATACAACACATATTGGTGATTTAAGCAGCTTGAATTGAGTATAAGTAATGAGGTAGGCCAGTAGACAGAATAGACATTCCAGATCAGACTCAAATACACATAGGGGATAATGTGATCAACTGGGTTTTTTTCTCATATCAATAGGCTACAGATGGATTTCTTAACAATTAACAGGGGCAACTGGATAGCCATTTGGAAAAAAAAGAAACCGTCCAAGAAAACCTCCAAAACTTATTAATGTGCATTGTAAGAAACCCAGGTAAATATCATAGGAAACATGGTTGAATTTGGTCATTATTTTTAATCAGAGCGGTCCTTTGTAAATATGATGTGAAACTCAAAATCAATTAAGGAAAAATGACAATGTACATGAGATTATATATGGAGAGAGATGGAGAGAATAAGTAATAAGAAAAATATAAAGCAAGTGGGAAATTTCTACAATATTGATTATAGAAAAAGGTGAAATTTCCTAATATGTAAAGAGGTGTTTACTATAAATCAAGGAAAGTCTGCTAAATGTGACAGAACTGTGAATAAAGGATAAACAGGAAAGGTCACAAAAATGGCCAATAAATAAGATTTTCAATTCCTACTCCTAATAAGAAATAAAATGTACACAGACAGTTGTCATTTTTGACTTACCACCTTGCAAAACTGTGGAAGTTGCATAAAGTTATATTACATATAGAAAACAACATGGGAACACCCAAATTGCAGGGTAATTTGCCAGGTCTAACAAAATTAAAGTATGTTTGACTGAGAAGAAATTGACTCAGAAGATCCATTTCCAAGAATGTGTCTTACTTATCCACTGACATGTGCAGTTTTTTTTACTGTAGTAATTTTTTAGCATGAGTGAAATTCCAGACACCCCAACCCCCAGTATCCAACAATAAATAATTAATTGAAGAAACTCATACAGCCAATAAATAAAAGTACACAGATTTTTTTTTTTTAAAAAACATGAGGAGCACTGTGCAGGGAGAGGAGAGATTGCCGTCTGAGGTAGAAAATTAATTCTTGCATACAGGAGTACTCATATTTTGTGAAAGACATGGGCAGAATGGGTGTACTTAAAAATGAAACAATGGAAGCAAAAACAACTGGTGTGTGTGTGTGTGTGAGAGAGAGAGAGAGAGAGAGAGAGAGAGGGAGGGAGGGGGAGGGAGGGAGGGAGGGAGGGGGAGAGAGAGAGAGGGAGGGAGGGAGGGAGACAGAGAGACAGAGAGAAAGAGAGAGAGAGAGAGACAGAGAGAGAGAGAGACACAGAGAGAGAGAGAGGGAGGGAGGGGGAGGGAGGGAGGGAGGGGGAGAGAGAGAGAGGGAGGGAGGGAGGGAGACAGAGAGACAGAGAGAAAGAGAGAGAGAGAGACAGAGAGAGAGAGAGACACAGAGAGAGAGAGAGGGAGGGAGGGAGGGAGAGAGAGAGAGGGAGGGAGGGAGGGAGACAGAGAGACAGAGAGAGAAAGAGAGAGAGAGACAGAGAGAGAGAGAGAGAGAGAGACAGAGAGAAGAAAGTTGCAGAGAAGTTGGAGAGCTAAGAATTGAGTACCTGATGAAAAGACAGAAGTAGTGGGTCAGGGAGAGAAGCAAAATAACTTGATGCTCACATGGCTACCAAGTTACAACAGTGCAACCTGAACTGTCCACTTCATGACGATGGAAAATCAGTACACATTGAGTAGAGACAGTGCCTCAATGCCAGAAGGTAGGTGACAAAGATGGCAGACCCACCTTAAATCTGAAGCCCAGAATGACCACATATAGCCCAGGATCCATTCAGTCACCTGCTCACAAGAATCAGCAACCAATACTCTACAGCGACTATACTACAAAGCAAGACATTTGGCAAGATTGAAAGAGATATTAAGTTTTTTCACTTACAGCATTTTCAACTCACAAAGGGTTTTTTAAATAAGTTACCCTTGTAAACTGAGAAGTATCAGTAATGTATTTCTGTGTGATTTAACTTTTTGATCAAATGAGCAACAAAAGATTTCTGGGTTGGCCACAGGCTAACCACCTAAGTCCTCCCATAAAAATAGACTTTAAACAATTGCAACTGAGGACTAGAAAGTGGATAGAGTGAGTAGAGTATTCTAAGTCCAGAGGGATAATAGGAGACAAGACACAAAATAAGAGCTTGCCTGGAGCACAAGACAGAGTGGTTGGAGTTCCATGAATTAGGCAGTAAGGCAGCCAGGAAGTCCAGTTCAGAGTAAAACGTTGGGTGGCTGAGTGAACACGTGGTAATGGATGCTGGAGGCACTTGTTCTGCACTCCCCCCACTCTGTGGAGAAAGACATGTACCATTGCCTACAAGACAGAGCAGCTGTTCTGAGACACTGGCTCTATTGGCTGAAGCTGTGGAAAGTGTTGGAAGCTCATTTGGACTTTTATTGGATGCATTTAGCAAATGTTTCAGAAAAAGGTCTTAGAGTCAGGGAGGAATTGACTACTTAGAAGGGATAAGAAAATGCAACCAAGACACAGAATGGATACAAGACTCACAAAATGCCTGGAAAGTCCCTTGTTCCCAACTCTAAACACGAGGAGGAAGAATGAAAGGACCTTGAAGGTTAAGTAACTCTCTGGCAATGATAAGACTCCAGGTGCAGCTTCTGTCTAAGTCTGATGACTTCCTCTGAGGAATCGTACTGTTGACAGAGTCTGTATGAAAAGGGCCATGTCAGGATTATATTCAGGGAAAACACTGTGTGTTTATGGATACAGAAAATTCATGAAACCAAACTGATCACAACCTATTAGCTTTTCAAGTGATTTATGCTGCCATGGAAATGATAAATCTTCACCAAAAGATGACTTTAAATGTTAGGGCTGTAATCCTTTCAGCCTCACATTCATTCCAGAATGGAGCAGAGAGTGAAGCTGCATAGCCCTGGAAGTCATATTCCCAACAAAAAGACCAGTCGTGGCTTTGAAAGGTAAGAGAGAAGACAAACTCCCCAGAAAATGAAAGTAGAGTCATAAAGATCACAAGCAAAGAATCTCTCCCAGAAAACACAATCAAGTCTAAATGAGTAACTCCTTTCACACAAGGAAATTTCAATGATACTCTGTGTGGGGACTTCAAACATTGCTATGATTTCCATTCTCACTATGGAAATCTGAATTTATGATAATCTTGGCCCCTGTCTCTGCTTACCATGTGGCATTTGTGTATATGTGTTGATTGTGTGTGTGTTTCTTGTGTGTTTCTTGTGTATGTGTGTGTTAGATGTGGTTGAAAGGGAGTCTTCTCATGTCTCTCATATGTATATTCAGAAGCTATATTTAGAGCTGAAGAACAGTGTACTGATGTCCAAGCAGTAAATAAGCAGGATATTTATTATTTCTTTTAAAGAACACCCATCAAATAATGGCAATTCTTTACTAGCTAATCGCCTTTAATAAGGGAAACTATTTACTAACTAATCACCTTCCTTCGAGGAATTCTCATCCAGATTGCCTTTTTCAGTTTCCCTTTCTTGTCTCAGGAGAAATATTCCTGACAGTATCCTCTCCATCTTCCAGTAGCGCAGAGTTCTCCAGGATCATTTTGAAAGTCATATGGGAAAGATTTCAGAAACTTCACCCACCTGAATTCCTGAATGATCAGATGGAGCCTAACTCACCTCTTCTCTGAAGAAGACAAGTGAAGCGAAACATGCCCCAGCAATGCTGAAGCATGCATGGAAAGCCTGTTTTATATATTGGGTTTTATGGTCTGAGTTGATGAGAATGACTGACCAGGTCCCTTCCTCAAGGAACAGGTGCCACCGAGACATTAACTCAGATCACTAGATTCAGGGTCCAGAGTGTTAACCATTATACAATGGGAGCTGTAAACTCTGAGTAACATGAATAGAGTTTCTGATCATGTATGAGTTCTTTCTGTTTTCTGATGTGAAGATGATATATAAAGTCTTCGAAATCTTTACAAAGCCAAAGACATTGCCAAACAATTATGACAAGTTCAATCTTACATCTTAAAGGATGTTAAACTGTAAGCAATCTCAGTGTAATGAGTTGAGGGTGGTCCCAAAATGATACATCCAAATCTCATTTTCAGTGGTTAGCTGTAAAGCATGACCTTTTTGTAAATAGGAGTATCTATAGATGCAACAAGGGATCCAGCAAAGAAGTAATTCTGGATTGCAGCTGTGTCCTATATCCAAAGACTAACAACCTTAACAGAAAGAGGGAAAGGAGATCTGAGGCACTGCTGCAGAGGGAGGACCTGGAGAGACACCCACAGGAAGCCAGAGGGCAGGCTCTGAGGGATGTGCCTATGCACCAAGAAATTCTGAGGTCTGCTGATTAGAGCCACCAGGAGACAGAGGGGAGGCAAGACAAGCTTGTGCCTCAGAGCTTATAGAAGGATCCTACTTACTTAGCCAACCCCTCATTGTCATACTCCTGGCCTCTACTACAAGAGAACAGTTTTTCAACGACTGTCTTGGCCACCTGGTTTGTGGATCTTTGTTATGAAGCCTTGGTAAACAGACTCGCCGAATGATGGGTAAAAAACCACTCAGATGCAGCGCCACATTAATAAACACACCAAAGCAAGGGCAGAGAAACACTTAAATTCAGTGCAATGCAACTGAATTCAAAATCATATCTTATCGTACAAAGCAGTTCTTGAACAACACACAATTTGACCTGAACATTTTATAGGTTTCAGAAATTAAGAAAACAAGAGAAAGCTGGCGAGATGAGCACTTCTCATTTGGTTTCACAAATGGCAACAGGGACTTATAAAGAAAGAACGGTGATCTGATTTGTTAGGGCCTTTCTCTTTGGCCTCACTGTGCTCTGTGGGTCTGTATTTGACCTTACTACCTCACTTAAGCTGAGGACACTGTAGGCATGGAACACGTCGGCCCAGATCTTGTCTGTCATCACTGAAGTACTCGAGTGAAGTTGGCTAGCCCATCAAGAAACCCAATGAGACAGAGAGCTCTGCTGGCCACCAGGTTGATCACATGATCATCGGGACTCCGAGGCCAGTCCACAGAGCTGGCCACAATGTTACTAGCACAAGGGATGCATCAGAAAATGTCTCAGCAACACCCCCAGGGCCACTGTGCCACTTCTAGTAGGCAGACGCATTTCTAGTTCCTACTCCTTATTCTTTTTTTTTTTCCTACTCCTTATTCTTCTGTGTGACTCCAAACACAGAATTTGCCAGAACATACCGATGTGATGCAGGTACGGATCCCATAGGATGCCAGTTACACATGTCACCTCAAGTACATCTGACCTGTGAGAGATATTGAGAATCTCTGGAGCTGCATTTCTAATGATGCAGGAGAGATATGTCTCTATAATCACTTCACTATAAAAAAAACAACACAAATATTTCTTCCTATAATTTTTCATACTCCATTTAATGGTTTTTAAAAGGTATGCATTGTGATTGTTTTTCAAAATAATGTAACCAGCATGCATTCTTCTGTATTCTCATCTTAATGCAAATATCTGTGCTTTATAATAAAAGATATATTCATATTAAATTAGCAGCCTTTTATTAAGACAATCCTGAAATATTTTGTAAGGGAAATAACCTCAGCCATAAGTAGAATACAAATATTTTCTCTCAATATGTGCTTTTAAAAAAATCTAGACATTTCTTAGTTTGACATTTAGAATTCAGAAAATTCAGTAGGAATTTCAAAAACTTAAACCATTGCTAAGAAATACTTCTCCAGGGAATTCATGAGTCCATTTGAGGAATTTCCTAAGAAGACAAAGGAACTGAAAAGATTCATAAAAATTTAATAATGGCTTTCACTTGTTTGGTTAGAGTTACCCCAAGGTATTTCATATTTTGTGGCTATTGAAAAGGGTGATGTTTCTCTGATTTCGTTCTCAGTCTGTTTATCATAATTGGGAACTAATTTACCTCAAGACCCAGTGATACCACTTTTGTGCACATGCCCAAAGGATGCTCAAACATTCTTCAAAGACACTGGCTCAATAATTTCCATCGCAGCATTATTTATAAAAGCCAGAACCTGGAAACAAGCTAGATGCCCCTCTACCAAAGAATATGGTATCATACACAATGCCATATTACTCAGCTCTAAAAAAACAATGACAGGAAATTTTCAGGCAAATGGATGAAAGTAGAAAAAATATCCTGAGTAAGGTAACCCAGACTCAGAAAGACAAACACGGCATGTCCTCAGTCATAAGTGGATAGTAGATGTAAAGCAAAGGATAACCAGACTGCAAGCCACAGCTCCAGAGAAGCTAGGTAACAAGGAGAACCTAAGAAAGATGCATGGATTGCCCTGGGAAGGGGAATTCGATAACATCTCCTGGGTAAACTGGGGGCCGATGGGCAGTAGAGGGGAAGGGATGGGGGATGAGAACATGAAGGAATGGGATGGTCAAGTTGAGGGAGGGATGGAGTGGAAAAGCAGTGAAAAAAATATCTTGATGGAAGGAACCATTATGGGGTCAGGGAGAAACCTGATGCTAAGGAAATTCCTAGGAATCTACAAGGATGACGCCAACTAGGACTCCTAGCTGTAGTAGAGATGGTGCTTGAACTAGCCTTCCCCTGTAATCCAACTGGTGAACAGCCCAACTGTCATTATGGAGCCTTCATCCAGTTGTTGATGGAACCAGATGCGGAGATTTACAGCCAAGCACCAGGTCAAGCTATGGGAATCCAGTTGAAGAGAGGAAGGAGGGAATATATGAGCAAGGGAGGTCAAGATCATGAAGGGAAAATCTACAGAGACAGCTGAACCAAGCTCATAGGAACTCATAAACTCTAGAGTGACAGCTGTGGAGTCTGCATAGGACCAAACTAGGCTCTCTGCCTCTGGGAAACTGTTATGTAGCTTGGTCCATCTGAGTGACCCCAGGCAGCAGGATCAGGATCTATCTCTGGTGCATGAGCTGGCTTTTTGGCGCCCATTCCCTATGGACTATTCCTTGTTCAGCTTTGATGCAGGGGGTAGGGCCTTGGCCCTGCCTCAACTTAAGGTGCCAGGCTTTGTTGACTCCCCATGGGAGGCCTTGCCTTTTGGAAGGAGTGGATGGGGGTGGGTCGGGGCAAGGGAAGCAAGGGTGAGTGCGAGGAGGGGTGGGAGGGAGAACTGTGGTTGGAATGTAAAAGGAAATTTTTTAAAAAGTTAATGCAGCCAGTCATATTTAGTATGTATCTGGATAGCTTCATGTCTTTTGGTCCCTGTCACCAAATCACAAAAGAAAGGAAAAGTCATGACTCTGCCTCCCTGATAATCTTCATCACCTGCCTTTGCTCACAAGTACAGTAGAGATGTGCTGTGGAGAATGGAGGTGGTTTGATTACAGCCTGAATGCTTGGTTGAATGTTGTGTGAATTTTTATAATTCCTGACAGTAGATAGACAATACTGGTAGTAATAGTAGTAGATAACATTTGGTAAATATTAGGTAACCTATTATAGGTGCTATATACATCATCCCATTTAATCCTCTCTATAGTTTTCCAAGAGAAATAGCTCAATGTTTAATAAATTTATTTTGGTTAAGTAAGTTATCTGAGATCATAAGCTAGTGCTGTGATAATGAAATGTGAACTCAGATCTATTTCCTTGCTTTTTCCAGAAAGTGTGTGTTATAATAGGGATGGCGGGCTACATTCCTGGTGTCCGGCCACCCACATGGCTAGCTTATTCCCCGAAATAATTACATAGAAACTGTATTCTTTTAAACACTGCTTGGCCCATTAGTTCCAGCCTCTTATTGGCTAGCTCTTACATATTGATCTAACCCATTTCTAATAATCTGTGTAGCCCACGAGGTGGCTTACCAGGGAAGATCTTAACCTGCGGCTGTGTCGGGAGTGAGAATCATGGTGACTGCCTGACTCAGCTTCTTTCTCCCAGCATTCTGTTCTGTTTACTCCGCCTACCTAATTTTCTGTCCTATTAGGCCAAGCAGTTTTCTTTATTAGTTAACCAATGAAAGCAACAGATAAGATACAAGGCCCACCTCCATCAAGTGTGTGATTCCAACTCCTGATAAAATTTCTCCTCACCTACTCTTTGAAACACAACACCTGTCACTACTTTCAGGAATGACCTCATGCTCTTCCACGCTCGCTCAATCTTGTCTTCTCCCTATACTCACTTCTGAAACTACTCTTTCCTCTGATAATAAACAGTAGTAAGTTTGCTGCAATTTCTGGAGACCATTGATAAATATCTTCAACTGTTTGTTCCCTGAAGCCCATTTAGCAGGGATCTTAAGACATCGACTAGGCTGGCTCTCACCTTGAATTTGCATCAGTAGTCCTTGGAAGGTGTGTGAGAGAAAAAGCATGATCCCAGTCTATAAGGCTTGTGACTTAGCAGTCTTAGAGCAAGGCGGGACAGTTGTGAGGCCATTGTTGCTGACCTGGTGACCACATTTTAAGCGACTCGCCCAAATTTACTCAACTAGCACATGGCTAGTTCATCTGGGACTTGTACTAAAGCAAACAATAAGATCCCAGGCAGTAATGTGGCATAAATAGATTCTTTCAGGATTAGGCATTTAGTGATTGGAAAGTAATTGACAATTAATGTACTTTGTGTTGTTTATTACTCTGTGTCTCTCCAGTGAAAACACATATGTAAGAAAACATTCTTGGCAGGTGCATAGCACAACACTCTGGCAAATCATGAGGCTTAACAAAGTTTAGCTTGTCGATGGACCCTCATCTTTTCTAGATTGAGACTATTTTGACTAAAAAGACCTAGGACTCCCTTAGGCTAGTTCTTGGAATGGAGGTTAATTGTAAAACAACAACAACAACAAATGTGTGCTGGTGAAAGAAAGAGAATACAGCAGGAATCTTTTTCTGGTCTCATTGATGTGGGATGCAGAAAGTTCTCTGGACCCAGACAGCTTTCATTACTGTTATTATCATCCCACAGGTATTCTCTTTGCTTTCTCTCTACCTGTCTACCAATCCTTATTGTTGTCTACTTTATTCTTTACATATTTTAGGTAAAATTCATTTTTAAAAAAGTAGGTCTGATTAGCAAGGATTATTATTATCTTTACTTGGGCAAAGATTTTCATACCAAATAAAGTAATGAATCTATTCTATTTGCAGATTGAAGGCACTTGGGTCGTGGACCATCCTGGACCTCATCTGGGAAGGGTCTCATGGTCCAGGATGCAGATGGTCTTGGTTATAATTTTAGCAAGCCTATGAACAGGATAGTTCTTATGATTGACAGGTCTAGAACAAAAATCACTTTCTACCAAGTCTCCTCCTTGTATAATTTCTGATTATGACAGGTATTTAAAACATGCCTTTGAAATACATCTTTAGCTCACAAGGTTTTCTTCTCTTACATCTTTTTCTTCATTAATTCTTTGATGCAATTTCCTCTATAGTTTTACATGTAACAGTATATTCTCAATGGAACATTGTAATAGAGCCATAAAAAATGAAGAATAACAGTGGAAGGCTATTAATCTCTTATTCAAGAATGTGAAAATAACATCTTAGTCCCACATCTCAGAGGGTGGGAACAGATAGGGGAAGGAAGTTCTGTCTTAGGTGAAATGGCAATGATACTTTCATAAATTCAGATGTCTGCATGTGCTCGCCTACTTGGCTGGACCAGATTGTAGCAATTGAAACCTTTATTCTTCTAACACAACCTATATTTTCAGAAAAGCTTAGACAGAGATTATATTTTTACCTTGGATAGTTTATACATTCTTTTGATTTTTGTCTTCTTTTTTTTTTTATCTGCAAATGGGATATTATATGTTAAACTTCCAAAGGCAAACATACCAGGCTTGCACTGATCTTACCAAAAGATTATTTCTATAACATTTCTGCCTTCTAAAAGACTTTTACTTTAAAAACTGCCAACATTACTAATTTAATTTTAAAAGCCTGAGTTTCTTTTTTTAAAGCCAAGGTTCCACTTATAATTTTCATTTAGGGCATAGTTGATGCCCTAAAACTTCTGAAGCCCTGTCTCAAATATCAGAATGTTATTCATCCATGAAATGGTTTTCAGAATGACTTGTGTCTTGCATGGATTTTAAATCAATAAATTGTATTGGCCTTCCTCTTCGGAGTCCTCTTACAAAGAGGAGTGTTCCACCTTGGGAATTAGTTTTCTATTCTATTTTTCCTATTTCTGGAATTCACTGTCGCACACATATTCTTTTTTATTTATTTATCGGAGTCAATTATTCAAAAGCCCATTATAAGAACTTAATGTCCATTTTATTTATTTTGTAAGGTCAAGGTGAAATCTACTATTCATGAAATTACTTCCCAATGACGTGGAGCCATTGGAGATAACAGCTCATGGTTCTAGTGAATTCTATGCAAGCATTTACCAGTGCTATTATTCATTGTCAAAAAATATAGCTCATAAGTAATTATAAATGATCCAAAGTTGAAAAAAATTGCTAAATTGGTCTATTTTGAGTCTATAATCTTCTAAAACAAACACAAAAAATGTCATTTTCTTATATTTAAATTTTCTCAAATGACATGACTATATATTGTTTTATGCTGGCAGCTCTGTCAGTGCCTACCTTCCTCGAAAAGAGCAGCCAGGAAGACTAATATGCCTTTGAAGTTAGCCCAAGGCAAATGTGTTTTAATTTGTTCTGATTAATTTTTGTTGTCAACTTGACATAACCTACAGTCATCTTGGAAGAGGGAACACAGAAAATGACTTGTCTAGATCAGATTGGCCTGTGGTCCCATCTGTAATGATCTTGATTGATGATGGATGTTGCGAGGGCCCAGTCACTACCAGCAACACCATGCTGTGCACAAGAAAGTCAGCTGAGCATGAGCCAGAAAACCAATCGGCAATCTTCCTCGATGGTTTCCAATCCAGGTTCCTGCTTGAGTTTCTGACCTGATTTCCCTCAACGATAGGATGTGAAAATGTGAACTGGAACTGCACACTGCAGTAAAACTTTCCCTTTTCTGTACGTTGTTTATGACCTTGGTGTTTACCACAGCAAGAGAGGAAATAAAGATAGCCTCAGACTGAAGTCTTTCTTAAATGATATCATGAGATCATACTTCTATACAATACACAAAATCTTGCTAATAGATGCGAAACTCCAACACTGAGAGGCAGGCTTTTCAAGAGGTATTTGCAACGAAAGGTTAAAATTTAATTCAATATTACCTGTAAAACTGCAGGAAGAAAGTCTCTTTAGGAGATGTAATATGACCTGCAACGAATTCCATAAAAGACTTTATAGGAGGTGGGGGCTGGGTGAACATCTGGATTCCCTCTAGATCATCAAAAGCCTCTGGTTGCCCTTTAGAAATTTATTTATTCATTTTCCAGTCAACCATAATATTAGAAAGAGGAAGGTAGAAAGGGGGTGAGAAAACATCTTTGATTTGATTAAATTCTTCTTCCAGTAAAAATGAATATATTGTGGCCACATAAGAGTGAAGACGAAAATAAGGAAACAACCGTCAACAAACTGTGTTTGTCCTACCAGCCACTGAAATGACTTCTTGCTGGCTTTCTTTCTTTTTTTCTTCCTTCCTTCCTTCCTTTTTTTCTTCTAATTTATTTATTGATACATGCCAAGGCACAGCAGGATGAATACAGAGAATTATTTTATTTATGAAGAGCAAGGATCCAACTCCCCCAAGTTGTTGGCCTTAGCCTGTTCCCATCCTTTTCTCATTGAGACTTTAAAATGGTCAAGAATGAATTGGATCATATCACCTTATGTATGACCCAATAGAACTTCATTGTTTCTATGCTTCTCAAATACAGCATGTAGAATAACATGTTACCGAGCACCAGTGGGCAATGTTTCCCAAGGACCTTCTGTCTGTCTGCACTGTATAATTTAACTTCAATTAACTTCAGGGGGTGAACAGCCTAGAAGAGGCATGCTCTATAATTTCCAACAAAGTTTTAGAGTAAAGGTCACACACAGAGCACTGTTGGCCTAATAGTTTTGCTTAGTTCTCAACTTTCCCAAGATTTTTTTGTTTGTTTTAATTTTCTCCTAAACAGTATCATAAATGAGATCAAAGAGAAGTCCTGTTTGCACCATCTGGTGCAGAGACAAGAAAGGGTTAATAACTTCAATGAAGGCAACTCAGAATCGCATGAGTTTCAGAGTGGAAGAGAGTTAAATCTTCCGTGGATTTGTCCTGTGGAATAGTGTGAATTAGGTTAGGAACCTGTCATTTTATAGGTTCATAACAGCATATTTTTAATTTTTTATCAGAAGTCATCATACAGATATAAGCACCATTGAATGCAACATTTGCTACTTCCTGTCTCCTCTCCACTTTCTGGCATACACTGGGCAGCTTGCAGTACTGTTACTCTATAGTGTGTGCATCATTACCTGTGTGCAGAGAGGCAACTGAAGCTGACAACTTACAGAACCTCTCCATGAGTAGCAAGCTCGCAACGGAAGAGGCCAGGTCTGCTTAATTACAAAGCAGAACTTGATTTTCTCTTTTTGGTTCAAACAGCATTAGTATGTGACATCTATGACCAAGTAAAAGTAATTTACACTGGCAGTTAAGCTGATCTTGGTGGAACTAGGGGTAGAATCTCCATTCGATTTCAAACCATGTGGAATAATACTGCTTTTATTTCCCTAATATAGTCCTTGCAGGTTAGTTAATATCCTCATTAATGCTGCTTAAACCTGCTTTTATGCTAGGCACCTTACACTCTTGAAAATCACTAAAGCATAGCAGGGATGCTTAATCTTCATTTTTGAAGGTCCATTAAACTATGTGTACACAATTTAAGATTAAATATTTTTGCTTTCTTCTCTCTCCAACCTATACCCCCAAGCTCTTCTTCCCCTCAATGTCCCACCTTATCTCACTGTATTTTAAAGACCACTCATACTTTTTGACAAATCAAATTTTCTTTCAAATGTGCAAGGCTTTCATTGTTTCTTCAAGACCATTTTCTGCACGTAAGAAGGCCAAAATAGCAGGACCCTACTTCCTGCTCATCTGGCACACACCCAGGTTGCTTCTTCCCACAGTTCATTTTCATAGCTATTGAATGCAATAGGCTCTTCCAGAACCAATCACGAGGAAGTAGCATCACTTCCAAGGTGAACCATCTACCAAAATGTATGACAGTTCTATTTCTAATGATTCAAAATGAACTGATGAAAGAACATTAGATTAACCAACAAACCCAGGGTTTTCTTGGATCCTCAAAATCAACAAAGTCGAAATTCTGTGTTTTCTTCTAATAGTTTTCCAGACGCATCCTGAGCAAAGCATACTGATAAATCATGGTCTCTGTTAATCCATGCTAAATCTTTTTTATAATTTACTCATAATTTATAGATCCATAGATGCCAGGACTTTGGTTTTTGTTGCTTAAGAAAGTACCCACAATTTCAGAGGAGAATTCCTCATGACTAGAGATGCAACAAGTTTATGTTTCCTTAGAAAGAAGGTACTTGTTTCAAACTTTTATTCTGCTAAAGAATTTTTTAAAAAATTAAATGTTAACTATTGAAGAAAAGGAAAAAAAAGGCTGAGTGCTGTATTCTAATTTTAATTCACCAAAATTTATAGAGAATCTTTTTTTCTAATGTCTCTATTACTTGGCTGCCAATATACCAATAAAGCAGTCAATGCTTAGATATACTGTACTGTTTTTTTCTGAAAGATAATTAAGACATATCAGGCCTTTTACAATTTCACCTACTGAGATGTTTTTCTGAGCAGAAACTAAGAGTCCATGCCTAAGCATTGATGAGCGAGGAAGGTGGCACTCAGGAAGCTTTGACCTCGTGGTGATGCACAGATTAATAGAAATGGGTTAAATTAAGATGTAAGAGTTAGCCAATAAGAAGCTAGAGCTAATGGGTCAAGCAGTGATTTAGTTAATAAAATTTCTGTGTGATTATTTCAATCTGGGTGTCCAGGACAAACAAGCGGCCCACATATGAAAATCAATGAAAATGAGGTCATGTCTTTGAAAGAACAAGGAGAGGTATATGAGAGGGCCTGGGAGAAATAAAAGAAAGGGGGGAAAGATGTAATTATATTATCTTCTCAAAAATAGAAACTTTTTAAAAGATGAGTTAAGGATAGAAAATGCTTGAGAACGGAAGGATTTTATTGCTTGTGAAGTCACCAGGGGCAGGTAGGGGCAGTGGTACCGATGCTAATGAGAGACTATAAAGCTATGGCACTGAATATTTTCCTTCTGCTTGCTTTCAAGTGCAACCCCAGAAAGCCCCAACAGAGTGCCCCTTCAGCTGACATTGGCTCCTCATGGAGCAGTGAAATAATTTGAGACTGTCCATGTGTCATATTACTAGAACCAACTCCACTGTGTTCTTTGTATTCTCAGCATTGGCTAGGCAAAATCTGCTCTGAGGGCAGGTGGGACCCAGGTATATGGACCTCTCTTCCTGAACTTCTGTGTTGTAATAGTTGTACCCTTTTATTTTCATTTCCAAAGTTGAGGGGTAACAGCTTCTACCTCCAACTATTTTTTTACCATAATCCCTCAAGATATCATCTTTGTCTTTCTAGTTCTTTTGTGTCTAGTTAAAAGGTATTTTATTTCTGTTCAAGCAATTGATGTGGTTTGTATCTAGAATAAACCCCAACTACTACATGTTATTTTATTTATATATGAATGAATCATTGGTGAGAATAAATAAAATTATCACAATAGGTTTTTGTTTTTGTTTATTTTGGTTTGGTTTTGGTTTTTCAAGACAGGACTTCTCGGTAGCTTTGGAGCCTACTGCTGGACTTGCTCTTGTAGACCAGGCTGGCCTTGAACTCACAGAGATCTGCCTGCCTGTGCCTTCCAAATGCTGGCATTAAAGACATGTGCCACCACTGCCCGGCTACAGTAGGTTTATTATTAAGAGACACTCAGTATTTAGTGAAATGGAATACTTATATGGCCATGATTTGAATAAAATTGTGAGAGGTATGCTTGCTGGCAAAAAGTAATGGAGACAAGGGTATTGGCTAGTCTTAAGTCAACTTGACACACAAACTAGAATTATCGGAAAGGAAGGAACCTCAACAGGAAAAATGCCCCCAGAAGATTCTGTTCAGGGCAATTTCTTAATTAGTGATCGATGGGGGGAAGGCCCAGTCCATTGTGGATGGTTCAATCACTGGGCTGGTGGTGCTGGGTTTCTTTATAAAAGCAGGCTAGGCTGAGCAAGTCATTATGAGCAAGCCAATAAGCAGCATCCCTTCATCGCCTCTGCCTTCAGGATCCTGGCCTGATTTAGTTCTTGTCCTGACTTTCTTCAGTGATGAAGATAATTATGGAAATGTAAGCCAAATTAACCCCTTCTTTCCAAACTTTAATCATGGTCTTCCATCACAACAATAGAAACCCTAACCAAGCCAACAAGTAAAAGTGACCATGGCAACCATCGCAGCCATGGCACAGACAGAGAATGGGAAGTTGAGAACAAAGAAAGCTTTCAAGGAAAGAAAAGGATAGATCAGAGGAGGAACAAGGCTACGATTTACTCAAGAGATTGGGATATATAAAACATGACTTAAGAGCTGGCAAGAACGGGGAAAAGTACAGGAGCTAAGATTAAGAGATCCAAAAATTCACTAGGGAGTTTTTAAATACACTGGGAATTGGAATCTAAGTTTAAAAGTCTGGCTGTGAATTTTTTTTTAGACTAGGACATTATAAAAAGAAACAGGTGCTGGTGAAATGGCTCAGGAGTTAAAGAGTGTTTGCTGCTCTCGTGAAGGACCAGAGTTTGATTCCCACTACAAATGTTGGCTGCACACATGTGAACACATGTGCATAAAAATAAATAAATAATGAAATAAATATTTAAAATAAACCAACAAGAATCAGTAAGATCCATGCTATCCTGAATAGAATGGGTTTGGCTGCTTTGCTCGAAATGTTTAACTTGGCATGAAAATCCTTGATCTTAGTCATCAACTAGAGGTCAATAAGGAAACCACAAGAATAGAAAATACTAGAAAGAGAAGAGGAAGACTGAGGACAAAGTTTGAAAAATACCTTATTTGAAGAATCTTAAAGAGGAGGCTGAACCAAAGTGAAGATAGTGTTGGATGTTTCTTGGGGATGACTAGGACAGAAATAAACATCAGTACTGAATGGCTAAAGACAGACAGATGAACCCAGAGAGCATGATGATCTGGAGCAACAAAAGGGACAATAATCTGAAATCTTGATGACATTGGTTTTAACCAAAAAAAAAAAGTAGGAAAGCGGGAAAGACTTAGAAGTAGATTTTAAAGTCACAAACTAAGTAGAAAGAATGTTCCCAAGATTTCAGATTAGCCAAGAGAAGAACAAGATGCAGAACCATATAGGATCTGGGGGAAATTTGTGTAGTGATAGCCAAAGAAGATCACAGGTTTTATTTTATGTCTCTACCCAAATAGGATTTATCATATTTTATGCTTATAATGTACTGAGGAATTAAGAGAAAGACTACAGTGTTGTGGGATAATCTTTTTGTACACTGTGAAGATGTGTCTCTGCCTAAGGCACCTTCTGATTGGTTTAATAATGAGCTGAATAGTCAATAGCTAGTGAGGAGAGAATATGCTGGACTTCCTGGGAGAGAGAGGAACTTGGGAAGATTCTGATGCATGTAGGTTTAAGCCCATAATACACAGGAAGAGATGGACATACACTCCAGAGGAGAGATCACAGGCCACATGGCAGAATGTAGATTAGTACAAATGAGTTGTTAAGTTATAAGAGCTAGTTGGGGACAACCCTAAGCTAAAGTCAAGCATTCAGAATAATAAGTCTCCATGTCATTATGTGGGAGCTGGTGGTCCAAAGGAAGTACGACTACACTGGAGTTACAATATCTAAACTTGAAGTCATAATTTGGAAATAGAAAGGATATTTAAGTGAAAAAGGCTGGGATTTTCCTGGGGGTTGTAATATACTTAGTGTGGCAACACTTCCTTCGGTGCATCATCTAAGTGATATATAACATACAAAATTTATAAGTATTATATTGTATTTTGTATTGTAGGAAGCAGTAATGGATAAAGAAAAAACTATAAAATAACTAGAGAAAATATTAGTGACAGTAAGAGAAGACAAAGCTTTGTTCAGTTAAATATACATAAACATATATACACACATCCATGTAAATACACGTATGCATGTGAAGTGATTACTATTTTTTATTATTAAATAAAACTTGAGAGTCAGATATTGAGGTAAATATATGACAGATTTGCAGAAAAGTGAAGGAACAATCAGCTGACCCCACCTCTCCATGCTTCCCAGATCGTAAAAGGCCCACAAATCTTTCTTACCCCCTCCCTATTCCATCCTAATCTGTGTCTGCCAAAATTTGTATGGTTAATTCTGGTCAACCAATCACTAAATCCACTCTCTGCTTCAAGATCAACTTTATCAGCAATCTCGCAATGTCAGAGTGTGATCACAATATCCCACAAAATGTATGTATGTATGTGTATGTATGAATGGAGACATGAAGGGGTCAAGAGCAAAATACCCCCAAAGGCCCCCTGTCTGGGATTTCCTTCCTCCAGATCAGCCTCATATCATCATTTTCCACTACCCTGGAAAAAGTGCAAGTTACTGGGGATCAATTTAATGTGTGAACCTGCGGAAGGTACTCACATTGAAACCACAACATCCAACAATTCTCTTCTAATGATCTTCCCAGTAGAAATGTCTACCCATGTAATCTACAGTACAAGTACATGAATGTTCATCTATTAATCCATTAATAGCTAAGAAAAATAAAAACTAAACCAAATGCACAGTCACAGCTAAATAAAAGAGAAACATATTTCATTATAAGTAAGGGCTACTATGCCAACATCATTCTATCAGCACAGGTATTCCAGAGCTTATCGCTGTTTCTATGGTGCCGCTGTGTACTGAAACATTTGGAAACGAATGCTTTAAGTTAATATTAACATTTATATTGTTGCTCAGAGTGTTCTCAGTGATCTATTCCTTCTTGGCAATCTAAGAAAGAGTCTAGCCATTTCTCTGTGGGGAATTTTGTCATTCCCTGAATATTTGTACTTGGGAAGAATGAAGTACCTTAAAAGAATCACCACAGTTAATTTTCTTTTCTTTTCTTTTGGTTTTTCAAAACACAGGGTTTCTCTGTGGCTTTGGATCCTGTCCTGGAACTAGCTCTTGTAGACCAGGCTGGCCTCAAACTCAAAGAGATCCACCTGCCTCTGCCTCCCAAGTGCTCAGATTAAAGGCACCACACTTGATTTTCACGAGTCTCTACTGTCTCCTAATGATGACAGCAGAATTAGTAATAGGAGATTGGTCTGTATGAGGCTATCATATTGAGTTCCATGACACCGAATGCTTTGGTGCTTTCTCACACCACCAAGGGCACTGACGGAGATTTTTATCTTCACACATTTTCCACGAATTCTCTGTCCTTGATTGATAAGTTCTTGAATTGCCAGAAGCCAAAACATTTAAATTCAGAAAAGCAAATCTTTGAAGCTTTTTCATATACTCTTGTGTACTTTGGGAATTCTAAGTTAGGCACTGTCTTTTAGTAATGAAAACTGAACATCCCTGAACACATTAATATTGTTATCAGTTTGGACTGAATGTTAGCAATTACCATCCATCATAATCATTGGGTAATTATTATCCTAATGAAAAGCAAAGCAGCCCCCTTTGGGAAGACTCAGTAAGTAACCCCATGAAAACCTTTAAACATAGAAATAGTGGGCATATAAACACCATCCAGACACTACCAGACACTACCATTGTCCCTCTACACTGGGCCAACTACCTGAGTGGTCTACCAGTTAGCTAAAACAAATATTACTGCTTCAAATGATCAAGTCATTCAAGATATTCTGTTCTTACAAAATAACTTGTTCCTACAAATAATTTATTTCAGTCTCTGGGAAAATTGTGATTTTGTCTGTCCAGAAGGTTGTGGGGGAGCAAAACGCTGGAGTTGTATTTTAAGCTTTATTTACCAAAAGTGCTTAGTAACCTAAGCCACAAAATTGTGAAGACTTTACTCCTTTACTTTCCCTGTTTCTCTTTCTCCTTTTAGTAATGCCAGCAACAAAAGGGCATGCAACAAGATCCCTTCTGGTGGCTAATGTTTTACCTTGGAGACTCTGGAATGACACATTCTGTAATTGCTGCCATTTTCATTATTCTATTCCTTCTTGTTCTATGAAGTAGATAGTGTAGCTTTCCAAATTATATTTTTAAATAAAGTTAACAGAGGTTAAAGAAGTAGCCAAGTCAAAATGTGGTTAGAATCTTGTTTTCTTAGAAAGGACTTGGATTCGCCCCTCAGGAAACGAGGCTACCTCAAACTTTCCAGGTTTTACTCTTCTATAGTCTTGGTATAAAAAACAAACCATTCTGGCCTTTTTCTTAGTTGGTAGCTATAACAAATGTCAATTACAACTCTTCTTTCACACAGTCTGAGTGTGAGCAGAGGCTTTGGACAACAGAGCTGGGTAGAAACAAAAAACACCGCCACTGGTATGAGGAAAGGGCAGAGAATACAAACTTGTAGGATCCAGTGAGAGGCTTTAATCCAAACCCATCATCAAAAGTTGGATTTCAGTACTGTTTTTGATAGACAATGAGTCTATTCATTCTGTCTTCTCTGTTTTGGCTTTAAGGAAGCCATTGAAAAGCATTTTCTCCCATTCATCACCACTGACTTTCTTCAGGTCGTGGGAAAAGGGGGAAATGTCACTATGTTATTAGAAGCAATCACCATCCTTAGCAGTGGCTTAAATTGTAAGTGTCCGGTCCCCTATTCAGAAAATAAGAATATCTAAATTTTATACATAATTTCAAAGGTGCAATTAGCAATGACTTTTTCCATTTGGTCATGTCAAAATTATAAGACAGCATTATGGAGCAGACAAAGAGCACTGGAATTTTATGAATGAGTAGAATAGCACAGACCAGACCCAACACCTTGCTTGCTCTGTGTACAGCACTTCTGCTAATGAAACTGTGGCAAGAACCACAAAGATATGTATATTTAAATATATATCAATGGACTCATGGAGTTGGGATTGAGGGAGCTGAGAATTGGCCATACACTGCTTCATGCCACTCCACAATCCAAGAGAGTGTGCATGGCTTTTCTCTCTCCTTTTAAAAGATCACATCCACAGACAAGAAGCCACTTCTTAAGGTTGGTACCCCAAAGTTATTGGCAGAATGAATTCCCACAACACTTCTTTTTTCCCCACAACTTTTTGTCTAAATAAGAAGGTTCTTATCCCTTCATCCAGCAACTGATGGAAACAGTGGCAGAGACCAGCAGTGGAGCACTGGGCTGAGTTCCCAAAGTCCAGTTCAAGAGTGGGAAGAGTGAGAACATGAGCAAAGAGGTCAATACCATGATAGGGACACCCACTAAAACAGTTTACCTGAGCTAATGGGAGCTCACCAACTCCAACAGGACAGGGAAGGAACCAGCATAGGACCAAACTAGACCCTCTGAATATGGATGACAGCTGTATGGCGGGGACAGACTGCGGGGCCACTGGCAGTGGCACCAGGATTTATCCTACTGCTTGTACTGGCTTTTAAAACCTTTTCTCTTTGATTGGATCTCTTACCCAGCCTGGATATAATAGGAAGAGTTTTGGACCTTCCTCAAAGCAATGTTTCTTATCCTTTCTGAGGAGTGGGTGAGGGGTGGGATGGGGGGAAGGTGGAAGAAATGGGAGGAGGGGGGAGTGGGAACTGGGATTGGTATGTAAAATGAAAAAAGATAGTTTTCTTTTTAAAAAATAAGATAAAATAAATAAGGTTCTTATCTTAACATAAAATTAGAGGTGCTGAGGAGACAGCTCAGTAGTTAAGAGCACTGACTGTTCCTCCAGAAGACTCAGGTTCAATTCCCAGCTCCTACCTGGTGGCTCAGAACCATCTGGAACTCTATTTCCAGGGTATCTACACCTACTCCTGATCTGAGGACATTGGGATGCATGTGGTGCACAAACACACATGCAGACCAGAAGACCTGCCTTAAGGCCGGCACCCCAAAGCTAATGAATTTCCACAACATAAAACTTCCTCCTACATTTTTCTTAGGCAACACTTAACTCACTTTCAATTTGTGCCGAGAGATTTGGGGTCCGAAATTACCCCTATACTATAAACATGGCCAATGAATTTTCTACACTTGTTCCATTGTCTGGCAGATAATGCTAATGTCTTGTATTAGCTACATCTTTATCAAGTACTTTAAAAAAAAACTTATGGCTAACAAGAACCTAATTTTAATAGGTAATCTTTGCACAGGGTCCCCCACTTAGCCTTAATCCCCCTGCATATACTGTTATGCAGTTCAGAGATTCTTCCACCAATACCTTCAGTCCATCTGGTGTTTTCCTCACTTTTGGAGGGTTTAGCCTGCACTATGATCAAATCAATGATTGTAAGTGGAAATCACCCCAACAGGCTGTGCTCATTCTTCCATTAACCCAAGGGCTCACCCTTAAGCATATGCGATATTTTACATATGCTCTGGAGTTTTCCCCAGATCTGTAACAAGATTGAAGAACTTAGTTTCCTAGTATGTATATATATATATATATATATATATATATATATATATATATATATAGTTCTGCTGTTCTGAAATCTATGCTTCTCCTTAACACAAAAATTACAAAACACAAGCTCTCTCAACAACATTCCACGTGTTCTCAGTTTTTCCCCAAGCTAAGAGACTGAGGAATACACAGACCATCTAACAACCTAGAATAAAGCTGTTCTGAGCAAAGAAAAGAGAGAAGTGTTCCATTCTTCAAGGGAAAGAAAGCCAGTTATCCCTTAAGGCAGCTAAAGCGTGTTTGCTTACAGGTAAAACCCGGGAGACATGCCCTCACTGTGAGCTCCCGTTCTCCTGTTTTCTCTGTGAAGTTCTCCTCTTCTCATTTGCCTGGAAGACAAAACATGCTTTGAGTCACAGATTTGATAGAACCAGGTATTTCAGTGTGACTTTAAATCAGCATTTTCAGTGTGCTCTTTCAAGTGCTATGTTTGTGCCTCGATCCCCACCTCTCTTATCTTCTAGTGTGGAATTTCAATCTAGGCCCTGTTATTAAGAGAATTTCAAGTACTAGAGAAGAGGTGCAGGGGAATGTAGGTGAACTTGGGAGGAAAGGGACCCCAGTTCCGTTGAAGACACACTGCTAGCCCTCTGGCTGTGCCTTGGAGTTGTAAACCAAAAAGCCTCCAGATTAGCAAACAGCCATCAGTTCAAGAAAGATGTTGATTTTTTGCTAGTTGGCAACCAAGCCCTTAGCCCTATTGTATCTAAAATATGAGGTTGGAAATATATGGCTGTCTTTATCTCTAAAGACAGGTATCTCATGTTTCTGGCAGTAACTGAGCACCCACTGCTAAAAGGTTGCAGTAGAGAATCACAAAATAGAGGTTGAAGGCATAATTCCAACTCAGAGGACTTCAGAGTTGGGCCCCAGGCTTCAAACCAGCTCCTCCGCACATTCGTGCCTGTGAAAAATTGGCGCTAGATACTCACTAAGAAACCTCAGACTGGATTTTAGCATAAAGCATGTCTAATAAGGACAGTTATCAACAGTGATATTGAACTCCACTCTTTCAGAATTTCTCTGCATTGTCTATGTAGCATAGCTCTCGGGTCTTCTGGTCCTGGTAGCCTGTCATATTTCTTCAGTCAATTCTTATGCATAAATTTTAGGTGAAATTATTTCACTCTAATGTTATTTTACAGTAAAATTAGACTACATGAAATATTGCATTAATTGGTGGCTCATGCCATTTGTGTTTGGGCCAAATATTGATGTAAAAGAAAAAGATGTATTTACCCAGGAGAATAATTCAATCTTTGAGCAGTGAGACAGTCTAAGTAAATCATGATAACAAAAATACAGAGTTGAACAACATTAAGTATATATCTAAAATTCACTCCTCAAATCTGAGTGATGAATGCATTTGCAACTCAAGAAAGCTGTTTTCATATAGTTGTTCCCTCTTTTGTTACATTGAATAATTTTTGAAGTTGGAAAAGCCTCTGAGAAGCGACAGAAAATAAATGATGCCTCGTTACACTCTTGGCAGGCCAGAAAATGGGCTTGGATAATTAGTACCCGTCCAAGTTGTGAATTCATTGCAAACATTTGGATACTATCTTAGGTGTGGATGAAGCCATGCAGCAATGAGCAGATGTTACTCTGCTTGTTGTATGATTAAAAACACAACTGAATGAATCAACCAAATGATATTTGAGGAATGTATAACAGGAGACAATATAGGCAGAGTCACAAATGTATAAGTTTGACACTATCTTTGTATTTGGAAATAATAATCAAATAAATTATCTTTATGTCATATTAATTTATAGCATTATATGAACGGGAAATTAGTTTCTGGTTTTCTCTGACGGTATTAAGATAAAGTTCGCACTTTACCTCCAGTCTTCTAGATGAGACTATGACAAATATGCAAGATTGATTTTGAACAGAAAAACAACTTTTCTAAGAAATTTAGCCTAAGTTCAACTGAGAATTGGCAATCCAGTTTCCTAGTATGGTATAAAAGCCCCAGTCCAACTTCATTTTAAAATTTAGTCAATGTATCTTTTACTTAAGAAAAAAAATGAGAAAATTTGTCATGGGTCTGGGGTAGAAGAGAATCATTTTAAAGTTGTACAGAAAGAATTATTTCAGCAAATACTTTCATTAGAGTTTTTCCTGTTTGTTTCTTTACAAATAAAACAACCCTGAAAGATAACTGAAGTCGAGAGATACACAATTACCTACAGCATTTTACTCAGCTTGTATTCAAATCACTTCTGTCAACTCTAAACCTTGTGCATATCCATGTTGCAAGAGAGGGGATATGGTAAACTCTAAGTGACCTACTTGGGAAGTTTTATGAAACAATGCAGAAAACCTTTATGATCATTGTTATGCTAATATGAAGAATTATGAACCTATTGTATAAAATGGGAAATGTTGATTTGATAATGGGATTGAGGATTATGAAGAAGTGTGAACATATATATTACCAGATTTCTAAAGATACATAGTGAAATACATAGACAGGAATACCTAGTACCAAACTCTTGACTATATATGCATGTGTATGTGTGTGTTTATGTGGTGTATGTATATGTATACATGAGATGTATATGCCATGTTATGCTCCTGTCTATGTGAGTTTATGTCATGTTATACAGGTGCCTTGTGAGGCCAGAAGAAGGTGTGGGAGCCCCAAACCAGAGATTCTAATGGTTGTGAGGTGTGAGCTGCCTGATACAGGTACTGGGAGCCAAACTTTGGTCCCTTGGAAGGGTTGAAGTGCTCTCACCCACCAATCCATCTCTCCAGACCTCAAGAATGCAATTCCACTCAGTGGATTCCAAGGCATCCTACTGAATTCTCATATATTATTTTTATAGTATACAATTGAGAAAACTGAAGTAGTAGACCAGACTCCCTGAAGTTAGCCAGTTACCACACTGATAGAGGGATGTGTTAAATCCACAGCTCACAATATAATCAGAACATCCAGAGTTCTACTATTTACAGAAGATAAAATATTTGACCAATGGTCACATTACAAAAATTTAAACTGGAGGATGCCATGTTATACAACTATGAACAATAACAACTAATATGAAATACAAAGGGAAGAAAAAAGTCAAATATTAGAGATAATTCCAAAAGGGTCACTAACACTAGTGTGGAGAATCATTCCAAGGGTGTATTAGGAGTAGCAAAACAGTTACGAATATCTTAAGATTTTTTAAAAATATTTTTGTAAAAAATGCTTACAAATAAATAAAATAGTTGCACACCAAAATTAATCAGACCTCAAATCTGAATAACTCAATAATCTTCTATACAGTTAGAACAAGCATTTAGAATGCTAACTGTGGAGCTCCACATTAAATTTACAGCCTTGGTATCAATTACATTTTATGGACTTATTCACTACCCAGAACAACAACAAAAATCCAGTACAGAATTAGACATGACAAAACAATTCTCTTCATGGCCTCTTGCATAGAGGTTTATTAAAAGAAGCAGTAGCATGGTCACAAAAGCCCAGGAGAATTGTGTGAAGAGAGGATAAATACAAGTACAATAAAGTAGAAAACAAAATGGACAAATAAGACTGAAGAGCAGAAGGACAAAACATGCACTTGAGGCTCATATGTATTTGACAACTGATTATGGAATCATTTGCCACTGGATTGCCATGTATAGAGTTTTGTCTATGATTTCTACATGTTTTGGTGGTAAAGGTCTTGGTAGAAGTAAGAACTTCTCTTCTGACATGGTTTTAGCGCCATCTGAGTAACCTTAGGTAATAACTCAGCCTCTAAACAGTCCACTCTCGTTCCTCAGTTTTCTAATCAGATGAGGAGAAGGCATTTTGAGAGGGTGTTTAATTTGAGACTGTGTATGTAAGCAGTTGTTAAATTGTAACATACTACTTTCGTTATTTTAACACAGCTCCAGAAGAAGTGTGGGAAAAAGGTCAATTATAATAACATTTGTGGCAGTGGCCTAAACACAATGACCATATATAGCCAAGTGCAGGTAGTAAAGTCTAGAAGCCTCCAGAGTGCTCACTAACACCTTTTTATTGATGACAAATTGTCCAAATGCACTCAACAACACATATTTGAAGCTCAAGAGTCATGCAGGGAAAGAAAGGCCTTTCAGAGCCAGGGAGACTGGGCTTGCTAAGTATATGTTTTATTTTGGGGACATCAGTCTCCTCTTTGAATCCGTATAATCTATTTTAAAGATTTAAGGATTGTGATGGGTGATAGTTGGACAATTTAAATTGCCCCAGAGACCTCGTCAGGGTGTTAACAATTGGCAGGCATTTCCAGGGTACTACATAGCATTGGGGTTGCTAAGAAAGGCTCTATCAACTAGGAAGCATCAATGCAGGAATATTTAAAGACTGAGAAAAGCAGGGCAGACGAGGATCCACTTTGCTGACTTTACAGAGACAGACTACAAAATATGTATGCTAAAACATGTGTGCCGGCACGTGTGTGTGTGTGTAAATATGTGTGCGTAAATAAATACATATGTGATGAATATATCTAGGGAGAGGTATGTGGCAAAGAGCACAAAAGAACTCAGCTTAGAAGAATGAAGACAAATGTTGGTAGAAAGAGCTACAGCAAGAGGAAATCTGTTTTGATCTGGAGTCAAGAATGTAACTGCTAAGCTGTGACCTTTCCCAGGCAGGGCGGAAGGTGGTCGAAGGTTTCAGATGTGATCCCAAGAACATGCTGACCCACATTCTGCTTTTAGTGCATGTCTATGGAAAAAATGACGGTAATTTTCAAGCATGATAAGGCTTGAGCTTTAATGTCAAATCTATTTGCTCATTTTCCATAAGAAATGGGTTACATGGCTCTGTTTGCCTCTAAGTAAAGCAGACTCCAAAGAGGAGGAAAGTACTTGTCTCCTTGGTATCTTCCCACATGGCCCAAAGTGGCTGGCCCATGAGGTCATGGCCGTTACCTTAAGCTGAAAGATGCAGCTTTGTTCTTCAGGGTCCACACAAGTCCCACATGGGCGATGTGTGCTGCTGAGCCAGGCCGCCTGTGCAGAACCTGACTGTACTGTGCACTCATATTCAACCTCTGCTTTCGTTCTGCTCTTCCCAGCCAGTAGCTCTATTTCTTCACTGTGTATGCACTTAACCAACCTTCTGTTTAAGAACAGCATCTTTGTGAAATTTAGTATTTGGGTGTTATGGTTCATAACCATAAACTAAGTATTTGTTTTCCACCCCTGGAGCCTCCCATCTTATCCCCAACCCCCCTAGCTTCTTGTATTTTGTTTTATACCATATTGCGTTCTCTCTCTCTCTCTCTCTCTCTCTCTCTCTCTCTCTCTCTCTCCCTCTTTCGGTTACAACCCCCTCTACCTGTAACAGAGAATTTGATTAATTATTATTCTCATTACCATTACCAAGTAAATATGTCCCTATGTTTTAGATACCAAGTATTCATTGAGCCATTATAAGAATATATCAACAGAGCCCCTAAGTTTTAGATGCCAAAAAAGGTAACAAAATCTATAAGCAGCTCTGACTCTGACTGTCTCATTCTAGATCAGACCTAGCGGCAGAAACCGTGCCAGGATCACAGCATCTAAGGCCAGGAGAAGAGATCTCCCCAGTGTAACCCTAGTTCCACCAGCTTCTTTCAGACTACATAAGCCTGTTCTGATAATTATCATCTTTTCTCTTGATTACTTTTAATAAGCTTGTCACTGTCAGAGTGACAAAGGTCACTCTATTTGCCATCTCATGGATTCATTTATGCAATAAATATATGCTATGCTCCCCGCAAGTACACTCTAAGGGTAAAAGAAAAGCTTCTATTCAAGGGAGCCGGAGAAACAAGGCCCCATGAGGTCAGCATGAGATCTGGATTCCACTGTGTCAGCACCAGGTCACATGGATTTGACGTGCCTAGAGTGCTCAATTTGCTGAATGGAGATTCTATTTAAAGGGGCATTTTTAGAAAGCTCTGGGCAATGTAGACTGGTACTGCATGAAAGACAAGAATATGCGGGAGAGGAGTGATATGGTAAATTCAAAACAATAGTGTTATTGATAATTTTTGAGTAAATTGTATGAGATGGAATAGAGATAAGAGCTCCCTACTGGCTAGACAATGTAAGAAGCAGGAAAATACATGTAGAGCAGGTTATTTGCTATAGTGCATCAGTTTTATCATTCTTTTGTTGGGAGACTGATTTGAAAATCTGATGACTATGTGTACAAATAGCTCCAGAAAAAAAAGGAGGAGGAAGGAAGGAAGAAGGGGGAAGGAAGGAGGAAAAGGGAAGGAGGAAAAAACAAGGAGGAAGGGAGGAAAAGAAGGAATAAGGAGGAGAAGAAAGAAAGAAGGAAGAAGGAGAAGGAAGGATGGAGGAAGGAGGGAGAAAGGGGGAAGGGAGAGGATGAGGACAAGGACAAGGACAAAGAAAACAATGAAGACAATAAAGACAACAAAGACAATGACGATGAAGAAGAAGAAGAAGAAGAAGAAGAAGAAGAAGAAGAAGAAGAAGAAGAAGACAATGAAGAAGACTACAAAGATGAAGGTAAAGGCAACAAAAAAGATGAAGATAAAGACAACAAAGAAAATGAACATGACCAAAAAGATGAAGAAGACAACAAAGAAAGAGATGAAGAGAAAGAAAAAGATGAAGAAGAAGATTAAAATGAAGAAGATGATGAAGAAGAAAGATCCAATGCAACCAGGCCAATTTATGCAGTTTTGGCAAAGATCCTAAGGTAAGTTGTACACACCATCACAGTCCAAATTAAGGTTTATACCACTAACACAGGACTTACAAAAAAGAGATTTTATTATTTTTTTTAAATATTTATTTATTTATTGTGTATACAATATTCTGTCTGTATGCATGTCTGCAGGCCAGAAGAGGGCACCAGACCTCTCTTTAAAGATGGTTGTGAGCCACCATGTGGTTGCTGGGAATTGAACTCAGGACCTTTGGAAGAGCAGGCAATGCTCTTAACCACTGAGTCATCTTAAATTCTTCACTCATCATAGACCTTGAAGTTTTCCAAAAGACCAGGGAGGTGGATATTATTGCATTATAAAATAATTGTGAGGGTTGAGGTGTTTGCCTTACTATTTCACATGAAGGAGGGAAATAGAGCCAACTGGGAGGGCTAGAGGAGATCCATCCAGAAGGAGTTAGGTTCTTTCTATTCACTGGCATATAAGGACACAACAGACTTGAGGCAGCGAGGTAGAAAAGGACAGGGATGAACCTGGAGTCAGCATTTCCACAGAGACAGGTAAGTGAATCCTCCAGCTAAAGCGCATCCACTGGAAAAGGACTCGAACACAAAGCACTTTCTGCCAGAAACAAAATCAGTAGAAATGGATTCAGGTAGGGGTGGACTTGTGAGGACTGGGGGGTGAGGTGGTTGTAAGGTAAGAGATGGCATCGATATTCCCAATGGTATCAACATGTGCCAAGAAAACCCCAATGGGTATAACCAAATCTCAGCAGGGTTGATCAAAGCCCCTTTCAATAGTACCCTCTCTGCTCCTCAGTTATGAAAAGGGCAGAGCCTCAGCTGCTAAGGAGTGAAAAGATGCAAAGTCAGTTCAGAAGGAGGAAATGGATTTTCAGCGTTTTAAGCAGGACAAAGGCAAGGCAGACAGATGCTTTAAGTCGGGTGGGGGGAGGGGAGTTTGATTGTTACACTGACCTGAGCTGTTAAACAGGTAACGAATGCAGGTGTTGTAAGGAGAATTATGACGAGGTGAGGGAAAGAGCTACCATGAAAAAGGAGGGAGACTGCTGATGGGGGACGCTCAGACCACAGAGCTACCCACATCTGGAGAATTAGGTAAAGGAAGTTGCTACTGGATGGCAGAGGGAACACAGCTAGGAGGACATGGGTTTGCCAAGTGGGATGAAAGAGTGGCAAGAGGTCACTCATATTTGGTGGTACACTACTGAAGACCCCAGCACTTGGAAGGTAGGGACAGGGCATAAAAGAACATCCTGAGCAACATGACCAGTACAGGTCCATCCTAGGTTACACGAGACCTTGTCTCAAAAATATGATTGGTATCATGTGAGACGACATTGAAGCGTGATTTTCCTAGAAGCTTGCCTACTCTCAGAAAGATTTGCCTGTGGCTCAGGATGAACATGGGTCAAAATTCAAGATAAGAAAGAACAACAAAAAAAAAGATATGTAACCAGAGTTTGATTAATAGGGACTTTTTCCAATTATTAGAAGTTGAGTTGTTCATTTACAGAGCATAGAGTGAGATTGTTGCTTCTGTACCACAGAACTACAGGGCAACTGTGACTCTTTCTCAAGTTATTGGAAGGCCCGTCATTTGCAGGATTTTACATCCAGGAACACAAATGAACGAAGGAAACTTCTCAAGGCTTTTGTTTTCCAGGAGCAGAAGGGTGTGGTAGAAGATTACCCTCAGGGTGCTGTGATTCCCAAAGTAAGATCGGAGCTGTGTTTGTAAAGCATCAGAAATTCTGCACAAGTTGTCAAAATAGTGTCCACCAGCAAGAAAAAACTAGCTCCCTGGACAGACCTGAAATAACAATGGCTCCTTAAATCCCTTAAAATCTAACACATTTCATGCCACAGCTATACATATACGCATCATAAATGTACAATGTGCAAGCTCCTCAGAGCCCAGAGTAAATGGAGACTCCATAGGCAAATGTTCTTGGGGACTATGAGAAGGGAAGCAGAAGGAAGCTTCTCCAGGCATCCTTGTTGATTCTCTGAGTCACACAGCTAAGATGGATTCTATCTGAGCTCCCCCCAAAAAACGTGTGTATGTGTGTGCGCACGTTCTCATGCACACACACACATGCACTAGAAAAAAAATGAGAGGTAATTAATACAATGAGACAGAGGGATTCAGAAGAAAGAGCGATTTTCAACTGCTAAAAGAGTTATGAGAAATTTGAGGAAATATATTGATATTTCCACTGAAAACATCTTGGTGGTTTGATGGATGGATAGCATAAAGCTGGCTTGAGTCTATTGAGAAATTAAAAAATGAAGACAGAAAAGGACTGGGGAATTACAGCTATGAAGACAAGACAGCAAGCACAAGTGGGCAGATAAGACTCGAGAAGACCCATGATGCATGCAAGTATCTGCATCAGAGGACACAGGAAGAGAAGCTGAGGAACATAGGAAGGTGCCAAGCCATGAATGCTGGATATTAGAAAGGTTTCTAGCAGAGGGCAAAAGAAAAAGCCTCAGAAAATATTTGACAGGCAAATGACTGCATAAGATTTGGGCTTTAAGAAATAGAACTGACATTAATTTATAAAGAGAATTGAAGTTAGAGGGCTGGGATGACTACAGTACATGACTTTTTAGCCTTCGACTATATTTCATAAATAAGTTTGCAATAACAATCATTAAGCCAGATGAGTTCAAAGCCTGCAAAAAATATAGCAAGTAAGAGATTCCTGTCTATTACTCTAGTAAATTTTGCCACTAAAATATGTCACTAGAAATTATAAATGAAGGAAGAAATTGTGTTTACTTCCCTACCCCTGAGTGGGGATGACATAAAGTTCCAGCAGTGAGGCTTCCTGCAAAAATTATCACGTTCAGATTCACTCCTGTCTTTTGCCAGAATCTACATATGTGATTTTTATTAAAAACTTTCAGATACATTATTCAGTAAGCGAAATAAAATATAATTCAAAGCACTTAAGATGAGACAACTTTTTTTTTTTTTTGCATCTGGAACTCTATATATTCTGGGTTGACCTTGAGCTCACCACCGCTCTGCTTTCCCCTGCTGAACGCTCAGAGGACAGGCATGTGCCAACACACAGCAAAACCATGCAAATGTTTCTAATGTCTTTGGAAACGATGCCAATACAAGACTTCTTAGAGAACTATTTTATCACTGACATTGTTTAATCCAATAAGTTTGGGGTATAATAATGGGGAAATGATCTTTTAGACTTTGTTATTGCTATATCTAAATTCCCTATAATTTAAAATGTCCTACCCACAACCTGAATGATGTATTTTCTCTTGCTAGTGAATCTTCCAGAGAGAAAGAACAATAGTAACTAATATGTCATAAGCATAGATATTGTGCCAAAATGAATGTTAGAATTACTCACAATAAGCTTTTGGAGAAACAATTATTTCACCAATTTTAGAGGAAGGACATTAAGATCAATTATTGTTAACAAAATAACTCCTAAGCTGGAATTCAAACAGCAATCTCTCTAGTGCATGTACTATCTTTATACTAGCGTGCGGCTTCTGGAGGAGGATGGGAGGAGGTTGGGAAAGTTTAGGTGACACATAATTGGGCTTAGGTTTTGACAGCATCTGAAGAAGAGTGAGAAAAAGCAGGGTTGGAAAGGAATATTTCAAAGCCCAAGTCAACCGAATCTGACAACGCATTGGGCAGGAATAAGGGAGATGATGAAATGCAAGTTTAAAAGCCTAGAAGAACCCTGGCCAGTGATGTTTAAGAAACCAATCATTAGCAGTTGCCAAAACCCACCCAAAATTGCAACACTGAGAAACCTATACCTCCTGGGGCTCCTGTTAGGACAAGATTTGCACATGCAGAATGAAAGTGATGATCAATTGCACGGAACTCACAGTAAGATTCTCTAGACACAAGAGATGTCATATACTGCTTTCCAGAATGGAGAGCCTCGCCAAGTAACTTTTACTTTGCTGAGCATAAAATGTAAGTTTGCAGGCATAGGTGACTTGTTCAGGGAGGCAATAAAGAAACATAGGTATCTATGATAGTATGGAAATATTATGGGAAATCTGTGTGTGTAGTCTGCAACCACGTGTGGGTCACACACACGTATATAAATGAAGAGGCCAGAGGAAGGTCATGTGACCCACTCTCCATCTTAATCCCCTGAGACTGGGTCATTCATAAAACCTGGTCCTAAGTGGATGGCCAGCAAGTCCCAGAAATCTTCCTGTCTCTGCTCCCTGTCCCTAGCAATGGGGTTGCAGGAGTATCCATGAGAAGCCCTGGCTTATTGCATGGATTCTGGAGATAAGGACTCAGGTCCTAATGGCGGTATATCAAGCACTATTACCCACTGAGCAACTTCCCCAGCCCAACTATGTACTTTTCTAAATGATGCATCTTGAAATGCCAACTAATTTACTAATCATGACTGCAATGATAGGATAGGATGACTGGAGAAATAAATTAGAAAGAAGATTTACTGACTGATGAATGATAGAAAATAGAGAAATAGAGGAATGAATTGATTAACAGATGGATAAATATGGATAGGTGATAGATAAACAGACAAATAGATGATAGACAGACAGATAGATGATAGATAAAATGAAGGAAGTTGGCCACTCTACGCACTGAGACTCACAGGCGGAGATTGGGCCACCAACAGAAAAGGAAATGCAGTGAGGTGAGCAGCCACTATGGGGCAGCAGGAGGCTGCACCCATGAGCCTCTGAGTACCAGTGGGTTTCACAGTCTCAGGACTGACCTTCATCCAATATTGAGTCATAATTTAATAGAACTCTCTTTCTTATGGTTGATTCTTCAGTAAAAAAAGAGTCATTTTGTGACCTCTTAAACTCACATGAAACATTTTTGTTTGTTTGTTTTTGTTTTTGGAGACAAGGTTTCTCTGTGTAACAGCCCTAGCTATCCTGGAACTCGTTCTGTAGACCAGGCTGACCTCGAACTCACCGAGATCTGCCTGCCTCCGCTTCCCGAGTGCTGGGATTAAAGGCGTGAGCCACCCCCCCCCCCGGTGAAACATATTTTCTATTTCTACAGATATAGAACGTTTAAATGGCTCATGTCTTAGTCCCAAATATAGTAATAAAAACACAATAATATAGTTACATAGTTGTATGCCTATAGTAGGTGGATTCTCAGGATAGCATAAATTAGGTTTTCCCCATAGTTTAACAGTCACGGTATCAGTTACTTGTCTGCTGCTGTGACAAAATGCCCAACAAAAGCCACTTAAGGGGAAAAGGTTTGTTTTGGCTCACCGGCAGGGAAGTCATTGACCGCAGGAGCTTGAGGCAGCACTTCACATGGCAGCTGCAGCGAGGAAACACAGAGAAACGAAAGCTCGTGCTCTGCCTACTTTCTCAAGTTTATTTCAGCTGGGTCCACAGCCTGCGGAATGATGACACCCAGTCTAGAAAGTCCTTAGTAGGCATGCCCAGAGGGAGCTTTGGCTTGTGGGCGATTCTAGATCCTGTCAAATTCAGTCACCAGTAGCCATTCCTGTTACTAAAAGCTAACAGCAGCTGAGGTAGTGTGCATGCGTGCCATGCACTGTTTGGGGCATCTTACAGACAGACACTGAATCATGACTTTCTAAGGCAGCTTTGCTTATCAAGCCCCTTTTCAGATAAGAAAACTAATCAGAGTGGACAGAGTACTTCAAACATTGTACACATCCCACACCCTGGACCATCTCTCTTTTTGATCACAAAATCAGAGGCAGGCTCTCACAACCATAGGTCCTACTGCAACCGCTGGAACATAATCAACTCCTCCACTGCTCCGTGAAAGCCCATGGCCATTAGGGGATGTGACTGGCCTACAAAATTCACCAGATCAACGAAGACAGAGGGAACAGGAAAGACAAGGCAGAGTAAACTCTTGGAAAGGGTTAAGGATCCCAGAGGCTATAATAGCAGGTTTGCAATCAAGGCCCATTGTAAAGAAACAGCAAAGTGTATGTCTGGGGAGTGGGGGCAGAGAATCTCAGTCACGCCAGGAGTGCAGTCTTTAGTTTAGAACTATGTCAAGCCACCCAGAAGGCCGTGTTTAAACTTTATCCCATTTCGGAATGGACATGCTATATTTTATTTTTCTTAAGCCAGAAAGCTGAGCATCTATTGAAGTAATTGATTCAACAGTATCCATATGAAAAGTTGGACTGAGTTTTTGCTAAGTCTATTTTTCCATCATAAAATAAAATAAAAATTAGCCCTACTCTTTAAGCGGCAAAAAGCGTTTGAACTCACCTCCTGGGTCAAAAAACGAAAACCACAACATTCTTCAATTTTACTTTCGGGTAGGTCAATAAATCTAGCCTTTAAAAAGGAAAAAGAAAGAATTAAAAGGAGGAGGAAATATTCTCTGTTTGACTGTGTTGTTCCAAGGATTTCCCCCACCTGATGCCCCTTGCCCATGTGGAAGGGGGATCCTTTTAGGCTCTCTCTTGCCCATGCCTCTGGGTATAACTTGGTCTTTAGAGGTGCAGAACCAAGATGCTCGGGAGCACAGTGTCTGCAATATTTTTCCAAGCGGAAACGCCCAAGCTTGAGGTTTGGAAGAACCAAATGAAACGGTGTTGGCAGGAATCTCCACGGGAAGTTGTTGCGATGTGGAAATGGAGATTTTATTTTTGCATGTGATATATCCTTTAACCACTCACTCGGAAACCTAATTGATAAATTAAAATCCATAAAAGGCCAGGCCTTAGGGAACAAAGAACAAGAAATTCTACTCAAGTGTTTAACCTGGAAGGAAAGACACGCTGTTGTTGTTCTAGTGATTTGTGATTTCCCTTCTATAAGAAAAAAGCTGAAAGGAGGAAAATGTAAAGGTTTCCTTATTCCTCTAATAAATACCAATGCTGGAGGGTGGCTCTTTTATGGAGGATGAGCTGATAGCAATGGAGATGCCCACCACAGGAGACAGGGGTCGGTGGTGGGGGCTGCATGAACACCTTCCCAGGGAACCAATATTCTTTGCTTTGAACATGTGTTTCCTTCAAGAACAGCAGATAATAATTACAATATGGTCATTCCCATTAACTGTGAAGCCATCTTGGAGGCAGTTTTAGAAGGAAACGGCAAAGCAGAATCAAGTTGACTTTTCCTCTTAGCCATGACCAGGAGCCATTTCTATACACTTGGTCCCATCATCTTCGCATCATAGCCATCTTCTGAGGGAAGCATTGGTTCTCACTTGATTTTCATAGAAAAAGAAATGGAATTGTTAGTTCCCTGACTTCTCCTAAATCAAACCTGGTTCCACGGTGTCTCAAATGCTCCCTCTCTCCCTTGTTTTTGCCCCTCACTTCTGCTTTCTTCTTTCCCAGATTGTCCTAACTCTCAATTTAGGCAAAAGACGTTGAGTTTATGACTGGGATCACAAAGAATACAAATCCATCCTTTTCTGCTGCCAATCATTTAAGATCTTGGGGTGATTTCACTAGAAGGAAAAGCTCCTGGAGTTTCTCAAACACCGGCATCATTCAAGTGAGACTCCCAGGTTTGTTTTTATTTAGGCTAAAATCAAACCAAAACCCTGGTACCTTGGGAAAAATAAGCACAGCACCACTTTTGTGTGCATGCTAATTGCAAGTACATGATAAAAGTAAAAAAAAAATATTAAAAAATAAATCAATGACACTTCAACTATGAGAAAAAGCAACAAAAAATGAATGGACAGAAAAAGCTTAAGAATTTCTTAATTCCTGTAAAAAGTCATATGTAAAAATCCTACCACCCACCATCTTCTTTTTATTACTCATTTTCTTTTTTCTTCAACTAACTAGAGCACAGTTTTTGAAAGAATTTTTGGCACCCCTGGATGATGAATTGTGTAAATTATTGTTGGATCAAAATTCTTTTGGAATAACTGCAGGTGTTCAAGATCCTGTCAGAATGAGTGTGTTTTAAGTACCACGAAGATGCTGACACCCGGCCTTTTCTCAGGCTTCTCTGAGGTAGAGCTCCTGTTGGGAGTGGCTTTGTTTAAAATTGGAGACATATGGAACACTCTCCAGTCAAGAGTGGAACAAGCCTTTCCAGTTGGCAAAGAGTTACGCTCAGACTGCTTCTGATTCAAGTCCATATTAGGGTCTTTTTTCTGGCCTGTATTTTCTCCTTCGTTTCCTCCTCACCCACTGCTAAATGCTGCAAGAGGGTATCTCATTGCCTGGCTGCTAACCGAAGTTTCTTAGAAACATAATATAGTTAAACATAGTGACATTAGTTACAATGTGATCTACACTGGCAAGTCATTTGCATCTATAATTTATTTTCTATATGAATCTACTATAGGAAATCGGTTCAAAGATTCTATTTCTTCATTGGTATGAAAAGTAAAACCTAGCAGGCAACATTGCCTATTGAAAATATAGGTGAAGGAACAAGCAGCATCCTACGTTTTAAGAGAAAGGGAACTAAATACATCGTAAACTATGTGCCACATGCTAAAAATGTATTATATGTATCACTGAATTATATTTTTTATAGACAGAATCTTTCTATGTAGCTTATGCTGTTCTCTCATGGATTTAGGTGGTACAATTACCCTAGCCTTTCATGTATCTAGGACCATGGACACAGGCTACCATGCCCAGCTTTATCAAATTCTTACATAGCAAAAGACAATTATTGCTGTATTAACTTTCATAAATTAATATAAAAGATTAATTTTATATTTATATTTCCTAATGTTTGAAAGTTCGTGTATACTGTTCATGGGTGTCCACAATATCCTGCCTGGAAAACCAGATTGTTTATGAAAAGCACCTTGAAAAAGTAGATAGATACACTTTGGCTTGGAAACAAATGAATATACTCATCTCCCAGTATCTTAAATACCAAACAATAACAATTTGTATTGTATTATAGACAATTTAAAATTTCTAAAACTAGGTCAATTTTCAAGTTACCCTTATTTCCATTCTTTTGATGACAGTTGCCTACAGCTTTCCCCTCAATGGAGAGATTTGTCTGTACCCACAGAAAGTAAGCATTCTTCCGTTTATTAACAGTGGGCTGCACACTAATGGGGAGTAGACAGAAGCCTGATTGCTAATGATGGAACAAAAACACAATTTAAAATACCACTAGACTCAACCTGCCAGCAGTTGCAACACATAGCATTATTTGAGAACTGAGACATTTAGGAAACCATTTTCATATACACACTGCCATTTCTTCTCACTAGTGAATCAAAAGCAAAAGAAGCATGGGGCATTTGGAATCGATTTGAATTCTCAGCATAGCCTTTATGGGAGGGTCTCACACTTCCAGCACCAATTCTGACGTGTGGACTGTTTAAATTACTTTGTGAGTTAAGTTTATAGTAGAGGATACACTCAAGAGAGTTGGCTGTCAGAAGGGATAGAAACTCGATTCCAGGACATTTCTTGAAAGGCATTTAAATTTTTTTATTAATATGTACAAGTTCTCTGGAGAAAATAAAATACTTCTCTCTTTCACACTTACTGATTCCCTGTAGGTAATAGGGGATCTTTTATCTACATTTCAGCAAGATGATATCATTGGGACATTTATTCTACGTTACACTCTGGCAAATGTTTATTTATATATGTCCAGGAATGTCTTCGTACAAATAGGGAATTTCACATTTTATATAAACTGATAGTTTGTGGAAATCCTCTTATATGAAAATTTCCTTTAACATCTATAAAACATGTTGACATTGTATCAAATCATCAGAATTAAAAAGTACTAACCGTGTTGGTTGATTCTGAGGTGAATACATCAAATAAAGCAAAACTTTTATACCTACTCTCATTTATTTGTATTTTGTCTAAAATTTATAATAACTCCTCTCTCCCCAGCATCCGGCTAGATCAGACAAGGAAAGAGATGCAAAGTCATGAAGCAGAACCCTGCACATAATTATAGAGTTGCGGGATGGGAGGTGTCTTTTTCTGTTTTTGTTTCTTTTGGTTTTGGCTTTGAGTTTTGGAAGAGCAGAGAACATGTATTTATTTAACAGTATATGTGCATACAGAATTATCTGTATATTATATTCTTTGATGGTGTATGCTAGACCTATAGGGTTACTAGATGGATGTATCTGCCGCTTTGATTCTCACCCTTCTTTGATGCTGTATGCTGGATCTATAGGGTTGCTAGTTGGATGTATCTGCTGCTTTTATCTTCACCCATTCCCACCCATTTCTCCTCCCCACTAACATGCTTACTATGTTTTTTAAAATTTCTGTAAGAGTTAAATCGTCTTAAGTCTATATGTAAGTGATAATGTGGAAATATGTTCTTCTGGCTAACATCATCTAGTGTAAAACTGTGATGAGCAACTAGATTTCACTTTTCAGGGCTGAGTAATAGTCCCTTGTGTACACATACCAGGCTTTGGTCACCTGTTCACTCACTCAGGTTGCGAACAATGATGCAATGAACATACAAACACACACACATCATTAGGAGGCACTGACTTCACTTCTTTTGGATCATATCCTGATTATTTCTGCTTTTAATTTCTTTTGAAAACCTCTACACAATTTCATATAAATGCCTCTTAATTTTTTGACTTTTTGAGACAAGAGACAAGATATAGCCTAGGCTGAGTTGAAACTGTTATTTAGCCAAGGATGACTTTAAATTACTAATTCTCATTTCGCTAGCACCTAAAAGTTGGGGTTACAGGTATGAGCTACCATACTCACTTCATCCAATCGGGGACTTCATGAATGGTAGGCAGGCATTCTACTCAATACATCTCACCCCCAGCTCACATAAATGCTTTTCATGGAGGCTAAGAAAATTAAAAGATTTTTGCTGAAAATTCAAATCTTAAATGGGTGATGAATTTTATCATGTCTCTGGGTGTTGACATGGCCTGACTTTTTTCTTAGTGCTGTTAAGAAGGTGAATTACATTGACTCCTGTGTATACTGGTGTGACCCGTTGGTGATAACAGCTACCTTTTTTTATTTGTTTGTTTGTTTGTTTGTTTTTTCCAAGACAGGGTTTCTCTGTAGCTTTGAAGCCTATCCTAGAATTTAAGTGGTAGGTCAGGATGGCCTCGAACTCAAAGATATCCTCCTGTCTCATGAGTGCTGTGATTAAAAGCATGCATCACTACTGCCCAGATTAGCTTTAGCTGTTCTCTTTTTATGATAAGAGGTATGGTTTGTTTCCACCAAGAGTATTTAAATCAACATTCATGATGAATACTTGTTCAAAGTTTCCCATTCTTTAAATATCTGGTTTAATATCATATATACATATATATGATATATAGTGTATATGATAATGTATATGTGTGTGTGTGTGTGCGTGTGTCTGTGTGTGTGTGTTTGTGGGGGGATGAGCCCATTTAGTGTTACTTGTCTCTATATGTGTTAGGGCTGACCATTTAGGATTGGATAGGCAGCTGGAGAGTCCATTCTTGGGGAAGACCTATTCTTTCTCTCAACAGTTATTAGTTGCCTATAGCTTTTCATCAGGTATGTGACCTTATGAGCATCACCCTATCCACACTGGCATGTGAACTGTCATAATTCAAGTCTTATTTACGTGACCATATTGTTGAGATTTCATGAGTGCAGCTTCCTTTTTCTATATTCTGTGTATGACACCATCTCAGACAAGATATCTAGGTTCTCTAACTCCTATGATCTTTCTGTCTTCTCTTCTACAACCTTTGCTGAGCCTTAGATAAATATAAAGTTCTCAAAATACAGCCGATAACTGACAGTGAGGCACCTGATCTAAGCACGATGCCATCTCCGTTACCGGTCAGTCTAGCAGTTATATTGATTATTATATCAAAGAGCTAGCATTAATTTCCGCTCTCTTTTTTTCTTGTTTCTTCATTTCTATTTCACTGACTCTCATCATTTTCTCTCTTTATCATATTTAGGCACAGTTTTCTCCTCTTTTGTGCTTAAGGAAAAATGCTTATATCAATGATTTTAGGTGCTTTTCTTTACTAAAAGGAACATTTGAAGTGATTTTTCTGCCAATCTTTGGAAGAAATTCGTATATATTTATTTTTTGTTAAGTTCAAAATAGTCTTTACCTTTATGATTTTCTTTGCTCAGTAGACAAAAGGAGTGTTCTTATTTTCCAAGTACTTAGTGATTATTTTTCAAAACTTTTTTTTTTGTTATGGACATCTAACTTAGTCCTACTCAGGCAAATTCTATATATTATTGAAATCCTTTTCAGCTTACCTAGGATTGTTTTAAAATGCAATGTGTTGGCAATCAGCAAGTGTTCAAGGAGCTCTCGAGCATGTGAGCTGCTGTCATGAGTTTGAGTACTTTATAAATATGTGGCATTCTATCATGAGGTGGAAGACTTTATAAAAATGCTATCAAATGTTAGTAACATGGTCTGATGTTCTATGCGCTATTTTTCTCCAATCAATTCTTGAGAAGAATTACATTTTACAAGTAAAACTATTATTCTTGCAAGTATAAGCTCTCTTGTTTGCCTCCTGCCGACTGAAGCTCTGTTATGAGGCACATAAACATTGAGGCTTTCTCTCTCCTCTTTGCCGTGTGAAAAATTGCCTTAATAAAAAAAGTCTTCATAATTTAATAATCACAGATGAAGGCATAGAATATGTGAAGGTTAAAAAGCTGGTCACAGAATGAGAAAAACAATTGCCAGCCACAGAGCATTGAGGACAGAGTATCTAAAGGGATGATGAGCTCAAAAGTGACTGTGGCAGACCTAAATGGAGCCAAGATCAAATGTAAAGTAGACGCAAAACCAGAATGAAAGAGTACATTTTGTCAGAGCCCCCCCCCCCCTTAAAAGAAGGTAGGGAAACTGGAAATAAAAATATAGCACCTGGGGAGATTTATTGATAAGTCTAATGTGATGGTTAGCTTTAATCAACAACTTGACACAAGCTTGAGTCACCTGGGAAGAGAGCCTCAAAGAGGGACTGGCTACACTAGATTGGCCTGCTAACATGTTTTTGTGATTGTTTTAAGTTAATTGACTCAATCCACCAAGGGCGGCATAATTCCCCAAGCCTATGGTCCTGGGTTGTCTAAGAGTGAAGGAAATGAGCTGAACATAAACAGACAAACCAGCCTGTGTCCATTAACTCCTCTCTGCTCTTGACTGGGGATGTGATGTTTTAAAGTACCTGGCGCCATGAATGCCTTGTAAGGCAGACCATAGCCTGGAATTTTGACCTGAAGTAAATGTTTTCTCCCCTAAGTCGCCTTCTGTCTCAGGTTTGTTTTTTTTTTTTATCAGAATGGAAATGAAGCCAGGAGAGCTAAAAGAGAAATCTGCAAATTTAAAAGAAAGGAGTTGCCAAAATCTCAGGGAGAAAAATGCCGTCTTTTATTTTGATAGAGGAAGCAATGTGGTATATAATGGCAACTATTAATAGCCATAGCTTATAAATCAGCATTTTAAACTTCAAATGTGATCATTTCTACATAACCTGAAACACTATTCCTTAATCTTCTCTCTAGTTTTACATATGGAAGAAACACTTACTACCTTTGACATCCCTGACTTGTCACAGAAATACTCCCGATTTACCGATTACCTCTTGCTTCATTACTCCCTCCTTGGGAAGCTTCCTGCCTCACCACTCAAGAATGCTGTCTTCTCATTATGTTAGTATATATAAGATGAGGAAAGTATGCTTTCTAAGTAGCATTCTGAATATAAATATGACAGGATAGTTTCTTTGTGTATCTAAGGCAATATGGCTTAAATATAAAAATCCAAAAAAAACATGTCAGTAGATAATAAACATTGCTAGTATAAATAATATCAAGTCATGCATTTTTCCTATATGTATGTCAGTGTGTTGTCTTCTGTATATTACAGACTTTTCCCCAAAAGTCTTAGTGACGTATCTGACTATGTAGAGTTGTGCGTGCACCCTTTGCCACACACAAAAATACAGTTCCACCAGGTTCTTCTTCATATTAAATTACAGATAACTTTAAGCACCTGGTGGAAATCCAGCACCATTGTTCCAAGAAACTTCATACGCTTATATCTTTGGAGGTATGCATCTCACCTGACTTAAACAAATATAACCTTTTACAATTTGAAGTGAAAACAGAAAGAATAATAAAGAATAATATCTAGGCAGTGTTGTCCCATGCTTTAAAAATATGCATTATGTATGAGATTAGGAACCAAGTATTGACTCCAGCATGTAGTAGATGGATGCTCATAGCCAAGTTAATCAATTCTTACTTTAAATATATTTATATGTAAACAAAGGAGGAAGAGAAAGGAAGAAGGAGGAGGAAGTAAACAGAAACTAAAGCACATAGCCAATGTATGTCACGTCCATAATAATTACTTTGACTATCACTGGGGAAACCTCAACTGTATGGAGACAAGCCAATTTTTCACTTGCAACTTTTGTCTTCTGTATCAGACCTGTAATGTCCCTATCAAAATTATCACAGAAAATCAATGTCCAAAGCTAGTATCACTGAGTTTAATGGAAAAAAGAGGGACATTACTGTTCAGGACATATAGTTCTCAGAGTTCAGCTCTGATGGGCATGAATTCCAAGGTGTCCTTCAAATGGTCACCGAGTGTCAAAGTGCCATGTGTCAGCAGACACATGTCTTTTTAGGTGTTTGATAATCTTATAAAAGCACACACTTTGGAGGCTGACCCAGTGTTAGTGACTCAGAGAAGCATAAACGAAAATGTAATCAACATTGCTTAGGGCCGGAGGAGTGTGCATGCGTTCTCCAAGCAAGAAGAATAATTGTGATAATTTTGTTTGCACATGTTCACACACATGTGCATGTGTGTGCCTCTCTCGCTCGCTGTGTGTATATTTGCCTTTACATGTGTATGTTCATGCATGTGGGGGACAGGGGTTGATGTGAGGAATCTTCCCTAATTACTATCTACTTTATTTATTGTAGGTTCTCTTGCTGAACAGTGGACCCACATATCTAGGTCTTCTAGCTAGACAGGTTAACCCCAGGGATTCTCTGTCTACAGAGATTAGGGATTAGGACAATCTGTTAACTGGCTTTTATTCTGGTTCTGGAGATGCAAACTCTTATTCTCAGCTTGCCTAAAAAGTGTTTTGTCTGCTGAGCCATCTCCACAGCCCTAACTCTGATAATTTTATACATTATCTAAGCAACCTCTATTTTAATTATCAAAATTAATGTTTTTGTTATATATAATATGTGGACTAACTATAGATCTTAAGTTATACTATAAGGTGACAAATTTTGCCCTGATATTAAGGGCATTTATTTGACTGATACTGACACATTTGCCCTCTTGAAATAGTTCTTTTCCTCCAAACTCGTGGGATCCCAGGCACAACCTCACTAAACAGGGTGAGGTTTTAATTTCAATTTCTGTGTCTTTCTCTTATTTCAACCAAAGAGAATTATCCTTGGACTGTGTGCTGACCTCAGGACACAAGTCTAGACAACACACTAAAAATTCCCTTTAAAAGGTGCCACATGAATAGAATCCAAAATATCATCCCTTGAAAGGATGGGATCATTTATTTTGCCAAAATCTTTCTATGAGTGGTTGCACCCAAAGCAGGTGCTTCTATGGAAAATATATCCAGGACCATTTCTGCCTCATTTCACTTTGAGCAAAGGCAACTTTTAAACTAAAAAGTACAAGCTAGATGCCTGTAAGATGCTTTACTGACATAGTAACTCAAACAATTTCCTACTGACGTTATAAGAGGGTGTCTTTCTCTGAGGATCTTTGTCATGGAATCAAAGCTTTGAACATGTGTGTGGAGGGGGGGTTGTTAGGCCCCTCCAAAACTGAATTTCACTCAGGATGTGGAGGTTTTTTTTTTAAGAACATTTTATTCCATTGCCAATTTTATTGTACCATTAGTTTTTATTTAAATTACAGATTCCATTTTGTCCCTTTCTAGCAGAAGGCTGGCACCGGCTCACCTCCTGAGTAGAGAGCAGACATTCCAAAGAGGGATGCTTTGCCAGCAATAATGGAAAGCTGGATACACCCAAGTGCATAAAAAGGCAGCTGAGATGTTGAGCAAATGGCACTGCTTGATGTTGTACCTCCAGGGCTGAGACCAACGACTGCACCTGTCAACGCTATATGGAGAGTGTGTGTATGTCCATGGTGGGGCATCTATGGGCACACGTTTTAATGCATGCCTTTAGTTTAGAATCCATATATGAATCTCCAGACATCTGTCTTCTAAAATATATCATTTCTATGGTCGACAATTTCTTTCTAATGAGATGGACCGAAAAGATATTTAATCATTTCCAGACTGGGAGGAAAATAGTGTGTTCCAAATAAGAGATTTAGCAGAAATTATTTCTAAATGTTCTCCAAACACATTTGCCAAACATAATTTTCAATACTGACCGAAGCTTTCTTTCCCTTAGGAGCTCTATACTCACGTGAAATAAATCGAGCGTTGTTGATGCCTTTTTGAAATCTGAAAATGTTGACTTAACTTTCAAAATCTTAAAACATATACATAGAAAAATCAATTAATGCCCAATTCTTTTGGTTTAAAGATTCGGGGTACAGGCAGCAAACACTCGATCACCACAGATTCTACCAGGAACGCCGAGGGCACATGATTCAAGAGGAGATGACGTATAATCCTACTGCTTCGAATAATCTGTCACACAAGGGAAGACAAGTAACGAGCCTGAGATTTTATACCTTTTAAAAATTAGACTTCTATATACTTGATAAAAATCACAAGACTACAGTGAAGCCTGCCTTTGAAAATTAAGAACATTTTTAAATTCTTAAAATAAATATTACCCAACATGAATATATGCCATGTCACTTCATCAGAAAACAATAATGTGTAAGGACAGTCTACAAAAATAAGATTTTGTAATGAAACAATGCCGTGAATTGATCCCACTGTAGAAAGCAACCCTTCTTCAATGAGACCTTCATTTAGGAACAAAGCCCTCAGCGCTGCAGGACCCGCTATGGTGCGGCTGATTTAAAGCTCCGAGAGTTTAGACAGTCACAATCTATTATTTTCGCTAAGTACACTTCTGGAATGTTTCAGTTGGATTATGTATCCTGGAAACATGGATTTAATTAAAGGAGTTCTTCTGATAATTATGGGACTGATTTTTCAAAGCGTGCTAGACGGTTCAGATTCCCGTTCACATTCCGGGTCGCATCGCTGGAAGCCTACACTGGAAGGGGCTATCCTTTGAGACTTTACCGTTTTCCAGGAACTAAAGAAGTTTCCTGGCAGGACATCCAGAAGTCAAAAAATGAGATCTGGAGTGTCTTTATCTAAAATACTATCATCTGTGAATAACTTGCAGAGGGCTCTGAGGGACTTGAAGGACCTGCCTGGAGTTTATCAGGGCAAGTCAACATATGACACCTACAAACTGGAAGGTTCCCCCTCAAACTGCTGGCCAGTAAAAAGACTTCTGTGAACATATCACAACCCATCTCCCAGGGACACACCTGACCTCAGACTAGGAGTCTCCATCCAGGCCAGGAGTTTGAAAAGCAAACCATTGAAGTGTGGGAAGAAAATATTACTATAATTTCTTTTTATTTTGTAATTAATCAACAACCATGTGCATGTTTAAATACACCTGGTCCCAAAGAACAGAAGCACATACTAATTCATATAGAATGGGCAGGCACACACAAATGCACAATCAACAATATTCATCTCAAGAAATTTCCCAGATGCCAAGGGAGGTTGAGTTATTCTGGGATCCCCTTCCTTCTCTGAGCAGAATATAGGCTCAAGGAGACAGCTACCTAGAGCAACCAGATGGGAAACTGTAGAGGCAACTATTCTATTTTATTCCAGACAATTCTGGCTGCCTATAGATTCATTCACCAACTTGAAAGCTATTTACCAAATCTGTGAAGCCTGTGGCTAAGTGAACAAAGAAGTCAGACCTTCCTGGCAAGTTTGATTCTGACACAGAAAGAAGACAAGCTAGAAAATGAGGGAGAGGGAAGACAGACACCATCACAGTGTCTCATGTGAAGAGAATATGCTGTGTGTACCTATGGAAAAAAATCTTGCCAAAAATGTTCAACTGAGGGGCTGGAGAGATGGCTCAGTGCTTAAGAGCACTGACTGCTCTTTCAGAGGACCCAGGTTCGATTCCCAGCACCCACATGGCAGCTCACAACTGTCTAAAAAAAAAATGTTCAACTGAACTCTAATCATGAGAGAATAAACATAATAAACTCTAAGAATATTCAAAATAGTTATTGACACGAAAGACAAATTAAGCTGGAAACTACCGCAGAATAAAGGGAGCTGGAAAGACTAACAGCGTACCGTGAGTGATTGTGGACACGAGTCTGGATAGGGAAACACAGCTATGAAACAGCTTAGAATAAGCAAATCACTCAAATCTGAACTAAAGATTAGATAAAAGCATGAAATCAATATAACTTGTCCCAAAGTGAGCATTTAGTTGTGATTATTTCCTTTAGTGAACGGCCATATTCTTGGCATTCAGACATAGGTAATGGTAGGTGAATGGTAGACAGCTCCCATTGGCTATTCTTGCTTCTTCTCATGGAATATTTTCAGAATGAAAAGTGCACGTAGAGCGTGTACATAAACAGTGTAAGTTCATGTGTGTGCCTTTGTGTGAATGTAAAGAGAAAAAAGTAACACAAGGGTGGAAGGATGTTGCTGCATTTTGATGAGAATGGACCGTTTTTTAAAGCATACAAAGACAGCCGAGCAGAGAAGCAGTAACTAGTGGAGCATGAGGGGCAGACCATGCAGGCCTCTGAGATTAGGGTTTCAAGAGTATACCTGCCAAAGCTGAGGAACAGAAGATGCCAGTTCAGCCTGAAGCAAGGAAATCAGGAGGGGTGGTGGATGGCGAAGGGGCCAGATAGATATCTTGGTGGCATGAGCTCACTGGAATGTCTCGTTGAGCAAGGAGGCTCACTGGAGGCTTTGTACACTGAAAATTTCATGGTCTAGGCAGCATCTACTCTAATGGTAAAGGTTTTCTTAACTTCATTTTAGGATTATTTGCTTCTAGTATCTAGAAATACAATTGTTTTTTGATCATTGGTGTTGTACCCTGAATTGTCTTCGTGAGTAATATGGCATTGTGTATATGCGCCATTGTTCATTTATCAGCTCTCCTTGGTTGTTTTCAAGGTACAACATTATCAATAAAGCTTGTGTTATCACTTTTGTGGAGTTTCGGGTGTGTTAGTAATAGATCACTTGAGTCTATACCTTCAGAATACCTTGCCACCCACCTCAAGTCATGGCAATAAAGTAGCCACAGCAAAGCAATGCTCTAGGGGCCTTTAGTGATGGTAAGGAGAAGGAGGTAAGGATGTGATTAGCACTAAACTCTCCCCCGAGAGTCTAGCCACTGCTGTCTCCTGCCCTCCACTCCCCAGCTACACTTGCTGTTGTGTGTGCTACAGCACATCAGAACTTGATGTCTGACTGCAAGCTAAGATTCCAGTGCTTCAGCTTGCACGAACCATCATCTATCCTGAACTGGAACTTCTTGGTGGTACAACTGCCTCTGAGTCACCCGTGCTCATCTGTAACTCCTCCCCCGGGCTCATTTTTCAGGTCCCAGTGAACTTATTGGTTCTGCAAGCTGAAGTCACATGAAAACCTTTATTTGGCCTATGGATTTCGTATCTGGGATAAATAAACATTTTTTTATCAGTATACTCATAAAACCTAAAAATAATTAAAAACCACTTTCCTTACATTTTCAAATGCATAAAATGACTATAAATGACTTAAAACAAACCTCTCAGTCCTTTCAGATGACAGCCATGAGAACACTCCTCCTCCTTTCATTTCTGCATGTGGTATAGGCCCCTGGAGCCAATCCTGGGAAAATGTCTGCCCACTATCAATTCTACATGTTTATCTCAGGTAAGCTATTATGACTGACCTATTATATCCTATTCTGCTCCCTTAACAGCCCTGTTTTATTTTTTAATGACAGATCTACTTCTAATGTGAAAATTGATGACAACGGTGGTATTTATGATATTACAATTACTCACAAATATTTTCACAAATTTTTGTTAGCTTTCTTTAACTTTTGAAATCTGTGCTCTGCACAGGTATTTGTTAAAGATGCCCTGTAGTTTTTCCGTCATCATCTTTTCTTAAAAGCTGTACTTTTTTCTGCCCTGACCAGAACCTCCATTTTCTTTCCTTGTCTTCCCTGTAGATAGGAGGCCCTTACATTTTTAGAAGACTCTTATTTTGATGAACTATCATTCTTGGGAATCTATCGAATGTCTACCACTGTTGTTGCTTTTCTTTGGGAAACATATACTTCACTTCCTCCATGCAAATGCTGAGATTCTAATCTTTTTGGAGAAGACAATGCACAGAAGATGTTCTCTCAAGGCAACTAGAAAATAAGAAACCACATCTGCAAGAAGAACATAATCAGTTGTTTCCTGATTATTTTGAATTAAGCAAAAATATTATCTGAATAAACAACAGATATGGACTGTGATAAGAAGTCCATTCCTCAAACATGCAATTAATGTCCAAAAGTAAGAGGCTGCTGGACTATTAGGTTTTATCATTAGAAAAACAGAGGAAACTGCCCTGATATCCTCTGGGAAAATTCAAAATGATAACTAACTAGTCAAGAAGCCAGCAAGTAACTATAAATGAGAGAATGCAGCTGCTTCCCAGGAATAAAGCTTTGCGTGGATGTTGCAATCACGGTTTAAATAGAACAAGTACAAAAGACAGACAGGTCGGACACTGATGGAAATGAGGTTACCACTTGAGATAGTCCCGCTGGCTAAAGTCCTCCCATCGTCTAATTGAAAGCTTTAGCCCTCGCCTGTCAGCTTTATTTGAGGAGTATGGATGCCTTCTAGATGCTGTAACACAATGTCTGGAACAAAGAGCTTCGGTGGAGGAGAGTCTTACTTGGCACCCTGTCTTAGACGCTGCACCCTGTCATAGGGAAAGTATGAGACAGCCAGACTCCTGTGACAGACAGGAACAGGAAAAAGAAAAAGGGACTCCGGACTACAACTGTCAAAAAGACAACCTCAGTGACCCATTTCGCAGAGCCAGGTTCCTCTCTCCGAAGCTCCCAGTGGGGACCAAGCACTGAGCGTTGAGCCCGGGTTCACTCCTAGGCACCTCCACAGGAGCACTGCGCTTGCCCCATCTTTTAAGAGCCTAATGTAGAGTAAAACGCCCAGAACCATGTAATTAATGCCAAACTTCTTTTAGGGTGGAGATAATGCCATCCCCACCGTGAAGTGCCGCTACTCGTTTCTCAACTCACAGAAACACAGTAATGGTGTGGCTTCTCCCCCAAAAGCCCCTTCAGGCCTCAGTCCAGGTTCCCCTCTTAGGCAGGTGTAGATGTAAGTTACAAAATAATCCCACACCAGTTTGGAATTATGATTAATAAAAGGGTTATGTATTTAAGGGGAAAACTTACAGATCATTGTCCTAGACAACAGCCCTCTGGGTGACCAGGAACAGAGTCTAGTAGCCAGAAGAGAGAGAGGTGATGGAGGAAGGTCATTGGCTAATAAAGGAACTGCCTTGGCCCATTTTATTGGTTAGAGGATAGGTGGGAGGAGTAAACAGAACAGAACGCTGGGAGGAAGAGGAAGTGAGGTCAGATTCCACAGCTCTGAGTAGATGCCTCAGCAGAGACGCCATGCCCCGTTCCCGGGATGAAGCTCCGACCCAGGATGGACATAGGCTAGAATCTTCCTGGTAAGCACACCTTGGGGTGCCATACACAGATGATTAGAAATGGGCTAAATTAATATGTGAGAATTAGCCTAGAAGAGGCTAGATAGAAATGGGCCAAGCAGTGATTAAATGAATACAGTTTGTGTGTTGTTATTTCGGGCATAAGCTAGCCGGGCAGGCGGCCGGGGTGCTGGGAACGCAGCCCCGCCGCCCCTAATTACTACAGAGAGGGGTGGGTGGGGGCTAATGCTGCTTTTTTAAAGCAAAAGAGACCACGCCCAAGTGGGCTGGTATCTTAAAGGCTATTGGCTGAGGGAGCAGAAGGAGCTCCCATAACAGGCAGGAATCCCCCAGGTTGATTCACAGACAAAACATCTATGCCTCACCCAACTGCAATAAAATCTGAATACTTTCATCCCGGACACTTCAGGACACTTCATAGTGGAGCATCCCATTCCTCAAGTGATCTCATTTAGAAATTCACTTCTACCCACAAGTATAAGAAGGAATCAAGCCTAATCCTATGCCTTTGAAGGGAGATATAGCTGTTCACAGCCACATTTTTCTCCTAAGAATTCTCTTGAGTTCCCTTCTTTAGTATTAGGAAAAATCACTTTCCCATCAACAGATACCTCCAGGAAACCCTCTCAGGATCCCCAGCCCCCAAAAGCCTGTACACACTAAACTTCCTGTGCCACGGAGTTAAAAGGAGCATTGGAATACACTGTCTCAAGTTCTGTTCTTTTCTCTCAGTTATCTACATTTGGTGAGGCACTTCCCCACGGCATAGCTTATCAGCTCTCAGTGCCACCAAGTAAACTTCTAACTGATAGCAGTATTAACTATCAGTTTTATTAACTAAGAATAAACGGTTAAAATAAAATAAAATTATGGTATGATAATGATGATGGTATAAGTGCTTCAAGAAGCACCTGTGAAGTAACTTTAAAAATCACTCAAGGCAGGACTCTGCAGCAAGGATGGTGAAGGAATGCTGACTATTGGCTTGAAGTCTGGCTCGCTTTAGCTATTTTCCTTTATGCACAGTTTTTTATTAAAATGTTTTAAAGTAAATATAATTATATCACGTCTTCCTTCCTATTCTACCTCCCAACCCTTCCCAAATGACTCCTGAACCCTTTCTCAAATTGGTAGCTTCTTTTTAGTTGATTATTGTTAGAGAAGTGTGTGTGTGTGTGTGTGTGTGTGTGTGTGTGTGTGTGTATGTTGTGTGTGTATGATTTCAGGGCTGACCAATTTGCTTTAGTTAAACTCAACTACCTTTCCTATCCTTTCCTATTCAGCCCACATCTATCTGCCCAGGGATGGTGCTGCCCACCATGATCTGGGCCCTCCTACATTAACAAGAAACAAAGAAAATATCCCACAGGTATTTCCACAGGCCAACATGATTAAAACAATTGTGACTGCTTCAGATAACACTGGACTGTGTCAAGTTGAAAGCTGAAGCCAACTAGAAGACTGATTCATCCTAAGAATCTTTCATCGAGTCTCATTGGCCAGACTGAAGTCTCTCTCACCTCTCCAAAGTCAGACAGTGCCAAGGATGCTTATATAAGCAGGCAGACTAGAAAATGTTTACCCAAGCTGTAAAGGGAAGAGTTTGATAATTGTAAAGATTGGTTTTTAGTGAAAATACTTTGGGGAAGGCAATCAAGAATGGGTGGTATGGACGCTTATCTATTGTTCAATTGTAAGAGAATTGATTTAACGTCTTTTTGTGATTTCCTGATAAATAATATCACATTAAGTGACAATTTAACAATAGAATAGCTGGCTTTATAAAAACAAATATCAGTTATGTAGACATAATCTCCATGGAAGAGAAGAACATGATTCACTTTCTAAAGAGACTCAACTATCATAAAGATGTAAGTATCATTTGGAGGTGGTCCAATGATGGGATAGAAAGAGAACATCAATTTTACTTTATTTACATTTCTTTTGGGATGATAATACAAACCCTGATAATCTTTACTGAACAGACACCAAATGACAGCTGGAAGAATTTGACTGAATTCTGGCTAACAATTCTGGCCAGCCTGTGCCAAGACATGCATGGATCAGCAGCGTTGACGTTATCAGAAATGGAGAGGCAATAATCAGAACTTAAATAACCATAAAAAATTACCTTGTGACTACAAAAAAAGGGGATGCTCAATAATCAAGTATGATGACATGTTCTGTGAATAATCACTATCATTTTTGCCTGTGGATAATCCTTATCCTTGTCATAGCCCAGTGAGCCCACAATCAAAGCAGGCATGGTGACAGAGATGGAGGTCATCTAGAGATACAACAGCTTGGACTTCCACTCACCAAGGAAGGCTAACCTGGCTACAACTGCTGCCAAGTGACAGATCTGGTTACAACAGACACTAACACAGAGTCCCAGTTATGGCTCAATTTCCTGGACAAATTCCATTATAGAAAGTGTAGAGGTTTGTTCTTATTGCGACAGTTACTTATTCTAGCTATAGACTTGCCTTTCCTGCCTCACTACCAGCTGTGGCCTTCAGACCACTATCATCACGGTATTTCACAGGGCCCTGCTTCTGACCAAGGAGCATACTCCACACTCAAGCACAGCTGTGAGCTCCTTCTCACCAAATTCTCCCAATTTACCCCATCACCCTGAAACAGATAGCCTGGCAGAACAGAAAACCCGTTGAGCTGTCTTTCAAAGAAGACAGTCACCCTAAAAACTTTTATCCAAGTGACTAAGTGATGACAGGCTGGAGTGGTGATGTAGAAAGGGACCACACTCGGTCCTTCACAAGTACCTTAAAGTTCCTGCTGATATTTTTAAGAAACCACATGTGGCATTTATTTTGCAGGGGGAAATGCCACTGGTGTGTTTAGGGCATGGACACGCAAGAAAAGCTTCCTTTTCCAGACTTTGTTTTTGGAGCCCTTGAAGTCAAGTGTTGCTGACTCTGTCAGATAGGCTTTGATTCTGGTCAACAAGAAACAAGCCTACCTCGGCAGAAACCTTATCTCCCTGACTATGATAACGGTACTGAGAAAATAAGATTCATGATTTCAAAGTTGTCCACTTCCCTTTTAATCCTGGGTTTCCACTGTGTTTGCTGGGCTATATCACCCACTATCCCACAAGTGAGATGTAAGTATAAAGGCACACAACACGGCCTTACCTCTCGCTCATATGAAGTTGAAATCTGAGTCCTATTAAGGAGCATTTACAAACCAAGCTCCCTCCATCACGTGACTCTGAATCTTGTTTGAATTTCACCATGAACCCAGGAAACTAATGTGGAGAATGACTTCAGGACACGGAGCTGGAGGTTTTAAACCCTGGGCCTAACAGAGTAACTCATAGATTTTTGTCCATAATGTGTGAGGCGAACTGAAGCGCAAAGAACACTGGGAAATGTACTCTCACTGGCTCCTGGAAGAAGAAAGAGGGAACGAGTACCCAGATATCTCATCCACATTAGGCCTTCACTAAAGGTCTTCTTTTAGACACACAGTAATAAATTTATCTTTGGTCCTAAAAGACTTTTAAGGGGAAAACATGGAAAGGATTAGTAAAAAAAATCAGGACTGAGTTAAACTTATGTGAATCACTATAAGCAATAAACAAGATACATTACAGGAGTGTGTAACTGAATTCACCCTACCTAGCACTGAAAAATTGAGAATGCAGTATTAACTCTACAGTAATGATGGCAAGATTCATGAAGTGCGTGCGACTTTTTAATGATTAAAGTTACAGTGATTGAAAAGTAAATGTTATTTTTAATTATTGATGCTTAATTGAAGATATGTAGTTGTTTGACTTTTGCACTTTTAAAAGTTTGTTATGTTTGTAAAGTGTGTGTGTGTGTGTGTGTGTGTGAGAGAGAGAGGGGGGGGGAGGGAGAGGGAGAGAGAGAGAGAATACTTGTGCTATTCTACAGTAGGGTGGTGGAGGTCAGAGGACAAACTATAAAACTATAAGCACCAATTTTGCCTTCTTCCATGTCCTGGAGACCAAACTCAGCATGTCAAGCTCGGCATCTATTACACTTATCCACTGAACCATCTTGTCTGACATTTTAAAAATGATGGCCAGAAGTAATGCCAAGATAGGCACAGATTACAGAAACTTAGTCCATGTTCACTGTGCACTTCAGAATACTGTATGAAAACCAAATGTGACTTGAAAGTAATATAACGATAACTAATTAAAAATCTGAATAATTTATTCTGTGGAAGCTTATCCTAAGGAAAACCAAGCTTGAAATGCATAGATTGGCGTTCTAAAAACATTCTTCTTAATTTAAAAGTCAAAGTGACCAAATCCAATTTATATAACATATTCAGAAGAGTTAATTTAAAATGTTGAACTAAAAAATTCTTTAGCAGTTCCAAGGGAACATAATGTTCTTCAACTATAATCCAGAAAATCTTGAACTGTGACAGAAATATCTTGGTTAGTTTTTCTGGTGTTTTAGATTAATATCCAGAATTAAGGGATTATATGTCATAGCTTTAATGGATTAGTTTATAAAACACTCCTTCTGTGGTCACTTTAGGGGAAACATAATCTGCTTGTCTTTCTGTTTTCTTTGAATGATCTCGTGGGATAAAAAGAAAATGATGTCCTCTTAGCCACATGTAAAAACTCATTTTCCAGCCCTCGGTACCTAATGCTCCTTTCTATTTATTCATCTGATCATGGGCCAAGAACATCCAGGCATGTTTCAGAGCTGAGGAGCTCGATGGGTGGTTCTGAGAGTCAGCTCTTTGGAACAGTTACCATTGCTGGTGGGATAATAATTTATTTAACCAGAGTGTCTGAGGAGCACATCGGAAAGACCTGGGAAGCAGAACTGAGCGCAAGCAAGACCATGAAGGAGGTGAAGTTTACGTTTAGCATTCCTGAGCACTTTTCTCTCACCAGTTTCTTGCTCTAAGTTTCTGGTGCAAGGTTCTCCTTGTATGTAACCCTAGACAACACACTGTACACTGTTCCTTTCCTTACTTCATATTTTTTATCTTGGATTTCATTTTCATCATCCTCTTATCATTTCAAATAACATGTATTGATATAGGTATTGATATTCAGTGATATTTTACATCAGTTGAAGCCTCAACACATTACTCCTACAGATCTGGGTATTTTAGCAGACCTATGAGACACGAAAAGCTTATGTTTCTCTCTTTGTTAGAGAGACTTCTTATGAAAAGGATTGTTCTACAGTTTTCAAGTATGAAGTTTATCCATATGAGAGTTTTAGGTTTCATTTCATCCTTAATGTTAGGTGAGATGTTTGTCTAAGTAGAACAAGCCTTTGTTAGATATTTATACAATCTATGTTATAAGAAGACCCTAATCATTACGCTATTCTAGACTGCTGTCTTAAATGTTATGCTGGACACATCAAATGTGTCTACAGTTATGGGCTTTACATAGAAAGAGACACATCTCTGTGGTAAGTGACAGAGTCTTAAAAGAAGAAAGAAAGAAAGAAAGAAAGAAAGAAAGAAAGAAAGAAAGAGGGAGGGGAAGGAGGGAGGGAGGGAGGGAAGGAAGGAAGGAAGGAAGGAAGGAAGGAAGGAAGGAAGTTAAGCTAAGCTTGAGCTTTTCACTTTGGATGTATGACTTAACATCCTAATGGAGGCTGAGGAGTTCTTACCCACCCTGTTGTTGATGTGGAAAAGAGGATAAACTCATCCACGATTAAGATAGTGGAGCTTATTAGAAAACAGTAATATGCTATAGTTAAAATACAGGACTGGAGAGCTGACTCATCAATTAAGAGCACTTGTTACTCTTCCAATGGACCTAGTCTGGGTTCCAGCACCCAAGAGAAGTGGTTCACAACCAACTGTAACTTCAGTTCTAGAAGATTCAACACCCTCTTCTGGCCTCTATAAGCAGCGACATATACATGCCACACAGGCAGACACACACACTCACACACCATTGAAAATAAATATTTAAAGCAATGCAGTTATGTATGAAGTAAATAGATCATGAAATCATAGAATTTGAATTGTCTTCCTTACAGTTTAATCATTTTAGTGTTGCCATTATATAATGTTACCGACTTTCAGAAAGTATCTTCTTTCAGCATAATTATACTATTTCTAAGACAACATATTCAGCAATATGTTAACAAGACCATTTCCAATTGGCAGGTATTAATATTAACAACCATGGATATTATTAAGAAGGTTCACTAGAACGGCTTACAAGCTATGGTCCAGGTAGTCCAACTGTCTCATAGTGGGAAGGCTGAGAATCTAGTGGTTTTTCAGTACATGAGGCTGGATGTCTCAGCAGACCAAATATGGTCTAGAGTTCCAGGAAGTCCAAGAGAAATGCTCACCTTCAGGCTACACTGAAACTGTAAGAAGAAGGCTCAAATATCAGTGAGAGAATGCCTCAGCAGCAGGATAAACAAACTTGCCAACGAGATTAAAGGTAAGGAGGCAAAAAGCAAAAGTTGCTTCCACCGAAGTTGTGGTGTTTATGTAGGGTGGGTCTTCTTGCATCAATTGACTCAATCAAAAAATCCTTCCCAAGAGTGTCTAATTGTGTGGGTTTTAGTCGATTACAGATGTAGTCAAGTTGACTTCATTTGGAATATACTTTTGAATAATGTTTCCAGACCTATTATTTCTCTCTGTTTCCTGGCTACCATGACACAAATAGCTTCAATCTTCTGCTGCTACTGCTGTGATATTCCTAGTCACCTAGACCCAAGCCAATGGGTTCAGATGATAGTAGACACAAATCTACGAAAAGTTCAGCCCAAATAACTATTTGTTGCTTTTAAGCTATTTCCCTTGCATATTGATCACAGGGACAAAATGTGTGACTAGAAAAGTATGACTATACTTCTCATCCTATGTTTTGCCCTGACTCTCTGGGATCTATTTAATGGCAGATGCCTGGGACACTTTGTCTATGCCATCTCTTTGAGTTACAATGACAGTTAAGAATGATTTTCTCTAGCAAAAAGGGTTACAGCAGGTATATCCTTAGACCTTCACCAGCCCACAGTCTATATTTTTGTAGTTCATGATGTGAAAGTTAGATAGTGGAGCAATAGTTGGAAAACTTTTATTGTAACCCCATGGCATTATAATACAACACAAGCACATGATAATTCTAAAAATATTTCCATTATGCTTAAAACATTTTTTCTGTGATAAATTAGAATGTTTTAAAAATGTCTTTTTCCAAATAATTTAGGACACATACTATATAACACACCAAGACTACACTTACAATGTCCACATATTGAGTCATGTTCCCTCATTCAGAAAAGTTGTTCTTTAAAAGAAAGTATTTTTATTATAAAATGTTAGTATTTGGACTAATCTTCATGCTTTTAGGTCTAAGGTTGGTTGTCACCAGAAAGCTATGATAGGTATCTTCAATAAGACATGAATGTCCTCCCTCTGAATATCCAAAAATGCACCTGAGAAACCAAATTATCTTTAATATGGGAGTCCCTCGAGGGTTTCTGGTATTGAGATTAATCTCAATAACATAATCCAGAAATCTGAAGATACCACATGCCTTAACAAGTTCAAAACAAGTTTCTGAGGGCCCGAGGTTTCCTTGAAGCACATGCCTTGTACAATAAGCATCTTTCCTAGTCTCTTTTAACTTCAACTACAAATTGGGATAAGCCACAAGGTTGGACAGAGTCCTTTAACCTAATTGAATGTTATTATCTGTTTGCTCAATAAATATTTATTGCAAGCCTACAATTTGCAAAGCAGTCTTCTTAGGTAAAGCCATCAATCAAACCAATGTAGACCCCTGGCCTCATGGTAATTACAGTCTCCTTGGCAGTATTCATTCTACACCAGGTTTGGGAAGTGTGCACTTTCTGCTGCGCATCCCCTTCTGTGTTCTCCTGTTTCACAGCCTCTTCCAACCTCACCCCTGGGTCTCGCTCTCTCTTCTGTGCTGTGATAAAATACTCTGATGGAAGTAACTTAAGGAGAGTGGGATTACTTTAACTCACAGGTCAAGAATAGCTAGTCCTTTGTAGTAGAGTTGTCAAGACTACAGGAACTTTGAAGCAGCCTGCCACACGATATCCACAGTCAGACAGAGAGCACTAAAAGCTTGTGAATGCCTCCTGCAAATTTAGTCCCCCCCCCCCCCCCCCCGCGCGTAGACAGCTTGAACTCCAGCTGAGAAAACAAGGTCACTCGATCACAGTATCACAGTAGGTAGATTTTTTCACCCCTCTTCACACAGTCAAGATAACCCCTCACAGGCATGGCCAGAGGCCCATCTTTCAAGTGATTCACTATGCTGACAGATTGACAATTCACACAAACCATCATTCCAATCAACTTGCTTATCTAAAACACTATGTTTCCTGCATAAAGCCATAGGGCATGCCAGGACCAAAACAGGAACACCCTAAGGTGACAAATCAAGAACACAGAGAAAAGACTGTCCCTGTCTAATATGAGGAACTCTAAAAGATGCTAGGCTGTGACATGAGGCAGAGGTCTGAGGTCATGCGTTGGGAAACTGACAACTCTAAGTTAATAAGTATGGGAATGGACATCTTAGCTACTGTATGTCTACAGGCTAAGTGACATCTTGGTTTACATTTAATGTCCCATTCCCTCATTGTAAAGATCCACAATTTCAACTAATAGATAAAATTAATAATTAGATCTAATGCTGCAATTTTAAACTTCCTCTTCTATCCATCAGTTAACATAAGTGAAGTCTTAGGTCTGGAGGAAAGCCATTACAAAGCTATGGGATGTCCATCCATATTGGCACATGTGTTTAATCCCAGCACTTGGGAGGTAAAGAAAGGCAGACTTCTGTGAGTTCAAAGTTAGCTTGGTCTACATAGTGAGTTGCAGACGAGCCAAGGCTACACAGTGAGAGTCTGTCTTAAAAAAGAAAACTAAATTATGGGATAAGGTTTATTCAAAGCAAAAGCATCTATAAGTGACAGTCATATTCCTTTATTTGCAGGTAAAGAATTACACAGGAATAATCTTATTTTTGGTTAATACAAAATGAAACATTTCCAGGAAAGTCATTAAACAATAGCCCTATTTGCATTTTTAAAAGAGTTATAATTATGAGGACATAAAGTGTCTGACTAGTTTCCAGCTAAGATGGTCAGTTCTGTCTGAGTCTACTAATGTCTGCTCACAGCCTAGGTTCTTTTCATTGTGAAGAGCCTGGGCAGAACCATGTGCTCAGAATTTAGACCCCAGTTCACGTGTTTGCTAATTTTTCACAGACTGCAAATGTGCTCTTCAGCATTTCTTCTCCCGCATAAGTCCTCACTAAGCATATTTACTCCATCTGGAATTACGTATGACAAAGATTCTTTACAAGTTTATACAGTCATGGATTAAGCTACAGTTTGAGAAACACAAGCAGAGAATCTCGGGAGGGTTGCTCATTCATATGTACATAAGTCCTCCTCCTCTGCCCATGCACGCTATTAAATATAAGACGGAGATCAAATCATACAGAGATGATGATCTCTAATACAAGCTATGATGAATTCTTCTCATGGCTTTAAAATTCCCCTAATTTCATCCTTTTACAACACTCCTCTATTTTCATGTACTGTTCGCTATCACACACAAGCAATCCTGATAGGGCAAAAGAAAACAGAGTCAATCCTTGGGTTTTTTTTCTACACCTCTGAGAGTAATGACTTCTCTAAAGTCATGAGGCTAACACACACTGCCATTCTCGGTCTCCACAGTTTCCCACAGAATTACTAGCTGAGTTATATAATGAGTGCCAAGAACTTTTTCTTCATCATTGAATCACTTGCTATTAATTGAATTTGCATATACTAAATACTTCGTTCACTTAAAAGAAACATTAATTTTGTTTTCCTTCGGGGGACTTGGATCTTCATGTAGGGCCCTCATGAATTCCTTGGTGAGGGCTTCTGAGATGTACACCGTGTTAGCGCTTCACACGGAAGTGAGGAGACCTCTGTATGTAGCTACCTAGAAAAGTGTTGAACACATACAAGATAGGGCTGGGCGTTAGGCATCTATTCACTCATTTGGCATGTCTGCTAGGGGACTCCTAGTCCTTGTCTACTCATAACAAGATCCCAGTGATGGGGAGTTTATAAATAACAGATCTTAGTGCTCACCAGACTGGAGGTTGGATGGCCAATACCAAGACCGAGGCACCGTTAGGATCTGGGGCTGACAAAGGACAGGATTCCTGATTAGTAGATGGAGCTTTCCCGTGATGTCTTCATGTGACAGAAAGGACAAGACAGGACTGGGCTATAGCTCAGCTGGAGAATTTACTTTATATTTGTAATTCCATCGTCTTGAATAGAGAGACAGAGATATCAACACACACAGAGAGGAGGTGGGGATGCAGACAAGAATGAACAAGACTGAGATGAGGAGGTGGTGTAGGTCTGGGAAAGGAGGACAGGTAGCAGTAGTGGAAGGGCTGGGCAGAAGACAGTTCTTTGCAGACTGTTGCAAACATGCTCAGATCTCATGTACTGGGGCTCTGCTTTCATGACCCAAGCACTCTCCTAAGACTCTACTTCCATGCAGCCTCAAATAACTCTCACATTGAGTCTCAAGGTTCAGTGCACGAGTTTGGTGCAGGGGTATTTGGAAAACATTAAGATCATAACTCTCTTGGTGCCCTAAGCCACATATCTTGACATATAATAGTAAAAAAAAAGATGGTGTCTATGGAATATGCCATCTGATGGAGAAGATGGACATTAGAAGGAACGTAACATACATAACATTTGAATGTGAAGGGGAAGGGAAGCTGCTATAAAGGGAACAAACAGCCATGCTATATCAGGGAACAACAGTATGGAAGGGAAAGCCAAGTGGCGGCTTGTTTCAATGGACATTCCTTCTGAAACCTGAAAAGACAGGCGGTTTTCAGAAATAGACACAGATAAGAACAATCCAGGCAGAAGTGCTGTAAGAAGGTGATGATGGGAATTGAGGCTAGAGGAAGAGAAGGGGTCACTCAGGCCTTACTGGGACACATGAAAGATACTGAATTTCCCCAACTACAATCACCAATACTGAAGGATTTTCAGGGAAGAGCAGCATAGCACAGCCACAACTATGTTTTATAAAGCACACAGGACTTAGTGACTCCCACTGAGCAAGAAGAATGTGTCAGACATTTGCTTTACTTTGGTTATGAAGACTGCAGATGCCCTCAAATGATACTTGGGGGAATTCAAATACAGATTCACGTGCTCTGCCTTCTGCGCCTCCGAATATGTGCATGACTCAAGTACTGTATTTAAAATGCCTATCTTACCAATTTGGACAAAATGATAAGAAAAATTCTTCTTTGTCTCATTCCTATATGAGTTTCTTCATAATAACATATGGCATTATATTAATGCCGTTTATTTAAGTTGCCATTTTTTCTTTAAAAACCAAAACTGTTCAGTATTCAACTGTTAAAAGTTGATCACTGCCCTGTCACTTGAGTTTTCTCATGTGACACCTTTTCCTATTGTCTATTTGTACACACGGCTATACACACTGTCAAGTAACCATGAACAACACGATTCTTCAAAAGTAGAAATCCCTCCTAGAGCACATTCTTAGGAACTGGCCTCATACGCCGCTGTGCTCACGGCAGAGTCCGTGAGACAAAGTGATAAATGAGTTAGCATGACCCAACCAATAAAACTCTGTCCACATGGGTATTGTCCAAGGAAGTTAGGAAATCTGAGGAGGAAAAAAAATAGACCAATGGCAGAGTTCCTAGAAAACTAGAACATTTTGGAAAAGTTTTGGAAGACCTATAATTACATTTAAAAAGAATAAAGTCGGTTAGATTAGAGAGAGGGAAATAAAATGTGTGAAGAAAGTCAGTGTGATTGGCATACCAGGAAAAAAATCCTTAAAAAAATAAAACTTAGGAAATTAGCCTGGTGACTGAACAGATTAGGGTTGGTTCACAAAGTGATGCAATAGTTAGTAACTAGTCTTGACTTACAGGTCTGTGCTCATGTGCTAGGGATTCTTTGCTTAACTTTCTCCCCACATCTCCTCCCTTTTTCCTTTGCTCACTGCCTAGGGCTGCTGGCTTGAACAGACAACATCAATGGGATTCTGTCTACACTGGCGCTCAGTGTGTTTGGCCAGCAGGAAGTGAGTGGGTAGACAAAGAACACAGATGAGCATCCTGTGTCCCTTACCAGATGGTCTGCTTTACACACCAGGGATGCTTCTGGAGACAAACCTTCCCTTTCGGCTCCGGGACTGGCTTCTTCGCATTGTTCGTTCAGTTTATAGATGGTTGAAAGCTTGCTTTGCTAGCTCCGCTTTTGCTAATAATTTCTGCATTTCGCCACCAACGCCCTCATTCACACACTTCTGAAATTAGTTTCTTTAACAGATAAGATCTTTGTAAAGTAGTATGAGTGTCATACCTGCTCCTTTTGAGATTTGCCTGCTAGCTATACATAATCTTTCACAAACATTGTTTCGGTCAGACCCCAGTTTCTAAACTTTCACTTGTTTGTATGTGGATCTTTTAGCCAAATCCATCCGAGTAACTTGTATTTGTTCTTAAGCTACAGCACTGTGTTCAGATGCCTTTGGAACATATTTGGCCAGTCTGGTGTAGGATATGGTGATAAGTGGATGCAGTGTCCCTGGCTTGAATGTCCAATTGTAAACCATGCTCTTTGGGCATATTGTCGAACTCTATGGCAGATATGGTGCATTTGGCTAAGACGAAGGCTTCGCCAATACACAGACAAACTGATGTATCTACAAATGGCTTCAGCCTCTGGGTTTAACATGAAGTTGGACTTCCAGAAGCTCCACTGTGAAGTTCAGTGGCATCTTTTATCACTTTCATCATCTGTAACTAAATGACCCTTCGTGAATGTTCTGAAGTCTAAGAATTTGTCTTTTTGTCTGTTCTGAAAAATGTTGTTGCTTTTACAAGGGTTAGATGTGGGTAATCAGGTCTCATTCTACAATGTTTCTCTCTATGTCTTTGTCCCTTGCTTCTCTCTCTCTCTCTCTCTCTCTCTCTCTCTCTGTGTGTGTGTGTGTGTATGTGTGTGTGTGAGAGAGAGCATGTATGTTAGTATGGCACATGCACATGATAGCCCACATGTGGAAGTCAGAAGCCACTCTCAGGTATTGGTCCTGACCTTCCACTTTGTTTGAGACAGGGTCTCTTTTCTACTGAACAACCGTGTATGACAGGCAGATACACAAGCTCCTAGGGATTCTCCTTCCTCCATTTTCTACCTCCTCTGAGAAGTGGTCAAATGACACATACACCTGTTACATAGATTCTGGAGATCTGAAGTTAGACACTTGTGACTTCAGGACAAATGTTTTCCCTACTGAGGCATTTCCCCAGTCCTTGTTCAATTTGTATTTTAATGAAACACGTTACTTCAATTAATTCATGGAAAATTTCATACATGAATACAAGGCATTCTGACCACCTTTGCTACCCCCACTGCTCCTCTAATTCTTCCCAGAATTTCCCACGACCCTTCCCAAGTTCATGATCTCTTTAAAAATTTTTGTTATATTACCCAGAGAGTCCAATGTATGCTGCCTATATACATATAGGCATGGGGTCATTCAATGAAGTAGGGTTGGCCTAGTAGGGACCACACCTTAAAGAAAACTGAAACAGACTCTACCTTCAAGAAGCTGTGGCCTCTCAATAGCTCCTCAACAAGGGGTGGGGGTACTTGGGAAGCCCTCTCCACTCTACGCTGGAATGTTAACTGCCTGCAGTTTGGGCAGGAATTGTGTAGGCAACTATAGATGCTGAGAGTTCATGAGGGCAGAAGTTCAAAGGACACAGTTCTGCTCATATTCATGCTGACTCTTCCTGTATTCATTGTGGCACCTTGGGGAATACAGATGTTTCATTTGTGGCTAAATTAATTCTTTGAAAAAAATTACAAATAGGACAAATATTTAGCAAGATCAACCAAGAAGGAGACAGAGTCCAAATTAGTATAACCAGAGATTTAAAAAAAAATTGCAAAGATACTGAGGAAATACAGAAAACCATAAGGACATAGGATAAAAAAAAATCTATATTCCACTAAAACTGAAAAATCTAAAAGAAATGGATCTCTCTCTCTCTGTCTCTCTGTCCCCTCTCTCTCTCTCTCTCTCTCTCTCTCTCTCTCTCTCTCTCTCTCTCTCTCTCTCTCTCTGTGTGTGTGTGTGTGTGTGTGTGTGTGTGTGTGTATTATCTACCAAAATTAACTTGAGATGAAGTAAATAATTCAAACAAACCCATGGCAACCAATGAGATAAAAGCAGTAATTTAAAATCTTCCAAATAAAGTTTTAGGATCAGATGGGCACAATTCAGAATTCTACCAGAACTTCAAAGAAGAATTTACACTAATACTTCTTAAATTATTTCACAAAGTAGAAAAGGAAGGAATACTTCTATACTCTTTTGATCAAGTCAGATAAAGATCAATTGAAAGAAGAAAATTATATCCTGATTTCTCTGATGAACATAGACACAAAAATTTTCAATAAAATTATTTGCAAACAAACTTCAAGAATGCATAAAAAAGATTCCATATTGTGATCAAGACAGCTTCATCCCAGGGATGCAGGGATGGTTTAGTGTATATAAATCAACAAATTTAATCCACCACATAAACAGAGTCAGGATCAGAAACTACCTGATATCATTAGATGTGAAAAATGCCTTTGACAAAATTCAACATGCTTTTATGATAAAAGTCCTGAAGAATCTAGGTATATAGAGGACACAGCTCAACACAATAAAGGCAATTTAAAATAATCCCACAGCCAACATCATCTCAGCAGAAAGAAACTTGAAGCACTCCCATAAAAATCAGGAACACTAATACGGTAATATAAGCAGTCTCCATATCTGCTCAATATAGCATTTGAATAGAGTAACATAGTAATAGAATTACTCACTAAAGGAATAAGACAAGGGAGAAAGATCCATGGGACACACACAATCCAGTTGGACTTGATGGGTTTTAAGAGGGATGTAAAAAAAGTGAGAATGGTAAGCTGCTTGGAGAAAGGGTGGGGGAGAAGGCTGAAAAGAGTTAGGGGAAGGAGGTGAGTGTGACCAAAGTACACTGTATAAAAATTTCAAAGAATTAAAAACATCATTTCTAAAACTCTAACATATAACAAGCACACAAATAGATCTTTTTATCTAGACTCGTCACAACGAAGCTTCAAACATCAAAAGGGAGATTTATTGATTTGTTTGCTTATTTTCTACACAGGTTCTCATATGTATCTATATGTCCCAGATCCACCTACATCTGCCTCTTAAGTTCTCAGATCAAAGGTGTTCACCAATATACCTGGCTGGAATTTTTGCTTTTTGGTTTTGTTTTGTTTTTATTCTTTTTCAAAGGGAGATTCTTAAGAACAACAAAAATTGAAAAGAAATGAAACAAAATAAAAAGTGATATTGTTTTCAAGAGAATAAATTAATGGCATGTAGAGAGAGAGGAAAGAAGTATCAACCTAGAATCACTAATATAGCCAACTGTCTTTAAAGAACAGAAGGAAACAAAAGACGTTTTTGTACAAGTCAACGAATGAAAGCAGAAGGTCTAAAGCCAAGCAGAGTGGTATAATATCAAACTCAGGGACATGGGCAAAAGGACCAGGGGTTCTGAACCAGTCCTTAATACAGAGTGAGTTCAAGATCCGACAATACATGGGAGCCTATTCTCACTTATGAAGTAGATAAAAAGCAACAGAAAACAATACATCTCAAAGGAAAAAATGTCATTTATTTTAATATTTAAATTATTAAATAAGCACTGATGATTGACAAGAAAAAAATCCAAACAATGGTTAGGAAGAATAGAGACTAAGAAAAGAGACTAAAATGCAGAAATGGAGAGATGGCTCAGCAGTTAAGAGCACCTGCTGCTCTTGCAGGGGCCTCTCCAGTAGTTCCCGGAGCCCAAGTGTTAACACCAGTTCCAGGGGGATGTGGTGCCCTCTTCTGACCTCTGCTGGCACCGGCTACACACAGAATGCTTATGCACATGCAGGCAAAACTCTCATAGACATACAACAAACAAAGATAAAATCTGTAAATTAAATAAATAAATAAACTATAAGTGCAAACAATGAGACACTATAATAGTTCATGTGGAAAAAATTAATTAATTAGATAATGGAATAACTGTGATTGCCTGAGTTGGTCTTTAACTATTAAATAAATGAAATTTACAGTCTAAAATCTTTCATATATATATATATATATATATATATATATATATTTGATTTTCGAGACAGGATTTCTCCGTAGCTTTTGGTTCCAGTCCTGTAACTAGCTCTTGTACACCAGGCTGGCCTCGAACTCACAAAGATCCACCTGCCTCTGCCTCCCTAGTGCTGGGATTAAAGGCATGCCCCACCACCGCCCGGCTCAGTCTAAAATCTTTCAAAAATTAAAAAGGACCAAGTGTAAAAGCACATTCTAACTCATATTCAGGAAAGGGAAATTCTTTTCTTATAGTTAATGCCTCAGAGAACTAAAAACCAGGAAAGTGCCCCTGAATTATTTTTAAGATGAATACAAATTCACATATCAAACCTGACAAAGACAGAAAAAGAAAACAAGTGTAACAAGTATATGCACACATAATATGTCCCATACACCTCATACTTAATTCAGCATATAGATACACAAAGCCTTAACAAAATATTAGAAAATTAAATCCAACAAAATATACCAAGTCATATATTGTAACCAAGCAAGGTTCATGAACTGTAATGTAAACCTGACTTAATACTATAAAAGTTACTATTATAGTTCACTGCTACAATAAAGAAGTTATATGATCATCCTAATATATACAGAAACAATATTTGCTAAAAAGATATAATCTATTTTCAAAATATTACCCATGCCCACCTAGAAGCAAAAGAGAAATTCTTCAGCTCATTAGTGCTCTGAGGCTGGAAAGCAAAGAACCAAACAGTGGTGTGTTCTAGTCTATTCACCCACAAAGCATCTCTAAGCTGTAGGTAGTGCCTCTGACCTTAATAGATCAACCAGAGGCATAACACACTGTGTGTAAAGTCATATGGGTAATAATGGCAGAGATGTGGTCTGAAGCCATGAGGTAGTTTAAAGTTCACTTCAGAACCAGTGTGATAAGTTTCAAGAAATAACATAGGTCCTTTGTTTTCTTTAAATAAATTCAAAATTTTCCTTAAGCCTGCAGATGGAAAGAAATTCTATCTCACCGGTTATTGGGGTACCAAATCAAATGGCTGTTGTTCTTTGGGTTGGGAATCAACTAAGACAGAAATCTTAGGCAAGTGCTCTGAGTTTTACCCTAAAGTACCATGTTAGCATGTATCTCTTAAACATCCTATTTCTCCAGAGACCACCTACTTGAACACAGAAATTTCATTCCAGTCAAGTTTGTAGAGGTTTCTTCTTTAGAAATATATAGGGAAAGCCTAGAGGTACTAATGTAACATGGGGAACTTTTCCTGGGGAGCTTCAACATCTATAGAGACATACACCACCCCTAAATGATTCATGCACACCATCCCACAGACAGACAGACACTAATATACCCCACATAGTGCATAAACAATACAACACACACACACACATACACACACACACACACACACACACACACACACACACAAGTACTCACCCCAGAAACAGAACACAAAACAGACTAAAGCAATGTTTCTGTCAAAAACCAATGTGGTGGTGAACTATGTATTTTTATTGGAGTCAGTAACAGGAGTGTGAGGAACAGTAATTTACAAAATCAGAGATGACTCAAAAGCTGAATCTCCTCAACCCGGAAGAGAACTCATGGGAGCTGCAACCCTGGTGCTCTCTGTTCAATTCAATGTAGTCCAATAGGTCTGAGAAATCTCTTTTTTGCAGCTTGGCTCTCAGAGTCTCTTCCTCCAGCTGTTTTTCCTCCTTTAATAAAACTGGGGAAGACTTTGGTAATTGTGAAAGTTTTTCCCTCCCCAGGAACTGGTAAGTGAGGAAATTTGGAGACACCCCTGTAGGAGTCCCTGCAAATCTTGAGGCTGCTGCAGGCATTATGCACCTGAGGCAAGAAGGAAATCAGGTTCAACACGACTTAGGAGAGCTGGTTCAAACTTCTAGAGGCTGACCCCACTCTGCAGTTTTGACATTTGTAAGTCCAGCACAACCTTGAGAAAGTCTCCTCAGGACAGTCATCACAGAAAAGCTTAAGGCATTACTACATTGAAATTCCCTTACAAGGAACATGTCTTTTGGAAAGTACAAGAACAGGTTCTACTGACTGAGAGACAGTGTTTAGGGGTCTTGGGGATTTGGGTGAAGCCTGACTCTACAGAATAGCAAAGATCACCAGGCTATCAATAACATCTACTCCCAGGTTTCTGGGTTGAAAACGGACATAAACCCTTCCATTGAAGAGAAAGCCAACATGTATAACATTCCTGTGGAAGGAGAGAGGCCACTTGTTGGTTCCTAGCTGCTTAGCCCCAAAATAATCATTACATATTACATATTATTTAAATCATTGTTTGGTCCATTAGTTTTAGCTTCTTATTGACTAACTCGTATATTAATTTAACCCATTTCTATTAATCTGTATTTCACTATGTGGCTGTGGCTTACCCGGTAAAGTTCCCAACATCTACCACCGGTGGCTCCATGGCTTTTCTCTGACTCTGCCCTTCTTTCTCCCAGCATTCAGTTTAGTTTTCCCTACCTAGTTCTGTTCCCTGAACAGGCCCAAGACAGTCTCTTTATTAACCAACGGTAATCACAGCATACAGAGGGAAATCCCACATTGCATTCCTGGTTTTTCTACCTATGAACTGGAGGAATTAGGGCCCTCTACACACCCCTGTTGGCCTTGCAGTTATCTTTATCTTTATTCAGGCTGGTCACTGTGGATGTGAGCATTACCAGTCCTGCCTGGTCCTTGTAGCTTGGAGATAACATTGTAAGAACATCAAGTTCAATTACAAGAGCTAGAACAAGGGGGGAGCGTCACAGTACCAGGTACCCAGTCCAGGGGACTGAAGTGCTGGCAGCATTGGCACACAGAGACAGCAGTGTGCAAAACTTCTCCAGCCCCTCCCCAAAGCTACAGCCAGACATCTCCAAAGCCTCCTCCTCAAAACGCTCAGCAGCTTCCTCAAAGCCTGTCTGTCTGTTGGCCACCTGAAGCTGTGACTGCTTCAGGAGATGGCTCTTCCCAAAAACTCACAGTGGACATCATCATTTCTTTGGCAACTTTTTCTTCAGGCTTTTTCACATGTGAGTCATTAAATTTCTTCGGAAAAGAAAAGTGATTCACGTGGCCATGATCTTAGAATATGAAAGGGGATATTAACTACTATAAGAAAGCAAAAGACAAAATGGTATCTCAATAAGCTTCCCACCCTCAAAGCAGAATATATATGTGATATATATATATATATATACATATGTACATGTATAATTATATATATATAAATAATTGTTTAAAAACAATGCTATGTTTATGTCAAAATGTTAATCAAGTGTGCCAACACTTCTTAAGATTACATTTGGGGAGATTATTTAATTGATCTTTTAGTTAAGTGTTCATTTTGTGAATTTTTTAAACTAATCTCAATATTATTTTCCCTCTTTTATGAGCACCAAGAGGACCTTGCAGTTTGAGTTCAGTTGCACAAATCCCTGTGCTGTGAGTGGAATGTGATTTCACACTGGTGGCTGCATATAACAGCTCTTTTTTAACATTAAAAGATATCCTTTAGGAGACAGACAGCTAAAGTTATGGAGGCTTAGTTAGGGATTCTGTTGCTGCAACAAAACCCCATGACCAAAGAGCAAGTTGGGGAGGAAAGAGTTTATTAGACTTACACTTCCACACTGCTGTTTATCATCAAAGGAAGTCAGGACAGAAACTCAGACCAGGCAGGAATCTGGAGGCAGAAGCTGATGCAGAGGCTATGGAGGGGTGCTGCTTATGGACTTGCTTTCGTGACTTTGCTTAGCCTGCTTTCTTACAGAACCCAGGACCACCAGCCTAGTGATGGTCCCACCCACCATGGGCTGGGGCCTTCTCCACGGATCACTAACTAAGAAAATGCTCTACAGCTGGATCTCATGGAGGCATGTTCTCAATTGTTGTTCCCTCCCTTCAGATAACTCTAGCTTGAATCAAGTTGACATAAGACTAGCCAGTACATACAGTTTGGATCCCAGGTGCAAAAATAAAAAGAAATGACCAGATGTTCTTGAAGAAGACAAGACTGAAGTCTCAACTGTCAGGATACCATACAAATAGTCATAACCTACTTACTGCTCCTTCTCCCTCACCAGCCCCCTCAACCAGTTGGAAGGTGAAGGGTTTTCCTTTTATCAAAATCCAAAGTTAGTGGAATTCAGAATAAATCAACATGGTTCTGTGGTAGACCTAGTACATTTTATATCATTGACAAGCCATGGCTTGACTCATAGCATTAAAATTTCTCTGAAGCTATTAGAGGCTCACACTTGGGGTTTTATATGCAGTTTACCGACAGTGAAGGATATGTAGTTTTGAGAGTGTTTGTATTTTTTCCAGGAAAGGAAAACCGACCACCCTATGAGTTAGGATATTTCTAATATATCTTTTGGGCCCAGGTAGTTTCTCCAGAAGTTGGAGAATAAAAATTATAACAGAAAGGCTAAAATTTTCCATATTCTAATGATTTTCCAAAAATAACAGAAAAACAAAGTTTTTTAAGATTCTGTTGCATTCCTCAGACAGTATTGAATCAGCTGCCTTCCATATGCCACTGTGCAGTGAAACACTAATTAAAGTGCTCTCACACAGAGGAGAATGATGGATTGTTAGCAGTACATCCTTGATATTGGCTTCGCTTGGCCAGAGTAAATGATTGCCTAGCATTAGCCTAGATTTCCAAGTATAACTTACTGACAATTCCCACGCTGGCTAACTAGTTTTTTTAAAGACTGTAATGATTCATGTTTGAATCCATTTTCTTTTGAGGCTGAAACATGGAGCTAGCCATGATGTTATGCTTTGACAGTACATGCTCTAGATCTTTACAGTATGCATGTGTGGTGTTTTGTGCCAAAGTTTCCAGAGAAATAATTTAACTAATACCAACATGGTTATGAAATAAAAATTTGTTCTCACCCATAGTTTGCATGTTAATATCTAACTCCCAGCATGATGTCACTAGGTCGTAGAAGCTTGGGAAAGAAATCAGGTCATAAGGGTGGTGCCTTGTGAACAGGATTAGCGCCTTTTCATGGAAGGAAGATCCCAGAGAGATCTCTGGCTTCATTTCATATATGCAATTAGAAGTTAATTGTTTTAAGCTTGGAGAAAGATCTTCACCAGAACATAATACCAGCACTCTGCCTCACCCTTACAGTGTTCAGAACCACAGAATTAAACTCCCCTTATTTGTGTAACCTGGTGGGTATTTTTTAAATAGCAGTTCAAACAACTGACACAATGATAAAATTTTAAGCATAGGGAAATCTCGTTTAATTGAAGAGACTAAAATGGCATTATTTCCCCAAAATAACACCTTCCAGGTATTTTATGTATTTTAGAAGTAAAAATGTTAAAAATACTAAGAGAAAATTCAAAATATTAGTTTTTATCTGAAGTAATTTAAATATTTATGTAAGTCAAAAGAGAATCAAGGTAACACCTCTTAACCTTATATCCACATCATTTTTCTTGTTTTTAAGTTTGTGTTTGTTTAAAATACACGCAAATGTCCTTGTTCATTTTTTAGACCTTTCTTTCAAGATTGAAGACCCAACATTAAGAAGGAAGACTTTTAAAATATTGAAATTAGCATTACAGATGTGTTTTTTGTTGCTTATGAAAGCAAAAATAAACAAGAGTTTGCTTTCTGTTGCTGTGATAAATATCATGAGCAAAAGCAAGTTGGAGAGGAAATGATTTATTTGACTTTCATGTCTCCCATCATAGTCCATCACTGAGAACTCAGTGAAAGAGCTCAATCAAGCACAGAGGCAAGAACCATATGGAAAAGTTGCTTACTGGCCGGCTCCCCGTGGCTTGCTCGTCTTGCTTTCTGTTCTATGACCTTGGACGGTGGCACCACCCACATGGACTTGCCCTTCCCACATCAATCATTAATCAAAAAATGTCTCACAGACTTGCCCACAGTACAATCTGATGTAAGCAACTGAGGCTTTGTCTCCCCAGGTGACTCTAGTTTGTGTCAGCTGACAAGATTGAACCAGTAAAGAAGGACCCAGTGGCTGATGAAGACAGAAACACTATTTCAGCATATTGAAATGAAAGAGTATTGAAGGAAACCTCTGGTGGACTTTAAAGTATGTCCCTAGTCTAATCTTCCCAAGTGCCCCAGGATTCATATTCATACATTACTAGAAATAACCATTTAACAAGCCTTAGCCAATGGGCCACTGATATTTATTCCCTCAATAGAAGCTTGAGAAGGGCTTTCCCTTTGGATTTACCCTTTTCAATTGTTCCTTCTTGAAATTCAGGTCTGGGGGTACCTGATAAGCCATGGAGGAAAGTTGATGTGGGGAAGCCCTGGAGAAGTCCGTTAAGACTCTTCCAGGACACCACCAGTCAGATAGATGTTGCCATTCCTCCCTTTGTCAGGGTTCTCAGTTGACTGTATAAGAAATAAAGATACCTCTCCATTGTTACAAAATTATGAGATATAAGAACATGTGATTGTTCTAGAGATTTTGAAGGAGAATTTGGGGGGAGAGCACTCATAAATTGTTTGGCCTATTTAAAGTGTGTTTTATAGTAGTAGGGCTAAGAAATAAATGATCTTCAGGCAGAAAAAAAACACATAAAAATATCAAGCATCAGAGAGGTGAAAATTAAAATATTTACACTAAAAAACATTGATGAAGTTAGAATTAAGAACAATGGATGCTAATCAATATACAGGGTGACTGGAGTTTTCTCACATCACTGATAGAAGAAAAATATCATACAACCACAGTGGGATATGAGCTGTAAACTTCTTATAAAAACAAAGAGTTCCAGTACCACCCTTCTGGATCCACTATGTATTCTGTTGCCTTCTCTTCATGGGTAGCTCAAAACAACAACTCTGGCTGAGAACTCCTTGCTGGACTGCCTAAGACATTGTGTGAAATCCTAGACTCATCGGACTCAGTCCTCCTTTCCATCATTAGTTTCAGGTAAACATGACAGTTTAAAGACTCTCCCTATGGAGTATGTTAAGGTCCAGATGATGTCATTAAATGGTACAACCTTTGAAAATAAAATAAGTTATAAAGCTGGAGCCTTGTGAGAACAGGATTGGTGCCCCGACAAGGAAACGAAGTGCCAGGTAATTCTCAGAGTCCTTCCCTTTTTCTGAATGAACATCTCCCTTCACAAATCCTTTCCACATCCTATACTGCCTGTACATTTACTTTCACAAAAGACCTAAACTAAGACAATTGTTCAATGGTAAAGATGAGGAACATCATGAGTGAATCTTAAAAGCATTGTGTCGTTTGAAAAACACAGACTCAAAAGAATAAATATTATATGATTCTATTTACATAAAGTGTAGGAGGAGAAAACAATCAGAATGACACCGGAATCCAGAGCTGAGGGATCATTTGCCATGACTGGAAAGAAAGAGACAACAGAACTGTCTATGAGAGTGATAGGTTCCTATGTTTCTCTAGAGCTTACTGGGACAAAACTCACTGGTAGACTGATAATTAGCTAAAATCCAAGGGCTATAAGCAAATATCCCATTCCAGGTATGTGCATGCTAAATATGTAGACATTGCATGAGTTAATTTGTCATGCTGTGACCAAATACCTGACAAGAATATAGTCACGCCTTTCCAATAAAGTTTTCTGTTCCCCTATTCACCATAAAACTGGCTAAAACCAACTACAACACCCACCACACAGTAGACTGGATGTTGGGCTGCCTTGAAATTTCCTCTACCAGAAAAATTAACACAGAGTCTGTAAGCAAAGGAAATAAGTATTATGTGCATAAGCTCTTTCTCAGAATGTAACATGAATAGCCTGGAGTTCAATGCCTAGGAGAAACTTTGGCTCCCGCATGAATCCTCATGAGTATATTGAGTCTGTGCTCCTCCGGGCATTTTAGACTCATGCTCCAGAAAGAGGAGGTCATTAAACTCTTCTTATACTATTCAAGGGCTTTCTAGTTGCTGTCTCCAAACTCCTCCAAATTCCTCCTAGAAGCCAATTCCAAAGCCTTCTGAATCACTTAACAAGGGATAGTCACAACCCCTCCTGATAGCAACCGTTATTCGATGTTATTTAGCCTTGATCACGATGGCTAATTCCCTGAAAGGTAGAATTTGAGGATTTACCTCTAATTGTGGATCCCACATTTTCAGTCTACCATCAGCTAGCTCCATTGCTGTGGGGCCAGGGAGTGGGGATAGAACCCTAAAACATGTGAAGATATCATGGTATCCAGAAGCACAGAACAGAGAAAGGAAGTGTCCAGAGACCAATTGCCCTGGAAAGGCAAACCCTCGGTGAGCTGCTAGTAGGCCCTTCCTTTTAACCTGTCTATCACTTCCTAAAATAGCACCACAAGTTGTACAGCAAGCAGTCAGCACATGAGGTCACGAGGGGAACATTTCAAATTCAAACCATAGCAGAATGCTAGTAAGAGAAATTCTCAGTGAATTGGCTTCTAAGTTGCAGTAATATGTCTATGATGTGGCATTTAATTCGCATGAGGGAAGGAGGCTTAGTAGCTTTAGTGATTAGAATGTTACATGTATTTTTTATATTTTCATTTATTATTATTACTACTGTGTATGTGTTCATGATGGGGGTATGGTGTGTGCCCTAAAGCATGTGTTGGAGGTCTGAGAACAACTTTCAAGAGTCAATTCTCTCCTTCCACATTTATGTGGGCTCCAGGAATTGAACACAGGTCATGGACTTGGACTTGTGTAACAAGTGCCTTTACTTGTTGGGATATCTGTTGTAGGAGGCTGCTTGTTTGTTCCCAGCTTCCCAGACACAAAATAATCACACAGAAACTATTTAAATCACTGCTTGGCCAATCACTTAAGCATATTGCTGGCTTACTCTTATATCTTAAATTAACCCATTTCTATTATTTTATAGTTTACAGCAAGGCTTGTGGCCTACTGGAAAGGTTCCTGCTGGCAGCTTGCGTCTTTCTCCTCTGGTGGTTCCATGGCATCTTGTGACTCTGTCTTTTTTCTTCCAGCATTCAGTTTAGTTTTCCCCACCTAGCTCTACTCTTATCCTCTCACAGGCCAAGGCAGATATTTTATTCATTATCCAAGAAAAGCAATAAATATACAGAAGGACTTCCCACACCAGACATCTCAGGAGCCTCCAACTAGATACTTTTAAAGGTGGTTTGTCAACTATGGTTTGTGCAGCTGAAATAGATGAACAACCCTCTGAAGTTGCTCTTGCAAAAGTGAAAATCAAAAAATAAAAAGAGGACCTAATGGAGAATGACAGAAATATAGAAATTATATTTCTGGTATTTCATCCAATTTCCAGAACAAGGTCATTTAAAACGACACAAGAAATTCCTCCAGCAATGAAGACGATAATGGCCAAGAAAAGAAAAGGACAATAATATCACAATTGGCAAACAGAGGCAGTGGTGCATTGCAGAGGGACAAGAGCTGTGAGAAAACATCATTAGCAAAAGCAACTTGGGAAGGAAAGGGTTTGTTTTAGCTTTTAGCTTGTAGCCCGTCATCCACCGTGTCATCAAGGCAGGATCCTCGAGACAGGAACTGATGCTCGAGAGTCAATACAAATTCTTGAGATTATAGGATGCTAGTACTAACTATAAAATAACATCTGAGTATATTAACACATTGTCTACTCCAAAGTGAGTCCAGTCATAAAATCCTGCACACTGTTGCCCCTACCAAAATATTTACACTAGAAATTTCCAGTGACTACAATGATTTTATCATGTACTCATGGTCTAGCATCCACTGGGCCTATAAAGAGATAGGAATGGCAAATGAATGTAGATAAAGTCATCATATTCAACGAACAACTTTGTTGGGAGGAGGCCATTTGTTCTTCCCAGGTGCCTGGCTAGCTTAAACTCAAAATAACCACACAGAGAAACTGTATTAATTAAATCACTGCTTGGCCTGTTAGCTGTAACTTCTTATTGGTTAACACTTACATACTAACTTAACTCATTTCTATGAATATGTATATCGCCACATGGCAGTGGCTTACCGGCAAAGATTTGGCATGTCTGACTCTGGCAGTGGCTCCACTGCATCTCTCTCCACTCTCCTTTTTCCGGGCATTCAGTTCCATCTTCCCTGCCTAAGTTCTGCCCTATCAACAGGACAAGGCAGTTTCTTTATTCATTAATGGTAATCACAGCACACAGAGGGGACTCCCACATCACAACTTTGAACATTAATGGTAAGCTCTGTGATACACTAACAGTTCCGGACAAGCAAACAGTAAATGATTATAGTTTTCCCCAACTAAACTGTATCAATATAGAAGTGAAGGGATTGAAAGATAATACCATCCATCTGGTTATACATCCTGTGTTGATGATAGAAAAAAAAATCAGTGTTTTCCAGGGTCAAATGGAAATGAAACCCGAGGCAGGCTGCCTCATTTTTCTGGAGCTATGAAGGTGCAGGCTGAATGGAGTGTTTTAGGCTGGCTTGACTGACCTTTATTCTCAAGGAAAAACTAAATTGCTACTATATAGTGCAGAGAACAAAATAAACAGAACACTTTCTCACATTTCTGGTGCCCACTGGCAAAAGTTAGGCAAAGGTTCTGGCAACCCATTCAGGCAAAACTTGTAAAAATCTTAGCTCCCTGGGGAAGGAAGGATTGAGTGACCACCTTGGGCAGAGGATCCCAGCCAGCTGAGGTGGTGGCAGAGGGCAACATGAATAGAAACACACCGAGAAGGAAGAAAGCTCCGATACCAGTGCAAGCCCACTGGGCAGTTACAGGCTAAACAAAGGATTCTACCTGGTTCTGAAGCCTCAGTAAGTCATAGTGATATTTCCACATTTTTAATCATGTTTCCCTTCCTGGAGGAGAATATTGATAATATTTAATGATGCAATATGTGCTGAGGGGAGAAAATCTGAAGTGGCATTGTGCAGAAGTAAAGTAATAAACAAAACCTGAGACATTGGACCAGGCTCCACTTTGGGTTAAAACTCTGAGAAAGGGAAATTCAAAAAGCTTCTCTCTCTCCACCTGTGCAAGGAATGGAGCCAAGGACAAGGCAATGTGCCAGTCCTGGAATGGATGGAGGTCACAAAGCCCAATTCTTTTCTCTTTAAGACTCCATCTTGTTGAATAATAACAATAATAATAATAATAATAATAATAATAATAATAATAATAACCTTGCCTCCATAATAGAATGGAGGCAGCCTAGAGCCCAGGTGCCCTACATCAAAGAATCAGGTATCCTGTTTCATAGCTAATCATATGTGTCCCACTCTGTCTTGTGACTTTTTGTGAACTCTAAGACGCCTCGGGTATGATGTAGAAGAAATTAAGATTTTATTCCCCATCAGTTTGGCCACACTGTAAATAAATTTGTTTTCCATGATTAATTTATCTTTCCTAGTTTCTTTTAAGATGCAGGGAAACTGAGGCGGCAGGTTTAAGTATCTTACTTACTGAGCTTCAGTGTCCCAGGGTCGTCAATGGAGGTCAGTCCTGAGACAGTGTGTAGACAGAGTGCACCTGAGTGGAGACATGGGCTGTGTTCCCACAGCCTATCTGTCCCTGGTTCCCACCTTAAATTAGAAGACTATTTCTATTCTATTATTTTTCTTATTAAGACTTTTTAATACAATCTTTTCTCATTTTACTTAGCTATCCTCATTCCTACTCCCTCCCCTCCTCCCGCTCTATCCCCCCTCCCATCCATCCACTCCTCAGAAATGGTAAGACATCCCATGGGGAGTCAACAAAGTCTGACACTTCACTTCAGGGCAAGACCACCCCCCATATCTAGGCTGAGTAAAGTATCCCTCCAAAAAGGATGTGCTCCTTGATTCCTGTTCAAGCACTAGGGATATGTCCTGGTCCCACTGCCCATGACTCCACAGACTGCCCAAGCCTCACACTGTCCCCCATATTCAATGGGCCCAGTTTGGTCAGTTTAGAGTCAGTGAACTCTCACTAACCTGGTCAGCTGTTTCTGTGGGTATCACCATCATGGTCTTAATCCCTTTGCTCATATTATTGCTCCTCCCTCTCTTGGACTGGTCTCCAGTAGCTTGGTCCAGTGCTTTGCTGTGGATATTGTATCTGCTTCCATCAGTTGCTAGATGAAGGTTCTATGATGACAAGGTAGTCATCAGTCTGATTACAGGGAAAGGCTAGTTTAGGCACCCTCTTCACTGTTGCTTATAGCCTTAGCTGGGGTCATCCTTCTGGATTCTGCGGAATTTTCCTAGTGCCGTGTTTCTCCCTTTAAGGGCTCCCTCATTCAAGATATCACTTTTCTTGCTCTCCCTCAATGCAAAGCTAACTGAGGCAAAACTATTTTCCATCCTGTAGAAGAGAGACAGCCACATTGTAGGGGCTAGTCTGTCTGAAAGGCAGTGGGAAGAACTCACAGCTACTTTTGTTACAATAGGCCCATTCTGCCTACATCCTGGAGTCAGATATGTCAAAAAAAAAAAAAAAGCCAGACATTTGTGTGATTTAATGTCAACTTGTCATAAATTAGCATCCCCTGAGGGGTAGTGGCACCTACAGAAGTGTTCTGATTGCTTTGGTTGATATGGAAGGACCCATCCCACTGTGGTAGGTATGGTCTGGAGGCAGTCCAGACAAAGGGTCTGGCAGAAGGCTATCTTGGCCCTCTCTTCACCACCAAGTTAACATGCCCAGTTGTTGCTGCCGACTCCTTCCCTCATATCGGAAACAGTGTTACCAAACTTTCATCGTGGACTAGGGACAAGCTGCTATTTAGGAAACTTCAGGGCTTCCAGCATCCGATTTGGACCACTGAGGCACCAGCCTCAGAGACTGAGCAACTAACTCCCTGTTGTTGGCCTCATCCCCAGTGACAGTTGGGACTATTCAGAGTGATGAGGCACACAGCCTCAAGGAACAAATAACAATTCTCAGATATGATTCTGCTGTTGTTACTCTTTTAAATCTGCCTTAATAAATTCAATGTATTGCATTTATAAACATATATAAATACATATATTCATCTCATTAGCTCTGTTCCCCTAGCAGACTGTGACTAATACAGATGTCAAAGTTTCCCCCTACAAGCTGCCATGAAGTGAGAGAGAAGAGAGGAGAATATCACAGGATGTATGGCTGAGCCCCCAATCCTACCAAGTACCGTAGCTCAGGAATCTTTGTTTGACAAAGGCACCAGCTTTGCATGTTATTTTAGGGGCCCATGGAACTCCAAAATCTTGCTGTCGATGTCTGAATAGCCATTCAAAACCAGGGCAACCCCCCCCCCCCAAACACACACAAATCTCATGGAAACCTGACCCCCTTTCTCCCTCAGCAGATTCCACGGGGCCTCCAATAGAATTCTCAAATTACCTGCTTCAGAGGAAACTTCATTAAATTTTGCAAAGAACACAGAAACAAGCCTTCCATTTAACAAGACAATAGAGAAAAATATCCACAGAGCGCACTTTGTAGAGCAGGACCCAAAGTTGATAGCTGTATAAACTTGTCACGCGAATATCCTTTCTTTAGTATTCAGGAACTCTACAGAAAGGGATTTGTCCTTGCTCCGGACAACGCCTTTTTGATTTAGCCAGGTTTAAAATCTCCCCCCTTTCCTTTTACAATAGCCAAGTGAAGTTTTTGTCTTTTCTTTCTCCAGCCTTTTTTCGGTTCCAAATGGACTCATGCCCAGCATTGCTAAAGAGAACATTTCTCCTCAACAGCCAGTGCCTTCCACAGAGCAGATAATGCAAGCTCCCTCTGGGTAGCTAAATCTAACACCGGAAATAGAGCTTTGTTCCCGGCCAGCCATCCCCTCCGAGTCAGATTCAACGGAATTTATCTGCACTTAGATTATTAAAGCAAGGGAGCACCATACCTGAAAGTCGTCACCATCTTGGGCATTCCTCCAGAGCCCCGCCTTCCTTCTCCCATGCTCCATCTCTCTGCAATGTACAGTGTAACCTATCCAGTTCCCTAAGCTACATATAGGAACCAATCCGAAGTCTGAGTCTACCCTTGTCAGTTACTCTCCGTGCGTCCAGACAGAGCCTTATCCCAGAGGTTGTAGCGGTAGTTTTCAGTCCTCTTGCTAATTGGCCTTCCCTCCACACCTCTAGTGGATTTTCAGTCACCAAAGGGGCTGCTCAAACACAAGTCTTTCTGTTCAAAATGATTCAGCGCCTACCCACTGTCCAAACACTGCACACCTGCAAGACCACGGAGATTCTAATCGCCTCCCATCAAGAGACTTTACTTTGGGACTTTTTTTTGCCATTCATTTTCCCTTGTGTTTCTTCAAATATATGGTGTTCTCTTTGCCTTAGGCTCTGTGAGTGGAAAGGGGGGCACTGCCTTGAAGGCTGCTTTCTTCGCCCATCCATCCGCCAGTGAAATCTGCTTCTTCTCACTGCAGCTCATACATACCTTCCTCCAGAACTTCTCTGATGACTCAGATCTCAGCCCTATTGTGCCAGTCGGTAAAGGCCATGATGTTGTATTTTCCTTTATGCCCATCTCCCCAACACCTGTAACTGTGTGCTTCTCCATTGTCAAGACCAGCACCCTGAAAGTAATCAAGAGCCACTGAATAAACGATCTATGAATGTGTGCGTGTCCTCCATGCACACACCCCCGCATCTGGAGAAGGCAGATGCCCTTCAGTCTTGTGTCTGAAGGGTCTCATTCACAGAGCTGCAGCTTATCTTATTTGAATATCCTATTTCTGTGCAGAAGCAACACTTAAAACACTTTTAAAAGCAAGACAGAAATAACCAAGAAAACAGACAAGAACAAAATACTGTAGGAAACAGAGAAGATTATTATATTTTGAATTTGTACTTTGTCATCTAATACTAAGAAGCGATAATCTACTGTCTACAGAAGCATGAAGCTTGTTTCCCACATGAGATTTATGGCATCTTGCCATATTAGGGAGTCACATAGAGGAGACTTTATTTTTAATATAATTTTAAAGGAGACTTTAATTCTAATAGGGTATTTTTTAAAGTTATTAATAGAGTATCTCTAAACTATATATAAGATGACATCATATATATGTATATATATATATATGTATATATACAATATTACAGTGTGAATGCCTTGAATTTTCTTCTCTTGAATGAATAGTTTCTGGGACTTAGATCTGGACATCTGCATTGAAAAAGAGAGATAACCATAGTTTTCTTGTCATGTTTTAGAGTTTAACCAAGAAAGCTTTAAGCAGTGAGAGCAAACTGGAGGTAGGGTGAGGCTATACACAATGAAAATGCTCCCTCAATGATATTCTCCCTCCAGCAAGGCCCTATCTCCTAAACCAGTTATTCTCAACGTTCCTAACACTGCAACCCTTTAATACAATTCCTCATGCTGTGGTGACCCCAAAACATAAGATTATTTCATTGCTACTTCATAACCATAATTTCACTTCTGTTATGAATTATAATGTAAATATCTGATGCGCAGAATATCTGACATGCAACCACCGAAGGAGTTGCAAACTACTGTTCTAAACCAGTATTTTACATATGGGAGCCCATGGGGGCCACTTCTCATTCACACCCCCACAGTGGTTTATACAGCCTCCCTTTCTTGTCTTTGTTTCACCATATGCTCCTACCATGATGCTTCATGTAATTGAAGGCCTAGAAACAAACATCAAGCGACTGGTGGCCTAAAAGTTCATCCCACAGCATTGGCCTGCTTATGGGGTTTCAGTTCCATCGGTACTAAGTCTCTCAAAAAGCTTCAAGACAAAGTATTGCACCAGCTAACACACCCATTACCCTCCAAGTGGTATTTTGATCCTTGCTCTGCCAACCTGCAGTGGAGGGAAGCTGGTGACCACAGTCAACCCTCTGGCCCAACACAGATTGAGTGACTCATGGATAGTTGTGTCCACCTGGCTAGAGGGTTATAGGACTTTATCAAACTGAACCTGCTTTTGGATTTCAGATCTAAAACCTAGATTTAATTATTTTTCCTTCTCCCCAGGAAAAGGCTGCTTTCCATACTTGGCTTACTTAGAGTTTAGAAAGGTGATCCTGAAAAGTCATTTGACCATGCCTTCTTTAACACCAACTGTTACATAAAAGGCGGGGAATGGAGGATGGTAGACACTGTGAGCTCTCACCTTAATTCCATAGGCCTTTTTTTATTATTTATTGAGCCCTACATTTTTCTCTGCTCCCCTCCCTGCCTCTCTCCCCCTCCAACCCTCCCCCAAAATGCCCATGTTCCCAATTTACTCAAGAGAGTTTTTCTTTCTCTACTTCCCATGTAGATTAGATCTATTTAATTCTCTCTTAGTGTCCTCATTTTTGTCTAAGTTCTCTGGGATTGTGGTTTGTAGGCTGGTTTTCTTGCTTTATGTTTGAAAATCACCTATGAGTAAGAACATGTGATAATTGTCTTTCTGTGTCTGGATTACCTCACTCAAAATAATGTTTTCTAGCTCCATCCATTTTCCTGCAAAATTCAAGATATCGTTATTTTTTTCTGCTGTGTAGTACTCCATTGTGTAAATGTACCACATTTTCCTTATCCATTCTTTGGTCGAGGGACATTTAGGTTTTTTCCAGGTTCTGGCTATGACAAACAAAGCTGCTATGAACATAATTGAGCACATGTCTTTTGGCACGATTGAGCATCCTTTGGATATATATCCAAAAGTGGTATTACTGGGTCTTGAGGAAGGTTGTTTCCTAATTTTCTGAGGAATCTCCACACTGACATCCAGAGGGGCTGTACCACCTTGCATTCCCACAACCTCTCCAGCATAAGTTGTCATCAGTGTTTCTGATCTTGGCCATTCTTACAGGAATCTCAGAGTTGTTTTGATTTGCATTTCTCGGATGATTAAGGATGTTGAACATTTTTTTAAGTGTCTTTCAGCCATTTTAGATTCCTCTGTTGAGAGTTCTCTGTTTAGGTCTGTACTCCATTTTATATTGAATTATTTGTTCTTTTGATAGGTCTTATAAAGTTAGTTTGGGTTGTCTGTTTGTCCAGGAAGCAGTTTCTTGGCTCTCTTACTCCATGTCTTGTGGGAGACAGAATGTGTATTCAGTATACATTGTTCATCGAAAAAAAAAAAATTCCTTGTTTTGTCTTCTTTTTCTTCTTTTGTCATCTGGATCTTGAAAGCTTATATTGGTTTGCTCCTAAGTGACCAGACACTCAACTTTGTTTTCTAATCTGGTGTTTTCTGTCTAAAACAGAGACGACGTGCAAGCACACCTTGTCCTAAAGAGAAAAGTACACTTGAATTTTAAATGAGAAGCCTCCGATTCTATCTTCTCTATATTCTGAAAAACTGGTAGAAATGAAAAGTTGTAGTGAGTCTGTGTATGTTCCCTGAGTTCTAGGTAGAAAAGCCCGCAACTGAAGATCATGAGATATTGGCAACTGGGTCACCAGGTTCCATTTTGTAAGATGGCACTTTTACTAGCATCTTTGATAGTTTTCTATAATCAAGTGTGTTTACCTGTATATTTATATATATATAGACACACATATATAGATAAATATGTGTATAAATATATAGAAAAATATATAGATAAATATATATCTATAGACACAAACAACTGACATATGTGCGTATATATGTACATATGTGTATCTATAGGAATATATGCATATATAAGTGTCAGCTCTTTCATGCCTTTAAAAGATTGATATGAAAGAATTAACATTATTAGTATTATTTATTAGCATTATAAAAGCTCATGCTTAAAACATACATGGTAAAAGTTATAAGGTACCATGAGACTGTTGGAATTTTGGACTGATTTTGTTTAGAACATAAGATGGGAACAATGCCCTCTTAGAATGGTTACAAAGGCATTGGAACAGCAGAAACTTAACCAATGTGTAGGTTTTATAACAATATATGTTTCTTTTTTTAATTTATTTATTTATTAAGGATTTCTGCCTCGTCCCCGCAACCGCTTCCCATTTCCCTCCCCCTCCCCCGATCAAGTCCCCCTCTCTCATCTGCTCGAAGAGCAATCAGGGTTCCCTGACCTGTGGGAAGTCCAAGGACTGCCCACCTCTATCCAGGTCTCGTAAGGTGAGCATCCAAACTGCCTAGGCTCCCACAAAGCCAGTAAGTGCAGTAGGATCAAAAACCCACTGTGATTGTTCTTGAATTCTCAGTATTCCTCATTGTCCGCTATGTTCAGCTAGTCCAGATTTATCCCATGCTTTTTCAGACCTAGGCCAGCTGGCCTTGGTGAGTTCCCGATAGAACATCCCCATTGTCTTAGTGTGTGGGTGCACCCCTCATGGTCCTGAGTTCCTTGCTCGTGCTCCGTCTCCTTCTGCTCCTGATTTGGACCTTGAGATTTCTGTCCGGTGCTCCCATGTGGGTCTCTGTCTCTGTCTCCTTTCATCGCCTGATGAAGGTTAATATTCATGAGGATGCCTATGTGTTTGTCTTTGGATTCACCTTCTTATTTAGCTTCTCTAGGAACATGAATTATAAGCTCAATGTCCTTTATTTATGGCTAGAAACCAAATATGAGTGAGTACATCCCATGTTCCTCTTTTTGGGTCTGGCTTACCTCACTCAGGATAGTGTTTAGAATTCTCAACAGAAGAACTTCAAATGGCCAAAAGACACTTAAGGTCATGCTCAACTTCCTTAGCGATCAGGGAAATGCAAATCAAGACAACTTTAAGATACCACCTTACACCTGTCAGAATGGCTAAAATAAAAAACACCAATGATAGCCTTTGCTGGAGAGGTTGTGGAGAAAGGGGTACACTCACCCATTGCTGGTGGGAATGCAAACTTGTGCAACCACTCTGGAAAGCAGTGTTTCGGTTTCTCAGGAAATTCGGGATCAACCTACCCCTGGATCCAGCAATACCACTCTTGGGAATATACCCAAGAGAGGCCCTATCATACAACAAAAGTATATGTTCAACTATGTTCATGGCAGCATTGTTTGTAATAGCCAGAACCTGGAAACAACCTAGATGCCCTTCAACGGAAGAATGGCTGAAGAAAGTATGGAATATATACATATTAGAGTATTACTCAGCAGTAAAAAAAAAACAAGGACTTCTTGAATTTTGCATACAAATGGAACAATATATGTTTCTATCCTCAAATTCTGTGGATTATGATGATGTGTGTGAGAACTCTTGGTGTCCCAGAAGGTTCTATACGGCAGACAATGACTGAATCTTGAATTTCACTTCTACAAACATATTACTAATGCAGAATATGCTTTTAGGAAAATCACATAACATTTCTTTTCAAATTTAATATAAAATATTGGTACAAGTTAGGAAATTATGAATAGAAGTATTTCAACCTTGATATTATGATGTTCTTTTTATGGCCTAATCTTATGATTGGAATTTCTATTTTAAAAATCATAAAAGGTGTTTAAAAGCTCTATGTGTCCTTCAAAGTCTGGTGGTTACATAATTTTTTGTGAATGTTAAGATGAGTTAAGAGCAGATGCTGGAGAGAAGTTTCCTAAATTATTCTTATTATTTATATTTCATGTGATACTAGAAGGAAAGTAATATTCCCCATGAGCCACTGAGCAATAGTTAAAATGCTTGGTGGGAAATGGGAAATCCATTAGTTGTTGGTATTTTAGGGCTCTAAATTCTAATTTTGGCTTTATCTCTCTGTTAGGATCTTATTATTTAATCCTGAGTAGGAAACCTTGATTGAAAAACCCTTTCTGAGGTCACAGAGCAGTGGGGAGCAGGATGGAGGATGGACCATCATTTTTTTCATGCCTCTTAGTATGATTTCTTTATTGCGAAGCTCGATGATCATTCAAAGGAAGAGAGAAGTTTCCTGTAATGTTTATGTGTTTTGACGTCTTCAGTGCATTAAGAGATACCATGGTTTACCCCAGGTGGCTGACGTTAGCAATCTACCCACAGGTTTCTTGTTAAGCATCTTAGGCTGGCCTCATGTGACTTGGTGAGTGCTAAACTTTTTTTTTTTAATTCCTAGGATTCCTGAAATTAAGTGTAAAAAGACTATTCAAAGACCCTTCCCATATTTGACCTCTTGGATAAATTTTAAAAGAAAATAACAAAGGCAGCAGTAATCATTTAAATTTCACTGTTCTGACCAAATCTAAGTATCCAGTGCAGAATCTGTGGTGTTGCGCACTGCATAGATACAGGCTATTCAATATTACATTTGTGTAAATCTTTCATATTTTTACCTCCAATATTTCAACCAGCTTCTGCTGTCAGACCCTCTTTCCATGATTCTACATACAAGGATATTTATTTAAAATACACTATTGCATACCCATCTAATACCTAGCGGGAAAATCTTTTTGTTTACTAAATATCTCCTGAGTGATCTTAATGTACCCATGGCGGGCACTGTGATCCTGCCTGAAGTCACATAGACCTCATCTTCCTTTGGCTTCAATTGTAATCAAGTTCATTCTAGCCTTTTATTTTTTTTTATTTTTAATTATGTGTATATCTGCATATAGGGTGTATGTGTGAGCACAGGGCCTGAAGAGGTCCAAAGAGAGTGTCATATTTCCTGAAAATGGGGTAATATTCAGTTGGGTTGTGAGTCAACCCACGTGGCTCTTCTCGAAGAGCGGTGTGTGCTCTTAACCACCGAGCTATCCCTTCAGCCCCAGTTTATGGCCTCTGCCGTGTGAGAAGGAAAGGTCACGGCCACCCTGCAGTCACGTTACCCATCCAACACGTTTCCAATTCCCAAAGCAACTGTTCTAATCATTTACCCATGTCACCAAGGCCATCATTCTTTCCCTAGCCTTTGACTCACAACATATGGCAATGTCCTTACTCGGTTTAAAGGAAGCTGTGGGCATTCAGACGTATCTCAGTCTTTCCGGAGGCTTCCGCGGTGCCCCCACTTTTCCTTGTGCTTGCCATAGTAGGGTGAACATGTGCACAGAGCTAAACAGCAGAATGTTCTGTTCATGACCTGTTGAAATGTTAGATTTTGCTCAAATACTTAGAAAATATAGACTCTGAATTATTTAACGTTTAAAAGCTGTGCAAACCAGCCAAATGAGACTTTCTCTTATTTGTGGAAGTCTGAGTTGTAGAATACTTCATTTTACTAGGTAATTGAATAATTTAGTTGCAGATCATTAATGGATTTTAAATATAAATTTCTCATGTTTCTAATTATGTTAGTTACTAATGCAACTATTTGTCTAAAATGTCCACTTCTGAGATAGCTGCCCAGAATTCATAATAGCACTTTCTGATATCAAAATCTATATAAGGAACTCTAGGACAGCCAGGTCTGGATGATAGGAAAAAGTGCAAAATTTACCTTTATTATATATGATATAATATGATATATATTATAATGATGAACTCAAAATAATTACTGACCAGCACAGCACAGACTCCATGGTGTCAAATGACAATAGTTGCTACAAACAGCCAGCATGTATTAACAAAGCAACATGCATGGTTGCCACGGCAATCAATAGCAATGAGCAAAGCCAAAGAAGTGTCAGTGAGGCCCTGGATGTCTCGCTTCTGAGGAACAGAGACTTTTAGCCAAAGCTTTTTACTTGTGCAGTTACCAAAGCCTAACTAATAGTGGTAACAATTTAGTAGATCCATGTAGCCTGCAATGCTCTGGACACCTAACTTCAGGCAGTCACAAATTACAGTTATGGCCTCTGAATCAGTTCACTGCATTTAGAAGTCTGGGAATGAAGTCAGGGGAAAGCTCCACCCTAACCAGTTTCTCTGATGCTTCCTTCCATCCTTCCCCAGAAGAACACAAGGTACAGAACGCTGTGATAAAAGGGGGGAAAGAAATGCCAAAAAACTTTTAGGTAGCTTGGGATACTGAGTTCTTGGTAATTTTGATTCCAGTTTCCCACAAAATTAATGTGCCCTGAGGGAATGAGATTCCTTGCATCATGTCGTAAAATGAAGACCATGCCCAAGGCCAATGGAACAAGTAGCCCAATTGTTATTTTTACAAAGTATCACTGTATTCTTAAATGGCCACCAGCAGAATCCTTATAATGGCTCGCTGACCCATGATGTCAATACCACTATGGAAGGGAAGGCCAAAGTGAAGTTCTCAGTGCTGTGTGTTCTGAAGCTTACCCACAAAGCGCACACCTGCCAAAGTTCTGTGCCTTTAACACAATAGACGTTGATTTCTTGCTCACATGACCGTCCAAAATGAGTTTTCCTTAATGAAGGCATTCATTCCCATAGAGCCCACAGATCTATGCCTCTCCTCTGTGTGTCTTCTCCATCCCTGGGGCATCATCATTCTTTGCATTCATGGAAAGCATTGAGGGAAAGAGGTTGAAAATGAAACACAAATCTTATTGAAATGCCCTGGCCTCTGCTGCTCTTTCTGTTCAGTTTGTTAAGACATGGATGCAAAAGAATCCGATAAACTCTGAAGGTAATTTCAGATGATCAAAATGATAATTCTTGGAGTGTGACAGTCTGCTACAAGGGGGAACTTCACTGGTTTGGCATTCAGGTGGTTTTTCCTAGGAGTTAACGCTAATACAGGCTCCCACTGAGTTATATTCCCACTGAGATGTGATCTTAAAAGACAATTCTTTCTGGGGGAAGAGTTTTGAGTCACAACTTAAGAGCTAGCTCTTGACAGAATAAATACCTGAAGAAAAGTTTCTGTAATTCTGTGTCTTCGTTGGCTAATGGTTTGCTCAAACAGATTCTTCAGAACTGATAAAGGGTAGCAACAGTTATGTCCCGGGTAAATGCTCTCTGATAAACACTGCCTAAGAGATGTTTAGAAAAACAGCAGCAGCATCTCATAAACGGCCATGAGGGAAATGCATAAAAGAGCTGCTAAGACTTTTGCGGTCAGCTGCAGGAACAAGGTTGATGTATCATAGAGATTCTGATTCTGGGCTGGAAGCTTAACACACTAAAGCATCATCGTTAAGTTGGTCTACTCTTGTGTCCCTGAGATTTTATATGTGTAATAGAGTCATTAGCTTAGTGGGCATCATTTTTAATTTCAGAGAGAGAGAGAGAGAGAGAGAGAGAGAGAGAGAGAGAACAAACATGCTGGTAGATTACTGATACAATCTTGTAGGCGTCTGTTCTCTTTTTTTGCACAGAGTACTTTCCTTATCTTTTTGGCCAAGAAAAATCCTCATATTCGGAGAATCTGGCTCCCATTGCTGGTAGTCACTGAAGTATGAGAACAACTCAGAACATGTCTAATATCTCATCTTGGAACTTGAATTAGATGCTGAGATGGACAAGAACAGGGAGATAGGAAAGTGGCAGACTACAAACTCAAGTAACAGAAATCTGCAGCCTTTTTGTATACCAATGACAAGCAGGCTGAGAAAGAGATCATGAGAATACTTCCAGTCCCACTCACCTCAAAAAGTATCTAGGAATAAACACAAACAAGGAACTGAAAGATATTGTCTTTGTTATGTTTTATATTGTTGCAATGGAACTTCTTGACCAAAAAGCAAGTTGGGAAGAAAGGGGTTTATTTGGCTTACACTTCAGCATTGCTATTCCATCTCTGAAGAAAGTTAGTGTGGTGCTATTTTGTTTGTGTTTTAACAAATAAAGCTTGCCTGAAGATCAGAGTGCAGAGCTAAGCCACTAGAGATCAAGCAGTGGTGGCACACACCTTTAATCCCAGGACTCGGGAGACAGAGGCAGGTGGATCTCTGTTGGTTTAAGGCCACCCTGGGCTACATGAAATTGATCCAGTCTAAAGATGAAACAGAACTCACACAAAGGCTATCCTAGTACTTGGGATAACATGGCTTCTATTCCAGCACTAGAGAGGTGGAGACAGGAGTGATAACAACTGGGTGGAGAGAGGAATATAAGGAGGGAGGAGACAGGAGCTCATTGCAATCTGAGGCAGCAGTCTGAAGCAGTCAGCCTGAAGAGGAGTTGGAGCGAGCAGTCTTAGTATGGTGTGAGCAGCAGTTAAATCTGAGGTTGCAGTCTGAGGAGGCAGTGTGAGGACAGGATCGCCCTTTTGCTCTGAGCGTTGGTAGAGGTAAGAACACAAGTAGATAGCCGCTCTGCCTCTCTAATTCTCCAGCTTTCACCCCGATAGCTGACTCCAAGCTTTTCTTATTAAGAACAATTAGAATTCATACTATACAAGTTAGGACAGAAACTCAAAGAGAGCAGAATCCCAGAGGCAGGAGCTGATACAGAGGCCATGGAGGATGCTGCTGACTAGCTTGCTTATAGCTTCAGAGGTTCAGTTTTTTATCATCATGATGGGGATAACAAGGCAGTGTGCAGGCAGATGTGGTGCTGGAACTGAGAGTTTACATCTTGCGGGCAACAGGAACTCAATTGACAACCACACTGAGGGAAGCTTGGGCAAAAGAGGCTCCAAGTCAGCCCCCATAGTGACACACTTCCTCCAACAATGTCACAGCTCCAACTAGTACCACTCCCTTTGGGGACCTTTTTCTTTCAAACCACCACAGATAATTTACAGTGAAGAAAGGGATTGAGAGAGACACTAGAAGATGGAAAAAGCCCCTCACCCCATGCTTATGGATTAGTAAAATTTATATTGTGAAATGGCTCTTTTATCAAAAGTCATCCACAAAATTAATAGAACCCCAATAAAAAATTCCCCATGACATTTTTCTCAGACATAGTAAAAGTATCCTAGAATCCTTATGAAAACACAAAATACCCAGGAGACAAAATCAATAGTAAATAAATATCATGAGGGGTTCAAGCTATATGACACAGCTATAGTAATGAAAGTAACATGGTCCTGGCACAAAGAAAGTTGTGTAGATCAATGGAGCTGTCTCCCCCGTCTTATATTTATCTCTAATGCTGGGATTAAAGGCGAGCACCACTACCACCCAGTTTCTGTAGCAAACTAGTGTGACTACTGGGATTAAAGGTGTGTGTTACCACTGCCTGGTCTGTAAGGCTAATAAGTGTGACTGTTTTACTCTCTGAACTCCAGGCAAGTTTTATTTATTAAAATACAAATGAAATATCAGTCTGTTGAGGGTACAGGAAGAGTCTAAGAAAAGCCTTGACGTTTCATGTAGTCCATGAACTTCAGTCCAAATCAGAAGTCAAAGAACTGGTCAGAAATATGTCTTAGTTGGCCCTAGATCTGAACAAGTAGACAATCAATATTACCCATAAAAAGTACCCTTTGACTATAGCAGTCTTTTTTTTTTTTTTTTGGAGGTAATCAACAGGTTCTTTGAAAAAAATAGAACAGGGGTTTTGTATTAACCCCACTCAGCAGTTCCTGTGGGCATTGCTGGTAAGTCAAACATAATTTTAAAAATACCAGGAAACATCACTATTTCAGTGGACATTTAATATCACTTCTAATGAATCTCATTGTCCGGTGTGGCAGGCATATCAGTCATAACATTGCTAATGTGGTCAATAACGATTGACCATAAATCTGTGGCAATCTTCATGACTTCAAGACAAACTGAACAGTTGTGTCATAGGATGTCTTTAAAGGAACCTAGTGATTTTATCATTAAAACTGGATAAGTTGACGTTAATGCAGAGACAAAGTCACAGAGATCAAGTGTCACGCTTGTCATATTTTATTAATATTATGTAATTTCAAGGTGAGTTGTGACTGTTGATGCTGATCTTTGTCATCTGACTTAAAGGGGTTGTCAAGTTTCCTAACTGTAAAGTTAATCCTTTTGCTCTTCAGTTTTTCCCACTTCGCTCTTTGCAAGGATATCACTGTGTATGGCCAACTCCCAGTGGGGAGGAATTTTTCTTTTCCTTTTTTTCAGTTGGAAAAATTATGCAATTTGCTAAAACTTATACACATGGAAGAGTTACATTCTCTCCCCCATTAATTTATTCATGGACTCATGGAATCATAAATGTTTGTTTTATAATTTGGGCTACAATCCAAAAGGTATTTTGTTTATTTTGATGCTTAAAATTTTTAGTGTCAGATATTGGAAGCTCTTTTAATAGGATCTGTCTTAATTAAGGTTTCTATTGTTGTGATTTAAAAACTAAAAACCATGACGAAAATCAACTCAGGAAAGAAAGAGTTTATTTCAATTTACAGCTTATATTTCCTCATCCAGGGAAGTCAAGGCAGGAACTCTAGGCAGGAACCTGAAGAAAGGAAGTGACGTCGAGGCCATATAGGAACACTGCTTACTGTCCTGTTCCTTCTTGCTTACTGGATAGCTTCCTTCTACCTTCCAGGACCACCTACTCAGGAGTGACACTACCTTCTATGGTGTAGGACTGAAGACATTTTCTAAGAAAGCCTCTTTAAATGACTCTAGCCTGTGTCAAATTGACATAAAAACTACCTAACATAGGCTCTGAAGTCTTTTAGAAAATGCCATCAAGGGACATGGGTTTATTCAAAAGTTGTTTATCTCTTTTGAGCCTGTCTTTAATTTTGAGACTACAGCATATTTCAGACCCATTTTGTATACCAAGCCATATCGACTGCTTATCAAAGATAATGAATAGTATATTAGAAAACAGGGTCTATTAACTATACCCTTAAATGCTCTTGACTCTCTAGTTCCATGAATAAAATCATAAATTAATGATTTTATTTCTTCCCTTTTTGGCCAATTTGCATTCAATATGATCAGCTTCCCTCAATAATAGATTATCTTCACAGTGTTCCTCAAAATTTAAGTTCTGCTTTTTCTTTTTTACTTAATTCAAAATATTTATTGTCTGTTGAGACTGCTACACATGTATTATTTAGACTTATTAAGCCATATAATTTCCTGGTAGCTTAACATTTTCTAACTGTTATTCTAGATTTCTATTTAACTCCCTTGTAATGTTAATTAACTTCCTATGATCTCTATTGTCTAAATTTGTGAAGTAATGGTTACTGACTCAGAATATTGTTTGTATGGCTGACTATTCCAAGTTGAATGTTCCAAGTTAAGGAAAAAGAGGAAATTTGTGTTCCTGAGTGATGTATTCTATAATTTCCCTTTAGATGCGGTTGATTAATGGTGCTATTATGTTCAACTACATCCTAACCACTGTTCAGCTCACTGGAAAGAAAAGAAGCGTTGACATATCCAACTACATCTCAGATTTGTCTGTTTTTCTTTGTAGCGCTATCAGTTTTTGAGTCATACATTTTGACTGTCTGGAGCCCTGTGACTGCAAGGTGTGGAAGGGGAGGTATTTATAATCCCATGATTGATTCTCACATTTTGAATAAGCCTAAACTCTGAGCTGTGAACTTGGCTGACTGTCCTACACAGACAGATAAATCCCGACTGAAGTCAAATCCCCTGGACATGACCCCACAGAACACTGTTTTCCATATGGTTATGCTTCAGCCACAAACATGAAAAGACTTCTTGACTCTTCATCATGTGATGGAGGAAGGTCATTGGCTAATAAAGGAACTGCCCTGGCCCATTTTATTGGTTAGAGGATAGGTGGGAGGAGTAAACAGAACAGAACGCTGGGAGGAAGAGGAAGTGAGGTCAGAGACTCGACAGCTCTCCGCTCCGGAGGAGACGCCTGAGAGAGACGCCATGCCCTGCTCCCGGGATGAAGCTCCGACCCAGGATGGACATAGGCTAGAATCTTCCTGGTAAGCGCACCTTGGGGTGCCATACACAGATGATTAGAAATGGGCTAAATTAATATGTGAGAATTAGCCTAGAAGAGAATGGGCCAAGCAGTGCTTAAAAGAATACAGTGTTTGTGTGTTGTTATTTCGGGCATAAGCTAGCCGGGCAGGCGGCCGGGGGTGCTGAGAACGCAGCCCCGCCGCCCTTATTACTTCAATCATGAGAGCCAGAGCTGCCAGAGGAAGGTTTTGCAACAACATTGGGATGCTTAAGGATTGAATCCCAGGAAGCCTTTTGTTCTTCAGCTAGTCCTCAGTTAGCCCCCATGTATTCAAGATAACCTCTGCAGTGTTGTAATCAGTTTATCGCCACAGTGGCTTCTGCTCTGGATGGCCTCATCTTGACTGTGACTCTTTGTATTCGAGTGCCCCCATTTCACAATGACAATTTTCTCTGTAGCCTCAACTCTCTAATGGATCCGAGGAAACTCTGACTTTCAATTTACCCAATGTTTTTCTTCATGTGGGAATGGGAATGACAGCTTCCAAAGTTTTATAGGTCAGAGACAAAAGGTCCTATATCAGTTTACCCTTTTTCTTTATGTTTTAGTTAGCATACAAAGCAACAAGTTTCTTTACAGCATTTTCACAAGTTTTCTAGACCCCTCCACATTCCTTTATCCCTGATCTCTGTTTGTTCTCTCACACTTCCGTTTTTCCCTTGCTATTCCCATATCTTATACATTCTATTACTATCCCCTTCCTTCTTTGAAGCCTCTTTTTCCCTCTCTTGTCATGCTTCCCTTTCTAATTTTCCGGCCTCTATCCAGCTACGTCCCACAGAAATAGACACATATAAAAATTAGGAGCCATGAGTCACATGAGAGAACATGTAGTATCTATCTTTCTAATCTTGTGTTGCCTCATTCAATACAAAATCTTCCAGCTATGTCCATTTTATTGCACATTTTATAAGATCAGTTTTCTTCACAACTGGATACAATTCCATTGTGTGTGTTTTCTACAAATTTCATTATCCAGTCATCTGTTGATAGACATGTAGGTATGTTTCATGTGATTGGGAATAGAGTAAGAGTAAACACGAATATCTCTGTTAGGATCTGAGTCCTTTAGTTACATACTCCAGAATTATATAAATAGCTGGGCCATACAGTAATTCTGTCTGTATAATGGTATAGCTGGGTCACATGGTAGCTCTGTCTGTATATGTTTTTGAGAAACCTCCAGACTGACATCCACATGAGCTGGACCAGTTTGTATTCAGCACAGCATGAATAAAGGTTCACCTTTCTTTTCCCACACCCACTCCAACACTCTGACTGGGGTGAGCTGGGATTGCAAAGTATTTTTGATTGGGATTTTCCTGATGGTTAATGCTGTTAAACAAGTTTAAAGATATTTATGGGTTATTTGTATTTCTTCATTAAGGAGCAGACAGTTCAGATCATTGGCCCATTTAGTTGAGGTTTCGTTCATGTTACTATTTCATTTTTGTAGTTCTTTATATAGCTTAATATTAAATATAGTCATATAGTCTAATATTAAGCCCTTATCTGCGGTAGATGGCAAAGATTTTTCTCTTATTGTGAGCTCTCTGTTTACTAGGCTCATGTAATGATCTATTCTGCTGTGCAGAATCTTTTTAATTTCATGAATGTCTTGGGATTATGTGACTGTTGGGCTTCTATTCACCAAATTCTGGTCCACATCTATGTGCTTGAAGGCTTGCGTGACATTATGGTACAGCAATGCCAGAATTTCAAGTATTTAAACCAGTTTTTAATGGGTTTTGAATTTAATTTGAGCGAGGTGACAAACAGGACCTAATTTTATTTTTGTGCAGGTGAATCTCCAGTCTTCCCAGCACCATTCATTGAATAGGCTACTTTATCCAGTTGACTCTTGTGCTGGTTCCTTTTAAACGGCAACTTGACGGGACCTAAAATCACTTAGAAAGAGAGAGTCTCGTGAGGAATCATGTAGATTAGATTGGCCTGCGGTTGTGGCTGGGGAGAGAGTACTTTAGCTGTCTGATGTAAGAAGACGCACCCCATTGTGGGTAAAACTACTCCCTAAGCAATGTAATATAAGAGAGGATAAAGAATGCTTATTCTCTCATTGTTCTTGGCTGTGGAAGCGATGGACTACATCTCAAGTTCCTCCCTTGACTTTCCTGACACAATTAACTGTAACCTAAAACTGTGAGCCAAAGAAAGACCTTTTTCTCCAAGTTGCCTTTCACCATGGGATTTTATCACAGCAACAGAAACGAAACTAGAATTTTACCTTTGTTTCATACCGTGTTGACTTTTCCACAATGACTCTGGTGTATAGTTTGAGGCCAAATAGTGTGACGCCTCCAGCTGTGTCCTTTTTGATTAAAATTCCTTTGAGTCCCTATGACCTTTCCTGAAAGTTTGCTTTGAATTTTCAGATCCCGTGTGCTTTAAAAATTAAATCGGTCACTTTGTGATTCAGTCACTTTTGACTTAGATCAGGAAAATAGTTTTATAATTTCTGTGAATAATGGAATTATACAAAATATGAGAGAAACCCAACATTGAGTTTCACTGTCAGAAGGAGCTAGTAAGACTGTTACTTTCAAAAAAGATATTATTTCTAATGAATATTTAGCACAATTTGGGCAGGGAAATAAGATCACCTGCAGGTAAGACCAAGAAAGTTTGTCAAAAGAGACACCTTAATGAAATCAAAAGATAGTTATGCAAACAAAAACTTGGCTTAGCACTTGATCTAACATGAATAATGTACTTGCCTCTAGAGGGGATTAAGCTGAACACCAACCGTCAATAAAGCAATCACAAAGAATGAATAAGTTCACAAAAATACAGTTACTAACCTCATCTGGTAAATCAGCCCTAAGAAGAATGTACTCTAAGCATACTTGAAAAATTAGGCCTTAGGCAGTGATATATGAAATCTTTGTGATTAACAGGAAAACGAGTTAAGATGTTTGTAGATTGTATGATGTGTTCACATAGGTTGATTTATTGCTTCATAAAGCACTTGACACAAAGACAACAGGAGAATGGATTCATAAGTGTGTAGGTCCCAAACACAGCATTAAACAATTTGGCAGAAATACAGAGACAAATGTGGATGATGAAAAAGAGATGGTGGGGAAAAAACACACACACAGGAGAAGTGGGAAGCTCCTGCCAAAGTATATTCAAAGCCTTGCTACAGTTCACAGACCAGACTATTAATAAAACATAACTTCAAAGCTAAGCATGGTGCTTCTTGCCTGTAATCCCAGCACTCAGGAATGGAGGCAGGAGGATCAGAATTGCAAGGACTCATGCCTTGGCTGCATGAGACCGTATCTTGCAAAGAAAAAAACAAAACAAAACAAACAATAATAATGCCACCTGGTATGATATGGAAACCAATAAAAAACAGCTGGCACCCTAGTGAGGTATAGTCTGAATTGTTGAATTTATCATATTTTTTACATGATAGTAACAAAGTCATCATGAAGGCTTTTCTTTGTAACCCATCCTCATGTTCGATGTAGCTTGTTCATCGATGGAAGAATGGATAGTAAATGACTTAGATTTCTGTTAGTCTGAGAGGAGTGAAATAGCCAGAGTTCCAAGTAGTTAGACACATTTTGTTGGACTTCTGTAGGTCTGAAAAGGAGGATCTCTCCTGCCTGCTTCTGGCCAGAGTCTCAGTGACTGTGAATGACAGGTGTCAAAGACTGTTCAACTGCCGTGTGGACAAAGAGGACACATGTACTGTGAACGCTTTTCCCACAGAAGTGAGTACTCCCCTCAGCTTCTCTCTTAAGAAGCATGAACTGCTTTTAGACCACATAATAACTGAAAGTTTAATTTAGTTTAACAAACCCATTTCTATTCTGTGCAAAGCACCATCTTGGATGTTGAGTACTAGCTGTGAAACATTCCAGTCATGAGCTTGAAGCTAATGCTTTTTCTTCATTTTCCAAGTCATAGAAAGTGACTTTGAGAGCTTTTTTTCATTATATTAAACCTCAAGAATAAAACAAAAATGGAGGACAATGAGGAATACTGAGAAGTCAAGAACAATTGCAGTGGGTTTTTGATCCTACTGCACGTACTGGCTTTGTGGGAGCCTAGGCAGTTTGGATGCTCACCTTACGAGACCTGGATAGAGGTGGGCAGTCCTTGGGCTTCCCACAGGTCAGGGAACCCTGATTGCTCTTCAAGCAGATGAGGGAGGGGGACTTGATCGGGGGAGGGGGAGGGAAATGGGAAGCGGTTGCGGGGACGAGGCAGAAATCCTTAATAAATAAATAAATTTAAAAAAAATGGAGAATAATTTCTGTTTATATTTGTGTATGTGCAAGCACATATGTGTATATATGGCAAATGTGGATGTTGGTGGGTTTGGGAATGGAACTGAGGTCATTAGTTTGCATAATAAGTGCTTTTTTCATTTCTTAAATAAAACACTATTGTCTAACTAATGCCTCCAACATATAGATAGCTAAATTTAACTTAATTCTATTGGCTAAATATCCTATGGCACATGCCTTAAACTGAAGTTCATAAATATTTCATCAAACACACACACACACACGGGGGGGGTGTTTAGTTTAATAGACACTGATACTCAATGGAGATGTTCTACTGACATGTTCACGGTGATATGGAATAGTGACTTACGTTCTTATTAAATAGTTAAAGGTCCTAAACATCTTCAAATATCAGTGCTTCAAACATCAGCTTTCTTCTTCTCCCCCCCCCCTTGCTTATATCCTTCTTTACTCTGCACCCACTCCACCTGAGTCTTGGCAGGTTGCCAGATATTAACCATCTTTCTGGTTTGTTTGCCACACAGTCAAAAGCAAGTTCGGAAGAGAAAATACAGCAGGGTCAGAGAGTGACTTCTCTCAGCACCTGCTGCTCTTCGTGGTACCACGAGATTGCTATTACCACAGCACAGAGGTTTTTCCATTCTAGAGGAGCAATCCCTCCATCAAAGTCTTCTTGGCTTTGGATTTTGAAAGCCAAGCCTTCCTCAAGATTTAGAGAAGAGGCAATATCTTTTCCTTACTAGAGTAGGAAGTCTACCTGATCCCGCATGATTTCATTATACATTGCCTACATCACATTTATAATTTTCTTTTGCGCATGTGTGCTGCATATGCTGTAGGTGAGTATATAAGTTTGTATATGTGCATGTGCCAGAGGTTGACATCAGATTTCTCACTTAGTCTCTTTCCATCTTGTTATTTGAGATAGGATCTCTCACTGAACCTGGATAGCAACCACCAGGGATCTTACCGTCATCAACTGTCTCACCAGTCCCAGCACTGAAGTTAGAGATGCGTCCTGCCATGCCTGGCTTATATGTAAGTACTGGGGTTCTGAGCACAGTCTGTATGCTTTGCAAAGCTAGTACTGACTGAGTCATTTTCTCAGATCTGAGTCCTCTGTTCTCAAAGTCTTAAAATTATTGTTGCTGTGCCTGCTGTTTCTCGCCATAACCTCTGACTGATGTAGTGTCTCCCAGAGTTTTGCTGCCCAAGGTACACAACACATTCCTCAGCCTTTCTGTTTCCTTCCACGTTTGCCTTTCTCAGAGGATACTCTACATACTGACACTAACCTGACCACCAAAAGCCCACAAGAATACTTAGCAGAATTAGAGCTAGCCACTAACTTAAGAATGACACATTACCATTCTCTCCCCCCTCAAATCTTGTTCTGGAGGATTCAATAGTCTGGTCTTGCTTATAGAGACTGTATTGATTTCTCATGACACCTAAGTTCTTCCCTACTGAATCTCTGCTTGCCCACCAATCCTCCTGCTCTCTGTCATACTAGCATATATAACTGGGAAACTATTCATCTCATTGTCAGTCTTTAGATATGAGAAGCCTGGACAAGTGTACCTGCTGTCAACAGGGAGATGATAGCATCTAGGAGAAGAAAGAGGCAATGTTTGACATCAGAGTCTTTGTTCCAGCCATCTGCATGAAAGCTTTGCATTTTAGCAAAAAAGAAAAGAAAAGAAAAGAAAAACCCTCCCCTCCATGCTTTTAAATTTTATATAGCAACAGTAGCACCTTTCCTTCAAATTCCTAAGTACTGCTAATATAGAATGAATGATAGTGATGTAAACAGACCACCACATCGGGTCATCAAATGCATTGTGTGCTCACTCTAACTTCTTGACCAAACCAAGAGAAATCATAGGAAATGTCAACTTTTCAAAATGCAGAGAAAGTTTCCGTTTGATTCCCCCTTGCGTTTTATTCACACGGTTTCTTCTATATGTATCTTCTTTAAGAGTGTCAAGCCAAGAATGTGGTAGCTGATAAGGTCCCCAGGCTGGCTGCAAGGTACCAACAAATTCTAAGTCTCCTCTAGCGTCTTTCTCTGCAAGGAGTCCCCAGGTAGGATGCTGATTCATATACCTAGACCTTCAGAGTCAGCCAGGGGGCTAGAAATAACTTCAACTTCTGTTGCCAGGTCACATCTGGATGGGGTTTACAAGCCACAAATCAACTCCATACTCAATAACTATCTGATCTCAACTTCTGAAGCTGTGTTCTCAGCACCTTGTAAGAAAGTTTACTGCCTGTATCTATCTAGTCTAAACACATATGCTCAACAAATCTCCCCTTCCTGTTGAGAAGCTCCTAAACAAGATAGCCAGTGGAAATATGCATCTTTCCCAGTTCCTTTAGCATTATTTTATGAGTTAGTGTACAACACAGACCATTGTAACAGTCCTAAAACTGGGCCATGTAAGCTTACGACTTGTCTTCGAATACTTGTAAGCTACACTTGCCTAAAAATGGTTAACACCACTCAGTCATCTGCCTTCACTATCATAATTCCTGCAAAGGCGTTTCTTGATTCTCTGGCTGCAGATAGACTCAAAGCCTTTCTTTAGAGCAAGAAATGCCAAGTTTCAGTTGCCTTTCGATGCTAACTGATTAATAAGTGAATATTAGGGAAATCCCACATCCTAACCACTGGAACATTACTGCCACAAAAGTCATCAGGAAAAATTCCAGATTCAGAATCTACTGTTGACACTTTCTAGCTGAGTGGCTTCTGGTTAGCTCTTTAGCTTTTCTAAGCCCAGATTTTTTTTTTTATCAGAAAATTAAAAAAAAAAAACCCGACACATATTGAATCAGGGAAGATGAGCATTCTTTGTCGACTGGGCCATATCCATACATCTAATAATGGTTATCCATTAAGAAAGTTTTGAGAATAAAGTTATGTTTTGTGGGAAGAACGATGTTATAAGAAAAAAAAGCATTCTATGACTATACCATTCTGAATATGTCCAGTCTTGTCTGATCTTAGAAGCTAAGCAGGGTTGGGTCTGATTGGAGAAAGGAAATGATAATAGTTTTTTCAATATCCAACCAAGAGCTGCTGACCTAGTGGTCCACCCAAAGATGATCTGGAGAATATATAGATACTAAAAGAGATCCAAACCATCTAACACTTGCCATGGTATCATTCTCTCTAACGATGTCTTTAGTCTTGCAGTGTTTATAAAGAATAATTGCAATCATTCTCTATGCTTAAGACTAAGCACAAATATACGACAGCCACACTATTCAGTGTGCTCAAAGTAAATATATATGTAAATTTAAATTTATATAAATATAAATTTTGCTACACATTGTTCCCCCAGTCACTATCTGAAAATACAAACTACATTCTAATGCATTGAAATATGGAAATTAACTTAGAGAAGAGAAGAGCTGATGTTCTCACTGCCTGTTAAATGCACATGTTGGTTTTATTAATGGTAAAATATTAAGCTCAAAATGATGATTACTTCATTTTTGTCCTTTTTGCTGTTAGTAAAGCATAAGTAGAATATGTGAAATATTTCGCCTGGGATGTTAAAGGGAAGGGTGTAGCTAACTTCCTTCTCAGTCTGAAAACTTACAGGAATGCACCAAGACATCTGTGTGGAATTAGCAGTGCTGATTCTATAGATTCAAGCCACTGCCCACTTCCAGTTTCGGCACTTCTGAGACAGACTTTTGTCTGTTTTCTTTAATAAAAATATGACTTGTCTGCGTTATGGGGGATAAAACTAAACTGGGATAACACAAACTTGTTTAAATATAAACTCCAGACCATCAAGTTGCTTCATAAGTTTGCATTCACGTATAAAATACGATCTCCTGAGATATCTTTCATTGGGCCAAACACCAAAACAAGCAAATGAATTCATAAAGCTCAAAATGCAGTATAAGTGTTCTGGGAGCTTGAAGTTGATAAATTAAACTTTCCTATGCAATAAAATGACATCATCTTGGAATCTCGTTGGCTGTTTAATTTATGGACACTACGTGATCCAAGCTTACATTTCATAAATGTGTAAATATATTTAAGACAGATCATACAGCTTCATTACTCATTCTGTTCGACTCTCAGTTCTGAACTCTGCCCCCTTGTTATGGGGCTCCTCTGGGAAATCCCTCACGATGATAGTATTCTTGCCTTCCAATGATTTGCATACTTCATTTTTTGTTTCCTTGTTTTGTTTTGTGACCATCCAATTTTATTATACCAGCAAGCCACTAAAAAGATAGAATAGCAGCAACCATATAATATCAAAAACCACAAAAAAAGACAATAGTGAATTATTGTTTTGTTCATATTGAGCCCTAGGTCCAAAATGACAGGTGGCTCTCCTTCTCATCAATAAATTGTATACTATAAACATTCTTGTGAAACTCTATAAACAAGCATACACACATATGCTAGCATTTTATGCCTTAGTGTTTGGAACACTTATAAAGTAGGAGGCAGAAAAAATTAACCTAAAATAGTGTAGAACGGATAATCTAATTTTAGACCTATCTATTTCTATAGAATAAAGGGAAATTTGTCTCTAGATAAATACATTCAGGTGTCTAGGTGAGCTGATAATACTGTAACTATGAAGAGCAAGAGGCTGGGAAATCCAAGATCAAGATTCAGGACAGTGTATTATTTACTGAAGTATAGCTCCCTGCATTGTAGACAGCAGTTCTTACAGCATTCATCCACAGCAGAAAGGGCAAGAGCCATGTGCAGAAGAACCAGAAGGGCCAGGGGCTCTCTGAAGCCTCTGTTAAGAAAGTAGTAATCCCATTCATGAGGGTGGAACATACATCACACAGCCGTTCCCCAAAGGTCCTTTCTCTCATTATGGCCATACTTGAGGTTGTTTCAACATGGACTATGGAGGGATACAACTATTCAAACTGTAGGAATCAGAATGCCGAAAACAGCAATTTGCCATGGGTCCTGGGTGTCTTACACATGGCAAGAATGTAACCCTATCTATCACTCCTGGGCCATGTTTTGAGGTTACATTTGTGGCAAGCAAGCAAAGGATGAGCTAACATTTCTCCTTTCTCTTCAGAATGAATAAGCTGCTTCTGGATGCTATAAAGACATTTAATCCCTCGGCTGAGTGATAAAGCTGTGATAGCAAGCCACCGTCTGCACAGCATCTGTCCCTGCTGCTTTGGCTTATCCTTGTGGAGCTTCAAAGAGCACATGCAACCCAACAGGAAACAGGCTCTTGGCTTCCCTCCATTTAAAAAAAAAAATCCCCAGCCTAGGATTTTTTAAACAAGATCTTGCTCTATGGCCCAGGCTAGCCCAAAACTCACAGTAATACTTCTACTTCACTTTTCCAAGTGTGGCATTATAGACTGGCCCCCAAGTCCATCTCTTAGTGTTATTTTGTCACATATTTTTATTATAAATCCAGTGATGTAATTACCCTTTTAATTTAAATAACAAATCATCTTTTAAAACACAGGACCTGCAGGAAAGGTTATAATCATTCCCACTTTGGTGTGTTATCATTTGTTAAGTGATCCTGTTTCCTACAACTTGTATGATACAAGTCATAGGTAACATTGATGTTTTCCGGGATCTTTCTAGAGATCTGGTATGAGATGGACAGGACACACTTGATAAATGCATTCCAGCTCCTTGCATTGTGAAGTCAGAACTTTTTCACCTCTATTATACCAAGGGTGAATAACCTTGTGAGGATATAAGTTTGTGATCAAGGATGGCAAGCAAATTGAACTGCATAATTTCTCCCTTTGAACCGAATGCTCACTTCTCCTTTCTGTTGTTCATATAACTTTTTAAATTCTACTGTATATGCATATATGCTGCAAGTGTGTGTGTGTGTGTGTGTGTGTGTGTGTGTGTGTGTGTGCGCGCAAGAGCTGCCATGGAGACCAGAAGAGGATGTTATCTCCCCTGGAGCTGGAGTTACAGGTGATTCAGATCTAGATGTTAGATATGGACCTAGGGTCCTCTGGAAGAGAGGCAAGTCTCTTCAACTGCCGATCCTTCGCTCTAGCCTCATTTCACCTGACTTTGAAAACCTCTGATTAGGTGGTGAATTGAACTGATACTATTTGTCAGCAATTTTCATCATCGAACTGCAAGCTGGCTAGTTGCCTTGGGTAGCTCTGTGACTTTAAGAGATAGGATTGAAGTTAAGAAAGTTACATACTTTACTTACCTTTTATTTGACTCGGATTTAGAACTTGTGGATTTGATAGAGTTATGCTACTTCCCCCAACATATCTAAGACCTTTTGAACCATTTCACTAATTCAAAAACTTTGACCTCCTTGTTTTTCTTGTAATGGTCATGGCCAGAGCCAATGAATCCTACTAGAGCCTTGTCCTCAAATGCATAAAATAACAATAATTAGAAACCAGTAATTGCTTTTATTCCACTGAGGCCAGGTTTCCCTATGGATTTCTTCAAGTACATTACCTGAAATATGACTTAATTATAAAATAAAAGAGGATTCTTAGTTACTAGCCAAAGAAATAGTAACTGTCTCAGTCAGAAAGGGACTGTATAAAAGGAAGTTAGACGTTTGTGATGAAAATTTCAGATTAAGACTCACAAAGAAGTGTGTAGAATGGCCACTTTTGAAAGGTAGGATTTGTCACTACTGGATGCTATGCATCTGTCCTCTTGACTTATTCCTGCTCCTTCAACATTACACCCCAGACGTGCCGTCCCATGACCCAGACAGCAGTGTCTAATGGCAGAACTGAAGCGTTAGTGGGGAAGGCGTCACCATTCTCCTCCCATGGTTGAGGCCTTGGAACCAAGTCCCACCAGCACTACAGAGTGAGGTGATCCCTGCAATAGAAACCGGATAATGAGCCAATAAAGATGAGCATTCGCAAACATATAAATGAATCTAACGCCTCACTCTGGTCTGGGGTTCTGATGTCTAGTCTCACCGGCAATTCTCTGGGCAAATTTTCTGGGCTGGACTGCTATTTCTCCAGCCAGTCTCTCCTCACTTTCCAGTGTTAGGTTTTCTGTTAGTCAGGGTGCTGGTGAGCATGATGCCAGTCTTATCCTCACATGTGTTAGTTCCCTGCCTTTTCATTTTCCTTTCTTTCTGGATTGTGATCATCATTAATTCCCTTGGTGAATTGTTCTAGATGTTCTGCTATTTCTTATGCCTTTGAAACTTTTCACTGCTACCCCTACTTCCCTTCCCCCACTTAGTTAGCAGCTAAGACTTTTGAAAGTGGTCCATTGAAATATCTTCAATGGAATCTCAACTTCCCATCCGGTCCTGGAAGTAGTGATAGAAGTGTTCCTTTATTCTTTGAAGGACTGCCCGAGACAGACTCTATTGAAGATTATGATCTGGAAAACACCCAGTAGTTAGAATATTTATCACAAGAAATTTTTCTTATGATGTTTCTTAAATAATGTTAGTTAAATTAGTAGGTGCTCAGTTCTGACCCTCCAACCCATAACATTCAGGTCCTTTCTCTTGGCATCTCTACTCCTACCACCATGCACCATCTTCGAAGATTTCAATTTTCCTCTGATTAAGCCAGTGCAGTCCAAAAGCACCTCTGTTTCCATGGGCTTCTATCTGGATTTTGTAAAAGTTACAGCTGTGTGCAGCTCACTGACCAACTTGTTCTTAATGCACAGTACACAGGAGCCTATGGGATCTTCCTCTACTGAAACTGCAACACCGACAGAGGACCCTATTCATTTTTTAAAAAACTTTTATTCTTCTCTCACGTGTTACATCTCAACCATGGTTTCCCCTCTCTCCACTCCTCCCTGTCTTTTCTCTCTACCTCTTCTCTCTCCCAAATCAATTCCGCCTTCCTTTCCCTTTAAAAAAAAAAAAGGAATAGCAGGCTTTGCAGGGACTGAACATGATGGCCATGTATCTTGTGAAAGACACAATAAGACTGGGTGCAAACAATCATATCAAGGCTGGATGAAGCAAACCAGTAGGCGGAAAAGGGTCTCAAGTCAAAGAACAAGAGACACTCCCCTCTCCCATTGTTGGGAGTCCCCCAAGAACAAGTTACAGAACTATAAAGTATATATAGAGGAAGTAGCTCAAACCCATATAGAGTCTGTTCGTAGCTTCAATGTCTGTGAGCCCCTATGAGCCTAGCTTAGTTGATTCTGTGTCCTCCACCCCTCTGGTTCCTACAATCCTTCCTACCCATCTTCTGCTGCATTCCCCTGGCTCTGCCTACTGTTTGGCTGTGGGTCTCTGCCTCTGCCCCCATCAGTCACTCTTATGACAACTGATCTAGGCAAGGCTCTATGAGTCTAGCAGAATCATTTCATTTAAGCTCATTTCCAGCGATGTTTTCTCAAGATTAACTCATAAAAACCACTCGTCCCCCCTCCTATTAGTTCATTTACCCATACTCATTTAGTCATTTCCTGTTACTCAACAGAAGCCTTGGGGACAGTGGATCCCTCACTCTTTCTCACACAATACTATTAATTTTATTTCTGTATCTGGATTCTCACTTTCCTCCCACCTTATCCCTTAGCAATTGCAGCTTCTTGCCTACTCCTTCTGACTGCTGGAGATCTCCAGATGTACCTGACCACTGGTCATCTCTCCATCTCACATTATATTTTCTCCCCAACTCTTATTTTCAGATTCTCACAGTGTATTTATTATTTGCCATCACTGATGCTACTTGTCCTTAATCTTCTAGAAAGACTGCAGGCTCACAGCTATGCCTCTTGGAGTTCTTTGAGTGGTTCCAGGGTTCCTGGTTTTCTCACCACTGACTCATTCAGAACACGATGACCTCCAAGTTACTGGCTGAACAGTGACTTCCACTCTGCCTCTCATTTTGTACTTCTGTTTCTTCTGCATCCTATGTGTGTGTTGACCACTGAAGTTCTAGTTCTTTATGTTTGAAACAATGAAACTCAAGAAAAGCAAGCTGGTTTTGTTTCTATGTTGACTAGATTCACAGCAAGGGCATTATCAACATCTACAAACATTCAAGGTACACGAAGAGTCAAAAATATCAATTGGCCAGTGTAGCTGGCTGAAGGTATTGATTGCCTAGGGTTCTTATTTCCCTGTGACTTCCCTTGGCATTGCTGTTTTTCTCACACTTGGGTTTTCCTTTGAAGAGCTTCATTAGAAGCATAACTGTTATTTACTCAGCTCATCAACAACTTTCCAAGACTTAACTCGGTATCAGGTACTACCCCAGTGTACATGAGTAACAATGATCAATATTCTCTTTCTCTGAAGCACCCAGTAAAATAATGTGTCCTCTTCACTAGGCCACACTGCCTTTCCAGAGACAATCAGTGAGGTAAGCAAAAAGGGAAGATCTGTTTGATTCAAGACAATCCTTGGCTACCTCTGGCCCAAGTGAAATGTGATTTTTTTTTTTTGTAGAAGAGGCAGAACAAAAAACACAAAACAAATGAACTCTGAGTAATTCAAGAGTAAACATTTCTCTGCATTTATTCTATCATTTATCCTTAATGAAACTGATAATTGCACTAATGTGCTAGTCCAAAGCTTTATTTACATACAGATATAAACCCAGGCATATATTATTTATACACATATATATTCATTTAGTTCACAGTTTTAAAGATTGGCAATGCCGACACAAAGGCATCAGCTTTGACATGGGTGAGGACTGACAGTTTGAAATGGAAAACCAGGGATGGGGAGGAAGAGACTACTTTTGTGACCTTCCACTGGGCCCTACCTCTGAAGGTCTCAGCACTTCTTGACATTGCCACACTTGGGACCAAGCTTATCACACATGACTTTCTAATATGAAATAATCCTTCTATACAGAATTTAAATGATTACATTAAGTATGATGATTTTTACTATTTCTTTCTGATTGTTTACCTGTTAAATTTTCATTTCTATAGGATTAGATGAAACATCTGTTTTAGTATCTTCCTACATCTGGCAAAAACAAAAGACCTTTTCTTAAGGATACCTCTTTTCAATGTTTCATGTACTATAGTTTTAAGTTCATTTTATTAAAACATTGGGTCAGGAAACTGCACGTTTTCCACTTCTAAGTCAACTGGTTTTCTTAAAGAAAGCAAAATTTGTAACAAAACTTTAAATGTCTAAAGTGAATCTTATACTATTTTCAATCTTTCTATTCCCTTTCCAGCTCGTTTTTGGCTCTGACATTAACACAATATGTGGGAATTTTATTTAATTTTTTCTAAACCATTTAAATATGATCAATAAAAACCTACACGATTCTCATAAATTCTACTTGCTCTGCTTTAAGAATGACCAGCAAGTAAACCAGGTGCTTGGCAGTTTTCCCGAAGGAGCATGGGCTATTATAGAAGGCTATTTATTAGGAAAGCCTATGGTGTGTGTAAAGGATAGGAAATCTCCAAGATACTTGCCTCTTTAGCTTTTACTTTAAACTTTTGTACTTACTAGGGCTTGTTTAGGAATCTTTTTGACAAACCCATTTTTTGTCTTCCCTGCTCCCCCTGAAACAGCTAATGGAACACATGCATGTTCAAACTTCATTTCTTTTAAACTATATTAGGCAATTTATGGGGTTGATTTCTGAAGCCAGCTGCAACAGTATATTTAAGATTCTTGGATGTGCTCACCCTTTATACGTGAGACTTGTTTGTTTCAACGGAGAACGCATTCTCCACTCAACTATGTAGGAAAATTTAAACGACCCTGTTAAATACATTTAATCCAAAAGAAATTATTTCTTGAAAGTCTACCTTTGATAAATACATGCAGCAGGTAGCATTCTTTTTCTACAAATCATCCTTACATTTTATATAAATATCATTTTAGTGAATTTATCATTAAGTTGGTATTTCTAAAATTGTAGCTATCCTTGAAAAGAACAATATAGACCTGATTGCTCTCTTTAGTGTCCACCATATTTCTTGTTTGCTTATTTGTTTTTATTTTTTACATTCATTTATTTGTTGGAAGGGTTTATTTATTTGTTGGTTGGGTGTGAGAAGGAAAGCGGATGCATGTAAAATAGGATGGGTATAAGTTGGGAGGATTATGCAAATAAATTTATAGCAAGGATTAGTCACATGGTAGTCTAGGCTGGGTAGGTAAGTACTAAATCCTCCGGGTAAGTTGTCAAGAAGGCAAGCTGACTCCTGTAGTTAGGTGGGGTATCCTCTCCCTTGGGAAACTTCAGTTCTACCCTTGAGGCCTTTCAACTGATTGGACCAGGCCCACCAAGATTAGCAAAGATAATCTCCCTTCTGAAAGTTACTATTGCAGATGCTAAAATCTACAAAATGCCTCCATTACGATACCTAGACTAATGGCCAATTTAATTATAAAAATACCCAGTGAATATATAAAATTGACTACAACACCGAATAAGAAAAAAAAAGTAGAATTAATAAGAATATTCTCCACAGCACCAAGGGATCTTAAAATATCTATGGTAAACTTAACAAAAGATTAAGGATTGTATTACTAAAGGAAATCAACAAAGAACTGATAAGAGCGGTTCTGTGCCTGTGAGTCTTTGATTCAAACAATGAGTACTGCTGACGTGTCCACTCGTCTAAACTCTGTACACAAATTAATTGAAATTCCAGTCAAAATCCCGGTAACCCTAAACAGACAAAAATGTTTGCATGCCCACCATCCAATGAATAGAGAAATCAATAATATGGACAGACACTAGTTGAAATGTTCCCATTGTACAATTACTAAGCAAACAGGTAATGAAATACTGTGCAATAATAAGGAATAAACTGACGATTGCTATATTATGAATGAGCTATTATAACCTCATACCATACACAAAAAACCCTATGAGAACATACTACATGAATTAATTCATATGACATTTATATGTTCTACTTGAGGCAAAATAACATAGACTACAATAGTACATGCACAATGTATGTGTATGGATAGGGGTGGTGGATTAACTGAGTTACTGCACTAGGAATCTTCCACTAGTGATGGAAATAGTATATATTTTACCAGTGAGAGTTAAAGGACTTTGGACCATCATTGCAGTTCACCAAACTGTACACTTGTAACATGCATACCTCACAATATGTAATTTCTCTCTCCATTTACAGAGAAAAAGAAAAATGCCTATGGGGAGTGAGGTTGAGTTCAGCCACCCTGGAGCTGGATTCAGTTGTTTCTTAACAAAATATTTTTGCATGATTTGATTTGTGACCATTTGTTTGTATTGCTTTGATTAAAATTTATTTAAAGTACTCGTTCAGACTTCCAAGTTAAGATGGTAGAATGAAAACATCTGAAACTCCCCTATTCCCAACTGTAATGAGAGAATAACACAGAGGAGAAACCAGTCAAAATTCCTCAGATGCAGTCAAAAGAAAGGGCAGAATTTCATGACATACAATTCAAAATGTTCAACCCCAAATGAAAAGGAAAGAGGAGGGGAAGAAATAAGAAGAGAGGGGAGGAGAGGGAAGGGGAGGGGAGAAGAGAGAAGTTTCTTGAACCTACCCATTTCAACTTTGTTGTAAAACATGATCTCTAGTTTGATCCAAGAATGTATGCATGGTTGGCAAAATATGTGACATGAATTTAATTATAATAAGGTTTCAACCATAGCATGACCTGAGTCAACACATAAACGTTGTGCCTGTATAGGGAAAAGTGTGCTGATCCTTTTTTTGACTTGACACAAGGTACAGTCATCTAGGAAGATGGAATCTCAATTAAGAAAAATTCCTTCATCAGAGTGTCCAATAGGCAAGTCTGTGAAGGAATTTTCTTAATTAATGATTGATTTGGTGTTGTGGAATATTGTTTTAAGATGTGTTCCATTTGTTTATGCTGTAGAACATTTGTTTTAATGATGCAAAGATGTGTTACATTCTTTCCTCTTGCATTTGTTTAACTCTGTGAAACTGAGTTACTTTGTCTAAAACACCTGATGGGTCTAATAAAGAGCTGAACAGTCAGGAGTTTGGCAGGAAAGGATGGGCAGGGCTGGCAAACAGAAAAAAATGGAAGGGAAATCTAAGAAGATCAAGGAACAGAAAAGGAGGAGAGGAAGACTCCAGGGGCCAGCCACACAGGGTATAATAAAAGAAGAAAAGATACACAGAAATAGAGAAAGGTAAAGTCCAGAGACAACAGGTAGATGGGATAATTTAAGTTATGAAAAGCTGGCTAGAATTTAGTCGAGCTAAGGCTGGGCATTCATAAGAATGAATAAGTCTCCATATGATTTATTTGAGAGCTGGGTGATGGGTCCCCCAAAGAATAAAAAAAAGTAAAAATAACCAACTACAGTATGGAAGAGCCTAGCCTACTGGGGGGAGTGCCATGGAAGGTGGTCCTGGGTTGTAGAAGAAAGCAAGCTGAGCAAGCCACGGGGAACAAGCTAGTAGGCAGCCTTCTTTTAAGGCCTCTACTTAATTCCTATCTCCAGGTTCTTGACTGGAATTCTTGGCCTGGTTTTCCTGGATAATGGACTATAAGCTATGGGATGAAGTCAACTCTTTTCTTCCCAAGTTGCCTTGGGCCGTAGTGTTTATTACAGCATCTACTTAACTAAGAGAGGAAGTTCAATATCTTTTTGCTCGTAGGACACTAAAAAGAATAGCATGAGCTACTATTAGTTTCTAAGAATCTCAGAAAGTTGCTTTGTGCTGGGTACATTCCTGTACGGAATAAAATGATTGCTGAGGAGACTGTCAACAAGGTAGTGAGGGTGCCCAGTCTGCATGCTACAGATGACAGTTATCTAGAAAAGAGAGAGGGAAAATTCAGATGTAATTTCCCTAGGAAATAATGCAACATGAACCAAATAAGAAAGAATCTTTTAAAAATAAGACTGTTGTAAATTAAAAAAAAAAAAAACGTGGTGCACAAGAGGGAATGGAGCAGAGAAAAATGTAGAGCTCAATAAAAATCAATTAAAAAAAGAGAAAGACATCATATGACAGAGTTCATATGGAGTTTTTTTTTTTAATTAGGGGAAAGGAAACGTAAAAATGGGGCATGGGAGAGGGGAGACCAGCCTCTGGGGACAGAAGCAACAGAAGAGAAGAGGAGAGGAGAGAAGAGAAGAGAAGAGAAGAGAAGAGAAGAGAAGAGAAGAGAAAGGGGAGAGTAGAGAAAGAAGGAGAGATGGGAGGTGGGCAGGGTCCTTTTAAAAGGCCTTGTGCACAGGAGGTGCTCTTAGTGGCTACAGCTGAGGATGGAACCTGTCAGAACCCTGAGGGCAGACCAGTACAGATGCCTGAATACTAACATTCTTCTCTTTTTATTTATTATAAAAACGTGAGGCATTAAAAGGGTGTAGCAGATGAAGTGGAGATGAGGATACTGTGTTCCCAAGACCACCTCCTGCTGACCTGGAAAAGCTGAGATGCTGGTCACGTCCTGGAGTATCTGACTGTTTCAGGCTCTGTGAAACCATCAGGTGCCACCTGGAGCTGGCAAAATACTATTGGGAGTGGATCCAAGTCGACTCCTTGGGGCTTAAAGCACCTGAACCTTTCCCATCACCACAGCATCACCTGGACATGTTTGATGGTCCTACATCTCCCGTGCTACGGCCAACAGCTGGTAAGCCTACAGCAATAGCTGGTTAGGAATGGTCAGTGGGTCTCCAAAAACATCCCAATGGGAGCAAGGAAGTATAAACGATGACACAGTTCAAATGAGTGAGGCAGAGAAGTAAAACCGAGGGGTCTGCAATTCCTAGTGTCCCAGGAATTCAGAAAAAGTCCATTTTAAAACAGGCTGCCCAGTGGGTTGTCATGTCAAGGGTGGGGGCCAAGGGTTCTGACCAGGAGAAAGACACAGTTACCTGGTACTAGGACTTTGAGAAAAGCCAGAAGGCAAGGAGAGGATTGTGCTCAAGAAATGAAGCCTCTCATTCATGCCAGAGATCCAGTTGCTGATACAGAATGGAAGGAAAACTGCCAATGAAGAAGGAAGCAGATTTATTGCAGGCAGGAAAGAGTGGATCTGTTGAGGGCAGAACATGTGGGTAGGGTGACACCTCCTTTCATCTATCAGGATTGCTGGCAGAATGTTGCAAAGGTCCCATAAAATATCAGGATACAGAGTGCCGGGGAGTAGATTTTTGGTAGGCTTATACCCCATGAGTGAGGCAGAATGAGATCCAACGAATTTTTTATCAAGCAAAGATCGAACAAGAAAGGCACAGCTGCTCTGAGTGTCATCACTCAAGGAATGGGGGCGATAGGGCAAAACCCGGAGGACCAAAGGGTCCAATAAAGTCACAGGCTGCCCAGTGAGTCATCACAGCAAAGGGTGGTGGCTGAGGGCTCTGAGACCAAGAGAGTCATGGTTGCCTGGTACTAGGACTTAATGAAACCAAAAGGTGAAAAACTTTCAAGAGATAAGTCCTCACTTGGGAAATAGAGGTGGAGGAAAGGGGAGGGACCCAGCTATCCAGAAAAATGAGGTTAGTATGTGAACTGGGTTCCGGGATCCTGGCGTTCCTCAAACTGTCTGTGGGCAAAAGGAAGCAGCAGGAGAGCCTTTCCTGATCCAGGCACCAATGCTGTAATTAAAAAAGAAAGAAAGAACAGATAGAGTGAACAAGAGAAAGACACCATGCGCCATGCAACAGAGCTCATGTGGACAGGTTTTTTTTTATTAGGGGAAAGGGAACATAAAAAGAGAAAGAGAAGGGGGGAGACAGGCCTCTGGAGACAGGAACAGCAGAAGAGAAGAAAGGGGGGAAGGAGAAACAGACAGACAGAGAAAGAGAGAGGTGGGAGGTAGGCAGGGCCCTTTTAGAAGGGAATGTAGTGAGTATGCACACAGGAGGTGCTCTTAGTAGCTACAGCTGAGAACATTTCCCGTCAGAACCCCAAAGACAGGCCACTTAGATGCCTGAATACTAACAAAGACATTTTTTAAATTTTAGAATTTCGTACAGACATGTAGAATACATTTTGATAGATTCCACACCCTTTTATATCCCCTCTAGATCCTCTCCAAACCATCACCACTTTTCCTTCCAACTGTGTGCGTGTGTTTAAATCCAGTGGGTTCATTGAACACTGCCTGTGTGTGCAAGCAGACTCTCAATTATGGTCTAGCTTAATTATAGCAATATAGGTATAATGAGCACTGTTATAATACATTACTAATTTGTAAGTTGAATCCTCATGCTTCAGTCTTCAAATACAAAGTTCAATATGTTTAAAAATAAAAGAGATAATCAATGACCATTAACTGAAAGCTTCAGACTTAAGAACCTAAAATATATATAAAGAAGCAAACCCAAATCTAACATTAACATGTCTCTGACTAAATTAAACAATCATAGGCTTGGCAGATAATCAGATGGCCAACGAAGAAGGAAGTTTTGAGGTAACCACAGCCAGCATAGAAAGCACCATATCCACTAAAGCCAGTGGACCAGCTAACAGGCCAAGCAAACACATCATCTGTCATTGAAATAAGGAACTCTATGCAGACAGTCTAAAAGATAGAACAATAAAAAATGTCATTCTTCTGAAAAAGAGCAGCAATTGAATCCGAAGAAGCAGTATAATACTGTGTTCTAGAAATAAAATCATAAATTGTAGCTGGAGGTTTCTTTCCCAACCACCAGTTCCCAAATAACCACATTGAGGCATGATATTAATTACAAACCATTTGGCCAATGGCTCAGGCTTATTTTTAACTAGCTCTTATATCTTAAATTAATCCATTTCTAATAATCTGTGTATCACTACGTGGCTGTGGTGTTAACCTCACTTCTTGCTTCTCCAGTGACTGCTGGCGTCTCCCTGACTCTGCCTTCTTTCTCCCTCTCTCTCTGCTTGGATTTCTCACTTTGCTCTATTCTGCTGGCTATTGACCAAATCAGCTTCTTTATTAACCAATGGTAATAAAACATATTCATAGCATCTAGAGAGACATCCCACGTCACAATATCTACCAGGACATGTCTTAAATAAATTTGTAAAGCATGAAAAATACAAACATTTCTAGGGGAAAAAAGGTTGAATGTGGTTAAGAGATGAAAGCAGATCAGCTACATCCTGACCTACAGCTCCATTTAAAGTCATGAGTAACTGTGCGACCCATGTCCAAACAGCCAAGGAAAGGCACAAGCATCATTCCCCAGTACTATGCATTCAAACTCAGAAGTAATTTGAATATGTAACAAAAGGGCTGGGGTACAGTTCAGTGACAGAGCTTTGGTTTGATTCACTAGTCATGTATGTCTTCTGGAACTACACTGATGATGATGATGATGATGATGATGATGTATAAATATATAATAAAGTATGAAGTGAGGTAAGATTTATCATTAAGGAAAGGGAATGTTGTCTTGGTAACTTGTGGAAATAAAATGAAACAAGCCAAAGATTGAGGAAATTCCTTTATTATTCATTTTCTTACTCTATTAATGATTAATCTGTGCTGACATTTTGTATGTGTTTTAACAAATAAAGTTCATCTGAAGATCAGAGTGCAATCTAAACCACTAGAGGCCAGGCAGTGGTGGCACACACCTTTAATCCCAGGACTCAGGAGGCAGAGGCAGACAGATATCTCTGTCATTTCTAGAGTTTTAGAAATTGCTTACAATGTACTTTGTGTTTACTTAGGTTGTATTATGCCTTTCTGGAGTATTTGATGGAGTTGAAGACTAGATAGTTATAGTTATAGTTTTCCTTAGTTATGATAAAATTAGATATAAAACTTTAGACTCACAAAGATAGAATAGATCATAGAATATTTTCTTTAATTTTGTTAAATACAAATAGACTAAATATTGTAACTGTAATTCTTGCTTAATAAGCATTTTGTTATATGTAATTTTACTTTGTTAAAATTAAAATATTCCTTTTTAATTAGAAAAGGGGAGATGATGTCAGATGCCACTCTGTATGCTGTGCATATGTTTTATTATCATTGGTTAATAAAGAAACTGCTTTTGGCCTATGGCAGTGAAATATAGTTAGACATGAGAGCCAAACTGAATACTGTAGTAGCATTTCGTTTGTATTTTAATAAAACTTTCCTGAGGATCAGAAAAGTAAAACAGTCACACTGGCCAACCTTTGTTGGGGACTGCGGACTCTCAGACCCTGAATTTTCTATGACCCCTTGCCTGCCAGAATAAATAGCTTGTTTTCCTGTGTTTGCAGCTCTGAGCACAAGACCCTCATGAGCTCCTGATGGACAGCGAGTGGTTTCTGGTGGGCTTGCAGCTGAAAAACCCAGAGAGCTAGGGCGTGGCCATTAGTCAAAGCAAGTTTGTAGCATAGTTGTTTATACTGTGGGTTTATCACCCTTTTGATGCCCCTAAATAAGTAGTTGCAGTTCTTTTATTTAATATAACAACTTGTGTCATTTTCTCCCTAGCTTTTCTATAAGATTATCCATTTTACGTCACCCTTTTCAATAACCAAACTTTGGTATTGTTGATTTTCTCTATCACTTTTCTGTCATCGACTTCATTCATATTCGCTCGAATTTTTATTTCTCGTATCATATTTTGGGGATTTAATGTACTCTTCTCTCCTAGTCTCCTAATGTGAAAGTTTAGATTATCAATATTGATAATCTAAAGGTGACTACCATGGTGGATAATTTGCACAGTCTTGGATAGACGGTATACTGTTTGACTGTTAGATAAAGTAAGCTATAAAATTCAATTAGATTTCCTTGATTGATGGTGGTGTTCAGTTCAGTCTTTGTTTTTTCAGGATTTCTTCCCACTGGATGCACCAGTTTCTGATTAAAGCCGATTCACAGCTCTAATAATTACTAAGATTTTGCCATTTTATCTCATATATTAAAGGTATTTTTAATCTAATTGGAAGAAATGTCTCTGTCTCACATTGACAAAATAGGCAAGTTTGAGTCACTAATTTAAAAAGTGTTTCTATGTATATTATGTATTATTTACTTATTTATCACATATGGGATGATGATGGTGTGGGCACAATGCTACCATGGATACATGCTACAATGTACATGCCTGTGGAGGCCAAAGGATAACCTACGGAAATTGTTTTCCTTCTTCCACAGTATGAGTCCTGGGGGTTCTTCAGACTCTTCAGACTCAGCAGCAAGTTTTAAACCATCTCTCTGATACCATTTTCTTTTAAGTATAAATTGACAGAAAGTTGAAAAGACAATGAAGAGATCCTATTTGTCCCTCACCCAGATTTTCCCCATACCTACTTCTCAGGTAAAATGTAAAAACTAGGGCATTGACATGTGAAGATTTGGGTAAGCACCACCAAGAGGTAGAGAGTGATTTCCCTGTCCCAAAGGAGGGTCTGTGTCTCCCCTTTGTCTCAGCACAGCACACTCATAAGATCCTGGTACCCTGCAGTTACCTTGTTCTTCTGGTTATTCTGTCCTTATTCTTAGCACATCTTAGACCCACATCAAGGAACACATAAACCATGTAACAAAGTTAGAAAAGCAATAAATAAAGCTCACTGCATTCACCCATCTTTCCCCGTGTCTGCACTGTCTACTGCTCTTTCTCCTCGGTGTATCAAGATTCCCTCTTAACATTTTCTTTTGTTTAGGAAATTTCCTTTGGACATTGCTTTACAGTAAATTCTTTCTTGCCCTTCATCTGAAAATGTTGTATTCAAGTATAGGATTTTAGGGAACAATTTCCTCCATCTCTGTCACTTCTGGAGAAAAACCTGCTCCTATCTCTTAATTGTTTTTCTCCAGTGAGTAAAGTCAATTATCTGGCTGAATTCTAGGTAAGTTTATATTGGTTTTGGTTACTTTGTGATGAATCCTAATGTCGATTTATTTGCCTTTATTGTGTTTATAATTTACTAGGATTCCTAAATCTGTGTGTATATATTTTTTGCCACATGTTAGAAAATTTTAGCCTTTATTTCCTCTGGTAGTTTCAGATTGTTCTCTCTTCTCTTGACATTCAGATAATGATTTTTTTTATAGTCTTCTGGATCTCTGACACTTTAGTTTTCAACTGATTTTCTCTAAATTTTAGTTTCAGTAATTCCATTCTTCAAACTGCAAGTTCATTGATTGCCAATTCCTGGGACTGAAGACCTCAGCAAGATTATATCTCAATAATAATGTTGATGATAAATAATAGGAAATAGGCTGAAGATAGCTGAGTGGCAGAGTACTTGCCTAGTTTCAGTCTCCGGGATTACAAATAAACAGCCCCATTTATTACATTTTTAGTGCTATATTTTCCAGTTCTAAATTTTTCATTTCTTTCTTCCTTTCTTTTTATCTGTGCTCACAAATACTCACTGAAGCATTTTTATCATAGCTGCTTTAAATATACCGTGGGACAAACCTGGTATCCAGGCCATCTAGGGGCTGGTGTATATGGATTTTCATTTCTCATTTACATTTATGATTTCCTGGATTTTGCAGGGTGAGTAATTCTCAGTTGAGTTGTGGACACTTTGGCCTTTGCGTTATGAGACTTTTATATATTTAAGCCATCTATTTTATCAGCCTTCCTGACATCACACTGATGGGCAGTAAAGAGGGAACTCCCTCACTATGGCTTGGTGGTGGTGGAAGTTCTATTTCCACACTGAGACTCTGTTGACATTCTTCAAGAAGAACAAAGTATCATCGAGCAAGAGAGGAGCACAGGCTTCTCTGTGGTTTACCTATATCCCCTAGGTGGAAAGGACAGTGGCACCTTACTTTGTGCTTCCCAGGATGGAGCCTTGGTATGGGTATTCACATAGTCAGGATCCTCCACTAGAGCTTCTCACAACTGTCCAATCAGATTGGGGCATCTCTACAGTGAGACTGGATGCATGATGATTTTATTGGATGGTGTCAATGTGAATGGATCGAAAGGAGGGATGCCTAGAAAACTGGCAGAACACGACTTCTGTTTATGTCTGTGAAATGTTGACTGAAGGGTTTGCTAGTGTGGGAGGCAGTGGACTGAGCGAACAGATGCAGGATGGCTGAGCACCACTTTACGAGCTGGGGGCCTGAGGCACAAGAAACAGAAGAAAGAGGAGCCGAGCCTTCTGAGGCAAGGTTCAAATGTTTCCAGCTTGTGATGGTTAGTGCTACCAACCTGACATGATCTAGATCAGTGGTCCTCAACCTTCCAAATGCTGTGAACCTTTAATAGAGTACCTAACATTGTGGTGACCCCAGCCATAGAATGAATTCATTGCTACTACATAATTGTAGTTCTGCTACTGTTATGAATTGTAATGTGAAAGTCTGGTATGCAAGGATATCTGATACTGGCAGGTTGCAAACCACTGATCTAGATTCACCAGGGAAGGAAGTCTCTTTGAGATTTCTAGATTAAGTTCACCTCTGGGCATATCGGGGGGGGGGGGGTCTAATTGGGTTAATTGAGGTAAGAACACCCACTCTGAGTATCAGTGGCATCATTTCATGGGCTGAACCTTGGACTAAATGAAAAGGAGAATGAAAGGCGAACACTAGCAGGCATGCATCAATTCAATGCTCTCTGCTCGATTGTACGGTGACATGACCACTGCTTGAAGTTCCTGCCACCCTTAACCCCCCGACAGACACACTCAGTGACAGATTATAACCTGGCATCATGACTCAAATCAGTCCTTTCTCCCTTAAGTTCCATTGTCAGGAAGCAAAACCGAGGCACAAGTGGTTGAACATTGGCTTTCGATTATTTTAACTTTCCATTCTGGTCTGGTAGTAGGAGTTCTTTGAAGTTCTCAAGTCTTTGGCCCCAAATGGAGACTCAAATTTTGCTCTCCCTGGTTCTGTGGCGTCCGGTTTTCTGGAATGAGCCAAGCGGTTGAGTCCTCTGAATTTTCAGCTTGCAGAAGATACCTTTCAGTCTGTGATTCTGTGAGCTAGTCCTCTAGTAAGATCGTATCCACATACATACTAATGTTGGTTTTGTTTCTCTGGAGAACCCTGACTAAGGGTGGGAAGTCCAGCTTCTCCACTGACACGGTGAAATACTGGCTCCTTACTGCACAGGAGAATTGGCCGTCACACTCTCCACAGGATCTTCTCTGGCACTATCAGGAGGTGGGAGGACCACCTTGTTACAGTGTGCGCATAAGTTTCCTGCCTGACCTCTGTTGGGGTATGTGGGGGAATCACAGTTGATTCTGTTTTAGTTGTAGATGTCTAAAAGGTTCTAGTCCTGCTAGACCACCTGCTTTTATCCTTTTTCTTAAAGATGGCAGGTGTTCTTAGAGCCTTTCCTTAGTCTATGCTGTTGGCACTTCCAAGCTGCCAGCTTCTCCAGCACCAGTCAGGCCCAGGCATACACGAGGCACTCATTCCATGTCGTTCCGCAGGACCCATGCTCACTAGACAGTCTGCCTTCTTCCCACAGTTTTAGTCTGCCTGGGAATACTGATTCTCTTTCCCCATAGGGTGTTAGCTTAAGAATGATCAGCAAGGAATATAGAGAAAATTACATCTAACTCATATTTTCAAAACCCAGTCCTTGTTTCATTTTTCCCAAGTGGTCCAAATCAAACTCGAAGCATCATATTTTTATCACGCAAAACATTTTAGTTGGGATAATATTAATAACTATATTACTTAAATATACAGTCAAATACGCCAGTAACTACCCATTTAAAATGAAAAATAAATCATTAATATAAAACAATTTCCTAGCTCTACACATGTGCACACACACACAGTGTATGTGTGGGTCAAATAGAACTTTTGAGAATTGGTTCTCACCTTTCTGCACCTCATGTTCTGCTGCTGTGTTCTCTAGGCTACCTAGCCCACGAGTTTCTGGGTGACTCTCTCATCTTGACATAAGAATGTTTCGATTGCAGGTGTGCACCTCCACATCTGGCCTCTTATATGAGTTTTGGGTTTGAGTTCAGGCTCACACAACTTTTGCCCACCTTTCGTTTTTTTTTCCCTTGACACATTGTTTCCATTGAATGAAATTTTAGACTTCTTTATATTCCTTTCATTCTTGATGTATATTTCACTAGAGACTTATTGTCCAAAATATGTTTTTGATGGACTGCTTACTCTATGGCTATGCTATAAATGTAACCAGTTTATTTTACCTTGCTCTTAGTTCTTTTAAACTTTAATTATTTTTTTTTACTATATAAGATATAGAGATGGCTTCAAAGTATTAGAGTAGGTGTAGCTTTCCACTAGGTTGTCTCCTATATTCTCTTTACCCGACAAGTACTTACGGTTAGATTTGACTCAGGCTTCTATTACAAAACAATGCACAGCACAAACACACAGGCAAACGGCAGCAGGCAATGAGAAACCATCTATCTTCCCTTTGAAATAATTATAACAAAATGGTATCTAATATAAATTTACCATTTTAATCATTTTGATTGCATAGGGTGGCTTGTTATCCCTTTAGAACTTTTCCATGATCTGGAATAGGAACTCTGCAACTGTTGGACAACAGCTCCTCATTCCCTCCCTCCCTAGCTCCTGTTAATGTGAATTCCACTTTGCGACTCAATAAATGACCTCTTCTATCCACACCGTGCTGATTTTCCCCCAACCCTCTTTGCTAGACATCACTTCAGAGGAACACAGCGTTCCTAATTAATTTTTCTTCTATTTGCATGATATTCCATAAAATGAATCAAGCATGCGTGCAGCCAGTTCCTCCTTGGTGAAATGTTTGCATTTCCAGCCCTTTGCTATTACAACTGTGCTGAGATGGATAATTTAAAGGATCCATCATTTTGTGTTTTTCCAAGTATTTTTTATGCAGGTTCCTAGAAGAGGTATCACAGAGTGAAAGAATGAAGGCATTTGCGATTGTAGAACATTTGGGCTTAATGCAATAAGCAGCAATGAAATATAAAGTCGTTTAAGTATTAAATGAAAAGTCACAGGGTTACAATTAAAGCACTGCTTTAACTCATGAGATCATTTATTTAGCTCTTTAAACCATTATTTGTTTGATTCAAAATGCGCGGGGGGGGGGGGGGGAGAAATGACTTCTCTAGCTCCCAGTGTTCCCTCCCCCAAACTTTGCTATTCCTACTTTTCCCTCCTGCTCTATGTGGACACTGTTAGAAGGGTTACTACCTGAGAGTCTTTGTCTGCCAACTACAACTACGCTGGGGAAATAAAGGAGGGAGGTGTGCCAATTCTCCAAGAATTTCTGGCTGTCAAATAACACATCTGGATAATCCAAACTAGGAAAAACAAGGATGTATACTCATTTCTTTTCAAGTAAGGTTTTCTGGGCTGGAATGAGCCGAACACTGTTCCCAAGAACCATTTCCTAAACTGCTTGCTCATTCCTGGTTTTCAGAGGTGTGTGGTCGTCTGGCCCATTAATTCCACTGACTAAGAGATGGCAAGGGCTTCTTAGAGACCTCCTGAAAGCAGGGTCACAAAAGATCCCAGAATCTGAAGGAGAGACCCTCTACATTTACAGACCATTCATGGCACCAATTGCCAGGTTTAATCATTAATCAGAAGGGGTCCTGAACAAAAACTAAAGTCACTCCCCAGTTCCATTTACCAGCTATGCAGCCAACTGTCCCAACAACAAACCATTCCCATTTGAGGACCCAGGCAGAGTTCTGCCAGGGGTCACACCTGAGCACATCTCCTCTAAGGACTCCCTGAGACTGTGGCGCCAGCGCGTGGCCGAGGCTCCTTGCCATGATATGAATTCCTTCTGTACTGCGGATGCAGTTTAATCTGGAAAGGTCCAGGCCGTTTGTTCTACCGATTGATGGAGTTCCTGGTGGGGGACAGCAGGGCGATCCGAAGGTCCTAGATTTCCAGGACGGACAGGACCGAGGTTGAGCTCCAGTGTGAGGTCTGTCCCTGGCCATCTGCGAATCCCCGTCCTCCCCTTCACCCTCGTCAACACACACACCCAACACACACAAGGATCAGAGTCTTGGTCCTCGCAGAACTGGGTCCCATTTTCTACCATGTGACCTCTGTCCATCGGGGAAGTTCAGTAGCACTCTCGGGTTCCCTTGTCTCCAGTCCTCGAGACCCCGGAGCTCTCTAGAGGAAAGGCTGGGGCCGCGGTGTGGTCTCTCCCCAAACCTGGTCGCTGGTAGCCCCCTCCCCCGCCGTCTGCTTGCTTTGTAAGGCAGTCAAAACAGAGCTAGCGGCCAAGGAGCGGGACGGGAAGCCTGGCCGCCTCGCCTCGCCCCTCCAGCGGGCTCTGGCCCCCTCTTCTCCCCCCTTTCCACTTCTCTCCACGCCCTCACCTCCCCCATCCCCCTCTCATTTCCTCTGGCACCCCTGCTCGCCAATCCCTCATCCGAAGCCAGCTTCCAGCTTCCAACCTAGACTAAGCGCTCAGCTCCCCCCGCCCCCCCACCCCCGCCGCCACTTCTCCCCAATCTCAATCTCCTCCGTTCCCTTTGCCCTGCCCCCCCTTCCTGCCTCTTTCCCCTCCCCCATCGCTCACTCCACTCCTCTGCCTGAGATCTCCCCGTAACATTGTCCCCGCCCACCCTGAGCCCTGCTAGCCCCTCCATCCAGGCTGCGCTCCACGTGTGGACCGCTGCGCCCGGGCCCCCTCTGACAGCCACCGCCCGCTGTCCCGCCCCGCGCCCCGCCAAGCCTCTAAAACCCCGGCGCCGCGCCCTCCTCCGCGGCATCTTCCCCGGCATCCAGCCTCCTGCCCTCCCTCCGCCAACCCTTCCCCCGGGCCCCGCGCACCTCTGATGGGCTGTGCAGCCGCCCCGCCCCGCTTAGCTGCCCCATAGGACCCCAAACGAGCCCCGAGAAGACCCTCCTCTTCTTTTGGGGGTGACTTTTGTTCGCTAGCCTGTTTCCTTTGGTGACTTCTGCAGCTTTCCAGGATCTGTGCCCGGAGCGCACGGGAATCCACTCAGCCTAGGCACCCCCCCTCCCCCTGCTTTTTTTTTTTTTTTCCCTTGTGAGGTCCGCTTTCTTTGTAACTTTATGCCGCGGCTGCTCGGGTTACTTTTGTAATTTCCCGCCCCCACCCGCTGGCGGTCCTGGAGTCGCTCGGGGCAGTGGCCCGGGGGATGCAACGTGGACCGCGCGGGGCTGCCGGCTACATCGCCGCCGCGCCTCGCTGCCTTCAGCGCTAGAAGCCCGCGCCCCGCACGCACGCTGCCGCTTAGGAGCTGACGCTGCATCCCGCCCCACCACTCCACCAGGACACCGCAACTCAAGCGAGTCCCGTGAGCTGACGAAGGGCTGGTCAGACCCTGATTTTTTTTTCCCCCGGGCCTCTCGGATTTGGTCTTCGACAGCCCCCTCTCTGCGGGCCTCGATCCGCGCGCTCTTGGCGCTGGCGATGGGGAGACGGCGGAGGTCGTGTCTCCAGCCCTACTTCGTGTGGCTGGGTTGCGTGGCGCTCTGGGCACAGGGCACAGCCGGTCAGCCCCAGCCTCTGCCACCTAAGACGCTCCGGTCCCAGCCGCCCCCGCAACAGGTCCGGCCCGCAGTAGAAGGCGGCTTCGCGGCGCCTGAGTACCGGGACGAGGGTGCGGTAGCGGCGAGCCGCGTCCGCAGGCGAGGACAGCAGGACATACTCCGAGGGTAGGTGGGCGGCGGGATGACTGACTTGTGCGGGAGACCTCCCTGCCTTCTACTTCACACTCTCCCTGACTGTCGCGCTGGCGGGTAGAGCTTCAGTTCCCTCCACTAGGACACTTAAAGACCCTGAGAGCTCCAGGAGCGCCCCTCATTTTCCTCCCGGAAAGCCTCAATTGCTCCGCGGAAAGCCCTCCCTAGGGGGCTTCGGCTGGCTGCCGGTGGGAGCGGGCCTCTGGGTGCTAATGGCAGAGCATGTGCGATATCTGTGGCGCTGGGAAAGGTTCCCAGTGTCAGGCCGAAAGAGGGCCTGGGTCTGCCCTGAGTAAGGCCCCCCGGAGTCTGCCTGCTCCCCACCGTCGGGGGCGCAGCTCTAGAGCCTTTTGTTTGAAGACTTGTGCGGAGCAGTCGCTGGTTATCATCGCCAGATCCAGCGCTCCGCCTTCCAAGTCGCCCTCCTTGACACTTGGGGGCCAGAGACAACAGTGGAGCAAGGAGGGATGGATTTGGGAGCAAGGGCAAGGAGTTTTGAGCGGAGTGTTCCTTTTGTTCTCAGCATCCGGACTCTAGAATAGTAGCAAATTATGTGTTTCTTGTTTCTTTTCCCGGTTTAAAAAGCCAAGCAAGGGTGGGCAGTTGAGAGGGGATAGTTAGAGGTTCTGGACCCTCCCCCATCCCAAACTCTAGCCCCTTTACTTCCACATCTGCTTCCCAAGCCCCAAGAATTTGAAATGGAACTTTGATTTGTTCGTTGTCCTGATACCTACTCGCTCGGGTTTTGCTTAGGAAGAGCTTCTTTTGTGTTACTGCGCCTATCCTTATGTGGGTATCGCCGTGTTTGTCCCCTGCAGGCCCAACGTGTGCGGCTCTAGATTCCACTCCTATTGCTGCCCTGGATGGAAGACTCTCCCAGGAGGAAATCAATGCATTGTCCGTGAGTGTTTGGCAGGGCCCACACAGCATACTCAGCTCTGTTTCAGGGCTTGTGTACAGTGTTTAAACACTCAGTTGCCCATACAAAGCCATTGGTCACACAATGGTAAGGAGAGCTCAGTGGTGGGGAGGAAGCCACATCAGCTGAAAAACTTCACTAAAGGAAACTCAGGAGGAAGACATTGATAAAGGTTTTAGAATGCTTAGATTTTTTTTTGTATCATCTATGTGTATTGATACAAACGGGGTGGGGCATTGTGTTAGAGCAATACTCTGGATGATTCAGCATCACCTTTCCTATAAATTCCAGCTAGGACCACAGTGTTACTATGGTTACTCTTGGACACCTAGGTTTGGGCCATCAGAAGATCAATCTTAGACCTTTACACTCCTTTCTCATCTCCGGGCTATACTCGGCAGCCACATGGCAAAGATTTAAAAGGAGTACTCTCACAGATTTTGAACTGGCCAAAAGTTAACAGATTTTTGTAGTTGCTGTTTTGCTTTTTTTTAAGAGAATAAATGTAAGTTGTTTGACTCCTTTTATGGCTAGGAGACAGTTAAATTTAAAATTTCCACATGCCAAATCTTAACAGTGGACAGTATGTTTTCTCCAATGTGACTTTTATGCCCTGGAAAGATCTGTGTATCAGAACTTAAAGGTTCACATGAATTATTTTCAGTTTCCAGAGTATATATGCCAGTCTCCAAATTCTAAGCGCATTAGTTTCTGGTGTTATGATTAAGGACTCAGGGGGTTCTCATTTCAAGGGCTTTGTGGGGTGAAGTGTGATTGGCCTTTCCTGGTGTGTTTGTGGAGCCCAGCCACATTGTCCTCTCTGGAGGACAGCCAAGGCACAGACAGCACATGCATTTACAGCCTGTCTTGACTTTAAACTGACCTTGGTATTTCCCAAGGGAAAGATAATTATGCCACTGTCAACAGAAAAGGGGTAAGCTACCCTAGCCAACGGGTAGTGTGGGCACAGTGGCATCTCCAACTCTGTATTTATTGGGTTTGTGGGTTTGAGACAGAACCTAAATGCTATTTCTGTGCTGTCCTTTCAAAGGACAGAAATCTAAAGTTTTATTGTAAAGATTAGTTCTCTCTTTTTCTTCTATTCAAAAACCCCACAACTTCTAGCAATGAAACAAAAATAAGAAACAGCTACTGTGTTCTTTTAAATGATTGATTCATAAATATTTTCCAATAAACCCGTGTATGTACAGGTCTTTGGTTTTTATGGGGATGGGGGAGAGGAAAAGGAATGATGGTCACTTGCCTTCTCTCAGGACTCCAGACAGTCCCTTGTGAAGTATTTATAGAAGGTGCATTACTCTTTCTGGCCACTGGGGCATTACCGGGGCTGCCTCACACTGTTGGGATCTACAGACTCTTGAAACAGCTAACGTCACTCACCACACACCTGCCACACCGGCTGGGAATGACTTAGGCACTGTGGAAAGTCTGACTCACTAAATGTAATGAATGTGACTGCCATTATTGAGTTGGAGAGCAGCCGAGGAGAAGGGATAGGTTTATGGTACGGGTTGCAAATCTGTAGAGTCAGGTTTTATTGGATCAGTAAGGAATGGGAACTGCAGAGCCTCCCCTCCTGGCATGGTTGCACTGGTAATTTATGCATGGCCCAGTGAGTGTCCACTTTTAAACACTTCGGGTCTTTGACTGTCTTTATGCCGTTTCCTTCTTTAGAAGGTCAGCTTGTAGCACCTCCCAGTGAGTATGGTCACCTACGTTTCTTCTATTAGAAATACATACATTAGACAAACATTGGCGTTATCTTCATATCTCCAATAAATATTGATGACATTTATGTCTAATATAGCTAAGCAATATTTATTATTAACATCATAGGAAAAGAATTTATGACTTGAGATTAAAACTTGTGCGCAAAATTACCGGAAAGCACTGCAGCATTGGTACCATCCCCTTTGCAAGAGCCTCGCCTAGTTTAGGAATTAAATTCAGTTAGTCTGTTATTTTTGCATCTTAAAATGGTCATATGTGGAGAAATATGAACATTAAAATCATTGTAAACTGAAAACCGGGAATTTTTAATTCCCGAATTTCTTGGTAACAAGTATTTCTTTGTTTAATTTACTTCACCATGAAGCAAAGAGAAATTCTGAGGCACTTTTACAAAATAATGATAATAATATGAAGACCCACAATTAATTTTCTCATATGTTACATCTCCACTTTGTTTCCACCCAGAGCAAGCTTTAAAGTTTGACGTTTGTCTCCTACCAGGCTTCACACGAGAAGACAGTGAAGAAATGTGTCTATTACTTTAAAAAGATGATGCATTGTGGTTTTGTTCCCTTCTTCATTGTGATCATTTTATTATTCGTTTTGAAAGACATGATCTCTAGCCAGTCCCAGGAATGGAACCATGTTTTTCAGGCTGGCCTTGAACTCCTGGGCTCTCTCTCAGCCAGCCAAGCGCCTCGATTACAGGCTTGAGACATCATGCCCAACTGTTATTATTCTTAATCGTGGCTTGATATGTCATTGAAGTACTTCCAAATTTCCATGTTTATTTCCAAACCTACTTTCTAGCCTTCTTTTTTCAAAAAATTAAAAGAAATCATCCAAGAACATGGAATAATGGAAGAAGAGTTTGCGTATGCATTTATTTATGGAGAAAGTATGCAGCAGTGCTTTGGTCATTGGGGAAACAGTGAATGGGATTGGCTTAGCATCACAGCAATTGCGAACTGAAAGAAAAAATATGTCAGAACCCCCCAGGATGACCCGTTTCATTTATGTTTTTAATGAGAAAACTGAACCCAGTGACATTTTGGGTATTATCTGTGCTCACGGTGGGTCATTGGCAGAGTGAGACTTCATCTTCATACCTCTTGTGTGCCATGCGTGTTAAGTACTGGTCCATGCAGCATCTCCTAATGTCACCAGACTCCCAGTGTGTGCACCCTTTCTCCTGCTCCTTCCAACACTCCTAGGATTCATAATGTCAGTTAAAATGGAGGAGTTGTACTGAGACTGCAGACTGCAATGAGCATAGAGAGGAAGGAGTTCATCACTCTTACTTCTTCCTACTGGCCTGTGCAGGGGACACATCGAAGCCTCGACAGTCAACTTACTGCCTGAAGATGTCCAGGATCAGCCCCTCAAACCTAATTTTGGTTTGAGACCAAATGGGTCACTTCATCTAAACCTAGATTAATCTCCCTGCTAAGAAGGAAGAACCCTTGAAATAAAATTATATTTCATGAGCATTTGCCATAGAAAATTACTGTTGGTCAGAACCTAATATATTTTAAATATTAATTCTATGGTGGAAGCCATTTTCTTGCCTTTTCTTTTAATCTTAAGACCATAATATTTTTACAGTATTTTCATTCAGGATAACCAGTTGAGACATTGCCCATATTATATAGATACCAAAGGTGATCTTAGAAAAGGAAAGCAATTACCAAATTGGTTTGCTCCTGTAGAGTGTGTTTCTCATATCATGGGGATCCCAGGTCTCGTTGAAAGCTCTGAGACCTCTTCCCCAGCAAAAGATTCATATGCACAGTGTTCTAAGTATTTGTGTGCGGTTTCAGGACATTTCCAGACCCTTCCCTTGTTTCTTGCATTCGGAGAAAGATCAAATCTGCACATAGCCTGCATGCTCAAAGAGGGAATTTAACTAGGGATATGGAGATAAATCTTTCAGCTCCTGACTAAATTTGGGAGAGAGTTCCCATTCCAAGGCACTTGACTGAAGGTTTTGCGTATCTGTGGTATGTCCTGTGTCAATGAGCCTAAACTTGGCTTAGATGACCCTCAGCTTCGCTGGAGGTCACAGCTGTAGGGAGCTTCAGTCCCCACCCCCATCCCATCAGAATGGCTCTTTTGAGCAGTGGGAGTGGCTTAGGTTGCAGTGATGATGTGGCAGACTCAAGAGTGGAGGAAGGAGAGGAGTCATGAAGGGGGATAAAGATTGATGACTGGATAGGGCAGAAGCCAGCTAGGGTGGAATGTGCAGGGAGCCAGACGTTTGGCCAACTCGTCAGGGCCCAGGTCTCTGTCTCTACCAATTTCACATTCTTAAACAGTGGGATCTATTTTCCGAGATGCTCAGTCTCTCTGGGTGTCCCCACTACTGCCAGCTCCCTAGGATCAAGATCCTTTGGTGAATCCTGAACTCAAAAGTTTCCGGTTTTAAATAGAAAAAGCAACTTGTATTGATAATCAAGTTAAAGAACTGGTGTCAGTTGGTATTACAGAATTTTAAAAGAGCTGCATTTCTTTGTCCAACATCACAAGGAAACTGTAAGACTTAGTCCCACATCTCCAGTGGGGGATTTTTATATCATACTAACACTCAGATGTTTCGCAACATTAATGTCATGCCCTGGTTTTCTAGACCTGTGGTTTAAAAAATGTTGTTTTCTCACTGTGGAACGTGACTGAGGGTGCTGTCTCTCATTCCCATCTGTGCTGTGCTCTCTCCAGCGATTTGCAGGAACAGCTGTGGAGATGGATTTTGTTCCCGTCCCAACATGTGTACTTGTTCCAGTGGACAAATATCCCCCACCTGTGGAGCAAAATCAAGTATGTTGCCTCTCCCTCTCCGTGGCTATGTCCACTGCATTTTCCCTAAGCCTGGGAACCAGCGACAAGTGCCGTTCTTGAAGGAGATATGGATGGGTGGTTGTTCTCACTAATTGGGCTTACCAGTGTTAAATTTTGAGCTAAGACAGTCTTGAGCCATAGTTGTTGCCTCACGTAGGCAATTGTCAACAGAGAATGTGTCTAGGTGGCACGATGTTTAGGATGCCATGACGTAATGCTTTGTAATAGCTGTAATTTCCTGAGCATTCACTCCGCATAGCATTCTGGGAGAGGTGTTTGCGTTCTTTCAATCCTCTCATCCACATTGTTTGATATCGTCATGCTCCTATTTTGCAGAGGAGGAAAGTGAGGCACATGCATATTAACTAACCTACTGTCCTACTTTGACGTCATCGCTATGATAGGCAACATGACCGGAAGTAACTTGGGGGAGGAAAGGGTTTGTTTCATCTTACAGCTCCCAGGCCACATCCCATCACCATGGGACGTCAGGGTAGGGACTCAAACCAGGAATCTGGAGTCAGGAACTGAAGTAGAGTTCAGGATGGAGTGCTGTTTTTTGGCTTTTTACACTTTTTTACACTGTTTTCTGGCTTTCTCATCTACCTTCTTAGCATCCAGGACCACCTGCCCAGGTAGTATTGCCCAAAGTGGTCTGGGTCCTTCCATATTCATCAGAAAAATGTCTAATGAATTTCATCATGGTCAGTTAAGAGAGCCATTTCTTCAATTACGGTTTCCTCTTCCCAGATGACTCTTGTTTGTGTCAAATTGTAAAAAAAAAAAAATCTAACCAGCTTACCTACCCAAAGACCTAAGTCTACCAACTAAGACTTCCTAACCTGTCATCCCAAGCACTAGCCTGTATTTGCTGTCTTTTTGTGCAGCTGCTGCAGCCTCTATTCTATTTGGGTCTTAACTATGGGGAGAGAAGATCAGAAAGGCAGCAGATGTCTGCTGAAATACTGATCAAATACTTTAGATGTAGTAACTCACTTTCCTACACACATTAATTCCCAACAATTCCATCAAAGTAACTATAACAGTAGACTAAGAATGTATTTTTCTTTTCATGACTCTAGAAAATGTTAGGACTCCAAAGACCAAGATTAACCCCCCCCCCAGTGCAAGTGGTTGAGATCTCATTAGAGTAAGCTAGAAGTGATATTGCATATTTGCCTGCTCAATATCCAAACAAGGGCTTAAATCTCCCTAAAATGAGCATGACTTTGTTGAATTTTAATGGTTCCCTCCTAGGTTTTTGCTAAACAAGAGTAATGAGAACCTGTCTGATTCAGGAGTAAGATTTAAACTGGGAACACCAATGCATTTGTCTTCTTAGTGGCAATAAAAATTTATTGGATTATAACATTTGTGTCAGTCGAATACATGGAATATATTTGCCATCAGGTTGGACCTGTAGTTTATAGACAAGCCCATGAATGCAATTTGGTGACGGGTGTCTGTGTTTTTTTGTCTTCTTCACAGTCCAGCAGTGTAGTGTGAGGTGCATGAACGGTGGGACCTGTGCTGAGGACCACTGCCAGTGCCAGAAAGGATACATCGGGACTTACTGTGGACAACGTAAGAAACCTTAGCAATAGCTTTTGTTGTAAACAATGTGACTGGGTGTCCATTTCCTTTTAGTCAGAGTGTAAGAGCTTATCCAGAGCTTCTTGCAAAGCTCGTGGATAGTCATTGGAAGAGATAGTTTTATATAGTAAGCCATAGTTCATAAGTAATTGTCATAAATTTAACCTGAAGGAATTCTTCTAACTTGCTCATTTTTGTGTTTTATAATATTGATGTTGAACACTACTTATATGCTATAAAGTTTGACATTTGTCATGGGTATTTATGCCACAGAACATAGGTATGTTCCTATAAAGTTTACTGGAAAACCACTTCCTTCACCCCCACCACCACATACATGCAAATTTTAAGAATTGCCAAAATTAACCCATGAGAGCAAATTTCATAAATTACCTTGTTCCAATGTATCGAATACCAGAATACAGGACTGTATGATGATTTGAAAAGTTTAGATCAGTATGAAGAAAAAAGAGGCTTTAGCAAAGAACTTACCCACTTGCAGTGCTGGAGATTACAGTCAAGATCGTGCATCTGCCAGGCAGGTTGGTACCATGCTATGTATACCTTCACGCCAGTAAATAAAGCTGTCTTCATTGGAGAGAATCACACATGATAAAGAAATAGTCCTGTTTGAAGGGGGTGCAGAGTGTGGCCCCTGTGTTGTGACACACCCCTGGGGAATATATTTGGCTAATGTTTACCAACTTTTCTAAGAGCTTACACTGATTCATTTGTTGGGTTAGTTTAGTTTGCAATACTGAGCACGAGTCTGAGGCTTCATGCATGATCGGCAAGCTTCCTGTAGACAGGATCTCACTTAATTACCCAAGCTGTCTGTGAACTCACCATCTGGTCTGAGCTGGCCAGACCTTCTACAACCTTGAACAAGGGTGTAGAACTCCAGTCTTACAGCACAGACATCCCAAACAGACATCCTGAAGATGAGGATGCGGTGTCTGCCCTGGAACGTGAATGGACTAATGTCACTGAACTGTAACTTAGCATGTTCAAGATGAGAAATGCCATGTTATACCTGTTTATCACAATCAATAACATTTTAAGCTGCAGCCCCTATCAACCCATGCCCTCTGGTCAGAGGAATATGAAAGGCACTGAGTTCTAATCAGGGCACATGTGGATAGTTCTTCCCTGAGTGTCTCATACAATGAGTCTTTCTGTCGCTATTTCATCACAGGGATGATAAAACATATGGTGCAAGCAAAGGCTTTGCTAATAAACCCAGCAGTTATCAAATATGGAGATGAAGGTGGTGGCTACGAAACAGCAATGGCAGGGATAGTTTAAGGTGACATTTTCTCCTAAGTTGTCCCATGGAAAGGGTGTTACATTGTTGAGAGTGAAGATGATGATGATCAATTTTTGATTCCAGAAAAATCCCTTGAAATGTGATGTTTGGTAATGTGAAGATGTTGAAAACATTTAAACTGCCTTAAAGAATCTCCCCAAATAAGGGCAGTTTTCCTTATACAGCATTCCTACATTGTACGGAGCAATGTCACTGTGTGTCCTTCCCTTTGCATGGTGCAGTGACACTGTGGACGTAGGGAAGGGAACTGGGAGGTAAATGGAAAGCTGACAATCTGGGCCAGTTAGTTTCTTGTCAACTTCACCCAAGTTGGACTCATCAGGGAAGAGGGAACCTCAACTGGGAAATTGCCTCCATCAGATTGGCCTGTCGGCAAGTCTGTGGGAGCAATTTTGATTGGTGGTTAATAGCGAAGGGTCCAACTCACTGTGGTATGTGCCACCCTTGGGGCAGATGGTCCTATGTTGTATAAAAAAACAGGCTGAATGCTGGGAGATGGTGGTGCACGCCTTTAATTTCAACACTTGGGAGGCCGAGGCAGGCAGATCTTTGTGAGTTTGAGACCAACTTGGTCTACAGAGTGAGTTCCAGGACTGGCTCCATAGCTACTGAGAAATCCTGTATCAAAAAAAAAAAAAAAAAAAAAAAACTAAACAAACAAAGAACCAAAAAAAAGAGAGGAAGGAAGGAAGCAAGTTGAGCAAGCCAGTAAGCAGTGTCCCTCAATGGTCTGTGTTTCAGTCCCTACCTCTAACTTTCTGCCCCAACTATTCTTCAACTATGCATCCTTATTGTAAGGATGAAGAACTCTAAGCCAATTTTCCTACCCAGGTAGGAGTAGTATATAACCTAATGCAGATATAGGTCATGGAAACATCTAGCATGAGAAGAAAACGGTAAGGGAATGCACATGTGCACACAAGTTGAAGTCTGTCCTTTGAATCCTGGGGGAAAATGTTCTGGACACAAGGAAAAGCGAGTTCAGAGATGCTGTGGCAGAAGACAGACCCCATCTACTGTGAAAGCAGTAAATAGAACCTCTATTCCCCGCATAAGGTGGAGATGAAGCACAATGACAAGAAACAGACAGATCTGGAGAGAAAGGTTTGGCTCTGTAGGCCTAGGGAAGAAACTTGTGCTATCTCCCAAACATACTGGGAAACAAATGCATTTGAGTAGTTAAGTATCTTAGCTAGGGTTACTGCTGCTATGATGAAACAACGTGACCAATTTAGGAAGGAAAGTATTTATTTGACTGAAGGAAGTCAGGACAGGAACTCAAACAGAGATGGAACCTGGAGGAAAAAGCTGATACAGAGACCGTGAAGGAGTGATGCTTACGGGCTTGCTCTGACGGCTTAGCTCAGCAGTTAAGAGTACAAAAAAGAGACGGGCGGTGGCGCACACCTTTAGTCCCAGTACTCGGGCAGAGGTAGGCAGATCTCTGTGAGTTCAAGGCCAGCGTGATCTAAAAATTGAGTCCCAGGACATCCAGGGAAGTTACACAGATAAACCTTCTCTCACAAAACCAAAAACAAAGAGTAAAGAAGCTGTGTGTAGTACACATGCTTGTCATTCCTACACTTGGGTGAAGAGGCAGACAGATCTCTGTGAGTTGGAGGCTAGCCAGGAATACAGAGAGAGACCCTATCTCAAAACAAACAAGCAGTCCCCCGCCCCTCCAAAAAGCTCTAACAGTATAAAAAAGCCTTTGGTTTTTCATGCATGTTAGTTCACATAATACTTTGGGCGGGGAAACGCCAGCTGTTATGAGCAGGGATGCTGAGGACCAAAGAGGTTGGAACACTGGGATAGAGGACAGGACTCATTGCTCATTACACCCATCTGCCTGGCAAAGTTGTAGAAAAGATGCTGGGAGGGCCTGGTATAAGGCAGGCTTGCTTCAGTAACCACAGGGCTTGGAAGGGAGAATCCGAAAGCCAGCTAACTGTTCCTCTTATGTGACTAACAGCAACAGCAGCGAATGACTGGCAGTGTGGTCTGTCCTTACCTTTCTGTTCACAGATCCATCCATATCAATATTCACAGTGTTAGAAATCAGAAATCAGAAATATCAGAACTGTTTGCTAACTCATTTTGAAATTGGTGTTCACCGATGACATATGTTCCCATAAATAGTTTATGAACAATAATTCTACTTTCTGAACCGTCAAGCATATTGTGAAGAAGAAAGGGCTTGTTAGCCTAGCACAGACAGGTTAGGTTAGGGTTGCATAGTAAGTGGCCCATATCTGCAGGAGAAGCTGAACCTTCATGGCACCGTCCACCTGTCTGGGTTTGAAAAACCTCAGAGAGGCAGCCTCCTTCTGCTCATAGATCCCAGTCGAGGGCAGGCAGATCCTCTCTGTCTGTAGTCTATCAGGGGAGTGTTGCAGATATAAGTGCATCTGGAGGGCAGAGATGGTCGGATGCCTTTCTCAGGAGTTCATTTTATTTATTTTCTTTTGAGGTGGGTGTCTCACTGGAGCTACCGTTCAGTTCAGGTAGGCTGACTGGCCAGCAAGCTCCAGGAATCTGCCTGTCTCCATCTCTTCCAGTGCTAGGATCACCGGGGGGGGGGGGGAACCAAACTTTTCTTATGAATACTGAAGTCCAAACTCAGGCCCTTGTACTTGCGTGCAAGGACATTCCTGGCTGACCCATCACCTCAGCCTGTCTGTGTCTTTTCCAAAGGCTGGTACAGTAACTGGACGTGGCTGGGAAAGTGGTTTTCATTCCAATGCCCTTCCGCTAGATAACATTTAAAGAAGATTCCTTACATTTTCATTAATCACATTCAATTAGATTTATCCGTCTGCAAAAATATGTGTTGGTCAGTTGGGAAATCCACATCTTGTAATTGTTTACAATTGAGCCTTCACATCCTGGCAACTGATTCTAAGACTCACATGCTCCTTAGAGATCTTTGGGAAGTTCTCATTCTCTTTGACATTTCTATCCACCCCCATCTGTCTCGCAGCCCTCATGGCCTCCTTCCCCTTTTTCTGTCCTTTGTATTTTCTCCTCTAACTTTTTTGCCTGCCCCATGTTTCAAGGCAATGGCATGTCAGAAGTGCCACCTGGAAATATAAGGTGTGATGGGTAACGAAGCAGAAGTGACTCTTCTCCAGAGCCATATAGCATCATGCCTTGGAGCAAAATGAGTCTGTAGCAGCTAACCCTGAGGTCGTATGGCATATAGCATCAAAGCATGACTCTAATACGTAACCCTGAGGTCATTGACACAGTGATGCTTTAAGATGGAGAAAATCCTCTCTTTCCAAGTTTGTCCCCTCTTGCTATGATCAACAGAGGAGCAATCACTGGATGGTGACAGTGAGGAAAGAGCCAAGTGGCTGCACCTTCAGCCTATTTCCCTCTTATTATTGAGCTTCTTATTTTTGATACATGCATCGCTTGGAGGGCATGTTAATAAGTTATGCCTCTTATGTCCCTGAAGAAAAGGTAATAGAATATTGAATAGTGATTGCCTGTCTCTTGTGAGCATCAGACCTATTATCCTCATGAATCTGATCAAGAAAAAAGACTTACAATAAACTTGATTAATAATGAGATCTATGAATCGTTGTAGCATCTCTGACTTCGTGACCAATCAGATTTGTGCACTCATGTTTTCAAGAAACAATTGGATATAAGATGTTTACTTGGCAGCATCACTGCAGGATCTTGCTGTGCTTGGAGACGTGGTAATTAATGAACTGTTTCTTGATCTTTTGTGTGCAGCTGTCTGTGAAAACGGATGCCAGAATGGTGGGCGCTGCATTGGCCCGAACCGTTGTGCTTGCGTTTATGGATTCACAGGGCCACAGTGCGAGAGAGGTAAGAGGGGGAAGAGACTGGGGAACTTATGTTTTCAAAGTTCATTCTGGAATGTTATAACGATGTCTGAGTGTGTGTTTTGCTGTTCTATGGGAATTGTTTCGATGAAATATATTTTTATACAACGGTAGTTAGAAGGGTAAAATATGGCACAGTCCTCTCAGAAGCAAAAGCGTTCCGTGATTTTCATTACAGTGATCCAGGTCTGGGAGGACTGTTCAGAAGCAATGGCCCCAGGGTGATGCTGACTGATTGACTCGTGGCAGATTCTCATCATGTACTACATTTATTTTCTAGACACTACTGGGAGTAACCCCTCTGCTGTTAAAAAAAAAATCAATAGTAATATGTCCCTGGCTGGCCTCCATAAAATCTGAACCAAATTGCCTTAATAATAAAGAAACACACTATGTTCTATAACACAAGTCCAGAGCTACTGGGCTTTCTATCAGATGTGATCAAGTCTTTCCAGTCCTCTTGGCTCTGCCCTCCTGGGGCTTCTGTTTGGTCTTACTCTGGTGGCTTTTGGAGTGTTTTGTTGTTTGTTTTGTGGTTGTATGAGGACTGTCATCATTATTGCGGCGACATATTCTTTGTTGGCTCATCTATAGAGAGAAGCTTCTCTTTAACTGTTTCTTGGTCAGTCATAGTCTTCAGAGATGCTTCCTGATGGTGGGATCAAGCTTGGGTTCTACACAATAGTCTATGACAAAGGAAAACCTTACTATGTTGGCTCTGGATTCAGCATCCATTCCTGCAGCGTGGTATGAGGTAAGCATTCCCAGAGCTGCATGCAGAAGACAGCTGGGTATGTGAACCCAGCCAAACTTCCCTTGGGCAAGACAGAAGGGTTCCAGGAATGGGTGCTCAAAAAAAAGCATCCTGCACTGACCGCTGCACCTCCATAAACAGTCATCAAAGCTGGTGTGAAACCAGCTGACAGTGATTCCAATAGCAATTAAAACCGTTTCCTGCCGGGCGGTGGTGGCGCACGCCTTTAATCCCAGCACTTGGGAGGCAGAGACGGGCGGATCTATGTGAGTTCGAGACCAGCCTGGTCTACAAGAGCTAGTTCCAGGACAGGCTCCAAAGCCACAGAGAAACCCTGTCTCGAAAAACCAAAAAATAAAAATAAATAAAAAAAACCGTTCCCTATTAGCTGCTGAGAACAGCCAGCATTGATGCTGTAGCGGCCATAGAGCCTGAGAACAGCTGTGGTCGTGGTCCACCAAAGAAGCTAAACCTCATCAAATGTGATGGCTAACTGCGTAGCCCTGAGCCATTAGAATAAATGCAAGTTTAGATTAAAGGTAACATTACATTGTCGCATTGTTACATACATCTTCAATTGATTTTTCCTGGGCTTGTGACGGCATCTAAAGTTACAGAGCACTTTATTTAAAAACTAAAGTGTACGGAGTTCATATCTATATGTGCAGAGACCGTTTGGAATTGTGAAGATAACTAGTACTTCAAAACCTAAATCATTATCCTCACAAAAAATGTCATGTTGGTATTCAGGGTAATTTTCATTCTTGAGAATGAAAATTGTGAAGCCTGAGAGGTTTGATGCATGAAAACTTATAACATATGTCTGTGTGTGCACACTGAGATATGTGTGCTATCCCTAATGTCATAGAGATTTCTTGGGACTAAAGTACATTCCACAGATGACAGAGTTTATCATTATTCTTCGGATGAGTTCTAAAGCTTTTGCCTGATGTTCTTATTGGGGAAAGGAAAATGAATTGAGAAATGTTAGCCCAAGTGCATCGGAATAAAATAATACAGATTTCCTAAGCGATATGGTTTAAAGACCATAGAACAGAAGATAGTAATCTTAAAAATGCAGACCCAGTCAGGACCAGTGGAAGCCATGCTTTCTGTCGCTGACGTAAGTTCTGCAGCTCTTTCATCAAAGCAGGTGACAAAGTTCATTCCTAACTGGTACAGTTGGTTGGAGTCTTCCAGCCCAGGCTTCCAGGTATGACGTCACTGTTCTCCAACAGTCGCTCATTCACTGGCTCTGACTCCAGGGGAGTTATTCAGCGTTTACATACACAGTAGCGTGATTTCAGGAGAAACTACAAAATTAATCAGTTCATGAACTGACCTTAAAAACTTGCTTCGCATTTTTTTTTTTTTTGGTTTTTTTCGAGACAGGGTGCCCTTCTGTCAGGCAAGTACAAAAGCTTCATTTCCTTTTTAACACGCAGCTAGGAGTTTCCACTCCTAAATTGCAGCCATGAACTTTAATATTTTAGGGATGCTTTTTTTCTTTTCAGTAGAATTTTTGCATGTCATTGTAATTTTAATAAAATCAGAGTTCCTCATCTCTCTTAAGAACTATTGGAAGCGCTATATACAAGAGGAGTTACCCATTTATGTTGAGTAAATAGGCTAATTTGCCTGTTTATGGTTAAAGTTCATGTTTTTACTCAATTACTGATTTCAGAATACATGTTCTCTACTATATAAGGGGAAAAGGAGCTGCATAAAGTCAAGGACATTTCCCCTCCTTATTGTAGAATACATCTAATTTTCCTTTAAACTAGCCTCCTGGGCTCAGAAGTCACATTGAGCAGGCCTGCCTTTGCAACTCTCTGGGTTCTGGCAGACTGCTCTCTGGTCTCAGGCAAACACTGAGGGTAGCTAATGACTGGCATGGTTAAGCTATTTAACTTGAGTCTTGGAGCTGTAAGCTGAAACTCTGGAGTCTCCTGTCGTTATGATACACACAATGACCTTTTATAGTTAGCAGAAAAAGAGAGAGAGGCCTTGTGGTACCATGCTGACTGTAAAACGCAGGCAGCTCAGCTGCGTCTAAAGCACATAAAAGTATTCAATTAGTTTTGCTTCCTTCACAAAACAGGTGAAAAAACTTGTACGTCCCATGCACCTGAGAAAAAGCAGAAACAGAAATCAGCATTATATAGCAAGCCTCCATGGGCACCATCCTGAGAGCACCTTATAACTTACCAGCAAGAATTTCAGGGAGGCAGAGCAGAAATAAGTGAGCCCATGTAAGGGATGTGTAGACACACTAAAATGATTCTTTGATTCCCGGTGTGGTCTGCCCAGTCTCTTTTTAAAATTTCTTTGACTTCAGTGAATGCTTATTTAATGATTGAATTTCCCCTGAAGCTTCCCTATGAGCATCTGGTAAAAATATATGCTACACCCTTTTAATTACACATACACTATGACTACAGATTATTTTTGTCATGTAAAATATGTTTTTCTTAGAAAAGCATTTAATTCTATAAACATTCAAATACCCTGATACATAGTGACATTGTCTTTAAAGTTTAAGTCTTCTCCACACTACCACAAGAAGATACTTTTTAAAAAGGGAAACTAAAGGATTGCTTTTTAACCTATCAATGTTTTCAAAAAAAAAATCCTTCCAGGGTATTAATTTGCAAAGATATAAGATTGTGAGACCAAGTTCCCAGTGGCATTGGTTGTAATAGCAAAGCTTTCATGCCTGGAGGGAAAATGATATAGGACCGATTTCATGTTTGGGCAGTTCTCATAAAATCATACAGTTATAGTGGCAGAGGCATGAACTCACTGTCCAAAAGGATGCTGAGGCAGAGGACTCTGATATTTCCCGGTGCCTGGAGCCACAAGGCTCTCACTCATGTCTACCTGCAGGGCTTTCATTGTCAGGTTCATGATTGGTTGAATACTTCACTGTCTCTTTCCTACCTAACCCGGACACCTAAAGTGTGCACACGCAGCCTGGTGATGATGGCGCGTGTCTTTAATCCCAGCATGGGGAAGGCAGAGGTAGGCAGATCTCTGAGTTAGAGACCACCCTGGTCTAAAAAGTGACCTCCAGGACAGCCAGAGCTATGCTGAGAGAACTTGTTTCAAAAAAACAGAACAACAAATAAATAAATTGAAAAAAAAAAAGTGTGCCTACACATCCTGTCTTACCTGGTTCTGTACGCAGGTGAGAGCAACACTCTCTCTAACAGATTCATCATGGTCTCCACTAGAGTAGACAGGAGTGCAATGTCAGGTCCCATTCAAAAGGAGGTCTGAATTAGGCACATGACTTTAATCCCAGCACTCAGGAGGCAGAGGCAGGTGGATCTCTGTGAGGTCAAGGCCAGCCTGGTCTACAGAGGTGAGTTCCAGGACAGGCTCCAAAGCTACAGAAAAAAACCCTGTCTCAAAAAAAAAAAAAAAAAGAAAGAAAAAAAAAAACCAAAAAGGTCTGAATTCCTGTATGTCAATTCATTCCCTCACATGTCAAGAGATCAAGAGATAAGGTAATAGTGGTAATAGTGATAGTCACTAAACTACTTAGACCTTGTCATATTTCAAAAACAAGAAGAGTTTCTTGGAGTTTCTTTGGATTCTGGGAATTACATAGACAAAATCCAAGTTATAAAGAATTTATACACTTGTTAGCCTGTGTTGATTTCCAAGACTTGGAATTTATTGTAATGGATGCACGGTGGGTTCCTACAGGATTTTAGTAACACAGAGACTAGATAATATGAGCAGAAATACTGGACTGTATGGTGAAAGAATAAACTGGTATCCTGCACACATCTGTGGGCAGTAGGTGGACACTTTCATGATACTTCTAAGAAATGTCTATGCAATACTTTGTATTCAAACTATAATTTTTTATACTTTGTAATTAGCAGTGATATGTGTACAGTATAAAATAATTTAGAAAATAATACAACATAAAAGGAGAAATTCAAATTATTCATAATTCCTGGGCTCAGGGTTAAGTGCTATATAGGTACTAAATAAGTTGAGTCTCTCTTTCCTATTGTTCAGAAAGTATTTTCAAAGAATGGGATCTTGCCTTACTAGAATCTGCTCCTCCTGCGTCTTTCCTCTCTGACGGCTACATGGCATCTCACTGACTCTGCCTTCTTTCTCCCAGCATTCAGTTTAGTTTTCCCCACCTAGTTCTGTTCTGCCCTGCTATAGACCCAAAGCAGTTTTAATAACTAATAAAAGCAACGCATGTACAGAAGGACTTCCCACACCGTCAGAGGACATGAGATTGCAATCGAATTCAAGACCCAGCTTTAGTCCCTCCATTGTATGTGTCTGGGCAGACCATCTTCTGTCATTTGACCAAAACAACAGAGACTTTGACATGTTCTGCTGCTTTCCATGGAAAAACTTTCTGGTGGTTGCTTCCTTGTCTAGTGTGTTTGGAAAATCCTTTATTATTATAAAATACTATAAGTGTCTATTTTTCTCATGCTTTTGGTATTTCTTTTTACCCTTTAATCTGTTACTGTGCGGTACTTATACAGCCACAAATTAAAATATATGACTACAATTAAACCACATTTGTTCAGGATGTTTAAATTTTACTCAGACAACCTTAAATATTTGTTAAGAACTTATCAAGTATTGAGTACTTGGAAATCTAGTTATAAAGAAATAGTATGTATTCTATTCACAGGAAGCTAATTGTGTATTTAAGGACCAGAACTAAAAATCCTCTCCAAACACAAAGGTACGGTGCCCATGGTAGATACCATAATAGGAATGGGAAGAAGTAATGAGCCCAGGGGTACTTCTCAACTGAAGGGAATTAAAACAGTTCCCTTGTCAGTGATGCAAATGTAGTGGAAAACGCCAGCAGACTACTCCCTACATGGATATGATGACAATAGGATGGCTCATCTTATGACAATACTATTTAAGCTCCACAACCCATTAGATTTGCTTCGTGAACTAAGTCAGCTTTCTCTTTCTTCAGAAGGGCATGATCCTTTTCTTTCACACTGAAAATTTAGTAGGATGTAAACTGTAAAGACAAGAGATTATCAAGTATAAATGTTAAAGCCACATATGCTTCTGAGTCAGTGAGCACACACATGCATTTCTGCGCTGGGAAGGTCAGTAAAGAGAACGTTTTAGAACTTCGCACCCTCGAAGCTAAACCTAGACTTAAGTGGACATCAGAGGAATACCAGAAGATCTGTGAGAACTTTATGTTTTGGCACTCCTTCTGATGGTGTCTTTATCTTAAATGACATGAAGAAGACAAGGTGGGAGATGGGGGGAGGAAGGGGGAAGGCAGATGCTGAAGAGCAGAAACAAAGGGAAAGAAGAAGAGACTAAAAACGATGGAGATGGGAGAAGCAGTGGTAGGCAAGGCCGGTGATGCTTACATTTGTCAAGGGAGAACTTGGGTCTTGGAGGAAAATCCTTTCCTGAATAGGCTCATCTAGAAACGGCCCTGATTCCCGCCTCTTTGTTCTTACCTTAAGCCTCTCTGTGTACATTTGCTGAATAAGATATTTACCGACTTCAAGATCAAATCAGATGACATTAGAAGTTACCAAGTCTGGAAACTATGCAAAGCTGCCATACCATATATAAACTCATAAAATTTAATTGGAATAAAATATCGCTATGTAAGGATTTGTTGAAAGGAATTAAATACATCTGTGTACAGATAGATGAGTGTTATATAACAAATACAATTTCTACCCAAATCTCCAAAACAAATATTACCTGTTTCTAGGAGTGAATGTAGCCTGGAGTTTACTCTTAGAGTTACTGGGAGGATTAAAAATTGTAAAGCCTGACACATGATCCCTGAGCCTGCCACACAGCTGGCTTCCACGGTTATTTGTTGTGTTTCAGGAAGGTGGGGTGCAGTGAAAATTCAAAGATTCGTATTTCCCTCATGTGGCATTGCTTGCCCTCCCTGACATCTGCTGCTATTCAGGCAGAAAGTGTCTCTGATAACTAAATGACAATCATGTCGTGGCTGGCATCTCGCAGATGCTGACATTGATAGCTTTAGTGACTCTCCAAATTATCGAAAAGATCTGTGTGGCAGTTTCTTATTCAAGATTAAGTCTCAAATGAAAGAACCAATGAGAGCCAAGTTCTAGGGGTGAAGTTTGATGCTCCTTTTATTCCTTTTACTGGAAGGGATAAGTAGGAACATTTGGGAGCATCTCATCTCCATGAAAGGAGAATTAATTAAGAAATTTTCTAGCCAGTGTTTGGCCCAGAAAAGGCATTATAACCTATAAAAAAAAAATTCATGAAGCAAAGTTAGGATATGCACACTTAGAAATGATGAGCTTGGTGGTGTGGGGGAGGGGAATAACTTAGGGTTCTCAACACTTCTTGCTCTGGCTCAGGTGACTTGAATTGTAAGGGACTCCGGTTTCAACCTTGTTGTTTTGTGACCATGTAAACTTGACTGGGAAGTCTATAGCGTTCTCACTACGTGGCTTGCTATGTAGTTGAGTAATCAGGGCTCCACATGTATTGTTTTGACAAGTTTGTTACCCCAAATCTCGTAATTGCTTCTAGTGTGTGTGTTTTTTTTTTCTATTTGACTCCTTTAAAGTTTATATGATCCCTGTGCATAGAATATGGTCTTGAGAGTTTCACAAAGAGGGGCCCTTGAACAATTCAGGAAGCCATTCATCTGCAAAGTGACCATTAGACATATAGCCCTTTTATTTTATTTATTGCCGTTTATCCAAGTTGCCTAAAGTAACTGTGCTTATCCTTGTGTTACGTGCGCATATTCAGTTGACTGTAATCTCTCCACAGCAGAGACTTTCCTCTCCTCTTGCCTTTGTGCTCCTTGGATTTCATACGGTGCAGTGCAATTGAGGCCATAGCATCACTGTATCGTGAGCCTGTGGGATGCCAAACAGAAGAAACAGGACAAGAAGTGCTTAGTAAGGGTTCTTAAATGTCCTTGGAGACTTGTTTATGTGGCATGGCTGTAATACACAGTCAGTGAGAGACAGGATAAGGCTGGAAGGAAAAAAAAAATGGACCTGAATGTGTTTGGAAAGCCAGAGGCAAAAGCTGCTCTTTATTTAGTCTGCATTGGGGCAAGTGCTCTGAGTGGCTTCAGGATCTGAAAGTAGTTCCCCTCAAAGGTCAGTCTGGGGCGACGAGACAGAATGTAGGCTGGGAAGCAAAAGGAATTAGGAAGAGACACATATATCAGTCGGAGTGTAGCAATCCAGAATCAAGTTTATATGATACACTCACTGAAGTATGATATATGTAGGCCTAAGTTCGACTGTTAGCATAAATATTAAGTAGAAAAAGTATGTGTGTGATATTGAGAAATAATACTTATTGAAGTGTTTAACCGTAATACCACAAAGAACGCATTTTTTAAATTTAATTAAATTTTAAAAAATTAATTATTGGGTGTATGTGCTCACCTTTGGGTGTATGTCACAGAAGCCTGAGGTTGACACTGATGCCTTCCTCCATCAGTCTTTGATCTTCGATTTTGGAAAGTTGGAGCTCATGTGTTGGCCAGACTGGCTGGATCTGCTTGTTTCTGCTCAGCACTGGAGTGCCAGGCATGCACGGCGTGTGGCCTTCACGTGGGGGAACTGGACCTGAACTCAGGTCATTCTTCTTGGGTAGCAATCACTTGACCTACTGCATCATCTCCTCAAGCCCAAAGAGCATCTTTAAAATTTTCTTACAAGAGAAGGGGGAGCAGTCCACAATGAAACAAGACCATTTATTCAAACCCACAAAGCTACTAGGTGAAAACAAAGGAAGATTTGAACACAGGAGGTGTAGCCTCAGGACCTCCATGCTTAAGCACATCTTTAGATGCAGCATGTAGGCCATCTCCCTAGAGATAAACCGTGTCGACCAATCAGTTTGTGTAAGGATAGCAGGGATGTGTTACAGAAAAGATTGAAAACTCACATGAAGCCAATGGTTTGCCGGCACTTAATTATTCTGCTATCTGACATAAATAAGTTTATTTTTTGTGTATGAATTTCAGATTTTACCTCTGAACTGATACACTAAAAATTTGTTTTTGTAATGGCCAAAAATGTTCAAAATTCATCACCTTAAAACAAAATGGATGGCATATGCCTTTAATCCCAGCACTTGGGAGGCAGAGGCAAGCAGATCTCTGTGAGTTTGAGGCCAGCCTGGTCTACAAGAGCTAGTTCCAGGAGACGCACCAAAGCTACGGAGAACCCTGTCTCGAAAAACCAACAAAAATATAAACTAAAAATGGAGTCTTTGATTTGTAATCAGAATAGACAAGTGGAAGCCGTATTGACCCTTCTCATTGAAAGTACTGGAAAAAATAAAATATTTGAGACAAAAACTTCCAAAAATATTGGACAGAAAGTTTTATGATTTGGCTCACAAATGTCCCCCAAAGGAAAAAAAAAACACATAATGGCTTCGTCCTCACTGTCTACAATATAGGTAAGGTCTTCTATGTGTGGATAAATAACTTTTATTTTTAGTTCTTGACTCTTTGAAAGGAAAATTTGGCTGTTGAACTGAAAGATAATTGCAGTGTTCCTTTTCTCACTGCATGGCTGGCCCATTAGATTTTATTATGGAATAGCTTCCCTAAGATCTCTGCACATGAGACTTTCTTCTTGTGGAGAATGTGGACCTATTGTCTTATGTTTGAGTTCTAAGTGGTGTTTGTTTAATTTTGGAGGTTTCCATGTTCCTTACTTATTTCTTTGGGCATAATACAATTATTTTATTCACTGACTATGTCATAAAGAAGTCTGAATCAAGCTTTATTTTTTATGTCCTATTTTTTTCTGTAAGATTGAATACTTTGGCTTTTTAACAATGTACAATATTCTTCTTTATTATTATACAAGTTTTAATGATCAATTTGGAATAATGGTTATTTGAAAACATATGGAAATTTTCTTCTATTATATGTTTGGGTTCAATTTTAGGTCTTCCACTTCAGTTATATCGATATTTATCAATAAACTTAACCTGCCATTTGCTCTATAATTGTTTTAATCTTTGTCAGTAAGTCTTTTTTTCAATCTATATAATCACCAATTAGCAGTTTTATAATAATTTGCTTTTGCCTTCAGTTTCTTTCTTTACCTTTCTTGGAGTTTTCCTGTTTTTCTTTCAAGTTTTGTCACCCCACTGCCAGCCTTTTATTAGTCAATTCACTTTTCTTTTTAAAAATTCTTTTTTAAACTTTTTTATGTCTATGAGTGTTTTTTTACTTGCATGTATGTATGTGTGCCACAAGTATGCCTGGTGCCAGCAAAGGTCAAAAGAGGGCATCGGATCCCCTGGAACAGGACTTAGGAATGTTTGTAAGACACCATGTGGGTGCTGAGAACCAAACCCAGGTACTCTGCAATTGCTCTTAATTGCTAAGCCATCTCTACAGACCTTCAATTCATCTCCTTACATAGTTCTTAGTGGAGACCTACTTAGTGCCAAGAATGCCTGTCTGCTTCTCTTGTTGCTTCCTAGTTACTCTTTTCCTCCCCCAGTCATGGAACAATTTTGGTCTCTCAGCCCACTGTGTGCCTTGCTGTTAATACAAAGAATCGTAACATGCTAACTACCTCCGACCCTGTCCTTTTATTCCTCTAGGGAGAGGATAAAAACAGGTGACTTTGTCCAGGGTTGCTAGGCGATGGAGATAAATTTCCTCTTCTCCCTTTAAATATCACTCACACGTTACATCTGCACATTGTTTCTGTTCTGTAATTCTTGTTGGAGACCCAGGTGTTTCAGGTTCTCAGTGCCCTACGCCCTTGGGGGTAGAAGATCTCAGCTGGGCATTGGTAGTTTGGGGGAAGGAGTTGAGCTCTGTACTCTGTGTCCAGATGACTCCCTTTGACTTTTCAAAGGCATTCTTCAAGTTGTCCAGCCCCGCCCCCATTTCAGGTATGATGCCTGGTAGCTTCCTTGGCTGTGAAGAGACTCTGCCTACTTGGTTTCAGATTTCCCCCAGCCCTTTCCAGCCCCAGTCCCTTTTCCCCATATTGTAAAGGGCTTCACCTTGTTTCCTGCACCCCCACCCCGATACACTTTCACCTTCACAATCCTCATTTAGTCTCTTCTGTTTAATGCTGGAGAGAATTGACCTTATGTAGTGATGATCATTGTGTTTTCCATAACTTCCTCCCATCTGGTAGCCATCACTCTGGCTGGGGCTGTCTAGGACTTTGGCTTTTTCTCCCAGTGCAATGCTATATTGGTAGCAGGGCTTCTACTCCTACACATTTTCTCTAGTTCATAAGCTAAAGGCAAATCCAGCTCTCTATGGAGAATTAGTGAACTTTCTCAGGGTTTGAGTCTCTACCCTCATCCCCCATACTGTTTGCAGGGGAAGGTTTGCAAAGCCCTCTCTGTCAATCCTGGACTGTCATCGTGATGCTGTTCTGGGGCTATTTCCTTCATTAGGTACTGGCGATAAGTTTTGCTCTGTTGTTTGTTTTGACCTCTGTTGAGTTGTTGTTGTTATTGTTCATAGTTTCTGGGGGAAAAGAAAGAGTCTGTGATATGTTTTCAATTTGCTGGTTTTTTTCCCCCTAAGACATTGACATCACAGGCAATTTTTGACTTGGAAATCTATCTAAAGTCATACAGAAAGCCAAGTGTAGGTACTTCCCATACGATAAAATTTGTGTTCCTATATCTGATATCTACAAGTAAGATGATGGCAATGCATTAGGTACATTTAATGGAACCAGGAACCCCAATTCCATGGATGCCTTTTCCTCTGTGGGTTACACGTTTCCCATGACCGTACTTCATGTCACAGTTTAATGCATGTAAAGTCCTTCCATATGGGTCAAGTTGCATGTTTTCATCTGATTTAGAAATAGCACACAAGGCACATTCCACTCTTGAACAAGGCCATTTTCATCTTAAAAGGGAAAGAAAGAATGTTCAGAACATTACAGTAGACACTTTAATCAGAATCTGACAGTTTATTGTGTTCCTCAAACTTGTAAGTAAAATTGTCGTTTGGAAAACAAAGGCGTTGCGTTTGCTGGTTGACAGTCATGAAAATAACCTGGATATTTTGACAGAAACATTCGTTCCCATGCTGGTTCCCTGGAAGTTCTGGTTCAGTGCTCAGGTGCAGTGATATAAGAATGATACAGACCAGGGAGATATAAAGATGCTGTCAGGAAGCTGGGCGGTGGTGGCACACGCCTTTAATCCCAGCACTCGGGAGGCAGAGCCAGGCGGATCTCTGTGAGTTCAAGGCCAGCCTGGTCCACAAGAGCTAGTTCCGGGATAGGCACCAAAGCTACAGAGAAACCCTGTCTCGAAATAACCAAAAAAAAAAAGATGCTGTCAGGAGCCTCCCTTGCATTCAGTCAAGTAAACAGGCCTGACTAACCATCAGCGGTTTACAAGCCTCCAAAGTAATCCCATTATAATGACAGAAGGCTGTGAAATACTAGGCTACACATGGTCCTTTTAAAACACCCCAGGGTGCTTTTTTTTTTTTTTTGGTAACTAAATAAGAAGTTTACCGATCATTTCTTTAATTTTTTTTCCAAGATCTAATACTCATTTTTCTTATTCCAAAGCCCCAAATGAAGGCCTTTGGGATGATATTCACTTTTAGGCTATTTTGAGATAAATTATAAGTCTTCGGATTATTTCATTAGAATAGTTGTGTGCCTCCCTCTAACACAGCAACACGGGAATCTATCATTTTTCCACCTCTTGTATTTTCAAATCCTGATGACCTCAAATTCAGAAGCACAGACACACCTGCTGACAGCGAAAAGAAAGAGCCCAGAGTGTGGTGACTTCAGACACCAGCTTGGGTGCTGTGACATAAACTAGAAATAATTCGAATAAATTTTAAAAGTTGTGTGCACAAAGCAGAAAGTTTTCTCTAGATTTTGAAAAGGATAATCTCATTTGTTTGAGACAAGCCTCTGGCATACTTTGATGTAGTTGAGCTGTATTTTATCCAGGAACTCAAGGAGAGATTTGGAGGGTTTAGTGAGGCCGTGTGCAGACTGGAGTAAGATATATGAAGACACACATACTTACATTATTATTTCTTGTGTTATCTTTTATAATACCTCTTCTTTTAGAATACTGTCACTTTTAATGATATTTAAAAATTATAGCCGGGCAGTGGTGGCGCACGCCTTTAATCCCAGCACTTGGGAAGCAGAGGCAGACAGATCTCTGTGAGTTCGAGGCCAGCCTCATCTACAAGAGCCAGGTCCAGGAGAGGCTCGATAGCTACAGCGAAACCTTGTCTCGAAAAACCAAAAAAAATATTAAAAAATTAAAAAATGTATATATACGTCTTGCTACTGATGGTTTTGCAAAGCTAAGTAAGTATATTTGGAATGAAGCCAGAGGAACATGATGGATTTCTTTTGGTTACATCAAGAATTTTTCTGAAGGAGTTAGCGTGTAAAGGGCTATTAAAAAAAAAAAAGGGGTAGCTTGGAGGGTGTGGCTCTGGCACTTGAAGGAAAGAGCTCCCATCAGAAAGAACTAAGTGAAGCTGACAACTAGCTCATCAGAAGATTCTGAAGGAACTAAGGAAGTGATGGTATTTTGGACATCTCTATGAAAAGTCTAAATATCCACTAATTCAAACCTTGATTCTGTTATGGTATTTGAACCTTTTGTTTCTACTTTTTCTCTTTCTTTCCCTACCATGTTTGTGTATTAAATGTGACCATGAGAATATATAAGATTTTGCAACAGTCTCTAGCCATACCCTCTGTTAGGTTCTAGGCCCTGTGGATCTGTGCAGGGACTATGTCAGGAGGCCCTTGGATTGCATTTGTGGAGTCTCCAGAGAGGACCACTATGCTACGCCCTCTGCATTTCCTCTAATGTGTGTGTCCTGTCTCTTTTGAGTTCTGCTATCTTCCCACTCCACTTCCCTGGAAAATGGGCTCACACCTCAGAGAAGGAAGCAGTGCTGTAGAGGTTGAGGATTCTCTATTTAGATTCAGTTTGGCAAATAGAAAGAAGTCAGTTTCTTGCATGATACAGAGACCTAATTTTTAAAATACTATTTAATTACTAAAATGATTAAACGTGTTCATCCAGTCATTCCATTGAAAGCTCTGTGGCGATTTCTGTGTTGTTTATTTTTTAAAAATCTGATTGCAGCGGATCTTGAAATATGGCCTTAACATTTTCTAGTTCAGTGACCCTGAATTAGGGCAAAGTTCCTTCTTATGGAGGGTACTTCAGCGCCAGTGGTCTGTCATGACGGAAAATCAGATGACTGTCTTGTGAATCGCTCTTCCCAGAGCTGGGGGTGTGTTGTTCCTTCACCTTAGGAAGACACTAAAGCAAACCTGGACCATAGCTATTCGCATCCCACGAGGCAGTTCGGAGTAAACTATCGCCTCTCACCACTTTGGTCTTCGTTCCTATGGGGTTGGGTTTGTTCAGCTTACCAGACCAGATCCAGGAGACTGAAATGATAAGTCATAGTGACCTGGGGGAATTTGACCCACAAATCTCAATCCAGATGTGGATCTGAACGTGTGTCAAATACTAAATTTTCCTAAGACTAACATTTGGTATTCCAGCAAGTGGTCCTGGCACTTCTGAGTCCTCATTTGCCAGAAAGGATAACTCAAAGCCTCCTTCTGGACCTGACTCACCTTTGTGGAAGACATTTTTGAAAAAATGTTTGATAATCATAAATTACTTTTGTTTGTCCAAGCTGGTTTGCTTCTTTGTAGCTGTGTTAAAGACATGACCAGAAAGCAGCTATTGCAGGAAAAGAGTGAAAGCATCCTTCATCAAGAGACACTAATGCAGGAGCTGATAGAGACCCCGGGGGAACACTGCTTCCTGACTTGCTAAGCCTGTTTTCTTATACAACCCTTGACCACTACCCACAGTGGACTGAACTCTCCTTCTTCAGTCATGAATCAGGACAACACCCTGTAGACATGCTCACAGGCCAGTCCGATGGTGTGTGTGTGGGGGGGCAGCTCCTCATTTGAGGGTCCCTCTTCCCAGGTAACTCTAGTTATGTCAAGAAAGCTGTTTTAGTTGATTCTTTTCCTTCCAGTAAATGTTTTTCTAATTTATTTCTTTTTAAAAAGACTTCAACAATGTTTTGTATGTTTCAGAATATAAATGTTGCTATTTCTTTTCTTAGTGTTTTCTTTAGGCAAATGGAATTCTTAATTTTATTTTTCATCATTTATTACTAATGTTTAGAAACATAATTGATTTTCATGCATTGATTTTGTATCTTTCAACTTTGGAGAACTACTTATTATTTAGATAATAGTGGAAAATACATGAGCATATGTGTGTGATCATGTTACCCAAAAACAGAGAGATTTCTTACCTAATTAGTCTGGTGGAAACCTCTATGAGCAAAAGTGGCAAAGTAGCTTTCTTTGTTTAATTCTTAGTCTTAAGAAGGAAACACCGTTTGTTTCATCATTGTGCAATTGTATTTTCTTTTCTTCCTTCCTTCCTTCTTGCCTTCCTTTTTTCCTTCTATCCTCTCTCTCTCTCTCTCTCTCTCTCTCTCTCTCTCTCTCTCTCTTTGTAGATCTCCTTTACTAGATTAAAATTTCCCTTCTAGTTCTAGATTTTTTGTATGTTTTCATCATAAAAGATACTGGATTTTATCAAATGCTGTCTATCTATTGAGTTGATCAGATTGATTTTGACTCTTACTACATTGATAGTGTATATTATGATAATTAATTCCTATACATTGAAACAGCTTAAATCCTTGTATTTATCTTCTAAGTGATGAGTATAATTCTCTGCATAGATTGTTAGGCCTGGTCTGCCAGTGTTATGCTGAGAGTTTTGGATCTATATCTATAATGAGTATTGGGTTACTGTTTTTCTTTATTTTGATAGTCTTCTGTGCTTTTGATGCTCTCCAAACCCTGATCCCATAGAATGACTTGTTACTACTTCAGTCTGATTTGTGACTACTCCAGAAACATTTTTGATACTTTGTATCATTTTATTAATTTGTCCTTGTCTAGATTTATAGATACATGATTGGCCATCACTTCATGATTGAGTGTACTTAAGTAGAACCAGCAATAAGTATCCTTTCATTCCTGATGTTCATAATTTCAGTGTCCCCTTCTTCTTTTGGCCAATCTAGCCAAAGATTTGCCAATTTTATCTATCTAAAATAGAACAAATTTTTAGTTCTGTTGATGTTAATTTTTCCATTTTTAGGTTCATTAATTTCTCTGTAATACTTACTGTCTTCTTTTGGCTTGCTTTAATATCAGTTTGTTCTTCTTTTTCCCAGTCTCAGTTTTGTCTTTTATCATTTTTTTTCTGGCAAGAAGGCCATGAATTTTATTGGAATTCTTTTGTTGGGGACATATTTTTTTTTTCTTTTTCCAATTGATTAAACAGTTGCACTCTGTGTCTAGGGTTCCGTCTCTATTTTTTAATGACTTGGATGTGTTGAATTTCTTTGAGGTTGTCTTATCTATGTTAAAGCATAGTAACCAAGACAACTTACAAAAGGAAGGAAAAGAATTTTTTAATTTTTTGAAGGGGGTAGAGGGGAGACTTGCAGTTTCAGAGGGTTAGAGTTCGTGGCCACCATTCTGAGGAGCGTGAGAGCAGGCAGGGAGGCCTGGGACTGGAGCAGTAGCTGAGGACTCAGGTCTTGAGAGATAATGATAAGGTACAGATAAGGGAGTGAGGGGAAGAAGGAGGGGACAGGCTTTTGAAAGCTCAAAACCAGTTCCCAGTTTTACACCTCCTCCAACAAGGCCACACCTCCTAATCCTTCCCAGTTTCACCAGCATCTAAGTCTTTGTGGACCATTCTCATCAAACCACCACAGAGATGTAGACTAATTAATAATGTATTCCATCAGAGTGGAAGAGATCTGTTTTTGCTTTTCCCTCCCACCCCCTTTTTGTGACTATCCTCTCTTTTTCTTATTACCTATATCTTCAGGGATTTAACAGTGTTCCACATTTCTCTGAATCCCCTTTCCTTTTAACTCTTTCTTGTCTTTTCTGTTCTGCTCTCAAAGTGGCCTAACTCTAACATGAGCCAGTGATCGAACTTAGAGGATAATGGCGTTTGCCACTAAACTTGATACCATAATTTTGATCCCTGGAGTCCATGGTGGAAAAGGAAAACATGTTCTCACAAGGTTTCCTGTGACCTCCACATATGTGACCTTCACAGCACATCTGTTGAAAAAGAAAGCAAAGACAAAGAAACTCAGTGCTTGCTCTCTGTGTGCAGCCCGCTCTCAGACCCGCTTCTGTCTTGCAGCTTTAGACTTTCTGTTGGGTTCTTTTTTTTTTTTTTTTTTTTCCGTCATTATTGATCGCGTATGGTGTCACTTTTAGGAGACACTTATCATACCGTGCTCATCCAGCATGATCTCCTTTATTCCTTGAACTCTATTAATAATGATTGCTTTGAATTGTATCAAATCTGGTTCCCTGCGGCTTCTCAAAGACTGGGTGCTTCCATTACAAACTCTTTCTTCACTGGTTTTGTTGAAAACTTTAGGAAATAATACATTATAACAAGTCTATGCTTTGGCATGCTACTCAATGCTTGCCTGTTGACAAGCCTAAAATACAGTTGTTTAGTGAAGTAACTTCCCCTGGTAGCTGAATGCTTCTCCTTTGTTTCTCTGAGAAACCTAGGGCTTTGTCACCCTGGGGTGCTAGTGGTTTTAGCCATGCTTTCTTTGACTCTCCCCTTTTCTGATCCCTGTTAAGCTGTCTGCTTCTGTTGATGTCACACCCATTTGTGGGGTTCCACTAATTGCCCTCTAGTTACTTTATTGTTTTCTATAATGTCTTGGGGCATACATTGCTCCACAGGCTGATCCAGTTAAATCCAGGCCCCTTTGCAGAGATTTTTTGAGTCCAGACTCTGAGGTACTTAGGGTTCTTTTTTTCTATGGTTCTCCCAGATAAATAACTGGACTATGATTTTGCCCATTGTCCTCATAAAGCCACCTGCATCCTCTCACGCGAGAAAATTTGGCAAATTTCCATTTTCAAAGTAGTCGTAGTTCTTTCTTTCATCACTTATGTAATATTTCAAAGGTTTTTGTGGGCAAACTCTCTAAGCAGTTGCTCAGGATTGGAGCTGCAGGCAATGAGTGGTCTGCGTCTTCTCAGCTTGTCCTCACTGGGAACCTCTCCGCATAGCATCATGTTGGTACCCTAGCCATGTCTGCCCTTCTGTTCTTGGTCTGATGCCAGAGTAGCATCCACTCTACCAGACTCTCTCCCCCGTCTGTCTCCGTATGTCAGCCTCTGCCACACCAAGCAGAGGATACTAGAGTCTTTGTCTGCTTTCTTTGCCTTGACTGAGACAGAAAGGGAGGGCTATCTATCAGGCCTGCTGTCCTTGACTTCAAGGAGAGCTTCCTGACCCTAAGCTGGCACATCAAAAGGAGGAAGGAGGTGTGGCTCTTGGTAACACAGACTCTTGCTGTTACTGAGATTCCACAGACTTTCTTGAAGAAATGTTAACTAGTCTGCTTGGTTGCCTGTAGGACAATACTCACGACTTAAAATGACTGCTGGATGAAGTGGCTTAAATAATTGTTTTACTGGGGACCAGTTCAGCAGACCTTCTATTTTCTATCTCTATTTTTCTTTGTCATGCATTTATCTTTAAATTACTTTTCTAATTCATCAACTTCCTCTCTGACATCAATTAAACAAAGAATCTCTATTTTATTTGAACGCCATTATTCCACTTGGAATGTTCACCTGGGCTAGTCCATAGTCTCGCCTAATGTCTGCTGTCTTTTTTATCCACTGCATTGAAATCTCTTCGTCTCCATCTTCCCCTGAGTCTCAGCCTCTATTGCTGATGGTCAAGGTTTTTGACTGCTCCACTAACACTCTGGTGTAACACGTTACATTGGACCTGCTGGTGTTTCAGAGCTCCGGTATCTAGGTATGTTGCTAGTGAGGCAGGATCATCCAGTCACCTAAACCAAGGACCTCACAGTCACACTGGACAGTCACTGCACATCCAAGGCAGATGTCACTAAGTCTCGTCTACTCTACCTTTGAGGCATCACTGGAATGCATGCCCTTGTGAGCAGTGCAACGCCAGTGTCTTACCTCAGAACTCTTTCCAGACTGTTTTCACGGTCATCTTTCCAGCTTCACACCACTTTGTCTCTACGCTTCCAAGCTAACAGATTTTTGTAAGTACCGACGTTAGAAATGATAGTCATTTCTCTTTTTTTTTGCCATTTTTTATTGATTTTTTTATAGAGTTCTATATTTTTCTCTACTCCCTTCCCTGCCTCTCCCCTTTCCTCTTCAACCCTCCCCCAAGGTCCCCATTTCTCAGGAGATCTTGTCTTTTTCTATTTCCCATATAGATTAGATAACCATTTCTTAACTCGGCAGAGAAGGCCTTTGTGAGTGCGTGTAGCCCATCCATGCGCCTTGTGTGGACAGTGAGCATCAGGGGCATTATGGAGTATTGATGGCACAGTGAATGTCAAGTGTGTACTCAATGTCTGGCACGTATATGTGCTCAGTGATTATTTACTGTCACCATTTTCACACCTTTTCCTTCATACCTGAAAGTTTTCCCCACCACTCCAACACCGAAGTGCAGCAGTCTTTCTCTGTGCTCCCAGCCAGCTCCCAAATCATGACATGGAGACTTATTATTAATGATGCAAACTCGGCCAATAGCTTAGGCTTGTTTCTAACTAGCTCTTTCAGCTGAAATTCACTCTTATCTTTTAACCTGCCTTCTTTTATATGGCGTGCTTACCTTGCTTTGCAATGCCCATGCTGCGTCCTCTATGGCCCTCCATTCTCCTCTTCTTCCCAGCATTCTCTCTGCCCTGAAAATCCTGCCTGGCTATTGGCTGTTCAGGGTTTTATGAAACCAATCTAGTGTACAAAAAAGATTATTCCACAACACTAAAGTATGCCCGGTCCCTGCCACAGGGAACTGGTTTTGTTCTCCCCATTCCATCCTCTGCCTTTGGACTTGACTCTGCCTGCTGGATTTCCCACAGCCAGGTCTCAATGAAGGAAGAGAAACACCTGCTCCCCCATCTTCTTTTCACACTTACTGTAGAGCACTTGATACCTTTTTCACAGGCTGCTTTTGAAGGCCAGGGCTCAGGTTGTATTCACCCTGTATTGACAGCTCTGTGCTCCTTATCACGGTAAAGCCATATAGCTCCCACCCACAGAAAAATGCAGTTTTATCTTCCTTATTTGACTTGTGTGTCTTGTGTAAACTCACTGTGGTACAGATACTTTTTACATTTAAAAAGTATTTACATTTGCAACTGAATTTCTTCATCACATCTGTAAATTTTTCTTACACACCAATTAATATTAATATATTTTAGCAAAATGTTCACCCCATGAATGTAGGTCAAGTCTCTCTAACATTATGGAAATGGTTCTAGAGTGTTTTTTTTTTTTTTTTTTTGGCAGCTGCCTCTTTGTGTAGATTAGGTGCTTAGAATTTAGAGCCCCTGACAGGCATTTATTAGAAATGATTAGTTATTGGTTATTGAAAGAGGAGGTGGTTCTCACTTTGACCAAAAGGCTATGCCTTTTAGAGGCAGCGTGTGTGATGTGAGTGTAAAGAGAGCCCACGGTGTGTGTGTGTGTGTGTGTGTGTGTGTGCTCAGACCACTCTCAGGAGTCAGTTCTCTCCTTCCACCATGGGTCCTGCTGCTGAAACGCCCATGCGAGGTCACAGTTGTTCCTTTTATCCACTCTGTCATTTTGCCAATGCAGCTGTGCTTCCAAAAAAAAAAAAAAAAAAACAAAAAAACAAAAAAACCTGACATCTGGATTATAGTGAGTGTAAGTGATAAAATTGAAAAAAAAAAACCCAAATAATTCTTGAAGGAAGAGAATGAACATTATTTAGTGGCTTTTACTAAATTGCCCAAGTTGAGTCCTAAGCACTTCTGAGGCGGAGGGAAGTCATGCCTGTTGTCATTGAACATGATTTTAAAACATCTATTTCATTTTAGAACTTAAAACTATAGCAATAACTGAAGATACGTATATTTTATAGATAAATTTTACCAAAATAGCCATGCTTTCTATGGGGCTTTGAGACCAAGAGACCTCATAAAGGTATTCTGCCAAAACTCTGTCTTTAATTCCCCCACAGACTGATATTTGAATAATCTTGATTCTGTGTGAAAAACACCTGTGATTTGGGGGTTTTGCCTTTAAAAAAAAGAGGCAAGTTCTATTTCTTCATTAGGGCCTTTTCTGGTTTCCTCTGTGTTTGTAGCTGCATTTTCTCCTGATGCTCTGCTGATTTGGGAGCATCTATAAGAGAAATCTTGTTGTTAAAGAACAGAAAGATTTCCGAGCAAAGGCTGGGAGCTGGTTCAGTGGGTAACACGCTTGCAACCACCATGCCCTGGGAGCTGGTCCAGAGGGTAACACGCTTACAACCACCATGCCCTGGGAGCTGGTTCAGAGGGTAACACACTTGCAACCACCATGCCCTGGGAGCTGGTTCAGAAGGTAACACGCTTGCACACCACCATGCCCTGTTTTGATGGGAGTTCTGGGGGTTTGAACTCGGGTCCTGCCTTTGCTTAGTTTTCTGATTTTAAGAATAATGTATGTTCAATAAATATAACTGAGAAAATGCCAAGCCTTACCAGAAAATTTTTGAAATCATGGGAAAATATAATCAAAAACCCTTTGCTATCCTGTTTTATTTTAATTTCATACTGAGGAGTAAACCCAGGATATCACAGATGCTAGACAAGGTTGAAGCCAGCATATCACAGATGCTAGACAAGTTCATTGTTAGTTTTCCTTTTAAGAAAGGTGTTATCCATCTCACCTTGAACTTGTAAAACTTGTGAATGCTGGAGAAACAAATATGTGCCACCACACTATGGTACCAGCCTCTGTCTTTGGTGAGCATCTGTTCTTTTAAGACCTTCTCCATTAACTGCTTCACCAAATCGACATCACATGACAAATGAGGGGTAGGATTAAGGTCTTCGCTCAGCTGCACTTTCTTCTAGGATCTGTATCTTCCTACTATGTTTTATGCCACACTGTTTCTCTGGCTATGAATTGCAACTAGCAACTAACTGCATACAATTTTGGATTCAACTACTAACCTCTGGGGGCTTCTATATGTGTCCCCTATTGGAGCAATCATGCCTACCTCATCAGTGACTTCATCTTTTCAGAAAGCAGATGTAACAGGGCCCCATATATGGACAAGTGATTTATACTTGTTCATAATGTCATTACCAAAAGAAATCCATTCTTTCTTTTAAAAATTATTCTGCTAATATTTATATGTGAATTCATCACAAACGTATAAATCCATTTACCTGATAAAAACAGGATTTTTAACTTTATGAACATGGAGGCAAGCGTTGCCTGGACATATTAAAATTTTCCAAATATAATAGAAATCAAACAGTATTTTTAAAATTCAAAGAGATTAAAATTAAGATTTATGTGATTTAAAGAAATTCTTTAAAGTCAAAGCTCATCAGCAGTCCATGACAGACACACAGACACTGGCAAAAGCAATAGCAGCTGACGAAGAATGTTCCTACAGCCTTGCCTGCCTCCTCCAACCCTGACAGCTGAGCCCTGCGATTTAGAGTTGGACGCCAGTTTAAGGTTTATCTTCATAAGAGATTTGTGAGTCTAGGTTTATCGAAGCATGAGCTCCTAAAGTGCTGTTCTGCCAACAGAAGTGATGTGGGGGAATGAAATAGTCACAAACATGACTGAAGCCTGTCCTCATCTGCCAGAAGAAAGGAAGGACCCAAACTGTGTCCACACTCCTGGCAGCTTCAACATCATGCCGGTTTTGTAGCTCTTGTTACTTTTTATATTTTCCATAATTCACGTCTACACCACTCCTTAAGCAAACGGTCCCTGGGGTTGTGTGAGTGTCGTTTCTCTAAGTCAGGAAACTTCCTTCCATAGTGTTCTTCCATGGAACTGGCTGTGTCCCTATTGTATAACGCAACGTGTTTCAAGTAGAGAGTCAAGTTTGAGATGCGTTTTTACAATGTCCTGTGCATTTGACATTTGATTACTATTTGTATTCTCTTTGCTTAAGAATACTATGTTTCATAATTATAAGGTACCTACATTATTTTAATAAAGTGAGCATTCATTCAACAGTACTCACTAGTAAACTGCTGTGTACACACACACACACACACACACACACACACACACACAAGCAAATGAAACATTTTCTGGTGGATATAAAGAGGTTTCTGATATATTTGATTGAAAAAAATTCAAATAATTGCATAGAAACTTTCAACCTGAGAGTATGTCATTGACTCTAAGGCCTCTGTTAATTGGAGTCTTTTACGTCAGGGCCTCTTTCATTATTTCTACTCTCAACGCGTTTTTACCCAAGAAATGTTCATATGACCAATATAAACTAGGTGTACAAATAAAACCTTAACTGTTCATAAATTATAAAGAAAAAATTTAAAACTGATTTCTTTTTGTTTTATGTGTATTGCCTGTGTGTACTAAATATAGTATGTACATGCAGTGCCCATGGAGGCCAAACAAGGGCATTGACCCCTCCCAGGAACTGAGATATAGACAGTTGTGAACCACCATATGGGTGCTGGGAACTGAACCCAGGTCTCTGCAAGGGCAGCGAGTGCTCAGAACTGCTGGAGCCGTTTCTCTGGTTCCAGGAAATTTATTTTCAAATGATTCTTTGGCATACATATAAGTTTACCAATCATTAACGTTAAAAACTAATTTGCATATGGAGCTGGTGTTCTTGTTTATTTTTACATGGATAATTAGGTATCAGCTCGATGAGTATTTGATACGACAGAACATAAAGCATCTTCAGTGTTTTCCAGAACTGGTTGATAGTTGAGCATCACCTGAATATGTGCTAGAAAGCAGCAGAAATAAGTATGGAGCCATTTCAGAAATTCTTAGAAACTCTATGCTAATCCTAAACTGAAATTAAAGTCATGACTTTTCGTGAAACCCCAAATCAACTACTCGTACAACAATTTTAAGACCCCAACATTCTAACATAACACAATCCATTATACTTATAGACACATGCTGAGACGTGACAGTTGGGAAACATTCTGTCATTCTGCCTATATTTTCCATAATCAGACCGTCATTCAATCCCTGTAGCTGGGACGGTACCGTGAGAACGGCAGTTTATAATATTGAGCAGAGCCAGATTTGAGCCCAGGTGTAGCAGGCAGTCACTGTGAACATGATGGCATGTACCGTGCCAAGCGTGCCCATGGTATGCTAAGAAGCAAGACCACAGTGAAGTCCCGTAGTGCAACCTGGGCCAGTGCTGGCAGAATTACCTCGGATTCTTTACAGGTGTATTCGTGAATTCCTTTCTGGCCACTGAGTGTTCAGAAACTTTTTACTATTGCATGATATTTTGCAACCGCACATTCGATAATGCGACCCCGTGTGGGCTTTCGACCGGTGACCTATGAGGCTCTAAGAGCTGGAGTACCAACCAATTGTGAGACTGCTTATTCCGTTCTCTTAGTCAGCAAAGGCTGATTTCAGTTTATCAAAATATCCAGTGGAGGCTGGGGGGGACTTTGATCACCATAGCAACTCAGGGACGTGAAAAGGGAAACACTGATTCTCACTCTCCCCTCTGTACATGCTGAGGCAAGGAGAGAAGATACTGTGATGTGCAGAGCAGCTGTTGGGGCTGGCTCCACATTCCAAGTCTTGCTTTATCGGCTGTATGTGTCGCATGCTATAGTTACATCTTTGCAAGGGACAGAGATTTGTTTCTTCCCATGTGTCTGGAAAAAAGCAAGTTGTATTTGACAGGCAGCACTGTGAACCAGTACAGGCCTGAAGAATCAAAGGACCTGGCTGTTTTTAGGGACCTGGCCATTTTTTTTTTTAGGGATCTGGACCTTTTAGGGTCCTGGTTACATTAGGGACCCAGCCATTTTAAGACCACAGTGAAGTCCCATAGTGCAACTTGGGCCAGTGCTATCTGGCTTAACTCGGATTCTTTACAGGTGTGATTCGTTAAGAGTCAAAGGAAGAAAATGCTTGATAAAGGAGTCTTCATAGGAAAGGTTTTAAGTTTGGAGATAATTCAGACTGCTTGAAAGACTTAAAAGGAGGGAAACTGGAATGCTGTAATAGTTCTATACATAGCTAAATCTCTGTTAGCACTGTTCTGAACACTTTAGTGCCACCCATGAAGAGACTGTGTACTGTGGGAGATGCTGTGAGCACTGGTTCCTCACTGTGCACTGTGGGAGATGCTGTGAGCACTGGTTCCTCACTGTGCACTGTGGGAGATGCTGTGGGCACTGGTTCCTCACTGTGCACTGTGGGAGATGCTGTGGGCACTGGTTCCTCACTGTGCATTGTGGGAGATGCTGTGGGCACTGGTTCCTCACTGTGCACTGTGGGAGATGCTGTGGGCACTGGTTCCTTACTGCGCACTGTAGGGAGATGCTGTGGGCACTGGTTCCTCACTGTGCAGTGTAGGGAGATGCTGTGGGCACTGGTTCCTCACTGTGCACTGTGGGAGATGCTATGAGCCCTGGTTCCTCACTGTGCACTGTGGGAGATGCTGTGGGCACTGGTTCCTCACTGTGCACTGTAGGGAGATGCTGTGAGCACTGGTTCCTCACTGTGCAGTGTAGGGAGATGTTGTGGGCACTGGTTCCTCACTGTGCACTGTGGGAGATGCTATGAGCACAGTTCCTCACTGTGCACTGTAGGGAGATGCTGTGAGCACTGGTTCCTTACTGCGCACTGTAGGGAGATGCTGTGGGCACTGGTTCCTCACTGTGCACTGTAGGGAGATGCTGTGGGCACTGGTTCCTCACTGTGCACTGTAGGGAGATGCTGTGGGCACTGGTTCCTCACTGTGCACTGTGGGAGATGTTATGAGCACTTGTTCCTCTAACAGAGAAAGAAGTCTTCAGATAAAACCTGTGGGGTAAAAGACTATAGCACAGATCAGATACCATTCTCAATGTAACGTTTTAAATCCATGATTCCAGGTGATACGTGTTTGTCGTCTTGCAGTTAAACTCTAACAAGTATCTCTAAGTAAGTCCCATATGTGAATTATTTCTTGGATTCAGTCCTGAAAAATATGATGGTTCTCACTAAAATGAGTCATTTCTGCAAGATGACTCTGTCCTTACCAAGATAGACTTCAGTATAAGACTGAATAACTTGGCCGGGCGATGGTGGCGCACGCCTTTAATCCCAGCACTCGGGAGGCAGAGGCAGGCGGATCTCTGTGAGTTCGAGACCAGCCTGGTCTACAGAGCTAGTTCCGGGACAGGCTCCAAAGCCACAGAGAAACCCTGTCTCGAAAAACCAAAAAAAGAAAAAGAAAAAAAAAAAGAAAAAAGACTGAATAACTTAAAAGCACAGTGTGCAGTGCCTTAGGAGATGACTCCGTGGATAAGAGCTCTCTGTGAGGTCATCAGGACCTGGATTTGATGCCGCAGCATCCACATGAGAAGGTGTGTATAGTTAGTCCCCAGTGCACGTAGCACCAGGGTTGTGGAAGACTGAGACAGGAGGGTTACTATGACTTGCTGGCTGCTAGCCAAGCTCCAGCTTCAGTGACAGACTCCATATGATATAGCAGGACAGGATGTGTGTACAGATACATGCATCCCCAGACACACACATGCAAATATATCACATGCACATACAACACACAAACACACACTCAAAGCAAGAAAATGACCCTACTCAGTTCTTTAAATAAGTAAAACTTTATCAATATAATAATTTGTATTTCCTTTCATCCCTAACCTCCCTTACTTACTGGGAATAGTGACTGCTACATATACACAGGGCACCTAATCTCTTTCTGGTGCTGCTGTAGCAGTAGGGCTCAAAGCCAGGGCTCCACATACACTAGCCAAATATGCTGACCCTTGATATATACATAACCCCCACCAGTGTGATCACTAGCTGTTAAATTTTGGTAGTGCTGCTTTCTTTCTGCAAAATATTTCAGTTTTCATTATGGTCCCTTTATGATTTCTGCTTAGTAGTGATATTTCCATGTGTTCAAATATGTGATATTCTTAGTGAGCTTCATAATTACAAAATGATTTTTAAAAGTTCTTAGTTATCAGTGTTGTTTTTGAGAGAGAAAACATAGCATAAAGCAAATACACTCGAACGTGAACAGTACAGGAAGAGGAGAGCTACAATTCTCTGAGAATCTAAGATGACAACAAAGCCAAGAGAAATGGCTTCGCCATTGAGCAGTTTTAACCCCGTCACTGCCCTCTCCCATTCGTCCTCAGCAGTGTGCTAACCCCCCATTCGTCCTCAGCAGTGTGCTAGCCCCATCAGTCACCAGCCGCCACTGCAGGTACTGTGAAAAATGGTGCATTCCCAGACTCGAGCCAGGCACCACGGCAAGATGGAAATGCAATTATGGAGCCTCTTCTGGCAGCCAGACTGGTCTGCTCTGTACAGATTATGATTTTGAAAAGTATTACTACATACTTAAGTTTTTCCAGATATTTTCACTTAAAATGTTAAAATGCACTGATTTATATAAAGACTAAGATTTTTCTGATCCATACTAATACAGTCTATCTTTCAGAGCATAGAACCCTATTAGACATTCAAAGTCATTATATTTTATATTTTATGTGCTCACAGATTTACCTGCCCTAACTATTTCATTAACTATTCGTTAAAGTTTTCACAAAGACTTGGTGGTAATTCAGGACTTAGACACTAATGGGCAGACACTACGTTTTCCAATGTTTGTTAAGAGAGTGTTTTTGGCCGGGCATGGTGCCGCACACCTTTAATCCCAGCACTCGGGAGGCAGAGACAGGTGAATCTATGTGAGCTCGAGGCCAACCTGATCTGCAGAGCGAGTTCCAGGACAGCTTCCAAAGCTACACAGAGACACTCTGTCTTGAAAAGTCAAAACCAAGAGAGAGGGAGGGAAGGAGGGAGAGGGAGGGAGGGAAGGAGGAAGGGAGGGAAAGAGAGAGAGAGAGAGGGAGAGAGAGAGAGAGAGAGAGAGAGAGGGAGAGAGAGAGAGAGAGAGAGAGAGAGAGGGGGGGGGAGGGAGGGAGGGAGGGAGGGAGAGAGAGAGAGAGAGAGAGAGAGAGAGAGAGAGAGAGAGAGAGAGAGAGATTGAGATTGTTTGGGCAGCCTCTTCCAGGTTAAAACATCAGCCAGCTTTCGATGTTTTACAAGACCGCCTCTCATTTGTCACTAGAGTCAGGTGCCTCTGTGCCTTAGAGTTGATACTTTCCTTTACAAAGTCATTTTTACTCTCCCACTAACCTCAAACCAGTGCATCCCACTGGATCCTTTCTTCCTTTCTGTGGATAGCTCATGTCTGTGTTATCCTGACCAATCAGTGTGGTGGAGACAGAGAAGGGTTTCACGTTGGACCATTCCAGCATGCGCAAAGACCTCTGCAAGGGTTAAGCCTCTTGAAATGGCTTAGTGATGAGCAAGACCCTCTAAGCATCCTAACACTGCTGGAAGTGTAGGGAAGATTACTATTGGGTCTCCACTGGATAATAGAGCTAGTGTGGCTCTGCTTAAACTTCTAATCTAAACCCAGACACTGGCAGAGCATTGGCTGCTGCTTGTACACATCACCCCATAACTACAAAACCAGCAAACAGGAAAAAAAACGCGAAGTTTTAAAGCTGTACCTAACATTTTAAAATTTTTCATTGTCCATAAGATGACCCATGCTCCAGTTAGGGTTCTCAATTGCCAAAAATATACCAGAGGAAAAAATTCAGTGTCTGTAACTAAAGATAGTAAAAGAGGAATGTTGTGTAAAGTATTGTGTATGTTATAGGACAGGACCTGCGGGCAGTGTGGGGAAAGGAGAGTGGAGACGAGGTGCTGAGGAAGAGAGCCAGGAAACCCACCCAGGTCCTTCCAGGTCCTTCCAGATCCTTCCTCTATGCTTCGCTGCCACCATTGTCCACTTGCACTGAAAACATATGCGAATATGCTTTGTATGATTCTCCCACCAAGAACCACACAGTGGAAAGCTCTCTCAATTGAAAAGAAAGTTTGGCGCTAGACAAGTTAGGTATATCTACACTTTGTCTACATAGCTCAGGATTTACTTTCAGTGTGAGCTTTGAGAGCTCTGTAAATTGTGGGAGTTTAGCTTTAGAATGAAACTGTGCTGCAAAATGTGTTAGGAACAGTTAGGGGGATCTCAGCTGTTCAATTTTCTGCTCTAATTTGGTAGCATTTGACTTTGTTCCTGAAAGGTATGATCATTTAAGGAAGTCCGCCCCATGGGTCTTAACATTTAGTCTGTATATTAATTAAAGTTGTCTGCAGGTACCTAAGAATTGGGATAATTTTCTTAGTGACTAGATGGAAAATAGACAAAGACCTTATATACCAGAAATGAAATTGTGGAATGCATGATTTTAAGTCCAAAGAAGACTTTTTTTCTAATAATAAGTGTCAACTTGATATTATTTGCTCAATAAGGAGAGAAATTGATAAATGATTGATTGGTAAGAAAGATAAATAGATAGTAGGTGATGGATATGTGATAGTTAGATGATTGATAGGTAATGGATAAGTAGCACATGACTGATAAATGGTAGATGATTGACAGAAAGTAGATGCGTAGATCTATAGATGACAGACAATATACAGATAGGTAATATGTAGATTGACTGATAGGTAAATAGATACTACAGCATAATAAGAATCACACTTCTCAAGATGTGATTGAGAATCACATCAGAGATGAGCTATCAAAAGCCTGAATAGAATTTTTACAAATTGGTTGACTATAAGATGTTTTTGTGTCTCTGATTTGCTCGCGACATTGCGAAACCCTGAAACCCTACTAGGTCTCCTTCAATGTACATCACTGGGTGTGGCCGGCTTTCAGCCTGGTTCTCCATGGAGGCCAGAGAGCTGCAGGGAGATGATCTGAGCAGATAACCTCAGAGATAATCAGAAACCCCTGGCTGCTCCTGATCAGATCAGAGTAGCAGGGCTGGGAGCAAGACTGAGTGAGAGCCAGGAAGCGAAAGTGCTCCCTCCAGCAGCCCACAGACAGACAGACAGACACTGTGTTTTTGTGTTTGACCATTGTGCTTTTTGGTGAGGTTTTTAAAAATGGAGGGTGTTCTTTTTTCCTGCAAGGCATTTCTGTGGATTTGGTATTTCTCTCTGAAAGTTAATTTATTACTGGCTGCCCAGTATTAGTTTTCAGGCTGTGAGTACTGGCTTTGATTCTAAACCAAGCTTGGGGGGGTGGGAATTTGAATAGTGTGGAGACCCACTCTGAAGGAGGTTTGCTCTTTCTTGGGAGGACCCCGCTATCCATCTTACATAAGCGGGACCACTTTATCCATACACTTGTTACACGTCCACAGCCTCTGCTCCGTGGACACTCTCCTGCTGTATGGGGTTCATTTTACAAACAGAAATGGAGGGAGGTCAGCTACTTGAAGATCACAGGCAAGTTATTGGTGAAAGCTTGGGTTCTAGAACTGCCAGGCAGCCCCTCCCCCATTCCCAGGCCTTGAGCTGGGTGCTCCTACACAGAGCGGCAGAATGTAAGACCTTGCTTATTGGGGTTAAGAAGAAGCATTTAAACTGCTTGAAAATCTCAGTACCACGTGAAATAAACGTAGATGCCTCTTGATATTGCTCTTATGCATATTCACATGTAAGTTGTGTGTTTGTATGTGCGCACACACGCGCACACAAACACACAATTTCCTCTGCCCTGCATTGCTTACAAAATCCTGCATTGGAACATATGAACTAATATTCTAGTCCTGAAATGTGGGCTTTTGTAGATAGAAGAACAATGCAAGGAAGACAGAAGAACCTTGAGGCTGTGGACATTTAGAAACACAATCAGCACCATTAGCGACTTGGGCAGTAGTATAGGATCTACAGCGGATTGCTTGTGCATCATAGCATGGCACAGGTTCCGATGTTCTCTGAGATATTTATGGGGGCAGTGATGTCATCTGGAGGCAAGCCAGTCACACAAAAGGTATGCTTTCACTAAATCTGTTTCAGGCAGCCACAGCTGAGGATATGACAGGGCCTTGCGTGGTGAGAAAGTCAGATAAGTGTTTGCCAAAGTGTATTTCACCCCACACCGGTCTTCAGGAATACTCCTATATTAAACATTTTTATGAGCAAATAAATTTTGAAGACTGCCTACTATAGCCTCCTCTTGGCAGTTAATATGCACATGAGTACATTAAACCACTCCTGAAAGTTAGTGGCTACAGCCAAAGGAGCCAGTTCTCTTGAACTTGAATATATTTTCTGATGTTTGACCACAGAATTTTTTTCTGACAAAATATTTCTGATGCTTTGTGTAACTGGTAGGCCACTGCCCACACACTGAGAAAGGCTGAATTACACTCTACCCTGAACCTCAGGCAATCACTAACCAGGCCAGGGACTAGCTTGGTACCTTAGAGTCATTGCTTGTAGGTGTCCGGGAACCATTTCCTATTGGTTGATAAAAGAATGAGCCAAGAAATTTGGGCTCTTACCTAAAAGCCTCCTGATGAGACTAGTTCCTCAAACTTCACAGACATCATTTCCTCATGTGTCGATCCACAAGCAGACCTCTTTGTTTCTAGGTTTTGGAAGCTAAGTTATGGAAAATGATTCGCATTTAAGTCATCTGTTACAGTGCTTACATGCTTTCGATGCTCCATCTAGGATGGACTGAAACTTTATGAGCACCCATGCAATTCTTCAAGTTAAACTGAGACTTTACTGTGCAGTCCAACATTATCTTCTGTAGATAGTGTGTCTGGCTTCTTGGGCACTGGGTTAGCCTTTTCTGTCGTCCACCTGGCTCCATCGCCACAGCCTCTTTCAGCACTGAAGTAGCACTTCCTTACATCCTGGCCGTGCAGAGAGCGCCAGCAAAGCTGCTGATAAGGACTTGAGTGGGCTGTACTGCCGCTCTGCAGAGGAGCCGCTGAAAGAGAAAGTCCATAGCTGAGCATGATGTAATATTAGCAACTGTGAAACAGCAAGATCTGGGCAGTGGCTCAGAAGTCTTAGACACGGTGGCTCCTGGGTCACAAATCAAAGTACCCAGTGAAGCATTTAGTAAACGAGGCTAATTCATCGACAGAATAAAGACCTTACAGTCTGAAAACATGGCAATGAACAGATGGGCAAGAAAATGGTTTTAGCTCAGAGCATGAGCTATTGATCTAGTGTGGAACAAACTCTGCCGTGATAATCAAAGATGCTGAAAGATAGAGAGTGTGATAGTTGAGAATATGGATTTGGGGGTGGGAACACGGCTCAACCAATAGAGTGCTCACTGTGCAAGCGTGGGGACCTAACTTGGATTGGCATCACCTATATAAAAGAAAAAATCTGACACAGAGGCAGGAGTTGGGGAGGCTGCGGCAGAAGGATCCCCGGCTGGCCAATCTAGTGGAGTCAGAGTTCCTAGTTCAGTGGGAGACCATCTCGAAAGACAGTGTGGAGAGCAATGGAGAAAGACATGCAGCATTGATTTCTAGTCTCCTTATACATGCACATATATGAACACGTGCACACAAAATCTTGAAAAAGAAGCAGGGATTTGATGCGAGATACAATTACTTATTCACAATCTGCATCACTTAGGCACCAACTGTGTTACTTTGGGCAGTTTTGCTTAGCCCGTGTAAGTCTACTGTGACCATCAGAAAAAGAGTTACTTGTATCACCAAATAGGGCTGGTCACAGATGAAGCAGTGGTGCACGCATGCTCTACACAGACTTCATGGTGGGCACACACAAGTGTGTGCTTTGTCCTCCGTTCATGTGTCGCTGTTTTCCCCTACCCACATGACAATAAAAAGGGAATTGCTGTACAACTGCTAGGGTCTTTGGACTTTGCATTTGGTCTTTGGCGTTTGGATGCAGACCAGCAGGTAAGTCCTGAATGTTGCCATGTTTCATTGCGCTCTGAATCTGTATGTCCTCAGGCACACAGACCCTTCTAGAGCCATTCCCCCAGCACCAAGTGCTGTTCTAATTTCAATTTCTCTGTGGTGTTGGGAGATAACCACAGGAGCATATATAGCTAGAACATTCCGGGATGATGTAAATAAGTGTGTTTTCTAGTTTGGTAGCCACTAACCACTGTGTGGCCTCTGAACACTTGACATGCGGCGAGTGTGACTGAGGAACTGAATGTTTGTTTTATGTCACCCATATTTTAAGCTGCAATTGAGGAAACCACACGTGGCTACTGGCTGCCGCTCGTAGCCACGCACTGTGCGTGCTGGTAAACCGCAGTGCAGTGAGACTTTGAAGCATTGCCCCTTGATTCTCTAAAATGATCAATTTCGTGTCACAAAGTCTCTCCTTGAAAAAAAAATCATATTTATTTATTTATTTTGGTTTTTCAAGACAGGGTTTCTCTGTAGCTTTGGAGCCCGTCCTGAGCTCTTGTAGACCAGACTGGTCTCAAACTCACAGAGATCCACCTGCCTCTGCCTCCCAAGTGCTGGGATTAAGTGTGTGCCACCACTGCCTGGTTGAAAAAAAATCATCTTTTTTTTAAACAGCGCAGAAAGTTCTTTTCTTTGGTGACCTTTAGTTCTTTTACCCAAAACTACACAAGGGCTGTGGCAGATTCGAGCTTTACATGCTGTTAAAGACGTGATGTTTAGTAGACTCTGTTGGTGCCAATCTAAGAACTATGTAAGCAAAAACTACAATAAATTAATGAATTAAACAGAATAAATGAATAAATAAATTTATTGTGATAAACTTTATTATGATAAATTATTGCTCTCTGAAAAGCAAAGATTATATTTTATTTGTTTAGAACAAAATTGTATATCTACCAATAAGGCAAGAGTTTGTTTTCATTTTTTTCTCCTTAGTTGCTTTGTCTGTTTTTGAAAAACTCTGTGTTTCCAGAAGGTGCTGTTTCTTCTTTGTATTTCAATGTACCCTTTATCTCAATTTAATTTTAATTCTTAATTATATATAATAATCTTAAATCAGCCAATGCTGTGTGTGTGTGTGTGTGTGTGTGTGTGTATGTATGGTGTGTAACTCCATGTGTGACTTAAAGTGTGTATGGACATGGAACCAGACATCAACATTTTTATCTTTTAAAAATTGTATTTTGTTTCGATTAAGATATAATTATATCACTTCCTTCCTTCTCTTTCCTCCTTCCAACTCTTCCAATGTCTTCTATTCCACTCTCTCAAATCAATGACCTTTTTCCTTTGATTGCTAATCTAACACTAACATATACATGAATATATAAAAACTCCCTGCTGAGTCCATTTTTGTTGCTTGTGTGTATGATATCAGAGCTGACCAATTTTTTACTGGTCATTTATGTCATTAAATAACCATTTATGGGGCTTATTCTTGGGAGAGACTAATTGTCCTTCATTGTTGCCTGTAGTTCTTCTTTAACTAGGGGTGGATTTCTGACACCAACACCTTAACATGTCTACTGATGTTGTACTTATTCCTGTCTTGTGTAGGTAGCCATATCATTGCAATATCGTGTATGGGTGGCTTCACTCTCATTTCTAGAAGACAAAATCTCACAGTAGTCTTCTTGGTGCTCTGGCTCTTATGCTCCTAGTCCACACACACACACCACCTTCTGCAATACTCCCTAGGCTGTAGATGCCAGAGTTGTATTATAACTGTATCTGTCAGGGCTGGGATTGACCTTTGCATTATGACCAATACTGACTTTCTGCTATCAAGAGAAGCTTCTTTGATGAGAGTTGACAACAGCAGTTATCTGTGCTTCTAATGGTAAGTATTTAGAATGTGGTTAGGAAATATGCTGGTTTCCTAAAGTGGCCGTAGTAGGTTGTCTGCCAGGATTCATGACTTCACTAGCACTGCATAGTTGGCTAAGTTTCTAGTACCAGGCATGGCTTCCTTCATGCTGAAGGGGCTTTAAGTCCAATTAGATAACTGCTGGTTACCACCACGATGTGAGTGCCACTACTGCTATGTTGGTAATTCTGGGGACTCATAGATGTCACAGCAGGATAAGACTGTGATTGCTCTCCTCCCTTGGCATCCTGCATTATACTATCTTGTCCTGTGAGAGCTAGCTCTCAAGGAGGGTGCTATCAGATCAGAAGCCCTGTGTCTGAGTTGTACAGTGTCATCAGCAGTAGGGACTTACTTTCTGCCTCTGAGAGACAACCAGGGATAACAGCAGTAGTTTATATTGTTTTGAGGATCACTTGGACCACCCTAACTAACAACTTAAAGAAAGCATCTGTGACCTGGTACTGGAGTTCTTATTAGATAATCTTTGGCTCTTGTGGGGAATATTGTCATCCCAGGTTGCATAATTTCATTGGAAGATTGTGTGTGTGTGTGTCTGCATGCGTGTGTGTAAACATACTTACAGGTATTGTGTATAATTGTAGGCACATATAAAATAATGTGATTCCTTTAGGCTTTATCAAGCATCCTCATCGTTGTTTTTTCTTCTTCCCTTCCCCCTACCTGATTTCACCATTTTTGCCCTTCATAGTCCCCGCCTGTTTTATTTTTGAAGACATCATCTCTCACTGATTGAACCTGGTGCTCACTGATTGGCTATACTGGCAGGCTAACAAGCTCCAGGTTCCTATTGTTTGTGCCCCTGCCTTCACTTGGGTTACAGATCTACAGGTGGTTTTTACGTTGAGTGCTGGGGACCAGATGCTCAGGTCCTTGTACTGATACATCAGGTTCCTTACCCGCTGAGCCATCTCCCTAGTCCCTCATCGAACTTTTATTACCTTCAGATATTTTTATTGACTAATTTTGTTATTTGATAATTTCATAAATATATAATGTTTTTATGATTATTCTCCCCTTTCCAGCCTTTCTTATCACTCTCATCTCATCTCTCTTTTATGCCTCTCAAAATGAACCCCTCTGCTACAAGACTTTTGGTTTGGTCTTGTGACCCATTTATTTTAACCAGAGCCATCTGTGTAACATTGGTTTGAAACTACGTGAGAGTGATGGGGGAGGGGGGTCATGAAAGCAATTATATGCACTGCTCCTCACTAAAACTTTAGTTCAGCAGTAAGGGTTAGGGTTTCCTGAGTCCCTCCCCAACCCACGCCTTAATGTTACTGGCACCACCTGTATGGACCCTGTGCAGGCATCTGTAGCTCTGTGTCTTTGCTAGAAGATGTTGTTTCATAGATTTTGCTTTGTTTTCTAACTCTGGCACTCTTTCTGCCGTGCCCCCTATTGGGCAGTGCTCCATGAGCCTTAGTGAGGACGGAATAGATTGCTTTGTTAGGATAGAACATTCACTCATCACTTATACTGAGGACCTTGTACAGCCATGAATCTCTGCTCATCACTGTTCACTAGCAAGGGAAGTGTGTCTGAATACACCTGAAAGTGGCATTTGTCTGGGGGTAAGCATACATGTTTAAGGACAGCCTGGTGCTTTGTCAAGCTAGATAAACAGCAGTATTCACTCCCCCCTTAGTGCCTATGACTCCCTTGCCATGGGGTTTTGTCCAGGTCTCTAGTTCAAGGTCTGTCTTTCCTTCTGTGGAGTGGGTCCCAAATCCAATCAGAAAGCAAATGGTTAACCTCATAACCATAGCACACCTTAGGATATAGCTTACTTATTTAGTCGATTGACCTAATAAGATCATAATATTCACAGAAAAGTAAGACCATTGGTACCACGTCTCCCTAACTGGCCTGCATAGCATTCTCTGGCGCCATGAAAGCTAGCTGGACAGGAGGAAGTTTCCAGTTCAGTCCTAGTCATTTTCTCCATATCACACATCCAATATCTATAGTGTCTTCAGTACTAGGTCTTCTCATCTAACTCTGGTGGTACCCCCCCCCCCCAAAAAATAGCACGAGCGTGTATTGTTTTAAAGTCCCTGGGCCTTCTTCATCAGCAGCTCAGAGGTATCTCACCTTTGGCATTGGGGTTCAATAATACACACCCTCTGAGAACAGCTTTTTCTGGCTATACAAGGAGGTTCCTGTCAAATTCCTTTTTAAAGAATATAAATGATTTTCTAAAATACGGTTATGAGATACTAGGCATCTATAAGGCTCTTTCATATCCACTTTGTTTTGGTTCATCTTTCCCCTCCTCTCCTCTGTCATGATGTATGCTTACAGTTCAGTATCCTAGCCATCTTGCATCATATGCTATATACAGTGCTTGGGTCCACTCATCTAAGAATAAATCTCATATGCAGATTTGGGGCCTCAGACTCAATTTAGCCTATGATGTCATTTATCTGCATGCGTTGTCCTGAAAATGCAGATTTGTAGTGACAGGGCTTGGAGAGCAGTTGTCTAGGACTGGGCTGGTAAAAGACATAAGGAATGTTGGAAAAGTAGCAAAAATGTTCCCGAACTGAATTTCAATAAATGTGCCGCAATCTTCTCATTGTGTGTTTCAGACAGATGGATTCATGACTTGTAAGATATACCTAAATTAAGTTGTTTGTGGGAAATGAAATGCAAGGAGTTGCCAGATATTTTTTATGAGCATGCTAATTGTCCTGATGTTTAAAAGCATGAAATGAAGAGCTAGGGAGATGGTTCAGCAATTAAAGATGCTTGCAACCACAAGTTGAAAGCCCACTGGCCTGAGTTTGATCTCTGGAGCATAAGATAAAGTGGAGAGCAGACAGCTGACTCCACCAAGTTTTACCCTCACATCCACGTGTGAGCCATGGCACACACGCCTCCCCCCTCACACATCATGCAATTGAACACAAGCAATGAAGAAAAAAAGATAATGAGTTTAAAAACAAAATCAATAAACGAAATGGTCTAAAACAAGTTCTCAGCCACTCACGTTTCACTTAGATATTAGAAAATAAAAAAACAATATTTGTGCTCCTAGGCTAATTTAAAAAAGTAAAATTATTGGTCATAACCCAATGAGGAAGTTATTAGTTTCTCATCCATTGGCTCCAACATACCAAGTTGATGAAACATTCCTATGCTTGCTCCCACCCTGACCCCTCATGCTTAGTGGTGTGGACAATAATATTTTGTTAATGGTGAAACTTTCATAAAGAGAATACATGATCAACAAGCAATTGACTAAGGCATGTATCAGATTCTTGCTCATAGCCAAGGTCCAAGTTGAATTTAGGGACAGAATACTTTAATTTGACCTAGAATTTAAATTCCTCTTAAGTATGCACTTTTGTTCTTGTGTTTGACAGTTGCTGCATGCCTAGCTAAGGATGCAAATTTAAACTTTAAAGCTATTTAAGTGAGAAAGAAAAGTGTTATTGCAATAAGTAAGCTCCTGTGGATTTGATGCAGAGGAAAGTGTAAGCCATAGGAGGAAGGCATAGGCAGTCTGTTGTTGGAAGGGCGCCCAAGGTTGCCTGCATCTGTTCCGCCAGAAAGATCATTGGCAAAGATACACAGCTGCTTGTGTCCACTGAGAATGTGCCAAGAGGCCAGCCTTTTCAGTAGGTGCTGTGGGGAGATGAAGGAATGAGTCTCCTGGCCAGTTGGTTTGCTTGAGGATGGGTTAGAGGAAGGCCCCACAGGCCTTTTCCCTGGGGATCAGAAAACCTAAAGTATTTGAAGATAAGAATTTATGCATGCACCTTACGGAGTCATAATCTTAACATCTTTTGGTAATAGAGTTTTCCTATATGTTCAGAACTTGATATAATTGAAAACTGCAAACCCAATATTTAAAATGGCAAAATATGGGTTTTATGAAGATTTTAAAAAGTTATGACCTGGAAAATACTTATTCCTAAGTTTGCTATATCTTTCCATATACATAAAAGACTTTTCTTCAAGAATTCAGCTTGCAGCCAGTACATCTGCTGTTCTTATGAGGAAATTAAAATAAGCTATTTTTGTGGAAGTTAAGCTGAGAACGTTAAGCCAGCTTGTGCCAAAATACCCATTCAAGATTTTGTTTCATTACATTGAATTTACTTATCTTTATGTTAGCTCTCTAAGGACACTGAACTTTTAAAATACCCATTTATTTTGTACAAGGAAGCCTCCTTTTTCATTAAACACGGTTTTATGTGGTTTTAAGTTTTGTTTGACCGTGCACAACCTTTATATGCTGTAACACATCCTACATGCCATTGTGAATGTCAGATTGTTATCTAAGTTTGGCATTCACATTCGCAGGTTTGTATAAGACTCAATACCACTAGTCTTTGCAGTGAAAGCCTGGGAGACGTCTTTCATTCCCAAAGGGTGGTCAACGATGAGCTACAGTCTTTCTGGAGAGAAACCTTTCTTGTATGTGTTCTGACTTTCAGGGCTACTGGGAACCATTATACCAATCGGTCATTAGGAAACTAACTTTTCTTTCATTTCTTACGTCTTGCAAATCCACAGCAGTAACACTCAATGGCTTTCTTATTGGTGGTTCAGTTCTGCCTACAAGAATGTTTACTAGTTCCCCCAGATTATTTATTGAAGTCAATTTTCAGCATGAGGAAAGTAGACTAGAAATACCCAGAGCCAGCTTTGAGTTGCCTATAGTCTGATTCAGCCTTCAAGCTTTGAAATGCATGTGGATCCCTTGAAAATTTTGTTAAATAAACTGAGTCTGAGTCAGTGGGTCTAAGGGCGGGATCGAAAGTGATACCAAGATAGGTGGACCCCAGATATTGACCTTACACTTTGAGGTGTAAGAGTCCTGACTTCATAGGAAGGTCATAGGAAGGTCATATGAGTGACTGTATATCATGCACCCGTCACACATTTACCCAGACTTTGGCCACCATCTATAGCAGCAGAGGATAACGGTTATCTAATACAGAACAAAGAGAACACAACACTGCCTAGCCTGTAGAGAATTCTTGACATTTCTAAGCTAACCATAAAGATACAGACTGATACAGAGGTAGACATCAGCTTATGAGACCTAACTATTTATGCATTGTTTAGACTGCCCAAATATGTTTTTGATATGCAAAACACATTTTCGTCAGGTCACTTTGGCTTTCTAAACTCTTGACCACTTAGTCTGAAAGGAGAATACTTAGTGGGTAAGGAGGATTAATCCTTAATGAAAATGCCTTCGGAGCCCAGGTGGGACTTTTGAATGCACACTAAGGTTGGGATTAAAGTAGGAGGGTCCTAAGAGGACAGATGCTTTATCCTATCTTGCAATGTGACACATTGAACTTAGCACAGCTAGAACGTCCACGTTTTTCAAGAAAAACCTGAAATACAAGTTTCTTGTGAAATTTCCCGTTTTTACAATGTTTACTACCAATTGAAATTCTTTAAAATCATCCAAGCCAAGAAAGCACATCTGGGTGCCATGAGCCATCGGCTGGCAATGCCCAGTGCATAATCCACTGTGGTCTCTGAATATACATCTCACGACTGGAAGTTATAAATTTTCAAAATGAAACTCACTGCTCTTCTGTCCTTGGACGGCTCAGAAGGAAGTTTCTGGTTTCTGCCTCTGGTAAACGGGGTCTTTAATGCTGCCTTTCCTTCTCCTCTCTCATTCCAGATTACAGGACAGGCCCATGTTTCACACAAGTCAATAACCAGATGTGCCAGGGGCAGCTGACAGGCATCGTCTGCACGAAGACACTGTGCTGTGCCACCATTGGACGAGCCTGGGGTCATCCCTGTGAGATGTGTCCAGCCCAGCCTCAACCCTGTCGCCGGGGCTTTATCCCCAATATCCGCACGGGAGCATGTCAGGGTGAGTCTGTTATGTTTACCATGCCAAGTGCCACCTCTTTGACTGGAGTCAGCAAACCAGAAACTGTTTATGGGAACCTTGAAAACAGTACCCACTGCTGTAAACGAAGACTGCTTCTTCGTTTCCCAGTTGCCCTGACCTGAATAATCACACAGAAACTATATTAATTACAACACTGTTTGATCAATGGCTCAGGCATATTTCTAGCTAGCTCTTGCACCTTAAATTAACCCATTTCTATTTGTCTTTGTATTGCCATGTTTCTGTGGTACTATGTCATTTTCTACATGTCTTGTTTCCTCTCTAGCAGACTTGCCTCTCTCTCTCTTCTTTGTCAGTTACATGGCATCTGCCTGACTCTACCTTCTTTCTCCCTGAATTCCATTTACTTTTTCTGCCTACCTATATTCTGCCCTGCCACAGGCCAAAGCAGGTTCTTTATTAACCAATAGTAATAAAACATTCATACCATACAGAGGGGAAATCCCACATCATGTTGCCATGTGGATCTGTTCAGAAGTATGACAGATGTAGTTTATATTTTAGTCACCTAGTGGAAAGTTTCAGTTCTTAACATTAATGGAGAAGAATAAGATGATAAATAAAGAAACTTTTAAAAAAACTAACTCCTAAAATATGTAATGCAATGAGAGGGCAAACTGCTCTATGTCCGTATTCTGACGGCACAATTCTTTCCACACCCATAGTGCACTACATATACACTTTATTGTCTGAGAGAAACTGATTTCTTCTCTCTCCTGATCATCCATGATGCCTTTCTCTCCAGGTAATCTCCAGGGCCTCCCATGCCTCATAAGTGGCACTGTACATATATCAAGGGCAGATCTGGGGCCTGAAGCTCCATGGCCACAGAGTCCAACCCAAGTACCTAGACTGTGTAATATGATTTCTAATTGGTCTTAATAATAAAAACGTGGAGTCTGATATTCAGGGGTGATCTTTATCTTTAGTCACCTAATGGAAAGTTTCAGTTCTTAACATTAATGGGGAAGAATAAGATGACAAATAAAGAAACTTTTAAAAAACTAATTCCTAAAATATGTAATGCATATTACATGATGAAAGATCAGAGAAGCAGAGCAGCCAGCCACTAGTTCTTACCTATACAAAATTCTCAGATCGAATGGGGTATACTGTCTCTACAAGTCCTCAGACTGAATGCCTTCTCTGCTAAACCTCAGACTGAATCCTGAGCTCCTGGCTCCTCCCACATTATATTTCTCTCTCCCCCCAGCCATATCACTTCCTGTCTCCACTTCCCTAGTGCTGGGATTAATGGTGTGAGCAACCACGACTTGAATTTGTTTCACTTTTAGATTTACTCAGTCTTTTGTAGCCCAGGGTAGCATTGAACTCACAGAGATTGTCTGCCTCTGTCTCCAGAGTGCTGGGATTAAAGGTGTTCACTACCACTGTTTTGCCTCTATGGCTAAGCAGTGTGGCTAGCTCCATACTCTGATCTTCAGGCAAGCTTTATTTGCTAAAGCTCAAACAAAATGTCACTACAGGAATGGTGCCACTCATTTTTAGCCAATAGAAACCTTGACATTCACTGACTACTTCTCTGATGCCATATGTACTAAATCCATTTTTAGAAAGTGAAAATAATCTTTCTAGTAAATCATTTAGATGTAAGGGAGTTTAGATGACTTTTATATTATTGACAGAAATGATGTTGTTTCAGTTTGAGACACAGACATTAGATGAACTATTATAAGTAAATCATGATCAAGGTTAGAGCTAAACGTTTCTGACTGAATTCAGCAAGTATGTGAGATGTGATGATGGCATCAGTCCCATTAAATAAATGTCATAGTTTAGGAAGCAGACCAGTGTGTCTCCATGCCAAAATTACAACTGAGGATGCACATATAACCTTAGTTCACTGAACAATAAACCGTGAGCAATTTGATAAATTTTAAAAAAATAAACAGTAGCCTCAAAAGATTTTTGCCAGTTTTGTAGTTTTATTAGAAGGATATCTCAAATAGTATCCCTAAGTTGAAAAATCCAAATTCTATAAGACTCCCTAAACCAAGAACATTTTGTGCACTGACATGATACCATGAATGGCAAAGTTCCACTGTGACCTCATATGGTAAGTTGATATTAAAATGCACAGAATCAGGGCCTGTCTAAATGGCTCAGCAGTTAAAAGTATTTGCTACTCTTACAGAAGAACCAAATTTGGTTCCCTAAATTTACATTAGGAGGCTCATTATTGCCTCTAATTTGTTCTCCAGGGATCTGTAACATGAGGGCCTGCTTGTTGGGGTTTCTGTCCTGCCCAGTTCCCACAGTCATTAGGTCCCAAAGAATCACACAGAAGGTCTACATAAGTTATAAAACTTATTGGCCCATTAGTTCAGACTTCATAGTAGCTCTTATAACTTACATTAGCCCATTATTCTATTATATGTTAGCCACATGGCTCAGTACCTTTTTCACTAAGGCAGGTCACATCCTGTTTCTTCAGTGTCTGGACAGGACTACAGAAAGAGCTTTCTTCTTCCCAGAATTCTCCTCTTCTCATTGCCCCCCCTCTACTTCCTGTCTGGTTGTCCTGCCTATATTTCCTGCCTGGCTATTGGCCAATCAGTGTTTATTTAAAACATAATTGACAGAATACAGAATTGTCTCATACCACTCCCCCCCCCTTTTTTTTAAACAAAGGAAAATATTCATAGTCTATTTTTTGGGAATATGAGCATAGTATTCCAGGCTACTTCCGGCTGATTGGGGGCACTGATAATCTTATGGGCACCTAAAGAAAATTTAGAGTTATGGTCAAGTCCTGACTGGAGTATTCTGTGAGGTTTGATCATCTCAGGCAGCATCTTGAATTTGTTCTGGATGTAGAACTGAGACATCTGGGCCATCTGTTCCTACCAAAGATTTCTCAGATGGTCTTCCTTAATCAAACCTGATTTTAATTAACTCAGAATAAATCCACAACCTCTTATTTCCTGTAATCTCTTTTTTGAATCTCTTCTCCAAAGTAATATACCTTTTGCCTTCAATTTTGAAGTCAAGGTATTTTCAAAATACTTATCTTGGATTAATTCAGCAGCATTTATATGCAAATATCTTTTAGCAGCTGTTGCTCCTTCGTCAGCATTCAAACATTTCAAAGAGAGCATAATAACATACAGTATCCATATTCTCTGTGTGTTTTCCATCTTTATGTGATTTTATTTTATACTCTATTTCTGTTATTTTTAATTTTTGGCTTTTTGAGACAGAGTTTCTGTGTACCTGCACTCGTCTGGAAAGCACACAGAACCTCATGCATGTGGACAAAGAAAAAATTAATCTATTCAAAAATGCATCACCATTAGTCCTGAGTAAAATTATTGTGAAGCACTGTGTTCAAGTATGTAAAGCATAAATAAGCTTTGTGTTTAGAGTTGTGCCCCGTTCCCAAGGCATCCCATGTGTGCTGATACTCCAGATTGAAATGGACTGTCTCAGCTCAGTTAAGACAACCCATGATTATACTGGTGTGAATTAATCACATCTTAATCACTGTGTCATAGTGATCTTCAGAAGAGAGCTCCAGGGACACTGAGGGAATGACAAGACAACTCCACAGATCAGAAATTGAATATTTATCAAGAATAAAAGTCAGGTCACTTGTGGACTTATGAGGCTTTTTCTAGTAGCTATTACAGAGAAAACTTAGGATGAAAGCTGTGTTAAATGCTGATTTTAATATTCTTCACTACAAATAGGAAGCTTTTCTATTTTTCTTGTGAACACTCACCGGTCTGAGAATTGAAACTATTTTCTTTATGTATAGATGTACTTTAATACATTCTAGATATACCCTTCTCTAGAGGCTTCTAGAGAATTAGTGTACATAGGACACCATAAGCATAGGTAACTATTAAAAATAAGATAACCCATTGCATAGATATTATAATAATGTGTTTTCTTTATTCTGCATCACCTTTCAGCTTCTAATATACTTCTTTTCTCTTTGGCTTAGTTCCCTGACTGTAGAATGTAATTTCATAAAGGCAGGCATCTTTTAATTCACTGGTGAGCTTGGGGCATGTCGGACAATGCCTACTGTGAGTCCACACACAGAAAAGGCAGTAAATATCCTTTGGGCCAAGAAATAGTTGCAGGATTTAAATGCCTTCAAACTTAGTATTTCAAGGAAAGAAATCATCTGGGTTAAAAGTCATGAAGCCAAGGTAGGCACAATTATTAAATCTCCTCATCCATATGTGTATGTCTATTTCCCTTCGGTGTTCTGGCAGAGGCCTCATATTTCAGAGCACAACTGTTTAAGGGATGTGTCGTCCATGTTGGGATTCTGTAGGCAGGCGTTAGTAATGTCCCAAGATTTACTTGCTTGGTTTTGCTTATGCAGCAGAGGTTAAGTTTTGGACTTCATTTGCCTCAAAACTCCAATAGACTAGCACAGTAATAGAAACAAAGTAAAACTTAACGCATGGTTAAAATGTCTGGGAAAGCGAAATGAGAGGTTCTGCTTCATTTCAAGATCGCGCGGCACAGTTAGGAAGTTTCCATATGTGTGCTAATTCTCCGTTTAGAAGGTTTCTAGACTACAGCTTTCTATGATTTCATTTTCTCTTGTTCCTAGACTGTTTCCTGAACATTTCTGCTAGTTAGTTTGGGAGAGGTGGTACATTAAAAATGACACACTGGCATGCATGTCACACGTTTTTTTGATAATACTGGTCGGTCACTTTATAGGATGTTTGGAATTTTTTTAAGTTAAAAACAAATGTCAGATGCATAGAAGACAATAGAAATTGCTTTAGTTCCGACTTGAAAACACTGATCATACTAACCAAGGCAGGCCATCTCTGAGAGTTGGTTACCCTATGGCTCTTGCAGTTTCTATTGGTCCATGGCTTAAGAGAGAATAAAACAACATGGCTTCGTAAAGAACACAGTAACTGTGAGAAATGAGAGGCAATACAAAATTAAGATAATACTTTAGGAAACTTAATCTTTGGAGAAAATAGGAAGATTTATTGTGATGACTTTTTAAGTTTTAGCTCTGTCTATGATAATATTCTATAACTAGATAAGCAGTATCAAGTGTACATTCTTGGGGTGCTTAACAACTTTGTCTTCTTTAATGTTGATAGTGGGGTGAGTTCTTGTTTTGTTCTCTATGCACACTTAGTGGTGTGCCATCTCCAACCTTCATCCACATTTAGTGGTGTGCCATCTCCATTTCCGTGGCACTAAGTGACCAAAGTTAGCTCATAGTAACCTTTAGGTTTGAGCTATCACAAACCAAGTGAATTCAAAATTTTGATAGTTGTATTAAATCCTTCCAAGAATTTTTATGAGATTTTATGTCCTATGTAAACAGCTATTTATTTGCATGTGTATACTATTTTCATATAGTTTGTGTTTTATCTATTCATATGCATATATTCTAATTAGAAGTGATATTTTACTTTCGATTAATACCTGATATTTTGTCTTTTGTAATTGTAAATAAATGTATCCACTTCAAATCTTTAGTTATATTAAGATGTAAGCAATAATTATTAATTTATGTCATTGATGGTTAAGTATTGGGCTTTTAAATGTTTCTGCTTGTTCCAAAACTTAAAAACATGGTGAAGAAATTTGTTTATTAAATTTTAGTTCTTGGTTGAAAAGGAGATTTGGCTATTACCTTGGTTAATATAAATTAGTGAAGATATTTATAGCCAAAACACACATAACTTGGCTGTATACATTGAACAAACTAATCATGTAATGAATAAGTCTAATCTTAAATGAGCATTCTGTCAACATGAGCCACTACTACACATTTCTGATTTATCGAGGCTTTTAAAATCATGAATTGGAGTTGAAGTCTGATATTTGTTTTTCTAATCTATAGGTTCATTATGGCTTTAATTTAATTCAGTAATATGAAGGACTATATTGATTAATATTTCCCTCTGCTTTTAAGAAAACCTTTAAATTCCTGGGATAAACATCTTCTGGTCCTGTTACACAGTTTTTTTTCATGTATTCCTAAGTTTGACTCATAATTTTGTGTGCCTATCCCAGAGGAAGATTATCCAATTCTGTTCTTTTTATTCATGCTTCCTTTGGTATTGTCTTGGTCTGACTTTGAGGTCAGACAGATATCTTCTTAGTCACGTCGGCAGGACAGCATCACATTTTCGTGCTGTGAGAGTTTGGATGACATTTCTGTCATTTTCCCTTAAATCTTTGATTGGCTTCAGTGGCATGTCCATTGAGACATGAAGTGTTCTCTGTGTTAAACTGTGAATGAGACTGCCTTAATGGATATACTTTATTCTTAATGTCTGTTTGTTCTTGACTGAGCCTTGGCATTTGTACCTTTCAACAGACTTGTATATTTCACCTTAATCATTGAATTCCTGCCATTCATTCTTTAGATCTTTTTTATCTTTGTAGACTCTGTGGTGATATGTTCATTCTCATTACTTGTATTATAAAATAAGGGTTTTTTTATATCTGTAATCAATACTGACACAATACATCAATTTTACTCATATTCCCAGAAACCCTGAAATTACAGTAGTTATCTATATGTTTTTTTTGTTTTATATTTTGTCATATTCCCTTGAATTTATTCACTTCACATTTAATTAATGCTTTTAAAATGTGTGGATATAAAAAGTTAGATCATTGGGCATAGAACTTAACGCTTTTTGCAATATAGACATTTTGCTGCTCAACATTTACCTCTGGCTACCAGTTTAGCAATAGCTCACAAGCCTTATTTGGTATATTTTCATTGTTTAATTAAAAACATGTTCAGTTTGCCTTATGATTTCTGTTTTAATTCATGCATTATTGTTACATTTCAATATCTGAGCTTTGTCTTAGATCTTCTTCATTTTTGCTTTTAGTTTAACCCCTGTGCTTACATAACTTACTTTCTATGCTTTGTATGGTGTACACACCACACCACACCACACACACACACACACACACACACACACACACACACCACCTGTCCAGGGATTCTGCCCTATATCCATGGCAGAGAGATCTCGTGCCTTTGAATCCTCAGGGTTCATAGTCACTGAACTCCATGAGGAAGCACGTTGGGAGCATTCATTTTACCATTCACTGGGAAACTGAGAAGATAATGATAAACTCCATGCCAGAACCAAGAAAACACACAGTAAGAAGCATTCTTTGGCATAACCAAATCGGTAGATTATCTACAGCACAGACCAGCACAGGTGGATCTCCAGAAGACCTGTGTGACATGCATGGTACCATCTACATAAGTTAAATAACAAGCATGCAAAGAGGGTCTGCTTCCCTCAGCTTGTTGTCCTAGAACATTTTCCCTGGACATAAAAGAAAAATACTGATCTAGTCTGGGAATCAATTTTGTTTATGTTTAAAATGTTTTCTTCTTGCAGACGTTGACGAATGCCAGGCGATTCCGGGGTTGTGCCAGGGAGGAAACTGTCTCAACACCGTGGGGTCTTTCGAGTGCAGATGCCCTGCTGGCCACAAGCAGAGCGAGACAACTCAGAAGTGCGAAGGTGAGATTGCCTCGGGTGCAAGCCCGGTGGCTGATCCTGAATCCAGGGAAAACTACGCGTTTGGAACTTCTCAAACTAACAACTATTATCCTGATTCTTTATCTTAATATGGAGGTGTGCATGTAGCCCATAGATTTGGTTTTAGGAGCATGTCCTATAGGCTTGAAGTGAACATTCTGTATCTGACTGATCTCACTGCCTCTGAGGTAGTAAGAGTGAGTGCGAGTGCCGTTTAGCCTTTTATAATTTCTTTCATAAGGTAAGTTTCATTTCATCTGTGAATTCATTTCAAGTAAATTTAGTGTTCTAATTTATCTGTGATAAAGTCTCCATCATTATAAAACTTAAGAAATGTCTAAACGCATATAGCTTCAAAGATCATGTATATTTTTATAATGCTTTCAGCAGGACTGAAATCTCTCCGTCGTTACCTTACTTTAATCAATTTATGTCATCACAGGTAAATTTTTAATGCATATGTCCATGTATGTGTGTGTGTGTGTACACGCTCACATGTGCGTGTACCTAGTGTATGTGTATGTGTGTGTTTGTGTGCATATTCCTGTGTGTGATGACAATGTTCCTGTGTGTGAGGAGAGGCGTGTACATGCTTTGGTGTGCACTTGCTTTGGTGTGCACATGCCATGGTATGCACAAGGAAGTTAGAGGACAGCATCAGGTGCCTATCCTCCTCTTCCATCTGATTCAAGACAGGGCTCTTGGATTCTCCTCGTTCTGCCTTCTGTCTCACTATGAGAGCACTGGGGTTACATAAATGCTACCACAGCAAACTTTAAATTAATACTGCAGATCTGAACTTAGAGCCTCATGCTTATACTCCAAGTCACCATCTAGCCCAAAGGTACTTTCTAAAGACAGTAACATATGATTATTCTAGCTAGTTGTAGAAAAAGATCCCCGTTTACTCTAGTTCAGGTTTTTCCTTTTATGGAAGGCAATAGTTGGATTACTTTATGTTGACCAGTTATAAAGAAGCATACCCATTTACATAGACAAGAAAATGGGAAAGTGGAAAGTGAGTACTTCATTGTACACAGCAAATGGGTATCTGAGTGCCATTGGGAAAGAGGAGAGAGCATATGGGCATCGAGGCTGCTGTTTCACTCCTTGCTACACAATTTTGTGTTAGTATCATTTTCTGCTATCCATGTTCTTCTATTAGTTATAGTCAGTCAGCACTTGTCTTCACGGTCTTACACATTTAACAGTGTTGCCAGCTAATTTTTTGATCCTCACAACAGCAAAGTGAGGAGAATGCCGTTGATTATTTTAAGGACCACATAAAATTTCTCTGGAATTCTTTCTAATAATATTCAAGTATTTGCACTACTTCAATATGATATTGATCATCAGTGTGCTTGAAATGCAAAGGTTAAAAAACTCTTGCATAATGTGGGAAATTAATCTGAATTAGCGCCAGAAATGGACCAAACATAAATGGTCTACCGAAAGAGTGCTGCTATTCCAGTTTTCCCTCCTAGGCCTTTGGAGGAGTTTGTCCTATTGCTCACTCCAAACTTTATCCAAGAGTGAGGGAAGAAAAGCCAGTCTTTGATTGTAGGTGAGAAGGCGCAGCCACTGGCTGATTCTAGTGGTTGTGACATTCCCGTTCCACATCAAACAATGACTTTCTTTTTAGTTGAATGTGGAAGAAGTCTTTTCTCCATCACGCTTCATCAAAAGAGCATGCAGAGCCAAGGCAGAGCTCAGGGGAAGACAGGACCACTCTTTATTCCCACTCGCCAAGTTCTCTGGGAATGGGAGTTAGAGCTATACCATAGGCACCACCCAGGGCCCCGAAGCCAGTCATGTCTTGGCTTACATCCTGTCCAGGCAGCCAACTCCATTTAAACATTGCCCAGAAAGAATTATATGATTTAGTATTTGTGATTTGTGGAAATGAAGGAATTGGAACAAGGGTTGATTAGGAATTGAAACCTGAAAGTTTTGTGAAAGCGCCGCTTGTTAGAAGGCATATGTATTTAGAGATGTCTTAAAAGTGCCCATTATCAATTTTCTTTGGGTAATACTGTTCCTGTGTATAAAAGAGCAAACAGTCCTTACATAGAATTATTTAATTCAATTGATATCAAAGTGTATCTTGGAATACCAGAGCTTTGGCTACTATATACAATGTCTGGTTTTGAATTATATTCACATATAGTTTAATATTGTGTTATCATAAGTTCAAATTGATGGATGTTCTAACTAAAAATATTGCCACAGCAGTTACTTTTTTATTATCAGAACCTAGGTATTTATATTTCAGTGTTAAAATGTAAAATGGAATACTGGCAGATTTATTTTTAAATTATGTCCTTCCTGTTTTAACTATATGAAATTCCATGCTTTTGTTCTCGTAAAAGATACCTCTGAATATCTAAGTTCCTCTGTCTTCCCCAGACTAAAAGGGCACAGCATTGTGAGTGTGAGTCAATGGAGTGATGGTATTTTTTGTAGGTAACCACAACACAGGGCTGTCGATTTTGGGGAATTGTGATGTCAATGCACTTTGTGTGTGTCTGTTGACTGTTTCTCCCCAATGCTTGAATGAGATCCCCGAGGACAGAAGCTCTTCCTTCTTCACTACCATACCCAAACCCGAGAGCAATTTCTGATAGGTGTGGCAGACTCCTTACCAATAGACGCTGACCAGCAGGAGCCGAAGTTTTTTAAATGGTTATCTGTTGACCTGAGTTCATGTCCAAAACGTAGGCCATCTGTGAGACCAGGATAAAACTGGGTTTAGAAAGAGGAAATTTGCCACAAAGAAATTATTTCATTGGGCCAGCTTTTATTTTCCTTTAAAAAAAGTTTATTCCTTTATTTATTTATTCTTTATTGGATTGATTGATTGACTGATTGATTGATTTGGAGACTGGGACTCACCATATAGCCCTGGATGCCTGGAACTCACTATACAGTCCAGCTGTCCTTAAACTTTTACCAATCTTCCTGCCTCTGGAAGGAAGTCTATCTTCAGAATCTAGAGTTATTGGAGAGTACCACAATGCCTTACGTTCATTTTTTTTAAATTTCATTTTTGTATGTCCACCACTGGGAGACCAAGATAAACTTTAACTGTGGTGTGTTGTCTTTATCTTCTGAGTCATTGTCCCTTTATGTTGACCTATCATTCTGAGGTTAGGGAAACTTTGCCTTCTATGAAGAAGGAAGAACAGCTCTGCTGCCTGCTTGTGAATTAGAGCATCCTCCTTCTATATTGTGGAAGACTTGATCTGCCAGTCATGGAAGTTTGTGCACGAATGGCTTTTGTTCTGGTTCAGGGTGAGGACAGACTACATCTCCTTAATGTTTGAAGCCTGAGTTTTGCTGCCATCATGGAAGCTGTGGTGCTTAATATAGGTGATCTGGGATGTTTCTGCTATGCAACTGGTTTCCCCTCTCATGCTCAGTATGGTCTACTGCTCAAGACCTTAATCTCAGCCCACATCTGGAATAAGTACACATCCATATTTGTCCATGTGTGTGGAAAGAAAGCCATTTCTCTCTTCTCTTTGGTTAGGGGTACAGTTCCATAAGCTTCCTGACGATAGATACTGCGGCCTTGCTTATTTTCAATTCTGTCAGACAGCAGACAAATGACTCTTCAGTGGAGTAAATGATCCCTTCACATCCCAAGAGGTGGTTGGTCCGGCCACTTATCCCACTCAGACATTCATGAATATAAATATCCTGGTAGCTTAAATGAAGAGGAGACACTAAGGTCTGTGTAGTGCTGACACGCCACTGAGACTGAGCCGCTTGCTTCTTTCCGCAAACATGCTATGTTGGTTTGTTTAGCCCTGCACATGGCTAGAGACCAGTGGGTGCCAGATGTCCTCCCCTCGTTCCCACCGTACCTTCTGTAACATTCCCGAGTCTTTTATTCGGTCTTGGCGCGTTGTGCCTGCAGGAAAGCTGCATTACAGTCTTTCCTTCTAGTGCTCCTTGTGTGTCGGGCGCTTATGTTCAATTTATCCTGAAGAGTCTTTGGCCTTGGTGTATTTATTTATACAGGGTCTTGTCCCTTGGAGTCTGAGACAGCAAATGCATTTATTTGTGCTTGGGACACTCCCAGAATGTGTTGGCTCGGTGTCCTTTGCTGCTGTTGCAACTCTGCTTCACTAAGCCTGGGAAGATAAATTCTCTGTAGTAGGATGAAAATTATTTGCTTCTACTCAGATTTCCAAGAGTAAATTAATTTTAAAAAAATAAATGCATCAGCTATTTCTTATAGTGAAGGCTATGTATGGGTTGGATAATGAGGGAAGACAGTGGTTAGAAATGGAAGCTGATGAAGGTCACCAATAAAAAAAATGGTGAAAACCAACATCACTTAAATCCTGCAGAAAGCTTAGAACTTTGAGGTTGAAACAGATCTATTCCCTCTGTTAAATATAGAATATTGAATATGAGACTGCCATATCTAAACCTATTTCCTGACCCCATAATAAAACATACTTAATCTCTCTGTCACAAATCTCACTGCGTTTTAGGTTGCTTTGTTATTTTTCTCATGCCTGGGTCTGCCAGCAGACTCCATGTAGCAATAATAATGGCTAATGTTCACTATGCACTTACTATAACCTCTGGCAATACTGGGGCAGTAAGATAACCCAATTTATGCTGGCTGTTTTACTGAATCATCACAACGGAGCAGGAGGGTAGCCTACTAACACTAATCTACTCCCCCACTGAAAACATCAAAGCACAAAAGGCCTAGGAACTCTCTCCAGGTAATGTGACTAAAATGTGGCATTATTGAGATCCAGCCTGTTCTTGGTCAGGGCTGTCAATCAGACAGGTGGGTGATGGGAGGCACAGCCCAGAGAGGCACAGCCCACTGAACAGTAGCCGAGGAATTCAGCCTTTTCTTAGTTTGTGTATTGTGGCATATCTCTGAAATATCTAAGGAGATCAGAATTAGATGCTGTTTTGTGGTCCACTCACTGGCTGTGGAGTCAGTAAACTTCATGAATGGAAAAAAGCCAGTTCTGCCTGATGTAACAAAGATAGAAAACATGGAAATTAATCCTTTCTTCTTCTGTTCGTCCTGCCTGTTCACAAGAAGCTTTCCCATGCCGTCGATGACAGTAATTGTATGTAACCAGGAGCTCTGTGGCTCCAGATGAGTTGCCATCCCTGTTCTCTACTTGGACTGGGCATTTGAAGCATCCCCACACAGCCAGTGTATGTGTGCTTTTCAGGAGACTGGCCCACAGGTCTGTTTCTTTAGGAAGCTTACTTCCCACTGAAATGCCTTCTGCTTCCTCTCTGGATTATTGATGCATTTATATACTCAGCTAGTGGGTTTTCTGGTACAGTCTCTATTCATTAAAATATGATTTAATCTGTACCACTTCATCGAACTAATCCCCCTACCAAGACTACGGAACATTAGGAAGTCTAGGAAAGCAAGAGTCTGGGCTAAGGGAGTAGAACTGAAATAATTCCCTTCTTCGTGGAAAAGGTCCATAGCACCACCCTAGAGAAATAGTCCTAAAAAATGACTGTGTTTAACCACTTTTGTGGAAAGATAAGGTAAAATTTTAAAAGTCAAAAATTAAGGAGTATGATAACAATGCCTTTAATCCCAGCACTAGGAAGAGAGATGGCACTTTAGACTAAAGCATGACTTTAAAAGATATTAATTATTTACTATAGTGTTTGTGAGATATTAATTATTTACTATAGTGTTTGTGAGATATTAATTATTTACTATAGTGTTTGTGAGATATTAATTATTTACTATAGTGTTTGTGAGATATTAATTATTTACTATAGTGTTTGTGTTGTTAGCTTTTTGGTCCAAGAAACTTAGGGTTAAGCATAAAAAAATAAATAATAATAATAATAAACCACACAGGAAGTGTCTCTGAAGGGTTCTCCTCAAAGACTGAGAGAGAGTTTTGTTTTGTTTTCTGTTTTTCACATCTTTGGCTTCTTTATCTCCCATCTAAGGTGACATATGGTGATGGGCTATAAAGACTGAGTAAGAAAGAGAGAGGAAAGAAGTGGGTTACAGGAGAGATCTGGGAGATGGTGGAGTCACACACCACCTAACACACTGACCAACAGGTGACTTGCCCAGTTACTTTATCCTTGACTGTCAGGGGTTTAGCATGCAGATAGCCTGGCCCAAAGAAATTCAACAAGGAAAGTCCAGTAAAACAATACAAATACATATCATGTAGTCAATCAAGGAGGTGATCAATACAGCAAATGATGTTCAGATAACTGGATATTAAATTTGAAAAATATTAGATTGGAATGTCACATGACATATAGTCCTAGGCCCAAAAAGACATAACTTCAACATTTTGTCAACCCTGGATCTGTAGAGGAATAGATGGGCAATTTCAGACTACAAAATAGAATAAATTCCATGCTAATAAAAGAGAAAAACTCCACAAACGTGAATAAAAGACATATGAAAAAGTGAAAAAATGCTGTTCTTAGTACAGATAAAGACAAATTTTTCAAAATATGTAAAGAAATTCTGTGAATCAATAAGAACATATCTAATACAAAGATGAGCAAAGACCTGATTTAACTTGACAAAGACAATTATTTGACTGCTATTTTAAACATATTTTTCCTTACATAGAATAAAAATATGTAAACCAATACAGGGATAACTTTTTTGACCAATAATCTATGACAAAATAAAATTCTAATTTCACTAAAGGTGTTAGGCCATAAATATAATCATAAATTCCTGACAAAAATATCAGGAGTATTTTGACTACCAAAATACAAATGTACTTCTCATTTAATCTATTAACTTTAATCCTAAAATGTTATCCTATCTATATTCATCTTTAAAAATATAGACATAAAGTTATGTTTTCTTTTCTATATAGGCAAAATACAGTAAACTATATCTACAGAAGTGGAGTTAAAGAATAAAATAGGAAATGATGACCTTTTAAAAACTTGTGGTTGCCTCATATGTTTATGTAAGTGTATTAAAGATATATTTCCCATGACAAAAGCAAGTTGTAAAACATTTCCATACAAAAGATAAAATGTTTTGTGTTGAAGGCTAGACCAAACTGAGACTTTCCATCAAGTCCTGGTTGTAGAAAAGAAACATAATTCCTTCTCTAAAACCAGGAATACGCTTGGTAGAGTTGGTAATGGCCTGAGGCCAGACCTGGGAAAAACTGTGGCTTGTGATCCTGAGAACCCTACTCTTCCCACCATCTAAGGGCTATGGTTATTAGTCTTCAAGATGCTGTGTGCTTGGTCTCTGATGCCCTTGGAATATCCTGTGTTCTCCTTGTGCAACATTGCTTGATTAGTTCCCTGCTGAGCTGACTTCATCCCATCATATAGTGGCTTTGTACTGACTCTGCCCTACTTTTTTTCCACAAAAAAAGAATAGTATATGAGATGCTGTTCTCAATAAATTTGCTTGACATGAGGCATAGGTTGTACAAGACCCCTGTACCCTAGCTTTCCTGTTTTCTCATATTCTAACCATAATCCTAAAGAAAGACCTACTGGCACAGGTCAGTTTTATGTGTGTATGGATTTGCATATTTCTGCAGACTATCAGTGGAAGGACTTGAGGGAATTCTCATTCAGTATTTTAAAACATAAAAATTGGATGATTTAGAAAAAGAATGGGAAGGCAACTTTTCATTTAGTGCACCAGCTGATGGTTTTGTTCTTTTTTGAAACATCTAAGAATAGTAATTATCTACTTAAAAATAGGAATTGATGCACGATTAATAAAAACTCAGAGAGAGAAATTGGGGTTCAACTTGAAGGTCAGAAAAGCAAAGCAACCAGCCACTGACACTTGCCTCTACCTCAGTCTAAAATAATGATCCTGCCTCCAAGAATTTCAGAATGAGACTGTGTGTGAGAGCTGTCTCCTCCCATTTCATAATCCTCTCTAGAGCTGGGATTAATGGTGTGCATCACTGGGATTAAAGGCATTCACTGCCTGATTGCTATGGCAACTAGTGTGTCTATTGGGATTAAAGGTGTGTATTACCAATGACTGGTCTGTAAGGCTGTCCAGGGGGCTATTTTACTCTCTGATCTTCAGGCAAGCTTTATTTATTAAAATACAAATGAATTGCCACTACAAGGGATAATTATTTGTATTCAGAAAAATTGATAGTAAAATTTCTATGGCCTAAAAATTCTTTTTATTATATATTTATATTGGACTGAAATTTAGAGAAAATTCATTTGGAAAATGGGGAAGTAAATCAAAACTGGAAATTAGGAGCACCTGTTCTCTTATAAACCATCTAGGAATGGCAACCAACAGTGGGGTTATCAGGCTGACCTTTAGATGCCCCCCATTTCATAAACAGAAACACCAGCTCCAAGAAAGAGAGATTAGTGGGGTGGAGTGGTGGTGATAGGGACTCCAGAGGGACAGCAGAGCAGCAGCCCTGAGCTAACCTGTCAAAGAGAGAATAGGTCTATAACCCCAGCGCTGCGAGGTCGAGACACGGGGATCCATGGAGCATTCTGGCAAGTCACTCTAGACAGTCAGCTAGGTAAAAGCCCCTGCCTCAGAAGAAGAAAGAAGGAGGGAGGAAGCGGAGGAAGAAGAAGAAGAAGAAGAAATCAACAATGATTATGATTATGACAATGAGACTAGGATGGAGAGTAGAAAAGAATACTCGACATTGACCTCTGGCCTTCCCATGCACAAGCACCTGCACATATACATACATGCACACACACAGGCAGATCGCATTTTTTAACTTCTATCATAATTGTATTTTAATAATTTTATTCCTAAGTAATAGGAAGCATGTAGAGAGAAATAGTTACTTAGGTGTGAAGTATTACTCAGAATGTACATGGGAAGGGAGAAGAATGGGATACCTGTATCACAAAGTCAACTACCCACACATCAGGCTGGTAGGAGCTATGCCAACACCAGCACATTAAAGTCTCAGCCTTGATACAGTCATCATGATCAACTTTACTGCCAATGATTTCCATATGTGTTATAAAATACAGTATTTCCATGGCATGAATTATTGAGAGTTTTTATATATCATTTCAGTGGGGATGGACATTCAGCACAACATCCAATAAGTAAGACTTAACAAGCTAGCACAAGTTTTCAAAATGTTAAAATTGACATACGGGAGCATATCTTTGCCTCGTCTGATAACCTGCTGAGGGCAAAGACATGGTGATGAGGGAACGTAGCACCAGAAAGTTCATGACCAGTTAATTCCTGTCAGTTCTCCGCTGGCTGTGCTCTCCATGCCCTAGTAAGTTTCATACAAATCACAGCAATGAGCATTTGATACTCTGATAATTAAATGTATATAGCATAAGAACAATCGTGCAATTACACTTTTTCTAGGTCAAATGCTAGAAACCAGTGTTATTTTACCAGTGCCAATGTGTGTTCACGTCCTTTTATAAAGCACTGAAAATTAGGTAGAGTACTGCACATAGTTCTTGCAGTTGAATGTCTCTTGATCCCTGGAAAATTCAAGAACCTCCAAAACACCTTTTTCATACGTGTAAAACAGATGTCACAGGCAAACAGCACTTCCTTTCCCCTTAAACAATTATAATAAACCGGTAGGAGAGGTTTTCCTGGCGGTGTTTGTGAGAAGATAGTGAGTTCAATTTGGAGTTTCCTCAAAATAGAAGGTGCAGTAAACTTTATGCCCTCCAGCAAAAGGGACAGTAATGCCAGATTCATTAATTCAGAAGTGTAATTTCGAAGTTGTTGCTGTTCTTCTAGACCAGTGGTCCTCGACCTGTAGATTGTGACAGTATATCAGATACCCTGCATATCACAATTTATATTTTGATTCATAGCAGTAGCAAAATCACAGTTATAAAGTAGCAGGACCGTTGAAAAAAATAAAATAGCAGGAATGCATCATCATCTAGTTACATCATCTAGTTAGTGGAGAGGTAGTGTGTCTACATCAGCTAGTTAGAGTGGGAGACGGGTGTGCCTACATCAGCTAGTTAGAGTGGGAAACAGGTGTGTCTACATCAGCTAGTTAGACTGAGATGGGGTGGGCCTACATCAGCTAGTTAGAGTGGGAGAGGGTGTGTCTACATCAGCTAATTAGAGAGAGAGATTGTGTATCTACATCAGCTAGTTAGAGAGAGAGATTGTGTATCTACATCAGTTAGAATGGGAGAAGGTGTGTCTACATCAGCTAGTTAGCGTGGGAGAGGGTGTGTCTACATCAGCTAGTTAGAGAGAGAGATTGTGTATCTACATCAGCTAGTTAGAGAGAGAGATTGTGTATCTACATCAGTTAGAATGGGAGAAGGTATGCCTACATCAGCTAGTTAGAGAGAGAGAGATGGTGTGTCTAGATCAGGCCAGTTAGGGTGAGAGTCTGCTGAAGTTCATCAGTGCAACTAGAAGGCTGCAGAGTCAGCCATTTTCATTTCCACAGAAAATGACTCCGTGAATTTTTGTGATTCCACCACTTCCTTGGGAGGGTCCAGGTATGCACTTCATTATAGGCTGAGCCTGAAGAGTGACCCTTCCATACTAGTCACACAATCCATTTTCATACGTACACAGTGTTTATATCATACAGTATATTAACAACTGCTTTTGTGAAGTGTTGGAGATTGAAAACAGGGCCCTGCTCATGTGGGGCACGTTCTCTAATTCCAATCTGCCTCCCCGGCTATGTACCACTACATTAAAAGTTAAACTGAACTTGAAAACACAGAACCTCTTAGGACAATTTTCAACAAAGCAGAACTAAGAAAATACAACTACAGCAATCGCAGGTAGGCTTTCTTTGCAGAAATCGTATGCTGTGTGTATTTGGCAAGTGAGCATAGAGACTTCATTTTTTTGGTTTGAAAAACTGAAAAGTACAGGGGGAGTTGAGCACTCATGACATTACACTACTACAGTGGAATGTAGAACTGGGTTCATTTTCACCTGAGACCATTTATTTAGGAGATAAAAATAAATTACTCATAAATGTATGATTAGAGCATTGAGAAATGATCAACTTCTTTAGCTTTCTTACAGTAGATTGCCAAAATGCTTCTTACAGCATCAAGGTTTTACGCACGGCTTAATAATGGGAGCAGGAGTACAAAGTACTGAATTCCTGAAGCTTTGCCAAGTCCAAATGGTTATAGTAAATTTCACATTGGAATTTCCTGGCTTTCATGTTCATGAAATTTTAGGTTTCCCCAACCTTAAAGGAAGACATTCAATTCATCGTCTCCTCATTGAAAATTTGAAGGAAACTGTGAAAGGTGGGGGGAATTCGTAAAGAATTAGTGAGGGCCTGCTGGGAATACGGGTCTGTGGCAGAGTGCTTACTAAGCAGGTGTGGGACTCTGAACTTGATCTTCAGAGCTGGTAGTGGGAATAAAAACCAGGAAAGATATTGGAAGACAATTTAATAGGGCTCCCCTCTGCTGTTAGAGGTGCACTCTGCACATAGGTGGTTACACTATGCTGAATCATCAATATTGTAAAGTTATGAAGATTAATTAGTTTTATTTATCCTAAAAGTCCATGTTTTAAATGTAATGTTGTTTCCCATGTGTCTTAATTTGGATTAACAAAGGGTAACAAAATATTTTACCCCAAGAAAAATGTTGGTTTAAGGGGGGCGGGGGAGGCAGTTAAGCACTGTTGGTGAGTTATTTCCTTGCTCTCCAAGGAAATCATTTTGGAAAATATATCAAAAACTAAAGTTCATGTTGCTCAACTACGTTCTCAGTGACTTTTATATTTTGAGGTGGAAATAGTTTTCCAGGTGTTGTCACAGTGCCGCAAAGCATCATGATGGCATTGCCTCTTGCTGCCAGCACTTCGTGCCTGAACCACTCCGAACTAGAGTCTAGGAAGATGCAGCATTGATTCCAGGTCAGCGGGGAACCCTTTATTACACTGCACAATAGTAGCCTATTACAAATGCCATTATTCCTAGTGAGCAAGCGCATAAAACTCTTCATGAGAAAGTTCTGCTGGCATCCATTTATGCTAACATACAGAGAGCATTTTAAAAGCACTTTCCTAGACTTGACAGCAGGTGCTATTCCTGCTGCCACACTGTCACCCCATCCTGTCCCCAGTCTTGGTTTGTTGGTCACCACTGCCAGCATCCAGAGAAGAAATGTAGCAAGTCCTTGGGCTCAGCTCAAATCATCACTTTGCAATGATGTTGATGATCTAAGGAAATGTTTATCTGATATTCTCTTTCTTCTTTACATGGTTTCTCTCAGTACTCTGTGTTTGGAATCGGGGAGAGATGCAGAGCTCTTGCTATGCTTGAATAGGAGTCAAGAGTTGCATATCCAATACTTTGTGCTGGTGGCTCTTGAGCACCTTTGTAGATGGAATTTTCTTAGGGCCACAAAATCACAAATAATTATTTGGATACTTATGAGTTATGAAAGTTTGGTCAATAGCTTAGGTTTATTATTAACTAGCTCTTATAACTCAAATCGACACATATCTTTTAATCTACCTTCTTTTACATGGTTTGGTTACCTTTACTTCGTGAAGCCCATGATGCTTGTTCTGCATCCTCTTCCGTCTCCTTGTGACTCTGTTCTTCTTCTTTCTTCTCTCTGCCCATAAAATCCTGCCTAGGTATTGACCATTCAACTTTTTATTAAACCAATCACAGTATAATCTTTGCACAGTATAATCAAATATCTCACAGTATTTCCCCCTTTTTGTCTAAATAAAATGGAAAAGATTTTAACACTGACATCGTAAAGCTATATACTCAGTAAGAACAATTATCAGGTAAGAATTCCATTTACAATATCCATTCCATTTATATTTGGCAATTTTTAAAGAAAATAATGTATTATTTAGCCTGCTTAGTGAGTCCAAAGTTTTGTGCCTAATTTACCTTCTATCATAACTAAGGAAAAATAGAACTGTAACTATCCAGTGTTCAACTCCATCAAAGACCTCAGAAGGATATTATATTACCTGAATAAATAAAGTGCATTGCAAGCAACTTTCAAAAATTTAGAAATGACAGAGACATCTAGCTACCTGGGAAGTCACCCAGAGTTCCTCTGCAGCACTGGAGCATCAAACATTTGGCCTATAATCCTAGAATATCTGGCAGACTCACCTATGAATCAAGAATTTCGAAGAATTGTCTTGCCTTATCTTGACAAAGTTCGACAATCTTTTTCCTTTGTGTCCTCTTAAGTAAGTGAGTACTGGAAATACAAGCACAGACTCCCATGCTTATATGGAAGTGCATTACCACTGAGCCATTTGTCTAGCCTAGCTATTATGTATTAATTCTATTGTGATCTCCTCTCTTTGCTTCATAACTTTCATCCCACTAATTTTATCTGTCTTGGTGGTTTCATCATTCTTTGTCCTTGGCTGACAATCACTTTCCAAAATTCAACTGTTTCAAGATACTCTAACTCAAAGGGTTAATGAAGAGGCCATTGATTTCCCCTAAAATCCCATTCTGTCTTACGTTATTTATTTATTAATTCCAGCCACTAATGAACCTTGCTGTGTCTTTCTCTTACCCCTTCCTTCTTACATTTATGCAACTCTTACCTTTGTCTTTTTCTTCCCGAGGTCTGATCTCATTAACTAGACCTTGATGACCTCTACTGCCCCTGTCCACACTAATAACTCTGTCCTTTTTTTTTCCAACACTGAAATGTCTTCTTAACTAGCAGTGGACATATAGTTAGTCTCTACCCTACTTTCCAAGACTCAGTTGCCCCTCTTTGCTCCAAAACAAGGACAGCAAAGTATTCTAAGACTTTTAATTACTTTCTGGTTTTATCTTCTATGTAAATGACCTCAGCTCACAGGAAGCGTCATTCCTCACCCAAGAGACTTCCTTCATACTTTTGACTCTCACTGTTCCCTATCTGGAAAAACACTCTGGTTCCTTTCTATACAGGTGATGTTTCTGTCATATTCTTGAAGGACCCTTTTCAGATACTATGACGTCAAGTACTTGTTCTGAGCCTCACAACTGCATTGAGTTAGAATACTACTATAACCTGTTGCCTTCCAGGGCAATCAATCATCTTATGATTTGTTTTATGCCCATCTTCTTGGCAGGCTGCAGATGCCTGGCAGTTACAGACCATGTATAATTAGTTCTTGGTATGTGGCAAATCAAAGACTTTTAATCTGCAGTAACTTCTTGAGTTTGTGAATGAATAGCATGTCTATAATCGATTGTTTTTTATTGTTTAAAGAAATGAAGCAGAAGGTTTTTTAAATAGGGCATCATTTTAATTTTTATTTTCTTATTAAAAAAATGCTTGAAAAATTTTGCCTCTTAAGGAAACTCAGTGTCTTGAAGCTAAAGTCTCCATGTTTGTTTAAGCCCCCATCTCATTTAACCCTTTTCCATAAAACTTAGATGCTGAATTGATAACTAAACTTAATATCTATGAATTAGAGCTGCAGGTGAAACAATGGTCACTTAGAAAGGACATAACTATCATCTTTCCTGTCTCTTCTAGGGATTGTGTTTTCAAATATCTCATAAATACAGTGTGTAAGAGAAAGTAGTGTGTTATCCTAACTAACTGGCTGGTTTTGAGAAATTAAAGTATCATCATTTATTGTTACAGTAACAAAGTAATGATTAGGATGGACTCTAAATGGGTAAATTTAGAAATTTGAATTTAGTATGGAATAGCATAAAAAAAATCAATGACTTCAAAAATATCAAATAAGAATACCAGTAGAATTTTTCTTAACAAAACAGGTATTTAAGTTTGAAAAGTCTTAATTGTTTAAAATCTGCAAATAAAAAAACAAGGTCCTGTATAAAAATAATTATGTTTCATTGTCAGTTATAAGATCACCTTCCACAGATGAGCAGTTATACATCACTACCAGGAATGTGAAGATCTGTCCCAGGAATATAAGATTGACTCAGCATCTTTAAATGAATCCATGTAGTGCGTCAGAGTAGATTAAAGTTCACGATCACCACAGAAGATGCAAGAAAACATGGAAAACAACAGAAACAACATCTCTAGTGTCACTTCCCAATGAAAAATATCTACAGATTAGGAATTTATTGAGAGGAGTTTCCCCGCCATTATCAAGTGTATCTTCTTACTTGCCAAAAGAATTTTTCTCCACCAGCCGGAAGTAAACTGTCTGCTCAGCATTTCTGCTCAGTTTTTGTGGAGGCTGCAGCCAGGACAATTAGGGAAGAAAGACAATAAAGGTCATCAACTAGAAGAGCAGAAGAAAACTACAGCAGTCTCTCCTTGACTTCAAAAGATGCATCTCATAAGTCCCAATGGATGCCTGAAGCTATAGTTACTGTCTACCTATTTCTGTCTTACTGCCTAGTTAGCTATCTCTTTACATATCCATATGTAGTATTTTCCTATACATATATAAATACATGCATACATTAACTTACACATGAGGCATTTTAGTTAGGTGCAGTGCTCACATCAGCACAATATTAAGAAACTCGGGGGGTTCTTGCAAACAGAGCGAGCCAGCAAGAGGACAATACAGGAGAATGTATACTGTGTAGGTCCACTAAAGGGAAGTTTGAAACCTGAGTTAGATGAAAATTTAATCACACTATTCAAAATATACACAATGTGTTGTTCTCCGTTTAATATTTTTGGACTCCTTGAGCCTGGCTAACCAAAATCACAGAATGTGGATCCAAGTATAAGAGGGGTATTGTGAGCAAGCCATACCAGAATCATAGACAAATACACGTGTGCCTTTCAATGTGTCAAAATTTATTGAGTAAAAATAATTTTACAAAGTACAGAGCTTTCAAAGGCAACAATCTGCCTGATTTTTCTTCTTTCCTTAGAAATCTGGTTAAGAGAAACACATTCCTTTATTCCAATTTTAGTTACTAACATTAGTTCTTAGAGATCATGCATCACACACAGTATGTGTGTGTGTGTGTGTGTGTGTGTACCTGTGCGTGCATGTGTGCCTGTGTGTATATGTATGTGTTTACATGTATTTATATAGGATACAAAATGGATACAAGAGATTAAAAGGCTCCAGAAGATGTTTAAGAAGTAGGCTGATAAAAATGTACAGATTGTATTGGATAAGATAATGAACCCAAGTGAAAGGGCAAGACCTGGTCAATAGCCAGAAGGGACAGACAGAGGAACAGCAGGTCCAGAGGGGTGAGCAGGAGGATGAATAGAAGGCAGGGGAGTAGGTTGCATCCACAGTGGGGACCAGCTGAGGAAGAGTAGGAAGTTCTCTGCCTTTTGATCCTTGATGTACACACACAATGATAGGTCAGTTGTTGAAGGGGTCGTTGATATCACCATCTCAGTGTGGGTGTCTACTCCTTTATGGGGTCCATGTGAGGGAGATTTACCCTTTCATGAGTCCACTGTATCAGATAAGTTCTGCTCTCTATGATATGGTTTTAGTATGTTTGCGTGCCTCTGCAGTCTTTTTGCCATGATAAATTATTAAGGTGACAGTAATAAGTCATGTATCAGTCTATGCTGCATGGGGGTGCTGGACAGGTGATGTGTGTGAACCTACCCAGACGCATAGTAATTTTCCACCCTTAAGATGCAGTCAGCAGCTGCCCATGAGATGAAATGTCTCAGGAGGAAGCACAAACTGAAAACCACTGTTTTACATAGTTAGAGCAGGGCACACCCTGATTCAACAAGGGGACTGCAGTGTCTGTATGGTGGATGATGTGCTTAACCGATAAAATACCACCTAAAGGCAATGAGGTATCCCCGAAAGAGTCTTCAGTGTACTCTCAAAAGAGTAAGGATTCCAAAAGTAAAATTAAGAGAATTCTATTAATAATAAGATCAAATCAAAAGACAAGCATACTGAAAACTATAAATTGTGTTGAAGTAAATTAAGATCTAAATAAATGGAAATAGGCTGTACTTTTTCAGAATAGAAGGTTTAGCATTGCTGAAGTGCAAGCAGAAGGCAGAGAGCATTCTGGAAATGATTCCTCAAAACCTACCCCAGTGACACAGCTCCTCCTAGAAGGCCACACCTCCCAATCGTTCCCAAACAGTCCCACTAACTGCAGACCAAGTCCTCCAACATATGAGCCTATAGAGGCCATTCTCACAAGCTGCCACAAAACTCTATAATAAAACGGTCCATTTTTTTGAGATAGGCAAAGGAATTAAATACATTTTCTTAAGATATACAAAAGATTGATAAGCACCACATTGAAATATCAGCAGGATATCCTTAGGGAAATACAAACCACACTGTGCTATAATAACACTTGTACCCCTACTTAAACCCCCCCCCAAAAAAAACACTGCAGGAAACAAACAAGAGACTAATAAATGTAGGTGACAATATGGAGAAACTGGAGTGCTCATACAATGTTGGTGGGAGTATACAATGTCACTGCTGCTTTGAAGACAGTTGGTCTCTGTGACACCTTAGACATCACATTGGTGACAGCTTCGTGTCCACTAGCTCCCAAATGTAAATCACCCAAATATCCACAAGGAATGATAAGGTGCATCATGCATACAGCCACTCCAAGGGAAAAAAATGCGAAAACACACCACAGCACAGAGCAGCATAGCCAATGTCAAGCTACTTGAAAGCCATGTGTCCCAGAAGGCTACCTACTTTATGATCTCATTTGCATGGACTGTGCAGACCAGCCAGTTGTGTTACGACAGTCTAGATTAACGGTTAGCCAGGGCTTGCAGGTGGCTATGAAGAGTGATTAATAACGGAGGGGAATTGGCCGGGAGGGGTGAAGGTGTCATTAAATTAGGTTGCAGTGATGGTCGTACAGCCCTGCACTATTTTTAGAAAAGTACAGCAGAAATTTATAAGGTGAAGTTGCGGAGTGTTCAGTAGAGGAAAAGTTTCCCATAAGCCCCTGATAGACAACAGAACTCTGAGAGCAGCTCGTTTATGTTGTGTTCTCCAAACCCAAGAGGGGGAAAGCAAGCAGGAGCTTTCCATTTACAATTTATTATATCACACCAGCATTGCCCTATTCGAACTAAAACATGCAGCGATTGATTATCCATCACATCCCAGCTCAGGGATTTGCCTGCTTCCCACCAATACACCTACAAGTTCCTCAGATTGTATCTAAGGATACAGGCTGCTGGCACTGGTGGAAAGGAAGGGTTCTAGCAGCACTTCCTAAATCTTATCACTTGTTCCTGGTGCTCATGGAGGGCTTTTGAGGATGCCTCTTTTCCAGAAGCTTTCCAGGAAACAGAACTAGGTGAAGGAAAGTGGGATATGTACAGTTGAGCCAAGCCAGGAAAAGAATGTAGTTTTTCTCTGTACCATCAGATTGGCCTATGAGGAAATGTGTGGAGCAGAAACTGATTGATGTGAGAGGGTCCAGTCCACTGTGGATGGTGCTATCCTTGTGCAGGTATCTCAGGGAGGTTGAAGAAGGCACACTGAGCAAGCCATGAGGAGAAAGCTGTAAGCAGCACTCTTCTGCATTGACTAAGCGCATTTGTGATGGACTCTGAGTCCCAACAAGGCACTGATGTTGAACGAAGGAATGAAAGGCACTGCCCCTTGGCATCAGTCATTTGAACAAGAGCAAATTTAGATTTGCATCCTTCACTTTGTGCTCCCTGTGTCTCGGGTCTCCTCTCTGTCTGCAATCTGTGAGTCTGAATCTGTGTCTACCTCTGTACTTGTGTCTGCCTGTTGTATCCGAATGTCTGTCCCTCACTGCACAGGGCCTTGCTCTATCTTTATTGAACCTTACAGGAAGCATCCACGGGGATGGAAGGTGAGGGTTTACAGAAATCTTTAACAGAGTTTTACGCTGGATTAAGTCACTGGCTCCGACTCATCTAAACTTACCCAGATAGCAAGCTTCATGGCTTATCAGCCAATATCCATACATGGTTGCCTTCAACTTTACATGGCAAATTTCAGAAGTTGCTTTCAGCTTCTGTGTTTGCTGCTTTCGGCAAATGATGCACACTCATTAGTTCGGTCAAGGGTGTAGAAGGGTGTATGGTTTAAGGTCACAGCTATGCACTAGCTTAGGCTGTAAAAGTTGCTTACATGGGAAACCCGAGCACATAAGCTTGACTGTTACATTGTTCTCTGAAAAGCAGGTTAAGCGAACTCTTTGACTACGCAATAGGATAGCGGTCTTAAGCCTCAAGAGACCTCAAGGTGTATTATTAACTTGGACTGTGATGTCCAGCCAAAGTCCCAGTCTCTTAGAATGTAAGAGGTGTTTTTGTAATATCACATCACCACCCGATTCAATGACCTCTGCTTCAGTTCCTGTCTCCAGGTTCCTTCCTTGAGGCCCTGCCTTGGCTTCCCTCAATGATGGACTATAGACTGTAAAATAAAACAATTTTTTTTGCCCCAATTGGTTTTGGTAAGTGTTGTATCACAACAGAAAACAAACTAGGAAACATAGCATCTATTTCTATATTCCAGATATTTCTTTCAAAAATACCCCCTCCCAAATGTCAAACATCTTTCACTTTTCAGTTTTGAACCAAAAAAAAAAAAAAAGATCTTTATTAGGAAATGCTTACAAATTAAAGTTAGTGTTCAAAGAAAGGACATGAGATTTTATAATATTTAAGAATTTTCAGTAATCCTAAACCACCCGAACTCTTGGGCTGCTAATACTTTGGATGATGAAGACAATACGATGCCGGGTCCAGCCTTCCGCTCGTGCCACCTGCTTCCCATCATGCTATGCTCGGTCTCATCTTTTTTGGGGAGAGGCAGTTTATCGGGATCTTTGTGGTTTGCAGTCTGTCCCAGCTTCATGCCTATGCTGCTTTCCAGCGAATGGAAGAGCAGCATGCACGAAGATGGCAGCACCGGATGCAACAGGTCCTAATTTGCACACATGGTTTCATTTTGTGGGGCGAAGGCTGATGGGAGGGCTCTAACCGCTTACACATTTGCTCCTCATTTGTGTGGGCAGTTCCTGGTAGACTTCTGATCTCTCGGGGGGATTGGTAGGTGTGGATTTGCGCCTCTGCCCTTCAGCAGCTGCGGAATCTCCAAAGAAGGCAGCGTTTTAGAGGACGTCCTAATGTTGACCTTCTTTTTACAAAGGACATTTAAAAAAATCTAATGGTTGCTTTGTGGTGATTTATCAGAATAAACGGGCAAAAAATAAAATGAGTGGAACAATAGAGGGATATCAAAAAGGGATGGCTCACCTTATGTATTATTATTTAAAACTCTTATTTATTATCTGTTTATTATCATTTCTTATATTTTTCATTTCATAGTTTTCATTACTTTCCGATTGTTTAAGAATCTCATACTTGTTTGCAATGTGTGTGATCAAATGTTCCCATCCTCCCCCCTCCAGTTCCTTCTCTTTCTCCCTCACTACTTTTCTTTCCCCCAACTGCTCTGATTTTAAACACTCTTGAGTCTACTTTCCGCCGCCCATGTGTGAACTGATATAGGACCAGCTACTCCGGGCTAGCTTCTCAGGGACTATATCCCTGAAGAAAACTGCTTCTCCCTCCCCAGGCAGCCCCTGAGTTGCTTCTCAGCTAAGCGTGGGCCTTGCTGTCCACCTCCCTTCTCCATGCTGGCCTTTTGGCTAGCTCCGTCTTATGCATGTCTTGTACATGCTGTCACACAGCCCCTGAGAGTTAATGTGACCTTTATGTGTACTGCCAGGCCCAGGAAAGACCGTTTCCCTGTGAAAGTTCGCTATCCCTTTCAACCTTCCTATGGCCTCTTCTGCAGGGCTCCCCGGGCTCATGGGGAGGGGTGTAACGATGGAGCTTAACCGTTTTCCCTCTCACTTATAATTAAAATGCAGTTATTTTGCCTGTCTTGTAAATTGAGACATTCTAAAAGAATGTATACAGCACAAGAGGACAAGAACATAAAAGAAACAACAAGTTCCCATTTACTTTGATTCTAAGTAATTATGTTTATGACTTTTATAATTGCTTCCTCTGTTCAGTGGTCTTTCCTACCCCAGTGTCTTTGAGAACAATGCCAACAATTGGGTATCCCTGGCTGGGTTTTCTCCCAGTGGCTCATTTCCTTTTGTAAAAGGGATTAGCCTTCAGCTCCCAGTGTGCCTAAATGAGGTTTTGTTTGACTTTCTACCTCTCTCTGCCCCTGGGATTAAAAGAGAAGAAGTACAGGAAAGCTTATAGAAACGCTCGGGTTTCCCATTTTAGGACAACTTAAGAAAAAGCAGGCTTTCGTTCCTGTGCAAGGAAACAGTCCATTCACAGAATGAAGCGGAGTGAAGAAACACAGAGAGCCGCAGAAGGAAAATCCAGTGCCTCTCAGCTTTTCGCTTTGTCGTAGTTTATTGTTCAAAGTGAAGTTATTCCCAGGATGTCAAATGTACCAACATCCAAATGCACATACCAAAAGCACATCCTAAAGCCAAATAGGAAAAAATAATCTGATAGCCTTTGTTGATTCCAATGCTTTTTGTCAAAATTTGCTATGTTTGTATTTAATTATTCCATATTAAAAAGGTAATTGTATTTGTGTTTTTTGAAGGGCTACAGAAGGATCTTTCCCTCGCTGGTGTAGAATAGGAACTTAAACGTTGACGTCTTTTTGGCAATTTAAGTTGCGCTTGAGCGGAAAGGACTATATAGAGTTTTGCTTTCGTTGGCCTTGTTTTGCTGCCCTGGGATGTGACACTCAACTCCGTTCCCATAGATATGTGTGAGAAATTCCTTAGGGCTTGAAACAAGAGTATCTTCGGGGCTACATGATCTGGCCTAATCAACCATGAGTGCCCTCCTGGTTTTCTAAATCCTGTTGTTTAATGAAGGCCTTTCTCAATTATCTTCCCTTGATTAGACATCGATGAGTGCAGCGTGGTTCCTGGGGTCTGTGAAGCCGGCGACTGTTCCAACACCGTGGGAAGCTATTTCTGTGTCTGTCCGCGTGGCTTCGTTTCCTCCACAGATGGCTCTCGGTGCATTGGTAAGCCTTGCATTTTGAAGGTACAATATGCTGTTTCTTGAGGACAGAACAGGCCAAACAGGTATGAAGTAGGTGACGATTATAAAACCATTGGGAAATGGACATAGACCAAAGGGCCATTCTAAAGCCTTTGCAGTATTTAGCATCACTGAGGGGTTGCTAGACCAAGTACTGTTTGTAAAGTCTTCGCTTTCCGGGGCCATCTGGCTTAGTTTTATGTTGTCAAAATCATTTCTTTGGAAGAAAGACTTGCTCGGGATGTAACTGCTGCCCAATGTTGCAGGCACAGCCAGAGAAAGATGTCAAATCTGCGTGGGAAGCTGGGATATAGTAATTAAAGATTCATCTGTTACTGTGCATTGTGAACACAGGCAGCATCTTATTTAGTTAAAGCTTGTTTGTTCTGGTGAGAAGTACTTATTACAAAGAGGAGTTGGCACTCCTAATTTTGTGTTTCCAGCGTATTCAAATTAAAGCCAAATATACTTACATGGTCTGCTCTGTTGGAAAAGATGAAGCTGTACTTTGCAGCATGGTATAGTTTATCCATCAGGAAGCATGCCTTAGGCTTCTGTTGCGTGAGCCCAGAGATTAGGAAATGCCCTTTGACGTACAATCATAGTATAGTTAGTTACCTTCACAATTCTTGCCTTGGGCATTCATCCCGGTCAGCACTAATATTGAGCTGATAATAACTACAAAGAGAGGGAGAAATATGTACAGTTTCTACAACAGCACTCAAGATTTATGTGATGATGAATTAAGGAAATTAGTCTAGTGCCCGGAGAATAGAGTTTCATGGTCCACTGGAGGGAATAAATGGGATAATGAAGCTTTCCCCAGTCCGACAGTTGGTGTATGAGTAGCTCCCTGAGGGGTTAGTGGATTAGTGACAGTACCAAGTGAACCAGTTCAGAAGCTGGAACTACAGAGTTAAGGAGATGAACTGAAGATATCACACCAGCGATAAAGGGCTATGGCTCAAAACCATTTGATAAATATCTTATCTCCCTGATGCTAAGCTAGCTATGGCCATCCATCCATCAGGGAGGGTGAGAGGTGTGTGTTCTGTCACCAGAGGGTCATGTTGTCATCACAGATAATAGGATCACAGGATAGACATGTCAGTGACAGTCACAGCTGTCATGAATTGTATATGACATGTGACATATACAATTCACACCCTCAGGCACTGTACACCCTCAGTCCCACCTATCAGGACTCAGGCAAGCTACTGATCCCTCTCCACTAACATTACCGGAAGTGTTTGATGAAGTAATCTCATTGTGATCACTGTTGCTGTTATTAGGAGAAGCAGGGAAAGGCAGATACATCTACACCACAAGGTTTACGGGCTAGTTATCTTTCTTCTCTTTGTCTCACCATTAAATGAGAATAACCTGTTTGTTTCTTGCTAGTCTTCACTGAGCTTGTATCCAGGGTTCATTTGTGACCACCTTTGACCTAAATGCCCATCTTGTGATCCTCCTGCCTCTGCCTCCTTCAGCAAATCCTACCGGCGTGCGCCACCACAACCGACCTAAATGCCCATCTCTCGCTGTGAAGTATGGTAGCATTGTCCTGTTTGCTTACAGACTCCTCTGCCCGAATTATCGTGATTTCTCCGTTCCACACCCAATGAAGCTCACTCATTCTCTGAGCCTCAAATTTGGAATTAGTTTTAATAGCCACCCCTACCTCATCTCAACTCTGGTCTTGGACACAATGATGGAGCCCCTTCCACATGAGCCATGTCCTGTGGCTCAAGGTCTATTGTCCTCTCACAAGTGCCTGTGCTTTTCCCACCAGCCAGACTTTGGGCTCCTGCCTTCGTCAGCCTCGTGGGCCTTGTGGATTTCAGGCTTCATGTTAAATGTTGTATGAATTTCTTGCCATGTCAGTGCATTTGAATGAGTGGGAAAACCACAAAATTTGTGAGTAAAGTGATAGTGAATATAGGAGTCTCTTTTGGTGAATGACATCTTGGCATCATTTGGCTTTGTGATGGGCAAAATGATGCAGTGCTCAGTCATGGTCCTGGATACGTCACAGGTTGACTCCAGAAGCTGAGTCCTGGACCTTCAGAAATACCCTTCGTTTCAGAGGAAATATTCTATCGCATTGGACAGAGGAAGAGCACCCCAAAAACAGAAAAGTGAAAAATGACTCCCAGAAATTATAAAGCTTTTGATAAAATTAAGTGAGCAGCTTAGTTTAAAAAATAAACACATTTTATTTTCAATAAATATGTGTTTTTGTTTGAGAAAAAATACAGCATCTTAACATGTAAGAGGTTTTGAGTTTTAAAAACCTTGTGTGTATATGTTCTTAGATTGAATTCATTTATGATAGACGATTATGTCGTGAATATATGAATTTCCTTCTGTTTGTTTTGTAAATACATAGTATACATACTAATGATACTGAGCGGGATAAACTTACAATGGTCTCAGGTGTGACGCTTCATGCTATTGCAGCGTTGTTCTGAGCGATGTTGGCTGGATCTGCCCTCCTTCCTCTTCCTAGTTAACACAGTTCTCCCTACAGTATCATACGAAAATCAACGAAGCCAATATGCTGAGTCTAAACCACATTGTAAAATGTCTGGGAACTCAATCCTTCTCCTGCGGACGAGAGAAGAGTTTCCTGGGGCAGAAGCATTTAGCTAGTCATTTCAACTTTCAAATAGCATAGCCCTCCCATTTCATTTAATGCTAAATTAGGAAGACAAATCCTAACTTAATGTTACCTAGCGTGTTAATCATTTTTTTTATGTCTAGGAAAAGGAAAACTTTAACTTGGAAACTAACATACCACATTTAAAAAGAATTGAAGTGTCACTAATCGTATTTTTCCTTAAAAGCATTTTAATAGCATTATTTAATGAGCCTCATGTCATTTTGGAATTTGTTCCCCTTGGGCATCATTAATACCTAATTTCCACAATTTAATACAGGCTCTGAAGAATGACTGGCGTAAGGAGTAATAAGTCATGACTATTTAAGCTGCATAGAGCAAGCTGGGTGCAGGCGAGGGCGGCTGCCTCTTTCTGCCCACAGAGCTAGCATCAGCCCTCAACAGGGACTGGTGAATGCCAGGCAATGAGAGGCAAGAAAAGTTTAGAAGAAGAGATTAAAACATTTGGAAACTCTTGCAGAGCGTGATGTTGTCACAACCCTCTAAAACATTCCCCTCCTGCCTTACACGTTTCCATGTTCCGGTACACAGCATCACCTGGAACGTCCTGAGGATACAAACATGAAAATATAAAGTGTGTGTGTGTGTGTGTGTGTGTGTGTGTGTGTGTGTTTGAGGGAAGAAGTAACTCACTGCTAAATACTTTTAAGGTAATATGTACTGCTAAAAGAAAAAGAAAAGGCGAGAGCTGGCAAAATGGCCCAGCAGTAGAGTCCATATGCAAGCCTGCTGAGCTCAGTTTGATCTCCAGAACCCACAGAAAGGTGGAAGGAGAGAACCAACTCCACACAGTTGTCTTTTAACCTCCACATGCGCAGAATAACAAAAATGTCTTAAAGGTTGATAATTAAACTTCTAAAGGAGAGGGCTGGAGGGGACTCAATGACGTACTTGCTGTTCAAGCATGAGGACCAGAGATTAGCTCCCCACAGCCCACAGGGAAATCCAGGGTGAGCAGTGTAGTAACTAGTTCACAGTCATATAAAAGAAGACCAATAATTAAGGAGGAGTGCCCAGAGATGAAATGAGACAAGGAGGCATCTTGACTACCTCAAGGGAAGCAGTGAGCCTGATTCCCACTGTGGTTCAATTTCTTTTTTTGTCCCTAGTTCAGTTTCTATTGAATAACATCCTCATGAAGTTTTCATAAAAAGTATCCTGGGAAAAGACAGATCTGTGGAGTTAATCCACAGTAGCCCAAACTGGAGCTAGGCCAACAGAGATGTGGATGTTTGTCCAGTGCCAGGGAACTAACTGTCATGAGTATTCTGACCTGGATGAAACTTCTCTGCTCTGTTTTAATGAGCAGAGGTCATTCATCCCAAACATACGTGCTCAGGTTGTCACCTCCAAGTTTGCCCAAGGATTCATCACCCAGCGCACCCTGTCATTCCTCTTCAGTTCTCATCAATCAAATTTAGAGTAAATGCCAGCCGTGAGGCACATTCCGATGACCATACCTTGATTTTGTTTCAGTAAAGATTTACACTTTATTCAGAGGATGAAAATTGTTTCCTCTTTCTGGGGACAGTGGTAAACAAGACTTACAAAGTCTGCTTGGGCAATTAAAAAGTCAGGAGATGACTAGCGGAGTGGACTTAGTGTGTTCTCCTTGCTGTGTCCGTCTAGTTGAGTGCGCACCAAGGGTTAGGACCATTGTTTCATGGGTTTTCTCTGCTTTGGCTCTAATAAACCCTTGCTTCAAGGAATAATGTCCCTGGGAAGCTTCCATTTCTGCCAGGTACTCTTCTAAATGTCTTCTTTCTTGATAAAATGCAGTGCTTTGCAAAAACAATTACAGGCACACTCGGCCAGACTGAACTGGCTTCCTTTATAGGACATCTTTTTGTCAACCCTAACCATGGATGCCACTGTTCCATACCTCGTACTAGAATATTCTGTGTGCTTTGATTAGAAGTATGCCATCTATCTCTTGGTTGTTATTAGAGGAGAGGGATCATGAAGTTTGTGAAAACATTATTTTCTATACAGTACTCCCTCTCTGCCCCTACCCTCACACATATGGCCCAGTTTTCTAAGTGTGTGCGACATTAGCTCGAGATTTCCAAACCATAGACTCTTTTATTATCAGTTTTTTCCACATTCCTATGTGATGGCAATGTAATATGTGAACTAAAATACATAATTAAAAGGCTAGTTAATGTGCAATGTTTTTTTTTAATGAAGTCCTGTTTTCTTGATCCCACTGGTATATCCATCAGTGTGAAGCAGAGCTGTGTGTATCCAATGGGAAGCACAACTACTCCATCCTCAGTACCCATGGCAGATGCAGGTTTCCGAATTTGCAGTATCCCAGCCTGTATAAGGAGACGGCTCCCACATCACCAGTCCACAACCAATGTCTGGAGCCCATATAGGACGGCCCCCTGATGCACTTGCCACATCGCTCATTACATGTTTATACACATTACCTTATTCTAAATGGATATTGTGCCTGGTTTAGGAGATGTGCTGAAGTGTGTAGAGTGCTCATGGTTTCTTTTGCTATTGATAACCAATTTCATGACATCCATTCAGATCAGAGAAGTGTCTGGTGTTTGCTGGTGGCATAGAAAATGCTTAGTTTTACTAACTATTCCACACATGTCTCTTCAGGTCATATGTGATATGACCTGATCTCACAGAAATAGCTAGAGCATATGGCTGATAGACTCTAGATATGTCTGTGAGATCAAACTCAGTGACTTCGTTGTCCAGATTTCTCCTCCTGTCCATCACCAAGAGAGCTGTTCCCATTCTACTATGGAACTAGATTTACTTAAAGTTTTTACCATGGACTTCTATAAGCATTAGTTTGTATAGTTTGGGTTTCCTCTTCTTTTTCCCACTTTGGATTTATTGGTTTTCTTAGGTCTGAGCTTGCCTTAGGACCTTGCTGGAAATTCT